>NC_067248.2:194876511-195503509 GCF_019359855.2 Lolium perenne
CAGAAAATTTATTGTAAGCTTAGTTGGTATTTTGGTTGAGCTATTACCTTTAGATTGACATCCGAAGTGAAAATGAGATGAGGCTAACGATGCAATAGCTTCAGCAAACAAATAAAAATAATGCCAAAATACAAATAATTTTCTTTCTAAGACTCCAAAGCACTGAAAAGATAAAGAAAGCTCAGGTCAAGCCGATGTCCTTCATCGATCTATATGGAAAGATCACGCTTGTAATAATGAAAAACTTAATAAAGCTCATTTGGTGTAAGAAATACAGTACATGGTCACACTTTTAGTACCCGGTCAAAATACGAAGGACC
The DNA here is from genome assembly GCF_019359855.2 of Lolium perenne. Classification (NCBI taxonomy): domain Eukaryota; kingdom Viridiplantae; phylum Streptophyta; class Magnoliopsida; order Poales; family Poaceae; genus Lolium; species Lolium perenne. Next base: position 194,876,832 of record NC_067248.2, read on the forward strand.
ATTAGAAATCACGAGACCATGAAAATATTGTGCTTATAAGCTCCACAGAAACTGACCAGTTGGCTATGAGCTAATACAACATGATCCTAGGTCGTCATGAGTGTAGCAAAGTAGCATCTGAATAACAACCATTAACTTGTCTTGTTAGATGTATAAGATGAGTGACTCATAATTCCAACAGTCTAATATAAAGGTCAATTATATGAGCTAGGTTCCTTTCTCATATTCCAACATTCATACATGAGGACCATAGATGTTGCAGATGGATTTTGAGTAGGATTGTTTTGATATTGGCAAGTGCAGCCATTTATATTCGTTGATCAAAGTTGCTATTTTAGGAAATTCCTATAAAAATATCCTTTGGTAGGTGCGTATTTTCTCGATTGGAATAGCTCATCTCACAACTGTTCTATAAATTCACCGAATGAAAAACAATCGCTGTAAATTGAACATATCAGCCTGTATCTTTGGAGTATATACACTGCGTCAACACCGATTAAACTAAACTAAATGGCATTCGATTCCTTGCTAATTATGCAAATCAAAATCTCACCACATAGTAGTATCTGCTTATCCTCTTTGCTGAAGCTGTCGACAAGAGCTGTTCACTGCTCTCCATATCGCCTGGAACCTCCGCAGCATCAGCGGCTCTGTCAAGGCCGGCCAGCCGCGACGGCGTCTACGTCGCCTTGCTCTGGATGCAGACCTCGCACCTAGCCACGCTCGTCTTCACCTCGTGTCGTGTCAGCGAGCGAAGCACATGAGGACACGGGGAGGGTAGCGTGTTTCAGCGCGCTCTGAGGCCGCCGTGGTGGTGGGGGTGCCCGTAATTCGATTGGAGCTAGCACCAGAGGCAGGCTGGCGACCGCGTCGGTGGGCGAGAGACCTGGAGGCGCGCGGGCGTCTCAGCGAGCGGCAGGTGAGGATGGGGTGAGCGGGGCCCTAGCCGGCGGCGCTTGTCGACGGGGGCGGGCGGGGCCCTTGCCGGCGGCGCAAGGCCTCGCTAGTAGGTTTCCGCGGGAGCTTGCATCGATGTCGATTGGGGACTTTTTGTGTTGTTTTGTCGACCACTGTCTCCCTTCCGTCGCTCTGTTCAGGTCGGGATGGCAGGAGCATGATCTCTACGGCCGACGCCCCGCCGCGCCAGGTACATGTGTGGCGGCACTCACCCATCTGCGACCTCTGCTCCTGCTCGCACAGCGTGGCAGGCCCCGGATCCAGCTCGTCGAGCCGGCTCGGCCATGCCGGTCGACCCGCGCTAACGCCTCCACCTGACGCAAGATGGACGACGGCGAGATGGTAGCCGGAGCTCGGGCCGAATTGCCATTTTCTTGGCCAACCGTTTATTGCCCTTCACTTGAGGTAGAATCAGAAAAATTCCCGTATCTACCCACAATAAAAAAAGGACAAATCCCCGTATCACTTTGTTCCTCTGGTTCGCTGCACGGCGGCGCTCCCTTTGTCCGATCCAGCAACTGCCGTGCTCAATAAAAATGGGGACGGAGATGGAGGAAGCCTAGGCGCTCAGCCGCCCACGCTCGACGCGCTGAATCTCGCCACGGAGGCCCTCGGACTCGGCGTCCGCGCTTCCCGCTGGCTGTGGCAGCTCCCGCTCTTGGCCACTTCAGTGTTGGGGGTAGTGGTTCTCATCATCACCATCGGTAACCTGCAGACCCTGCCCAGCCGACCGATCTAAGGGCGGAGCTTCACGGGCAGGCGGGCAGGCCCTGGAAGCCGCGTCGTCCGCGTGCAGGAGATGGACCTGTTGCGCGCATCTTCTTCTCTTCCGTCCGCACTCCGGAGCGGCCGATGCGTGAGCACCTCCCGCACCCTCACGCAGAACGGGAGAACTGCATCGAGCAAATGCCTCGTCGGTGAGGAAATTAGTGCGGAGGGGAATTTTCCGTCGGCATAAAGAAGCAACGAACCGGTACCTGGTAAAAGTGTGTAACATGTGTTTCGGTGTAAAGGCAAAACGGTCCAAAAAATATTGTTGACGAACGACCGAGGGAAAAACCCTTTTGCTTTTATTATTAGGTATAGACTAGGAAAAATGCCCGTGCGTTGCATCGGGTAAAAATTACAAAATGCAGCATGAAAATTAAAAACTCACTTCTAATTTTGCCAAAAAAATTTGTAATATGACACGTGCACTATTACTGTAGTTGACCATTGTTATCTTCAAAGAACCAATGAATATGTCTAAGGCAAAGATATCGTCATATTTACTACTCTGCACAGTATGGCAATCAGAAAGAGTTATCGGCTTTGAAGTCTTATATGATGCCATACTATCAGTCTTTCAATGTCAGCTTTAATAACGTTTTAGACTCGACTCAATAACCCGACCTCCATTTGCAAGAATTCCGAAAAGTTTCAAATGTTGCACAAAAGTAGGCGAAAGTATTATTGGTCATCTAAGATTTGGTTTTATAAACTGTGATTTCCTTTGCAGGTAATATTCAACGAGTCTAGTTAACCGTGAACCTCTATGGCTCAGAATGTCCAATATATTTCCCATATGACACAAACTCTGATCACTAAAGAAAACGTTCTTAATTTTCTCAGCTGCACTCACCAGGCTCCGATGGATGTGCCGGAGGCCATTTTTTTTTTTTTTGAAACAAGGGCAAAAGCTTTGCCCATTCATTGATTAAGAAAGGAGTTTACAAGAAAGTAAAAGTTTTAGACATAATACAAGTTTTACTCTCGCGGCATCAAATTACACAAATTTTTAGCACCCGCTAAAACCCAAAGCGTAGCTTCTTTTTTGATCCTCTCGAAGACGACTTGCGAAGGGGCGCGCTTGTTCTTGAAAACTCTATCGTTTCTCTCATTCCAAATCTCCCAAATGATGAGCATGGCAAGAGACGCCATACCCGGAGGCCATCGAATACAAGCTACAGGATCTGCAGCTGGAGTACCTAGAGGTATAAAAAAAAGCCCCATAAATTTCATCGATTCCAGCATACCTTTTTCCACTATCTTAATAATCTTCTAAACTTTTGACATATATATATTTTTTTAGTAAGTTTAGTAATAAAATTAATATGAATTGTAATTGTTTGCAACAGGAAGTTTCAACATAACACGGATTGAATACACACAGGATAGATCATGTTGACCGCTAGTACTAACTGTAGAAATGTAGCGGCAGTTCAGAAATCAATATGGAGACACATGTGGCCAGTCTCATCATGGAGTCCCTCCGATCAGGGACCTCGGATACCAGGGCAGAGACAAATCACCAGATCTGAGGTGTAGCACCTCCATCCTAGAAATGATGTTCAAAATTGAAAGGGGAGAATCACGAACCAAAGCTCCGGATCGAGTTCCTGTACACCACCTGGAACATCCAGACCCGCGGCCAAGCACCCCACTGGCGGAAGCCGCGCTTCTCGTACAGCACCTGCAGGCTGCAGCGACTTTCCACCTTCCTTGAGAACGCTCTTGGGAAGAAGGAGAGAACGCTCACCGATGGGAACGGGGCGGTAGAAGGCACGCGGAGGCGGCGTGTTAGTTAGGCGGAGAAAAAACTCGAATCCTATCCTCCATAGAAAGATAGGCGGAGAAAAAACTCGAATCCTATCCTCCACTAGTTGGATGCCCGTGCGTTGCCACGGCCCCCTCTTCAATGTTGCTGCCACACGTGAAAAGTTAACACATTATTAATAGTATGTAAAGTGACGGAAATTCAATTCGGCTCCCGGGTGCGTATGCTCCCTCTACCAACAAAACATATTTTGAAGTGTGGAAAAATTTTGACAAAAAATTCTACATGTACATCTCCATAATATGTGTGTATGCGTCAAGTTTCATGAAAAAATAATATTTTTTGTGGCCTATGTAAAAAAGAGAAAACTTATCCAATGAAAAGCATTGTTTTCAGCACTCAATTTTGTCTTTTTTACACACATCACATGATAAGTTCATTTTTTATGAAACGACTTTGTGAGCGCGTAGCACGTGAAGATGTACGTGCGAATTTTTTGTTTCATTTTTTTTGAAATTTAAAATATGTGTAAGATGCATTTCAAAATATAGGGAGCATATGCTCCCATGTTCCAAAACACCATTCCCGTAAAGTGATAAGCTCATAATTTTCAAAAACAATAAGATTCTACTTTGCTTCTAATATAATTAGTTACTAATCTATAATTGAACATCATCATCCTATGCATAATAACCTAAAGTTTATCTCTGACTAAGATTCTGCATTGCTCATATCTTGCTTACAGCTTGAAGTAACAACTTTCATATAACATCACCCTTACAATGTACAAACTCGTGTGATGTTGTTAGATTTGCGAGTTCAGACCCACTTCGCCTCGGCGACCTTGATCGCTCATGTCTTCATCCGTCAAATTAGCCAACTGGACCAGAGCTAGATCCCCGTGGCAACACGATATCCCGGCACGCCTCTAAACAAAAACTTGTCTGAATGCCTTCGCAGCTATGTGCTGCTACTATACCAAAAAAAAAGTGGAAATATGATATTTGAAAACACAAAGGCAAAAAATAAAATAGTGGAACCACCGTTATGTGAAAAATGTCAAAATTATCTTTTTTCGATAAAGGTAATATATTAATATCCAGAAGATACCAATTACACTTAGCTTCTGCAACCACGCAATACCCTAATGGTAGTAGGGATGCACCCAGCCAGAAAATAAAAAATAAAACTAAGAAACAAAAAGTCCCGCTACGGTGTTCTAGCCGTAGTAGCAACAATACATCCACCACCATGACAACACTTGAACTCCAGACTCTCCAAAAAGCGACGCCTTCAAAAAGGAACAGTGCACAAGTGTCGTCGTCACCCGATCAAAAGATCTTAGGTTTCACTCTGAAGATAGTCCCCGCTCTCAAAACAATGCCTTCAACAAGGCTATTGCGAGGCACAACCAAGTAAAACCAATTAAGGCCAGACCTTGGATTTTCGACTCTGAATTTCACATGTGATGTCGCCCCACTTGCATATTGTTGCTGCGAAACTCGGAACACGAAGCAAGCCCTCAACAATAGAGACTCGAACATCCATTGCTACTCCTCCAATCCAGCCTTCATGATATTTCCCGTCTCTGATTTCACCATGTACCAGAATGTCATCTGATCGCAACACAGAAGAGAGCTTCGCGTCACTCCCTCCAGAACAAAACGGTCGGAATAAAAGCATAGGTTTGCACGACCGAATACCACCCGATCCAGCAAACTCCAGGCAAAAGATGCATTGTTTCATTCGCTAGCGGAGCTTTTCGGAACTCATCACTCCAGCCAGATCAAGAAGGGCATCCCTCAGGTAGGTCTTCATCTTCGCAAGAGACCCGAGGACCGCCACCATTATTCAGGTCGAGCCCAACACCGCCGACCATCCCAGGCCGGTCGAGGCAACGCGGCGAGATGCCTTGCAACCGGCCGACCCTCCACCAGTGACAACCAAGATCACGGAGAGGGAAAGGAGAAGACCAACCTAGTGCATCACCCATCTGGTTCGTCCCAGCTCGCACCTCCACCGCTGGCATGGCCCGCTGCCAGCGGCCACCACCGCCAACCATCCGCCTGCCCGCCGATGCCCTAGGCGCGCCACCGCTCACGACACCGGGCGCGCCACCGCTCATGACACCGGACGCGCCACTCACGCTGTCGCACATCGAGCAGCCAACACGCAATGGTGCCCGGCGAGTGCACCACACCCAACCGGGGAGGATCCTTCCCGCGCCGATCCACCACACCAGTGGACGAGCAGGCCCCGCCACCACCGAAAACGACCAGGCAGAGCCCGGCCTCGCCAAAGGCGACCGGAGGTGGAAGGAGGGGGCTGGCCGTGGCAGCTACCTAAGGTTTCCCCCGTCGCCACGCGGGGGCGAGTGGAGGAAACGGGTTACAGATCATGTCAACATTATCTTCCGTGTCTTCATCCTTTTCATATTTTACATTTAGTTTTGACAGTAGACTCACTGCTCATTTTACATTTAGTATTGAGTTATTATTAAATCCCATTGAGTACGAGCATGTACCTTAGTTTTATAGAAGGCAGAAATATTTACAAGAATGGCACCAAATGTAAACATAAGACGCCAAAAACTCCAAAGAGAAATAAAGCCTACGTGGCATTCCAATTGTATCAAGAATTGCGATAGTTTATTTCCCATGAGGATATGTCGTGCAGTGTTGGATCACTCCTAGCTATTACCAGCATGGCAGAGAACACCTGAGATAAAAATGCAACTAAGATATTGCTCTATTTTCTGTAGACACACGAAGATGGACCACTTCCTAAAACATCAACTCAATAAATATGGCTACATAAATATCTAATTGCATAGAAAAATTCTGCACACCACAACAAAGCAAATACAAATAACAGAATTTCACATTACCATATGCCAGATCATCCATATTTGTCCATATTCCGCGAACTCCAGTTCAGATCACGAAAGCACATACAAACCTTGGTGCGGAGACCGTGGGATTAGATCGAATGGCCCGGATCCTTTCAATCTTTTTTACCAAACGCGTTGTACGATCTACGACCAACTTCAATATCGTAGTATAGATTTTAACTACCATTAGTTCACTGGAACTTGCCTTGAAATTTCATTATATCTACTGAATTGACTGACCATTAGATCTTTGACAGCATGCCATAGCAAGAAATTGATCTACTTTTCTAGACAGAAGATATTCTATAAACGTACCTGAAGTAGCATAGAATAAAGTGCCTCCACGACAGTGAATATCATAATTTCACGACTTCACCAGAAGAAGAAGAGCATGAGATGGTTTGAGGAGTCTATGATTTAGAGCACAATGAAACGTTGATTATGTCAATGAATATATGTATTTCCTTCACTGTTCTGATTTCACCATCCACATCTTGCAGCTAATAACAACACCTAACTATTTTAAGGTACAACAAACAGGTGAAGGTGCGTTTCTAGAAACATTCAAACTTACTCCCAAAATAAATCAAGAAAATAGTACTGACCCCTGCAGCTTTGGATTCTACAAATCGAAAGTAAGATGTAACCTGTGGGGGACACGGAGCTGGGATTCTGGCCACAATATTCCTTCATCAAGTCAATGAAAGTCACGAATTAGACCAAAAAAAATGACAGCAATTATATGGATAAATGACGATTTCATAAGTAAGATCGAAAAGAGCAGGTGGTGGAGAAAAATTTGATGCACCCGGACCGGACGAGGGCAGCTGAGGGCCGACGCCCGCCATCTACGGGAAACAGGACTGGTAGGACTCGGAGGAGAAGGGGCATCGGGAAAGGCTATCGTCGAGCTGTGTCGTCAAACGTCGGTGGTGACTGGTGGCGGCGGCAATACGACGCTAACTCTAGCAAGCGCCGGAGCAAGAAGGGTTCTTTGGGAGGGGAAATCATGTGGATTTAAAGACAAAATTGCATCCTGGTTTTGTTTTCGCTGGCCGTGAGATCGACATGGAAAAAAACGAAACGTCAACATCTTCTAGATGACGACCAGCTCGGGGATATATATAAGAAATGTATTTTCTCATACGACCAGCACAGGAATATATAGGAAAGGTATTTTCCGATACCATATTTGGTATTCTCTCACAAGATCAACTCATGAATATATAGGCGTGATTGATGATATCATTTTGTTGGTTTCCTGAAATGTACTCATACGACCAGTACAGGAATATATAGGAAAGGTATTTTCTCATACCATATTTGGTATTCTCTCACAAGATCAGCTCATGAATATATAGGAAAGGTATTTTCTCATGCCATATTTCTGCAAGCGTAATTGATAATATCATTTTGTTGGTTTCCTGCCAAATTCGATTGCATGGAGCGGAGACCGTGGGATGAGATCGAATGGCCCGGATCGTTCCAATCTCCTTCACCAAACGCGTTGTATGACGTACGACCAACTGAAATATAATAGTAATCCTATCCTCCATAGAAAGATTAGAAGGGGAAGAAAATCTCGAATCAAGCTTATTGTGGTAAAGGGAATACTAAACCTAGTTGTACATCTCAAGACCGCCTCACCACCGGCTACCGTTTCCGCCGGCGACGGGATGCCGGAACGGAGGAGGAAAGGTGAGGTAAGGAGCAGGGTGCCACAAGGGACAGTCGCCATGAGAACGGCTTTGTCCGCTCTCTCGGTGACGGACTGAGGGGAGGAGAAGAGATAAGAAGCGAATCGGTACGTGGCATACGTTCGTGTTATGTAAATCGGTGGGAGGGTATAACGGTAAAAAAGCTAACGGACGAACAAGAAATCTTATTTTCTTTATTATTAGGTATAGATATAGATATAGATATAGACTAGTACAATGCCCGCGCGTTGCTGCGATGTTGTTGACCATCGAGGTTCTATGAATATAATATAGTGTTTGATCAGCAACTTTGCATAGGCGCATGTGCATACATAAATATTTCAAACATGACACCGCTACTCCATCGCCCGGCGCCAACCATGGTTGATGTTGTATCGGCCGACGCCTACCACCCCGGCGTCACTCTGTCGTCTTCCTCTACATATTCATGCTCCGCGAACGTGGCACTGGCTCGTGCTCTAAGGGAGGCCTAGCTAGTGCTCATGCGCAGCTCCGGTCGCCGTCGATCACCACCTTCGCCTCCTACTCCGGCCATCATCGTAAACGAGCATGATGGGCCTGCCTCGTCATGGTTCCCCTCCTCCAGCACCCGCCTATTCGCCTTTGCTTCACGCATAGCAGCATCGCCGGAGATGTAGGCGATGCTAGGCCTTCAGTGCCGCCCACGACCAGCAAGATTCCTCATTCTTGGTGATCCTCGCTTCCTCGTGGGTGGCCACCTCGGTCTAGCGCTGAGCGTTGAACTCAAGCAACCTCTGTCACTCGGCCACCATTAGGAGGCGACATTACTCCTCCTCCTCCGCGGCCGCCCGCTCGCTCGATATCTGGACGACATGCTCGAAGTTGGCGGCATTGGTCTCCTCGAGCATGCTCCTGGATCCTCCGGTTGTGTTGCGCGTTGAAGGAGGCCAGAATTGCTACCTGCATAGAGTCGCCCTCGAACTGCTCCTCGCCGCCCCACTCCTACATGAATTGTACCCCTACTCATGTAATAATTCGTTGCCCGTGCGGACGGATTTGTACCCGACTTATGTAATTCAACCATCCATGGTTTTTTCCATCTCTGAACCCATCCCATAGTCCAACCTGAAATGCAGGTGCATCCATCCCATGCTCGTGTGCACACACTGAGCGATGAACACCTCGTTTCACTTGTCGAACTCGGAGTCGTTGGAGAAGTTGTAGAAGTTGAAGTCCGATAGCTCGAGCTCATCGCTGGGCTGCGGCATCGCCGTGGCGTGAGCCCATTCCAGCCTAGCATGATAGGTGGTGGCGAGCCAAAGCGACACTATAGTTTGGAGGCGAATGTGGCGGAGGAGGGAAGTGCGGAAGTGGTTTAGAGGCGAGTGCCGCAAAGGTGAGCGGAGAGGGCGCACTAAATCGAAGGGGCGGAGGTGGTCGATGTGTGCATCTACAATAACGTCTCCGCCTGGGGAACCGGTGGGCTCACTAAAGACGGGGACCCACATCAGAGCATCCGAGGCGTGAAATTTAAAGATGGATTCAGTCGTGGAGTCGTTGATATGCCGGTCCAGCCCCTGAAATCTGACGTGCCACAGGGTGCCGGTGCGCCCGTTCGACGCCCTGTTGGTTGGGGCCGGCGCGGGGTTGCCGATGATTTTATTAGGCTGGAAAAGAAGCCGCTATTGTGAACCAAAAGAACAAACCCAATCCCGAAATAGCTATTGGTGTCGCTATTGGAGCCGCTGGTGGAGATGCTCTTATCTTAGGCTCTAAAGTTGTACACATGTTCATGATCCATGAAATAAACATTTTTAAATTTAAAAACCTAAATTGTGTACCAAAATAGATTGACCTTTCTATTTCGTGTAAATCTAAATTGTGCCCAACAATTTGATTTATTTTGACTTGTATATATATGCTGAACAACCTCTGAAACTGTTTGGTCCCATTTATCGGGGGCTCTGTCGGTCTGTCCACACCGTAAGGCACACACTTTCACGGGTCAATCAAACCCTAGGTAGTCGCCGCCTAGGCTCTTTTATTCCCTCGATTTTTGATTCCTTATTTCTTTGCAAGGAGGCAGTGGTCATTCGGGGCTCGATTCAATTCGCACACGGACGGGCAGACATAGTCAGGGGCGGAGCCAGGCCCAGGGCAACATGGGCCATGGCCCGGGTCGCAGGAAAAATTCTACTTACCATAACCAAAAAAAAAAAGTTGGCCTGGGGCGTTGGCCCAACTCAGCTGAAGCCTGAAGGAGCAAGCCTCGTTTCCGTAACTCGTAACTCTCCAAACGCGATCGCCCCACGACGCCCAGGCCACGCGCAGCTCGCCTCGCGTAGATCGATCTCGTCAAAAACAGCGACGTCGGACGCTTTGCCGCCGCCCGCCCCGACGGCCCTGCCTGCGTGCTTGTACGTCGCCGGCTCGCCGCGCCTCCGGCCTCCGTTACTGCTGCAGTGCTGCCCGGCCGCGGGCTGCCTCTCATTGGCCCCTGCTTCAGTTCTCGTTGATCTCTGGGAAAACCTTTGAACTAGGTAATTTTTTGTTTTACAAATAGACAAGGATTAGGATTCATGAAGTTGGAATAAATAATGAATAAGTATGGTTTAATAATTGTTTGTAATTCGTTTCATGTTTAGGAACAGAATATGAAGAGATTTTTTCCATCGATCTCAAAAGCGAATGCATCAACGAACCCTCAATCTGAAGAAACTGCTCAAAGCGAAGAACCTCCTCAAAGAGAAAATGGTACTGAAACTGAATCGACTCTGCAAAGTGGACCATCCATCGCATCTCGTGTTGCCAATGCAAATACTCGTCTCGGAGTCGGTATGAATGTTATTATTTCGGATCCCGGTCTTAGGACACCTATTGAGGATTTAGATCCTAACATACATGATGTTGCTAGAAGGGAGTATGTTAATTTAGGTCCATGCCAACCTATTGGTCACAAATATAAGAGGACACCATTTGGAAAAGCCGGTAGGCTTAGAAGCTTTCATGATAGTTGGTTCAAGAATCATGGCGATTGGTTAGAGTATAGTGTTGATAAAAATGCTGCATTTTGTTTCTATTGCTTTCTTTTTAAGCAAAGTAAAGCATACAACTTTGGCATTGAATCATTCACTAAGGTGGGCTTCAAAAATTGGAAATATGGACCTAGTGTTCTTAATGCACACGTTGGTGGACTTGATAGTGCTCATAATAAATCTAGACAATGTTATGTGGCTTTCAAGAATCAAAGGCAATCAGTGACACATGTGATTGAGCGTGGTACCATAAAGGAACAACAACAGTACAAAGCTCGTCTTATCATTATTTTAGGTGTTATAAGATTTCTTATGTTGCAAGCACTTACTTTTCGTGGTCATGATGAGTCTCCAAGCTCAAAGAATCAGGGGAACTTTTTGGAAATGATGAAATGGTACAAGAAAAAAGATCCAAATGCTAGGACTTTGCTTGACAGTGCCGGTGGGAACCATTTGATGACTTCTCATCAGATACAGTTGGACTTGTGCAAGGCTTGCGCGGAAGAGACCACCCGATCCATTATCGCCGATATTGGTGACCGGAAATTTTCTTTACTTGTTGATGAATCTAGAGATGCATCTATAAAGGAGCAAATGGCTATGGTTTTGAGGTTGGTAGCTTGTTTTTTGTTTGTTTATTTACATGTTAGTTAGTCATTTGTTTACTAATGATCATTTGTCTTATGTAGGTATGTTGACAAAAAAAGGGTATGTGATTGAGAGATTTATTGGGATTAATCATGTTCCTGACACGAGAGCAGCTTCACTAAAGGCAGCTTTAGATGGTATGTTTCTTGATCATGGCTTGTCTATGTCCAAATTGAGAGGGCAAGGGTATGATGGAGCTTCTAACATGAGAGGGAAATTTCGTGGCTTGCAAAGGTTAATACTGGATGAAAATCCATATGCATTTTACATTCATTGCTTTGCCCATCAGTTGCAGTTAGTGGTTGTTGCAGTGGCCAAGTGTTGTTCCTCCATATTGGATTTTTTTAACAACACCACTTTGATTGTCAATACTGTTAATGCTTCTTGTAAAAGACATGATGAAGTAGCCCAACATCAACATGACACAATGGTGAGCAAACTAGAGTCTGGAGAAATATTTTCAGGAAGAGGAAAAAACTAAGCAACCAATCTTGTAAAACCCGGGGATACACGGTGGGGCACACACCATAAAACTTTGTGTAGATTCATTTCAATGTGGGAATCTGTTCTTCATGTATTAGAGAATGTTCATGATGATGCAGAAAATCTTACACAGAGAACCACAGCTGGTGGCTTGATTACTCAGATGGAGAGCTTTGAGTTTGTTCTCATATTGCATCTTATGATCAGATTATTGGGCAAGACTAATGATTTGTCACATTGTTTGCAAAAGAAAGATCAAAACATTGTTCGTGCTGTGAGTTTGATTGGCGTAACATTGGAAAATCTTCAAGGTATCCGAGAAAATGGTTGGGATGAACTCTTCAATGAGACAAATGACTTTTGTGTCAAATATAAAATTGTAGTACCAAACATGGATGATACAATACCCGCTCGAGGTCGCTCCAGGGGTCGTGGAAGTACAATGGTAACTTACTATCACCGCTTTAGATATGAAATATTCAATGCTGTCCATGACCAAATTATTGTTGAGTTGAATAACCGCTTTGCTGAAAAGTCAACTCAGTTGTTGAGGTGCATCGCTTGCCTTGATCCAAAGAACTCATTTGCTAACTTTGATGAAGACAAACTTGTTGAACTTGCTGCGATGTATGCTGATGACTTCTCCATATATGAGATCTCTTTTGTTCTTACAAACCAACTTGAGACATTCATTGCTGATGTGAGAGGTGATCCGGATTTTTTGAGTTGTCATGACTTTGGTAATCTTGCTGTGAAGATGGTTCAAACTGATAGACACACTGCTTTTCCTTTGGTGTATCGTCTTATTGAGTTGGCATTGATTTTGCCCGTTGCAACGGCATCAGTAGAGAGAGCTTTCTCGGCTATGAACATTATCAAGACCGAGTTGAGGAATAAAATGGGTGATGATTGGATGAATTATAACATGATATGCTATATTGAACGAGACGTATTTCACTCTATCAATGATGATGATATCTTATATCGTTTCCAAGGTTATAGCTCACGGAGAGGAATTTTACCTCGTCGTTTCGGTAAGTTTTCATATTTGTATGAATAATTTTCTATTGCACTTCATGTTTGCGCTTTTCCATAAAAAATATTCTTGCTTTCTTGAAGGTATTGGTTCCTCTTCTAGTGCTGATGAGGTTGTTGACAAAGTCATGGGAGGCACGGACGCACAGAACTAGTGAATTGGTACCATATTTTGTATCCCATTAAACTATTTTAAGTTTTTTAGTTATTTCTCATATGCATGTTATTGGAGAATTAAGAATGGATCTGAAAATATATGTTCATTCTTGCTACGTACCGATTTGTTTTGTGCTATTACAAGATTTTTTTTAGTAGTTACTTTTGCGCTTAGTTTTTGGCCCGGGGCTTGCTTCAATCCTGGCTCCGCCACTGGACATAGTCCGCCAATATTTTCAGCTCACACCGATTCCCCCTCGTCTTCTTTGTCCCACATGATCGTTCTCTTTCCTTGGTGCACCCTCATCATCGTGCTGCTATTTCTGGGCCTGCTTGCTGATATTACGGCATTTGAGAACGTATATAAGTTGGCCGAATTTAGTCTAAAGAAGCAAGGTGGGACTATTGATAGCACAAAATATATTGGTTACTACAGATTTTGGAACGGACAGAGTTCGATTCCCAACAGGCTGGTAAGAAAAAAAGGTCATCTGCCTGGCTCACGGCCCATAAGAGCTGGCTAGCAGCTAAGCCACCTGGGCTTGTACAGGTTTGCTACGAGAAAACGCTTGGTTTGCATCTACATGGACTAATCGATCGGAAAACAAACAAGTGGACTAAGGCGGTGGCAGTTGTGGTAATTATGACCCCAAAAGAAAGGTAATTAAAAAACGGACGAAAATTTGAGGGAGAAACCTTACTTCCTTTATTAGTAGGTAAAGATATAGTTGTAATTCTCATTCCTATATACTACTAATTAATGCCATTCCTCTCTGTGTCAATTTTCTTATGTCACCTTCATAGTAATACAGACCATGCTGAAACTGTTGCTACAAAAGGCTGAAGCAGGCATGCCAAGCGTGATGAATTTTTTGGTATGTAGTTCTGTAGGTTGGTAAATAAAATCGTCAGATCTTTTTATTTGTGGAAGATGTAGTTGTATCCAAAGATTGTTAGGGAAGTATCTATCTATTGTATTATTTATGGATTGTATCATACGTATTGTATATAGTGAGTATATGCTACCCGAGTTTTCTTATTCTTTTTTTATTATTAATAATGGGCATGGTATTTTCTTATTCTTTTTTCTTCCCTGAGTTTCCATCTTGGTTTCAGAAGCTTTGTAAATGAAGATTTATTTGGTTCTCTGTTGGAAGATATCAAGCTCTGATTGTAATATGTCAGCCTTTTAGATCCCAACAACTTAATACTGAAATGCTAAAATTATGTGTTTCTTCTAAAAAAAAGGCACACCAATGTCCCGCAGCAACGCGCGGGGTATCATCTAGTTTATCTTATTGGAGAGACACTACTAGTGAACTGTGGACCCCGGTCCATTCTTTTACATCTGAAATACAATCTACTGCAATCATTGTTCTCTGCTGTTCTTTGCAAACAAACATCATTCTCCACACCATACGTTTAATCCTTTGTTTACAGCAAGTCGGTGAGATTGACAACCTCACTGTTAAGTTGGGACAAAGTATTTTGATTGTGTTGTGCAGGTTCCACGTTGGCACCGGAATCCCTGGTGTTGCGCCGCACTACACTCCTTCACCAACAACCTTCACGTGGTCTTCATCTCCTACTGGTTCGATAACCTTGGTTTCTTTCTGAGGGAAAACTTGCTGATGTGCGCATCACACCTTCCT
Organism: Lolium perenne; assembly: GCF_019359855.2. NCBI lineage: Eukaryota > Viridiplantae > Streptophyta > Magnoliopsida > Poales > Poaceae > Lolium > Lolium perenne. Next base: position 194,891,903 of record NC_067248.2, read on the forward strand.
CTTAGGGTTCCCAACGGACGTGTGCATCACGCGCCATCAAGACTGTTTTCTGGCGCCGTTGCCGGGGAGATTAAGACACGCTGCAAGGGGAGTCTCTCACATCCAATCTCTTTACTTTGTTTATTGTCTTGCTTTACTTTATTTTATTTTCTGTTTTGTTTGCTTTCTTTATATCGAACACACACAAAAATTAGTTACTTGCATTTACTTTATTTACCTTTTGTTTATTTCATCATGCTTTCTCCTAAGTTCACTTTGAAAGATATATCAGTAGGGCGTGGGTCTATCATTGGAAGACATAATATAGAATTTTTTTTCACTCATGTTAGTACAGTTAAAGATTTTGAAGATAGACACTTGGTAGAACTTGCTCCTACTTATGAAATTGCTACTGCCTCTTTAGTGCACATGTTGGAAGCTAGATTTGTTAATCTTAATCTTATAATGAAACATATGTTTCTTACACTCTGTGATATGGAAGAAGGAGAAAAGAATTTTTTTGTTTTAGAAACCCTTCTTAGAGAATTTGGTGATGTAGCTAGAGAAGCTAGGAAAGTCTTTATTAAACATAAGAGGATTGGCTTTTATACCAATTTTGCAAATACCCTTGAAAATATGGAAAAAGATAGACTAAAGTACACTAATAAAGTCAATTGTGAGGGGGAGATTAAAGTACCAATACCTTCTAAGCTCTTAGGAATGCATGAGGCACTAGAAAAGAATTTTGGTTGGATTGTTCCTGAAAATTTGTTTGAGGAGGATAGTAAGCCTAAGAGTAACGAAAGAGGAGTTTCTTACATAGATAAGATACAATGCATAGTTGAGAAAACTCCAAACTCTTCTGTTGATGCTTCTTCTCTTGATAATACTTGATTTACACTTTCTGCGCCTAGCTGAAAGGCGTTAAAGAAAAGCGCTTATGGGAGACAACCCATTATTTTATTTCTGCATTTTTTGTTTTATATTTGTGTCTTGGAAGTTGTTACTAATGTAGCAAACTCTCCTTATCTTTACTTTATTGCATTGTGATACGTCCAATTTGCATCACTATTTTATATCATAATTTGCTGTTATTCATTGATATATTTCATATTGGGACACAATACTTATGTTATTTCATCTATTTTGCATGTTTCATCATTATTGGAGGATTGAGCACCGGAGCCAGGATTCTGCTGGAAAAAGCACCGTCAGAACGCAATATTTCGGAAGATCAACTGTGGAAGGAAATTATACCAAAAATCCTATTTTTCCAGATGACGGAGAAAGCCAGAAGGGGGAGCCGAGAAGACCCAAGGTGGGGCCAGACCACAGGCCGGCGCGGCCCATGGCCTGGCCGCGCCACCATGTGGTGTGGGGGTCCCACAGCCCCTTTCGCCTCCTTTTCTTCGCGAAATCCTTCGTCCCGAAGACCTAAGCCACAGAGGGTTCCTCACGAAGAGTTACAGCCGCCTCTGCGGGGCGGACAACACCAGAGAGAAAAGAGCTCTCCGGCGGCTGAAATCCGTCGGGGAAATTCCCTCCCGGAGGGGGAAATCGACGCCATCGCCACCGTCATCGAGCTGGACATCATCTCCATCGCCATCACCATCATATCCACCATCATCACCGCCGTCTCCACCGCTGCACATCGTCACCGCCGTAGCAATTTGGGTTTGATCTTGATTGTTTGATAGGGGAAACTCTCCTGGTATTGATCTCTACTTGTTATTGATGCTATTGAGTGAAACCATTGAACCAAGGTTTATGTTCAGATTGTAATTCATCATCATATCACCTCTGATCATGTTCCATATGATGTCTCGTGAGTAGTTCGTTTAGTTCTTGAGGACATGGGTGAAGTCTAAATGCTAGTAGTGAACTATGGTTGAATAATATTCAATGTTATGATATTTAAGTTGTGGTGTTATTCTTCTAGTCGTGTCATGTGAACGTCGACTACATGACACTTCACCTTTATGGGCCTAGGGGAATGCATCTTGTACTCGTTTGCCGATTGCGGGGTTGCCGGAGTGACAGAAACCTAAACCCCCGTTGGTATATCGATGCAGGAGGGATAGCAGGATCTCAGAGTTTAAGGCTGTGGTTAGATTTATTCTTAATTACTTTCTTGTAGTTGCGGATGCTTGCAAGGGGTATAATCACAAGTATGTATTAGTCCTAGGAAGGGCGGTACATTAGCATAGGTTCACCCACACAACACTTATCATAACAATGAAGATTAATTAGCCATACGTAGCGAAAGCTCTAGACTAAAATCCCGTGTGTCCTCGAGAACGTTTGGTCATTATAAGTAAACACACCGGCTTGTCCTTTGTGCTAAAAAGGATTGGGCCACTCGCTGCAATTGTTACTCTCACACTTTACTTACTCGTACTTTATTCATCTGTTACATCGAAACCCTCTGAATACTTGTCTGTGAGCATTTACAGTGAATCCTTCATCGAAACTGCTTGTCAACACCTTCTGCTCCTCGTTGGGATCGACATTCTTACTTATCGAAGATACTACGATACACCCCCTATACTTGTGGGTCATCAAGACTATTTTCTGGCGCCGTTGCCGGGGAGCGAAGCGCTATTGGTAAGTGGAATTGGTAAGGGAAATATCTACTATTTGTGCTGATTTTATTTCTACCTGCTGCCATAATTCATTATGGAGAGATCTCCTTTAGAATGCTTATTTGGGAAATCCGCTACTACTGCAAAGGTAGTGGATGAGGCGCCAGGTGAGGAAGAAATACCATACAAAATACCTATGAAAATTATTGAACGCGTAGTGAATAACCGTTATACAGGGGATGGAACTGTCCACCCTGGAGATCATTTATTGTTCTTGCATGAATTATGCGGTTTATTCAAGTGTGCAGGTATTGCTATGGGTGAAGTGAGGAAGAAACTATTCTCTATATCGCTGTCTGGTAAAGCGGCGCATTGGTATAAATTACTGGATAATGGGGATTCTCTTGAATGGAATGATATTGTGCCCCGGTTTTATTCTAAGTTATATCCTCCAAGTGAAATTCACAAGGATCGGAACCGCATATATAATTTTTGGCCTCATGATGGAGAGAGTATTGCCCAAGCTTGGGGGAGATTGAAGTCTTTAATGCTCAAATGCCCCATTCATGAGCTTCCTGGTAATGTTATTATTGATAATTTCTATGCAAGACTTTCTTTTGAAGACAAGACCTTGCTGGATACTTCTTGTTCTGGATCATTCACGCGTAATAAGGAAGAGTTTAAAAGGGACCTTCTTAATCGGATCCAGGAAAATACTGAAGGATGGGAGATCGACAAAGATAGAGAATCAGGTATAAATTATGATTACAAATGCATTGAAGCTTTTATGGATACTGATAAATTTCGTAATATGAGTGCTACATATGGTCTTGATTCTCAAGTTGCTGCAAATCTTTATAAAGCTTTTGCCTCTCATTATGAATTGCCTAAGAAGAATTTTGATAAGTATCATGAACCGTATAAAGATAAAATTGATCCATCTGTTAATAAATGCGTTGTAGTTGAAACTGTTGATCATGTTATTCCTGAAGCTTATATTGAAAAGGCTCCTTTCCCTGCTAAAATGAAGGAGTACTCTGTTATAAATAGTGCGGTTCATAAGAGTGAAAAGAAACCTATAGAACCTGAAGAACAAATAAAAGTTGAACCTGCTGTTGCAATAGTTAAAGATCTTGTGACTGAAAATGTGGAGGATGGTCATATTATTTTCTGTGAAGATGCTTCTAATATTGTTTCACATCCTAATAAACCCAAGCAAGCTAGTGTTCCTATGCTATCTGTTAGAATTGGTGATCATTGTTATTATGGTTTATGCGATATTGGTGCAAGTGTTAGTGCTATTCCTTATGAGCTTTACACGGAGATTATGCACGAAATTGATTCTTGTGAACTTGAAGATATTGATGTGGTTATTCAGCTGGCTAATAGAGAAACTATTTCTCCAATTGGTATTGTTCGAGATGTGGAAGTTCTATGTGGTAAGATTAAATATCCTGCTGACTTTTTGGTACTTGGTTCTGCTGCTAGTGATTATTGTCCTATCATTTTTGGTAGACCTTTTCTAAATACTTGTGGAGCTATTATAGATTGCAAGAAAGAGAACATTTTGACTAAATTTGCTGGTGAATCTTATGAGTTTAACTTCTCTAAATTTACCAAAACTCCTTATAAAGCTGATTTGCCTAGTAATGATTTTAAAATGGAACAGTGTGCATCTATTGTTCTTGTTCCTAATAATCCTTTGCAGCAACATTTGGAGAATAGCGAGAGTGAAGTCTTTAGGAAAGAAAGAGATGAGCTTGAGGAAATTTTTCTTCGCCAACCTATTCTCAAGCATGATTTACCGGTGGAAGATCTGGGTACAACACCGCCACCAAAGGAAGATCCTGTTTTTGATTTAAAACCTTTGCCTAATAATCTTAAATATGCTCATATTGATGATAAGAAAATATATCATGTTATTATTAGTTCTAAGCTTACAGAGTTTGAAGAAGAAAGGCTATTGCAAATATTGAAGAAACACCGAGGTGCTATTGGCTACACTCTTGATGACTTGAAGGGGATTTCTCCCTCTATTTGCCAACACGCCATTAATATGGAAGATGATGCGAAGCCTGTTGTTGAACCTCAGCGTCGTCTAATTCCTAAGATGAAGGATGTGGTAAGAAATGAGGTATTACGACTTCTTGAAGCTGGTATTATATATCCTATTGCTGATAGTAGATGGGGTAGTCCTGTGCATTGTGTTCCTAAGAAAGGAGGAATGACTGTTGTGCCTAATGATAATGATGAGCTCATACCTCAAAGAGTAGTTGTAGGTTATAGAATGTGCATTGATTATCGAAAAGTTAATAAGGTTACTAAAAAAGATCATTACCCTTTGCCTTTTATTGATCAAATGTTAGAAAGGTTATCTAAAAATACTCATTTTTGTTTTCTTGATGGTTATTACGGATTTTCACAAATTCTTTGTTAAAACTAAGGATCAAGAGAAAACCACTTTCACTTGTCCCTATGGAACTTATGCTTATAGACGTATGCCTTTTGGTTTATGTAATGCTCCTGCTACTTTTCAAAGATGCATGTCTGCTATTTTTCATGGTTTTTGCGAGAGTATTGTTGAGGTATTCATGGATGATTTTTCTGTCTATGGGAATTCTTTTGATAATTGCTTGCGGAACCTTGATAAAGTTTTGCAGAGATGTGAAGAAACTAACCTTGTTCTTAATTGGGAGAAATGCCACTTTATGGTTAATGAAGGAATTGTATTGGGACATAAAATTTCTGAAAGAGGTATTGAAGTTTATAGAGCTAAAGTTGAAGCAATTGAGAAGATGCCCTATCCTAGGGATGTTAAAGGTATTCGTAGTGTTCTTGGTCATGCTGGGTTTTATAGGAGGTTTATTAAAGATTTCTCCAAGATTTCAAAGCCTCTTACTAATCTTCTTCAAAAAGATGTACCATTTGTTTTTGATGATGATTGTAAGGAAGCTTTTGAAACTCTAAAGAAAGCCTTAACAACTGCTCCTATAGTTGAACCTCCTGATTGGAACTTACCATTTGAAATTATGTGTGATGCTAGTGATTTTGCTGTAGGCGCTGTTCTTGGACAGCGGGTAAACAAAAAATTGAATGTTATTCATTATGCTAGTAAAACTCTTGATGCTGCTCAAAGAAATTATGCTACTACTGAAAAGGAATTGTTAGCTGTAGTCTTTGCTTGTGATAAGTTTAGATCTTATATTGTTGATTCGAAAGTTACTATTCATACTGATCATGCTGCAATCAGATACCTTATGCAAAAGAAAGATGCTAAGCCAAGGCTTATTAGATGGGTACTTCTGTTGCAAGAATTTGATTTACATATCGTAGATAGGAAAGGTGTTGATAATCCTGTTGCTGATAATTTGTCTAGATTGGAAAATATTGCTTATGATCCTGTTCCTGTTAATGATAGTTTTCCAAATGAACAATTGACTACAATAAAGGTGAGTTCGCGAGACAGTCCTTGGTATGCTGATTATGCTAACTTTATTGTTTCCAAGTACTTGCCTCCAACCTTTTCAGCTCAGCAAAGGAGGAAATTCTTTTATGACTTGAGGCATTATTTTTGGGATGACCCACACTTATATAAAGAAGGAGTGGATGGTATTCTGCGAAGATGTGTTCCCGAATATGAACAACAAGAGATATTGAGTAAATGTCATGGTAGTGCTTATGGAGGACATCACGCCGGAGAAAGAACCGCGCAAAAGGTTATACAATCAGGTTTTTATTGGCCAACTCTCTTCAAAGATGCAAGAAAGTTTATTTTATCTTGTGATGAATGCCAAAGGGTTGGTAATATCTCCAGACGCAACGAAATGCCTATGAATTATACTCTTGTTGTTGAACCGTTCGATTGTTGGGGATTTGACTTCATGGGACCTTTTCCCTCTTCAGAAGGTAACACTCATATACTTGTTGCTGTTGATTATGTTACTAAATGGGTGGAAGCCATACCTACGAAAAGTGCTGATGGTGAGACCTCTTTAAGAATGCTTTTAGATATTATTTTTCCTAGATTTGGAGTTCCTAGATATATTATTACTGATGGAGGTTCTCATTTTATTCATGGTGGTTTTAGAAAAACTCTTGCTAGATATGGTATTAATCATAGAATTGCTTCCGCTTATCATCCTCAAACTAGTGGGCAAGTAGAATTATCAAATAGAGAGATTAAATCTATCTTGCAAAAGACTGTTAATAAAACTAGAAAGAATTGGGCTAGTAAATTGAAGGATGCACTTTGGGCTTATAGAACTGCTTATAAAAATCCCATGGGAATGTCACCTTATAAAATGGTTTATGGGAAAGTGATACGCGTACAACACGCGTCCGTTGGGAACCCCAAGAGGAAGGTGTGATGCGTACAGCGGCAAGTTTTCCCTCAATATGAAACCAAGGTTTATCGAACCAGTAGGAGCCAAGAAGCACGTTGAAGGTTGATGGCGGCGGGATGTAGTGCGGCGCAACACCAGAGATTCCGGCGCCAACGTGGAACCTGCACAACACAACCAAAGTACTTTGCCCCAACGAAACAGTGAGGTTGTCAATCTCACCGGCTTGCTGTAACAAAGGATTAGATGTATAGTGTGGATGATGATTGTTTGCAGAAAACAGTAGAACAGTATTGCAGTAGATTGTATTTCAGTAAAGAGAATTGGACCGGGGTCCACAGTTCACTAAAGGTGTCTCTCCCATAAGATAAACAGCATGTTGGGTGAACAAATTACAGTTGGGCAATTGACAAATAGAGAGGGCATGACCATGCACATACATATTATGATGAGTATTGTGAGATTTAATTGGGCATTACGACAAAGTACATAGACCGCTATCCAGCATGCATCTATGCCTAAAAAGTCCACCTTCAGGTTATCATCCGAACCCCCTCCAGTATTAAGTTGCTAACAACAGACAATTGCATTAAGTATTGCGCGTAATGTAATCAGTGACTACATCCTTGAACATAGCACCAATGTTTTATCCCTAGTGGCAACACATCCGTAACCTTAGTGGTTCTTGTCACTCCTCCAGATTCACGGAGACATGAACCCACTATCGAGCATAAATACTCCCTCTTGGAGTTACTAGCATCAACTTGGCCAGAGCATCTACTAATAACGGAGAGCATGCAAGATCATAAACAACACATAGACATAACTTTGATAATCAACATAACAAGTATTCTCTATTCATCGGATCCCAACAAACGCAACATATAGAATTACAGATAGATGATCTTGATCATGTTAGGCAGCTCACAAGATCCGACAATGAAGCACAATGGGGAGAAGACAACCATCTAGCTACTGCTATAGACCCATAGTCCAGGGGTAGACTACTCACACATCACTCTGGAGGCAACCATGGCGGCGTAGAGTCCTCCGGGAGATGAATCCCCTCTCCGGCAGGGTGCCGGAGGCGATCTCCTGAATCCCCCGAGATGGGATTGGCGGCGGCGGCGTCTCGATAAGGTTTTCCGTATCGTGGCTCTCTGCATCGGGGGTTTCGCGACGGAGGCTTTAAGTAGGCGGAAGAGCAGGTCGGGAAGGGGCACGAGGGGCCCACACCACGTGGCCGCGCGGCCAAGGGGGCCGCGCCGCCTAGGGTGTGGCCACCTCGTGGCCCCACTTCGTCTCCTCTTCGGTCTTCCGGAAGCTTCGTGGCGAAATAGGACCCCGGGCGTTGATTTCGTCCAATTCCGAGAATATTTCGTTACTAGGATTTCTGAAACCAAAAACAGCAGAAAACAAAGAATCGGCACTTCGGCATCTTGTTAATAGGTTAGTTCCGAGAAAATGCACGAATATGACATAAAGTGTGCATAAAACATGTAGATAACATCAATAATGTGGCATGGAACATAAGAAACTATCGATACGTTGGAGACGTATCAGCATCCCCAAGCTTAGTTCTGCTCGTCCCGAAGCGGGTAAAACGATAACAAAGATAATTTCTGGAGTGACATGCCATCATAACCTTGATCATACTATTTGTAAAGCATATGTAGTGAATGCAGCGATCAAAACAATGTATATGACATGAGTAAACAAGTGAATCATATAGCAAAGACTTTTCATAAATAGTACTTCAAGACAAGCATCAATAAGTCTTGCATAAGAGTTAACTCATAAAGCAATAATTCAAAGTAAAGGTGTTGAAGCAACACAAAGGAAGATTAAGTTTCAGCGGTTGCTTTCAACTTGTAACATGTATATCTCATGGATATTGTCAACATAGAGTAATATAATAAGTGCAATATGCAAGTATGTAGGAATCAATGCACAGTTCACACAAGTGTTTGCTTCTTGAGGTGGAGAGAAATAGGTGAACTGACTCAACAATGAAAGTAAAAGAATGGTCCTCCATAGAGGAAAAGCATCGATTGCTATATTTGTGCTAGAGCTTTGATTTTGAAAACATGAAACAATTTTGTCAACGGTAGTAATAAAGCATATGTATCATGTAAATTATATCTTACAAGTTGCAAGCCTCATGCATAGTATACTAATAGTGCCCGCACCTTGTCCTAATTAGCTTGGACTACCGGATCATCGCAATGCACATGTTTTAACCAAGTGTCACAAAGGGGTACCTCTATGCCGCCTGTACAAAGGTCTAAGGAGAAAGCTCGCACTGGATTTCTCGCTATTGATTATTCTCAACTTAGACATCCATACCGGGACAACATAGACAACAGATAATGGACTCCTCTTTTATGCATAAGCATGTAACAACAATTAATAATTTTCTCATATGAGATTGAGGATATATGTCCAAAACTGAAACTTCCACCATGGATCATGGCTTTAGTTAGCGGCCCAATGTTCTTCTCTAACAATATGCATGCTTAACCATAAGGTGGTAGATCTCTCTTACTTCAGACAAGACGAACATGCATAGCAACTCACATGAAATTCAACAAAGAATAGTTGATGGCGTCCCCAGAAACATGGTTATCGCACAACAAGCAACTTAATAAGAGATAAAGTGCATAAGTACATATTCAATACCACAATAGTTTTTAAGATATTTGTCCCATGAGCTATATATTGCAAAGGTGAATGATGGAATTTTAAAGGTAGCACTCAAGTAATTTACTTTGGAATGGCGGAGAAATACCATGTAGTAGGTAGGTATGGTGGACACAAATGGCATAGTGGTTGGCTCAAGTATTTTGGATGCATGAGAAGTATTCCCTCTCGATACAAGGTTTAGGCTAGCAAGGTTTATTTGAAACAAACACAAGGATGAACGGCGCAGCAAAACTCACATAAAAGACATATTGTAAAAATTATAAGAATCTACATCGTCTTCCTTGTTGTTCAAAACTCAATACTAGAAATTATCTAGACCTTAGAGAGACCAAATATGCAAACCAAATTTTAGCATGATCTATGTATTTCTTCATTAATAGGTGCAAAGTATATGATGCAAGAGCTTAAACATGAGCACAACAATTGCCAAGTATCACATTACCCAAGACATTTATAGCAATTACTACATGTATCATTTTCCAATTCCAACCATATAACAATTTAACGAAGAAGAAACTTCGCCATGAATACTATGAGTAGAAACTAAGGACATACTTGTCCATATGCTACAGCGGAGCGTGTCTCTCTCCCACAAAGTGAATGCTAGGATCCATTTTATTCAAACAAAACAAAAACAAAAACAAACCGACGCTCCAAGCAAAGCACATAAGATGTGACGGAATAAAAATATAGTTTCAGGGGAGGAACCTGATAATGTTGTCGATGAAGAAGGGGATGCCTTGGGCATCCCCAAGCTTAGACACTTGAGTCTTCTTAGAATATGCAGGGGTGAACCACCGGGGCATCCCCAAGCTTAGAGCTTTCACTCTCCTTGATCATGTTGCATCATACTCCTCTCTTGATCCTTGAAAACTTCCTCCACACCAAACTCGAAACAACTCATTAGAGGGTTAGTGCACAACAAAAATTAACATGTTCAGAGGTGACACAATCATTCTTAACACTTCTGGACATTGCATAAAGCTACTGGACATTAATGGATCAAAGAAATTCATCCAACATAGCAAAAGAGGCAATGCGAAATAAAAGGCAGAATCTGTCAAAACAGAACAGTTCGTATTGACGAATTTTAAAATGGCACCAGACTTGCTCAAATGAAAATGCCCAAATTGAATGAAAGTTGCATACATATCTTAGGATCACTCACGTAAATTTGCATAATTTTTTGAGTTACCTACAGAGAATTTAGCCCAGATTCGTGACAGCAAAGAAATCTGAAACTGCGCAGTAATCCAAATCTAGTATGAACTTTTCTATCAACGACTTTACTTAGCACAACAAAACACTAAACTAAGATAAGGAGAGGTTGCTACAGTAGTAAACAACTTCCAAGACACAAAATAAAAACAAAGTACTGTAGTAAAAACCATGGGTTGTCTCCCATAAGCGCTTTTCTTTAACGCCTTTCAGCTAGGCGCAGAAAGTGTATATCAAGTATTATCAAGAGACGAAGTGTCAACATCATAATTTGTTCTAATAATAGAATAAAAAGGTAACTTCATTCTCTTTCTAGGGAAGTGTTCCATACCTTTCTTGAGAGGAAATTGATATTTTATATTACCTTCCTTCATATCAATAGTAGCACCAACAGTTCGAAGAAAAGGTCTTCCCAATATGATGGGACAAGATGCATTGCATTCAATATCCAAGACAACAAAATCAACGGGGACAAGGGTATTGTTAACGGTAATGCGAACATTATCAACTTTCCCCAAAGGTTTCTTTGTAGAATGATCAGCAAGATTAACATCCAAATAACAATTTTTCAGCGGTGGCAAGTCAAGCATATTATAAATTTTCTTCGGCATAACGGAAATACTTGCACCAAGATCACATAAGGCATTGCAATCAAAATCTTTAACCTTCATCTTAATGATGGGCTCCCAACCATCCTCTAGTTTTCTAGGAATAGAGGCTTCGCGCTCTAGTTTCTCTTCTCTAGCTTTTATGAGAGCATTTGTAATATGTTGCGTGAAAGCCAAATTTATAGCACTAGCATTAGGACTTTTAGCAAGTTTTTGCAAGAACTTTATAACTTCAGAGATGTGGCAATCATCAAAATTCAAACCATTATAATCTAAGTCAATGGGATCATCATCCCCAATGTTGGAAAAAAATTCAGCAGCTTTATCACAGCTTTCGAGTTTTAGCAGTTTCAGGCAGTTTCTCGCGCTTTGAATTAGAAGTGGAAACATTGCTAACACCAATTCTTTTATTATTAATAGTAGGAGGTGCAGTAACATGTGTAGCATTAGCATTACTAGTGGTGGTAATAGTCCAAACTTTAGCTACATTCTTCTCTTTAGCTAGTTTTTCATTTTCTTCTCTATCCCACCTAGCACGCAGTTCAGCCATTAATCTTATATTCTCATTAATTCTAACTTGGATGGCATTTGCTGTAGTAACAATTTTATTATGATGATTATCATTAGGCATAACTTTTGATTTCAAAAGATCAATATCAGCAGCAAGACTATCGACTTTAGAAGCAAGTATATCAATTTTCCCAAGCTTTTCTTCAACAGATTTGTTAAAAGCAGTTTGTGTACTAATAAATTCTTTAAGCATGGCTTCAAGTCGAGGGGGTGTGTTCCTATTATTATTGTAAGAATTCCCATAAGAATTACCATAGCCGTTGCCGTTATTATAAGGATATGGCCTATAGTTGTTACTGAAGGAGATATGCCCTAGAGGCAATAATAAAGTGGTTATTATTTATATCTTCATGTTTATAATAAATGTTTATATGTCATGCTATAATTGTATTAACCGAAACATTAGTACATGTGTGATATGTAGACAAACAAAGAAGTCCCTAGTATGCCTCTTAACTAGCTTGTTGATTAATGGATGATTAGTTTCATAATCATGAACATTGGATGTTATTAATAACAAGGTTATATCATTGTATGAATGATGTAATGGACACACCCAATTAAGCGTAGCATAAAGATCTCGTCATTAAGTTATTTGCTATAAGCTTTCGATACATAGTTACCTAGTCCTTATGACCATGAGATCATGTAAATCACTTATACCGGAAAGGTACTTTGATTACATCAAACGCCACTGCGTAAATGGGTGGTTATAAAGGTGGGATTAAGTATCCGGAAAGTATGAGTTGAGGCATATGGATCAATAGTGGGATTTGTCCATCCCGATGACGGATAGATATACTCTGGGCCCTCTCGGTGGAATGTCGTCTAATGTCTTGCAAGCATATGAATAAGTTCATAAGAGACCACATACCACGGTACGAGTAAAGAGTACTTGTCAGGAGACGAGGTTGAACAAGGTATAGAGTGATACCGATGATCAAACCTCGGACAAGTAAAATATCGCGTGACAAAGGGAATTGGTATCATATGTGAATGGTTCATTCGATCACTAAAGTCATCGTTGAATATGTGGGAGCCATTATGGATCTCCAGATCCCGCTATTGGTTATTGGTCGGAGTGAGTACTCAACCATGTCCGCATAGTTGACGAACCGTAGGGTGACACACTTAAAGTTGGATGTTGAAATGGTAGAACTTGAATATGGAATGGAGTTCGAATATTTGTTCGGAGTCCCGGATGAGATCCCGAACATCACGAGGAGTCCCGGAATGGTCCGGAGAATAAGATTCATATATAGGAAGTCATATTCCAAGTTTGGAAATGATCCGGTGCATTTATGGCAGGTTCTAGAAGGTTCTAGAAAAGTCCGGAAGAAATCACCATGGAAAGTAGAGTCCCGGAGGGACTCCACCTTGCATGGCCAGCCAACCCTAAAGGGGAGGAGTCCAAGGTGGACTCCCCTAGGGTGGCCGGCCAACCCCCCTCATGGAAAGGGGGAATCCCACCCCAAGTGGGATTCCCACCTTGGGTAGGTTTTCCTACATATGGGAGGTTTCATTGTTGGGGTCTTATTCAAAGACTTGGATACCAACACTTGGGGATTTCCACCTATATAATGAGGAGGAGAGGGAGGGGGCTGGCTACTCTTGGCCGCACCACCTAGGGCTGCCCTTGGCCGGCGCCCTAGCCTCCCCCTCTCTCCCCAAACCCTAGCGGTCTATCTCCTCCACCACATCCCGCACGCTTAAGTGAAGCTCCGCCGGATTTCTCCACCACCACCGACACCACGCCGTCGTGCTGTCGGATTCAAGAGGAGCTACTACTTCCGCTGCCCGCTGGAACGGGGAGGTGGACGTCGTCTTCATCAACAACCGAACGTGTGACCGAGTACGGAGGTGCTGCCCGTTCGTGGCGCCGGAAGCGATCGTGATCAAGATCTTCTACGCGCTTTTGCAAGCGGCAAGTGAACGTCTACCGCAGCAACAAGAGCCTCATCTTGTAGGCTTTGGAATCTCTTCAAGGGTGAGACTCGATAATCCCCTCGTTGCTACCGTCTTCTAGATTGCATCTTGGCTTGGATTTCGTGTTCGCGGTAGGAAATTTTATGTTTTCTATGCAACGTTATCCAACAGTGGTATCAGAGCCGTGTCTATGCATAGATGGTTGCACGAGTAGAACACAATGGTTTTGTGGGCGTTGATGCTCTTGTTATCTTTAGTTTGAGTACTTTGCATCTTTGTGGCATAGTGGGATGAAGCGGCTCGGACTAACTTTACATGACCGCGTTCATGAGACTTGTTCCTCGTTCGACATGCAACTTGTATTGCATAAGAGGCTTTGCGGGTGTCTGTCTCTCCTACTATAGTGAAGATTCAATTTACTCTTCTATTGACAACATTAGTATCACCGTTGTGGTTCATGTTCGTAGGTAGATTAGATCTCTCTCGAAAACCCTAAACCACGTAAAATATGCAAACCAAATTAGAGACGTCTAACTTGTTTTTGCAGGGTTTGGTGATGTGATATGGCCATAATGTGATGATGAATATGTATGAGATGATCATTATTGTATTGTGGCAACCGGCAGGAGCCTTATGGTTGTCTTTAAATTTCATGTTGAGTAGTATTTCCAAGTAGTTGTAATAGTTGCTACATGAGGTGAACAACCATGAAGACGGCGCCATGAACCTTGACGCTACGCCGACGATGATGGAGATCATGCCCGTTGATGATGGAGATCATGTCCGTGCTTTGGAGATGAAGATCAAAGGCGCAAAGACAAAAGGGCCATATCATATCACATATGAACTGCATGTGATGTTAATCCTTTATGCATCTTATTTTGCTTAGATCGCGACGGTAGCATTATAAGATGATCCCTCACATTAATATCAAGATAATAAAGTGTTCTCCCCTCGTATGCACCGTTGTAACAGTTCGTCGTTTCGAAGCATCTCGTGATGATCGGATGTGATAGACTCAACGTTCACATACAACGGGTGTAAGCCATGTTGCACACGCGGAATACTTGGGTTTGCTTGACGAGCCTAGCATGTACAGACATGGCCTCGGGACAACGGAAACCGAAAGGTTGAACACGAGTCATATGGATGATATGATCAACATGTTGATGTTCACCATTGAAGCTACATCATCTCACGTGATGATCGGTTTTGGTGTAGTGGATTTGGATCGTGTACCACTTAACAACTATGAGGGATGTTGTATTAAGTGGGAGTTCATTAGTAATTAGATTAAAACATGAACTAATTATCATAAACATAGTCTGAGTAGTATTTTGAATTAATTTTGTAGTATTGGCATCCGTTTTTCTACCATGCGCTAGTCTTGTAATTGAGATAGAAATACTGTTAAAATCTGACAAAAAACTTTACGGATTGGTCCGTATTGTTAAAGAATCAAGAATTGATTAAGTCCTATTGCAAACTTTTAGTAAACTTCACATTGTTGATTCAAAGAGCTATGGTTTCAATTAGTACCTAAAGTTATCTTGTCTCCGTGAAACTTGAAGTTCAAATCTGTTTGAAAAGTAAGGAGCTAAAAATTTAGTTTTCAGAAATAATCAAGGTATGAGATATATGTGATATCTAAGACCTTATTGCAAGATGATAGAATATAAATTTGGTGAGACTACATAAACTCATAAGTTTTATGGGAATGTATGAAGGTTGAAGACGCCAGGCGTCACAATCCTCCAACTATTGGGGCACTAATAATATTCGTATATCCATGAAGTTATCATCCTTAGTATGCACCGTTGCTAAGACTCGTCGTTTCGAAGCATCACGTGATGATCGGGTGTGATAGATTCTACGTGTGCATACAACGGGTGCAAGCCAGATTTGCACATGCGAATACCAAGGTTAAAACTTTACGAGCCTAGCATGTACATACATGGTCTCAGAAAGTCATCATGATACAATGGATAAAATTATGAGTGAAATTGTTCATCATATTACAAAGTTACTAATAGTGAAATCTGAAACACTTGTCATATGATGATTGATGTCTACGTTCCCCCTCCTTTCCTGTAGACAGTGTTGGGCCTCCAAGAGCAGAGGTTTGTAGAACAGCAGCAAGTTTTCCCTTAAGTGGATCACCCAAGGTTTATCGAACTCAGGGAGGAAGAGGTCAAAGATATCCCTCTCAGGCAACCCTGCAACCACAAAGCAAGAAGTCTCTTGTGTCCCCAACACACCAAATAGGTGCACTAGTTCGGCGAAGAGATAGTGAAATACAGGTGGTATGAATAAGTATGAGCAGTAGCGACGGTGCCAGAAAATAGCTTGATGGTGTGTAGTTGATGGTGGTGGTATTGCAGCAGTAGTAACACAGTAAAACAGTAAACAAGCAGTAGTAACGCAGCAGTAGTAAACAAGTAGCGATAGCAGTATTTAAGAACAAGGCCTAGGGATTACACTTTCACTAGTGGACACTCTCAACATTGATCACATAACAGAATAGATAAATGCATACTCTACACTTTTGTTGGATGATGAACGCATTGCGTAGGATTACACGAACCCTCAATGCCGGAGTTAACAAGCTCCACAATTTGTTCATATTTAGTAACCTTATAGTGTAAGATAGATCAAAAGACTAAACCAAGTACTAACATAGCATGCACACTATCGCCTTCATGCATATGTAGGAGGAATAGATCACATCAATACCATCATAGTAATAATTAACTCCACAATCTACAAGAGATCATGATCATAGCCTACGACAAGAACCACACGGTGCACACACTAGTCACCTTTACACACGTGCAGGAGGAATAGAACTACTTTAATAACATCACTAGAGTAGCACATAGATAAATTGTGATACAAAACTCATATGAATCTCAATCATGTAAAGCAGCTCATGAGATTATTGTATTGAGGTACATGGGAGAGAGATGAACCACATAGCTACAGCGAAGCCCTCAGCCCTCGTGGGTGAATTACTCCCTCCTCGTCATGGGGGCAGCGATGGCGGTGAAGATGGCGGTGAAGACGGCGGTGGAGATGGCTCCGGGGGCAATTCCCCGTCCGGCAGGGTGCCGGAACAGAGAGTTCTGTCCCCCGAATTGGAGTTTCGCGATGGCGGCGGCACCCCTGGAGTCTTTCTGGAGTTTCGTCAATTGGTGTCGAGGTTTTAGGTCACGACGGCTTAAATAGGCGAAGAATCGGAGTCGGAGGGGGCCTGGGCTGGCCACACCATAGGGGGGCGCGCCCCCCCTTGGGCCGCGCCACCCTAGGGTGTGGGGCCCCCCTGGCACTCCTCCGACTCTCCTTCGGTGTTCTGGAGCCTTCCGGGAAAAATAGGAGGTTTGGCGTTGATTTCGTCCAATTCCGAGAATATTGCCCGAACAGCCTTTACGGAACCAAAAACAGCAGAAACAGCAATCGGCCTCTCGGCATCTCGTCAATAGGTTAGTTCCGGAAAACGCATAAAAATGATATAAAGTGTGAACAAAACATGTTGGTATTGTCATAAAACAAGCATGGAACATCGGAAATTATAGATACGTTGGAGACGTATCAGCATCCCCAAGCTTAGTTCCTACTCGTCCTCGAGTAGGTAAACGATAAAAGATAATTTCTGAGGTGACATGCTACCAACATAATCTTAATCATACCATTGTAAAGCATATGAGATGAATGCAGCGATTCGAAACAATGTAAATGCAATGAGTAAACAATTGAATCATATAGCAAAGACTTTTCATGAATAGTACTTTCGAGACAAGCATCAACAAGTCTTGCATAAGGATTACTCATAAAGCAATAAATTCTTAGTAAAGGTATTGAAGCAACACAATGGAAGATTAAGTTTCAGCGGTTGCTTTCAACTTGTAACATGTATATCTCATAGATAGTTGTCAATGCAGAGCAATATAACAAATGCAATAAGCAAGTATGTAAGAATCAATGCACAGTTCACACAAATGTTTGCTTCTTGAGGTGGAGAGAAATAGGTGAACTGACTCAACAATAAAAGTAAAAGAATGGTCCTTCAAAGAGGAAAGCATCGATTGCTATATTTGTGCTAGAGCTTTGGTTTTGAAAACATATAGAGAGCATAAAAAAGTAAAGTTTTGAGAGGTGTTTGTTGTTGTCAACGAATGGTAATGGGTACACTAACTACCTCGCCAACCGGACTTCCAAGAGCGGCTCCCATGAATTATTTTATTTTTGGGTGGCACTCCTTCCAACCTTTCTTTCGTAAACCATGGCTAACCGAATCCTCGGGTGCCTGCCAACAATCTCATACCATGAAGGAGTGCCTTTTTATTTTAGTTTTATTATGATGACACTCCTCCCAACCTTTGCTTACACAAGCCATGGCTAACCGAATCCTTCGGGTGCCGTCCAACAATCACATACCATGGAGGAGTGTCTATTTTTGTTAATTAATTTGGGACTGGGAATCCCATTGCCAGCTCTTTTTGCAAAATTATTGGATAAGCGGATGTGCCACTAGTCCATATGAGAGTCCGTCAAAAGTAAATGACAAGGTTGAAAGCTAAACACCACATACTTCCTCATGAGCTATAAAACATTGACACAAATCAGAGGTGATAAATTTTGAATTGTTTAAAGGTAGCACTCAAGCAATTTACTTTGGAATGGCAGGAAATACCACATAGTAGGTAGGTATGGTGGACACAAATGGCATAGTGTTGTTTGGCTCAGGTATTTTGGATGCATGAGAAGTATTCCCTCTCGATACAAGGTTTAGGCTAGCAAGGCTTATTTGAAACAAACACAAGGATGAACCGGTGCAGCAAAACTCACATAAAAGACATATTGAAAACATTATAAGACTCTACACCGTCTTCCTTGTTGTTCAAACTCAATACTAGAAATTATCTAGACCTTAGAGAAACCAAATATGCAAACCAAATTATAGCATGCTCTATGTATTTCTTCATTAATAGGTGCAAAGCATATGATGCAAGAGCTTAAACATGAGCACAACAATTGCCAAGTATCACATTACCCAAGACATTTATAGCAATTACTACATGTATCATTTTCCAATTCCAACCATATAACAATTTAACGAAGAAGAAACTTCGCCATGAATATTATGAGCTAAGAACACATGTGTTCATACGAACCAGCGGAGCGTGTCTCTCTCCCACACAAGCATTTATTCAAACAAAAACAAAAACAAGAAACATACAGACGCTCCAAGTAAAGTGCATAAGATGTGATGGAGTAAAAATATAGTTTCAGGGGAGGAACCTGATAATGTTGTCGATGAAGAAGGGGATGCCTTGGGCATCCCCAAGCTTAGACGCTTGAGTCTTCTTGATATATGCAGGGGTGAACCACCGGGGCATCCCCAAGCTTAGAGCTTTCACTCTTCTTGATCATAGTATATCATCCTCCTCTCTTGACCCTTGAAAACTTCCTTCACACCAAACTTCTCATAAACTTCATTAGAGGGGTTAGTACATAATCAAAAACTCACATGTTCAGAGGTGACACAATCATTCTTAACACTTCTGGACATTACTCAAAGCTACTGGAAGGTAATGGAACAAAGAAATCCACCCAACACAGCGAAAGAAGCAATGCGAAATAAAAGGCAGAATCTGTCAAAACAGAACAGTCCGTAAAGACGAATTTTTAATAAATACTTCCGTTGCTCAGATCAGAAAACTCAAAACTAATGAAAGTTGCGTACATATCTGAGGAACACGCACGTAAATTGGCATATTTTTCTGATTTTTCTACAGAGAGAAAATCCCAGATTCGTGACAGATAGAAATCTGTTTCTGTGCAGAAATCCAAATCTAGTATCAACCTTCGATTAGAGGCTTCACTTGGCACAACAAAACGCAAAACTAAGATAAGGAGAGGTTGCTACAGTAGTAAACAACTTCCAAGACACAAATATAAAACAAAGTACTGTAGCAAAATAACACATGGGTTATCTCCCAAGAAGTTCTTTCTTTATAGCCATTAAGATGGGCTCAGCAGTTTTAATAATCCATTCGTGGGAAATAGTATTTGAAGCAAAAGAGAGCTTCAAGAGGCAAATTCAAAACAAATTTAAGTCTAACATGCTTCCTATGAAGAGGAATCTTGTACACAAATGAATTCATGAAGAACAAAGTGACAAGCATAAGAGGATAAAACACGAGTAACTTCAAGATTCTCAACATAAAGAGGGGAAACTTAATATTATTAAGATGCATATAACCATATTTCCCTCTCTCATAATAACTTTCAGTAGCATCATTGATGAAATCCACAATATACCCATCACTTAAAACATTCTTATCATGGTTCATATGCATAGAAGTATCATTAAATTTGGCATAAGAAGAGTTATTCTCATTAATAGTAATTGGAGCAAGATTATTATCCAGAATTTGAACATGGTAAACAAGTTGCCTATTAAGGGGATTGTTTTTGGTAATCCAATCATGACTATGACAAGTTTCATAAGGATAATTAGAACCTATATCATAGCATTCTTTATAATAATCATTAGAGACCGGAGGCATAGTGTCATCATAAGAAATAGAATAGTTATCCTTCACAATCGGTTTACCTGTGTCCACACCATTATTGTTATTAGAAGGAGATGTATCAAGAACATAATGACCAGTAGCTAAAGGATTTGCAAACACCTCTTCCCCAAGCTTAGAGCTTTCTATATCATTATGGGAGGAAGCATGGATAGCACTGACACTATGGCAATTATTATCATCATCATTTTCAGAATTAATTTCCCAGAGATTTGCAATATCAAAAGTGGTGTGCTCATTCAAATCATGATTGCTAATGTATGTAAAGGGCATAGGAAGATCATCATATTCAGATTCATTATCACAATAATCATTAGGAGCAACATACTTACGGTTACCTATTGTTATCTCATATACGCGGATATGATGTTACCTCTTTCTTTTTATTCCCCTTCTTCTTCTTCTTCTTCTTCTTCGTTCCCTTCTTCTTCTTCTCTTCCTTCTCCTCGTTCCCTTCTTTAGGTGGAAGAGGCTTGAAGGGTGGCTTGTCCGCATAACCTGATTTACTTTCAGAAACAATAGAAGAAACTTGGGAGAATCCCTCCTTTTCATTAATTAGTTGAAAACACACAGCAGTCCTATCATATTTTGGCAAGGTGTCATCTTCTAAGATATTTTGTATGTAAGTATTTGTATGGCTATTATCAATGCAATAAGAAAAACACCCATGAAGGACATCATCAATATCAAGATCACTCATATGTAACAAAGAGATTTTTCTCGACAATTCTTCACACCCCAAAAATAAAGTAAGTTCATCATGCTGATTAGGAGTAATTTCATCATCACAATACAAATTTGCAGCACTCATTGGGTTCAATATATCACTGGAGGAGCATTGAAAATTAAAATGACCCACTTCATGGCAAACTTCACAAATAAAAGGATAGAGGGCACAAACTTTTTTACCAAGATCATCTAGAGCCCTAAACCACTTTCTAGTTTTTTCATTAGCATGATGGATACAATATTCATCTTTGATTTGATTAATTCCACAAGGTCTATGTATTCCACAAAAATTAACATGCTTATAGGAAATAGCATTCTTAGGAGTTTGAGCATGCTTATTGCAATAATTAACAACAATTTCATTCTTCATGCAAGCCTCTTTAAAAGGTTCATGATACTTATCAAAATTATTTTTAGGCAATTCGAAATGAGAAGCAAAGGCTTTATAAAGATTTGCAGCAACTTGAGAGTCAAGACCATAAGTAGCACTCATATTTCGAAATTTATCGGTATCCATAAAAGCTTCAATGCATTCATAATCATAATTTATACCTGACTCTTTACCTTCATTGTTCTCCCATCCTTCAGCGTTGTCCTCAATCCGATCAAGGAGGTCCCACCTAGCTTCAACCTCCTTGCTTGTGAAAGATCCCTCCGAACACGCGTCCAGATAGTCCTTGTGTTGTCCTGAAAGTCTCGCATAAAAATTGTTAACAATAACATTACGGGAGCTCATGAATGGGACATTTGAGCATTAGAGACTTCAATCTCCCCACGCTTGAGAAATACTCTCTCCATCACGAGGATAAAAGTTATAAATATAATTCCTATCAATATGCACTTCATGCGGAGGATAAAATTTAGAATAAAAGAGAGATGCAATTTCCTCCCAACCAAGAGAATGCCTATTCTCCAACAATTTATACCAATGCGCCGCTTTACCAGACAGCGAAACGGAGAATAGCTTCTTCTTCACTTCATCCATAGAGATACCTGCACACTTGAATAACCCACATAATTCGTGCAAAAACAGTAAATGATCTCTAGGATGGACAGTTCCATCCCCCTTATAGTGGTTGTCCATAACACGTTCAATAATTTTCATGGGTATTTTATACGGAATACTTTCAGCAGGTGGATTTAAAATATCAGAAGCATTATTAGAGTTATCACATATGGGAGATAAAGCATTATCAGAACAAATTTTCTCCCCTAAAGATGGGAAGCTAAAAAGACCACAAAAACTAGCTTCCCCAAGCTTAGACTTCTTCATAGCATTAGCAGTAATTGCATTCATACTAATAACATCGCTACTAGCATGCAAATAAGGTTCCATAGGTTTTTTAATTTTCGCATCAAACAATTCTAAATCAGGAAAAAGATTAAAAAGCTCACCAATTTTTTTGTTGTTTTCCATTATGCCTAACTAGTGTAAACAAGAAACAAAAAGTTGCAATTGCAGGATCTAAAGGAAATAGCTTCGAGCACAAACACAATAGCGCCAGAAAAGTACTTTACCTGGAACCGAAGTATGAGTGCCTTTTACCTTTCCTCCCCGGCAACGGCGCCAGAAAAGTGCTTGATGTCTACGTTCCCCCTCCTTTCCTGTAGACAGTGTTGGGCCTCCAAGAGCAGAGGTTTGTAGAACAGCAGCAAGTTTTCCCTTAAGTGGATCACCCAAGGTTTATCGAACTCAGGGAGGAAGAGGTCAAAGATATCCCTCTCAGGCAACCCTGCAACCACAAAGCAAGAAGTCTCTTGTGTCCCCAACACACCAAATAGGTGCACTAGTTCGGCGAAGAGATAGTGAAATACAGGTGGTATGAATAAGTATGAGCAGTAGCGACGGTGCCAGAAAATAGCTTGATGGTGTGTAGTTGATGGTGGTGGTATTGCAGCAGTAGTAACACAGTAAAACAGTAAACAAGCAGTAGTAACGCAGCAGTAGTAAACAAGTAGCGATAGCAGTATTTAAGAACAAGGCCTAGGGATTACACTTTCACTAGTGGACACTCTCAACATTGATCACATAACAGAATAGATAAATGCATACTCTACACTTTTGTTGGATGATGAACGCATTGCGTAGGATTACACGAACCCTCAATGCCGGAGTTAACAAGCTCCACAATTTGTTCATATTTAGTAACCTTATAGTGTAAGATAGATCAAAAGACTAAACCAAGTACTAACATAGCATGCACACTATCGCCTTCATGCATATGTAGGAGGAATAGATCACATCAATACCATCATAGTAATAATTAACTCCACAATCTACAAGAGATCATGATCATAGCCTACGACAAGAACCACACGGTGCACACACTAGTCACCTTTACACACGTGCAGGAGGAATAGAACTACTTTAATAACATCACTAGAGTAGCACATAGATAAATTGTGATACAAAACTCATATGAATCTCAATCATGTAAAGCAGCTCATGAGATTATTGTATTGAGGTACATGGGAGAGAGATGAACCACATAGCTACAGCGAAGCCCTCAGCCTCAGGGGTGAATTACTCCCTCCTCATCATGGGGGCAGCGATGGCGGTGAAGATGGCGGTGAAGACGGCGGTGGAGATGGCTCCGGGGGCAATTCCCCGTCCGGCAGGGTGCCGGAACAGAGAGTTCTGTCCCCCGAATTGGAGTTTCGCGATGGCGGCGGCGCCCCTGGAGTCTTTCTGGAGTTTCGTCAATTGGTGTCGAGGTTTTAGGTCACGACGGCTTAATGAGGCGTAGTATCTGAGTCGGAGGGCTGGGCTGGCCACACCATAGGGGGCGCGCCCCCTTGGGCCGCGCCACCCTAGGGTGTGGGGCCCCCCTGGCACTCCTCCGACTCTCCTTCGGTGTTCTGGAGCCTTCCGGGAAAAATAGGAGGTTTGGCGTTGATTTCGTCCAATTCCGAGAATATTGCCCGAACAGCCTTTCTGGAACCAAAAACAGCAGAAAACAGCAACTGGCCTCTCGGCATCTCGTCAATAGGTTAGTTCCGGAAAACGCATAAAAATGATATAAAGTGTGAACAAAACATGTTGGTATTGTCATAAAACAAGCATGGAACATCGGAAATTATAGATACGTTGGAGACGTATCAATGATCAACTTCAAAGTAAGAACCTCAAGGTTATTGGTATTTGACCAACAAACCTAGAAGTTATTGAAGGTGAAGTATTTTCTGAATAATGAGGAAAGCTAAAAGAGAAACTACAAAAGATATTTTGGCAGAAAGAAAAGAGAAGACTAGAAAGTCTAGCTCAGGTGTATATACATGATATACATGTGATGGTTGTATTCCTAGTTTGGTCACACAATGAAATTCTTGGGTATTAGTACCATATTGGTTGGTATGAAATGTCATACAAAACAACGCAATACAAGAATACAATGGCCTAGGTGACTGACAAGGAATATGATAGGAATGCACTTCTGGAACAAAAATAAAGTGTTATTATGTTCGTCGTTGGCATCCTATCTAGTCCTTAGAATTTATAATAAAGAACTTAATAATTGTTATTTTGCTCTGGTCAAATGAAAACAATGAGTTGTTCAAATTATGACATTACTCCATGTACGATGGATAAGTTATTATAAATCTTAATGGTGAAACACACATACATAATACTGATGCTTAAATGCCATAAGGCAAATGATTTGAATTCCACTTATTTGTGGAACCGCCATTAAGGTCATGTTAGAAAAGAACGCATGAAGGAACTCCATGCAAATGGATTTTTTGGAGTCATTTGATTTTTGAATCATTTGGCGCTTGCAAATCTTTTTTTAAAGAAAATGACTAAAATACCGTTCATAGGCCAAGAGTTGAACGGCCAACTAAATTAGTGGAAAAATACATGATGATGTATGTGGTTCACTGGACATAGTTGTGTGCGGGAGATTCTTCTACTTCATGAAAACTTCAAACAATGAATTGAGTATATATATGTGGATATATTCGATAAGGAAGAAGTTTGAAATATTTGAATGGATTCAAATAAATTTCAGCATGAAGTGGAAATCATCGTAATAGAAAAGTCAAATATTTATGATTGGATCATAGTGGAAATATTTGAATTACGATTTTTAGCGAACATCTAAGAGAGTTATGAAATTGTTCTACAACTCACATTTCTTGAAGTATCATAGTGATGATGAAGTATCCAAGAGATGTATCCAAACCTTGTTGGATTAATGATGAGATAAAATATTATGACGCCATTATATTTTTGTGGATTATGCTTTAGTGACTACCGCTTTTACACTGAATAGAGCATCATCATGATTCGTTGAAATGACACCATACAAGTTATGGTATGGGTATAAACCCTAATAGTCTTTTCTTTAAATTTTGGTCTAAGAGTTTACAACCAAAATCGGATGAATGTCTTTGTTGGTTATCCCAAAGAATTAATTGGGAATTCTTCCCACGAGACAAAGACAAAAGTGTTTGTCAATGTTTCTTATTTCCGAGAAATTGTTTCTAGTGAAGTTTTTAAGTGGGAGGACAATATATTTTGATAAGGTTTATGAACCTGAGCATAATGATCAGAGTAGCGCAGCATCGGAATTGGTTTCGGAAGCGGTCACGACGATCATGGCTCCCATGACTACAAAGTGTTTTAGCCATGGAGATCGAATTACATATTGAACCTTGTAGGTATGGTTTACTTTGTGATCAAATAAATGATTTGTGGACAAAGGATTGATTTTGAACAATGATAAACCAACTACAAACAAAGAAGTTATGATGGGCCCTGACTCCGTTAAAATGGCCATACGCCATGAAATCCATAATAGATGAATACTTTTTGAAAGTAAATGGATCTATAGACTTGGATGAAATATCATTAAAGAAGCTCGACTTGTCAAAAAATTGTTTACGACAAAGTTCAAAGAGTTGACTACGATAAGATTAGATCTTCCGTAGCAATGCTTATAGTCTATGTGGATTATTCTAGTAATCACTACATATTTCTTTTATGAGATATGCTAGTAGGATGGCAAAATACACTACTTAACAGAAGTATGTATACAAGATACAACCAAGATTTTTGCCGGTCCGTGGAATACTAGATAGGTATACAAACTTCAATTGGATGAAGTAAGTATCACGGAGTTGGAATCTTCACCAGATGAAATAGTCAAAGATTTTTTTGATTTCATCAGAGACGATGAAGAGGCTTGCATTTGCAAGAAATTAAGTGGGAGCGCTAAGACACATTTATAATACTTTATGTAGGTGACATATAGTTGGTTATAAATGATGTAATTATATACTTGATTAAAAGGTTTCATTGAGAATTAACTTCAATGAAAGGATATGGACTGAAACAAATTTAGTGTCAAGATCTATGAAGATAGATTGAAACACATAAATAAGTTTAAGTCAAAGTACATATGATAGATATTGAAGTAGTTCAATATATAAATATTAAGAAAATGTTCTTGTCATGTGAAGGTTTAACAAGACTTGAATGTATCTGACACTCAATGAGTAAAAACACATGAGTGATTATAGATCACGAATAATATGTACACAATCAGATATCATGTGCTATAAAGTGTTATGAGCATATACCAGAATGATTCATATGATGATCATTGGACGACAGTAAGAATATCCTTGAGTACTTTAGAAGAACTAAGGATATATATATTTTTTTTTGTATGAAGAAATGACAAACAAATCGCTGTAAGGTGTTACACCGATATTGGTTTTGTCACATATAAAATATAATTTCAATCTCAAATTAGACTAAGTGTTGTTTAAAAGGTAGCACAATGAGCTAGAAGTTGTCTATGCTAGATTTAGAAGAGTTCTAAATATTGTGATGGATTCTACAAAAGAAGGCAGAATATGTCATTGTTTTGACAAATGACAAAGGATGTTAAAGTCAAGAGGTTCTTTGAGAACTTGGTGTAGTTCCGACAGAGTCAGAATTTTGAAGCTATATTGTGTGTGACAATATTAGTGACATATTTCAGACAGCGGAATTAAGGTTCCACCAGAAGATCAAACATATTTAATGCCGACTCATTTAGAAATGAGTGATGCGTTGAGACGCAAATGAATTACAAAATACATACGTTTCTGAGCATGTCAGATCCGTTGACTAAAAACCTCTCCCGTGAGCAATACATGATAAAACACCGGAAGGCCAAGGTGTTATATCTTTACAAATGTAAACTAGATTATTGACTCTAGTGCAAGTGGGAGACTGAAGGAGATATGCCCTAGAGGCAATAATAAAGTGGTTATTATTTATATCTTCATGTTTATAATAAATGTTTATATGTCATGCTATAATTGTATTAACCGAAACATTAGTACATGTGTGATATGTAGACAAACAAAGAAGTCCCTAGTATGCCTCTTAACTAGCTTGTTGATTAATGGATGATTAGTTTCATAATCATGAACATTGGATGTTATTAATAACAAGGTTATATCATTGTATGAATGATGTAATGGACACACCCAATTAAGCGTAGCATAAAGATCTCGTCATTAAGTTATTTGCTATAAGCTTTCGATACATAGTTACCTAGTCCTTATGACCATGAGATCATGTAAATCACTTATACCGGAAAGGTACTTTGATTACATCAAACGCCACTGCGTAAATGGGTGGTTATAAAGGTGGGATTAAGTATCCGGAAAGTATGAGTTGAGGCATATGGATCAACAGTGGGATTTGTCCATCCCGATGACGGATAGATATACTCTGGGCCCTCTCGGTGGAATGTCGTCTAATGTCTTGCAAGCATATGAATAAGTTCATAAGAGACCACATACCACGGTACGAGTAAAGAGTACTTGTCAGGAGACGAGGTTGAACAAGGTATAGAGTGATACCGATGATCAAACCTCGGACAACTAAAATATCGCGTGACAAAGGGAATTGGTATCATATGTGAATGGTTCATTCGATCACTAAAGTCATCGTTGAATATGTGGGAGCCATTATGGATCTCCAGATCCCGCTATTGGTTATTGGTCGGAGTGAGTACTCAACCATGTCCGCATAGTTCACGAACCGTAGGGTGACACACTTAAAGTTGGATGTTGAAATGGTAGAACTTGAATATGGAATGGAGTTCGAATATTTGTTCGGAGTCCCGGATGAGATCCCGGACATCACGAGGAGTCCCGGAATGGTCCGGAGAATAAGATTCATATATAGGAAGTCATATTCCAAGTTTGGAAATGATCCGGTGCATTTATGGCAGGTTCTAGAAGGTTCTAGAAAAGTCCGGAAGAAATCACCATGGAAAGTAGAGTCCCGGAGGGACTCCACCTTGCATGGCCAGCCAACCCTAAAGGGGAGGAGTCCAAGGTGGACTCCCCTAGGGTGGCCGGCCAACCCCCCTCATGGAAAGGGGGAATCCCACCCCAAGTGGGATTCCCACCTTGGGTAGGTTTTCCTACATATGGGAGGTTTCATTGTTGGGGTCTTATTCGAAGACTTGGATACCAACACTTGGGGATTTCCACCTATATAATGAGGAGGAGAGGGAGGGGGCTGGCTACTCTTGGCCGCACCACCTAGGGCTGCCCTTGGCCGGCGCCCTAGCCTCCCCCTCTCTCCCCAAACCCTAGCGGTCTATCTCCTCCACCACATCCCGCACGCTTAAGCGAAGCTCCGCCGGATTTCTCCACCACCACCGACACCACGCCGTCGTGCTGTCGGATTCAAGAGGAGCTACTACTTCCGCTGCCCGCTGGAACGGGGAGGTGGACGTCGTCTTCATCAACAACCGAACGTGTGACCGAGTACGGAGGTGCTGCCCGTTCGTGGCGCCAGAAGCGATCGTGATCAAGATCTTCAACGCGCTTTTGCAAGCGGCAAGTGAACGTCTACCGCAGCAACAAGAGCCTCATCTTGTAGGCTTTGGAATCTCTTCAAGGGTGAGACTCGATAATCCCCTCGTTGCTACCGTCTTCTAGATTGCATCTTGGCTTGGATTTCGTGTTTGCGGTAGGAAATTTTTTGTTTTCTATGCAACGTTCTCCAACAGTTACTAGAATTGTTCTGGTAAGCATTGTTGTTGAAATTATTATTTTTAATGAAGTTTACATCAACATGTTCTTCTTGTGCAACCAGTGAAGCTAACGGAACATTATTAGGATCAATATTAGTCCTATCATTCACAAGCATAGACATAATAGCATCAATCTTATCACTCAAGGAAGAGGTTTCTTCGACAGAATTTACCTTCTTACCTTGTGGAGTTCTTTCCGTGTGCCATTCAGAGTAGTTGATCATCATATTATCAAGAAGCTTTGTTGCTTCACCAAGAGTGATGGACATAAAGGTACCTCCAGCAGCTGAATCCAATAAATTCCGCGAAGAAAAATTTAGTCCTGCATAGAAGGTTTGGATGATCATCCAAGTAGTCAGTCCATGTGTTGGGCAATTTTTAACCAGAGATTTCATTCTTTCCCAAGCTTGAGCAACATGTTCAGTATCTAATTGTTTAAAATTCATTATGCTACTCCTCAAAGATATAATTTTAGCAGGGGGATAATATCTACCAATAAAAGCATCCTTGCATTTAGTCCATGAATCAATACTATTCTTAGGCAGAGATAGCAACCAATCTTTAGCTCTTCCTCTTAATGAGAAAGGGAACAATTTTAATTTTATAATGTCACCATCTACATCCTTATACTTTTGCATTTCACATAGTTCAGCAAAATTATTGAGATGGGCAGCAGCATCATCAGAACTAACACCAGAAAATTGCTCTCGCATACCAAGATTCAGTAAAGCAGGTTTAATTTCAAAGAATTCTGCTGTAGTAGCAGGTGGAGCAATAGGTGTGCATAAGAAATCATTATTATTTGTGGTTGTGAAGTCACACAACTTAGTATTTTCAGCGGTAGCCATTTTAGCAGTAGTAAATAAAGCAAACTAGATAAAGTAAATGCAAGTAACTAATTTTTTTGTGTTTTTGATATAGCAAACAAGATAGCAAATAAAGTAAAACTAGCAACTAATTTTTTTGTATTTTGATTTAGTGCAGCAAACAAAGTAGTAAATAAAACTAAGCAAGACAAAAACAAAGTAAAGAGATTGGGAAGTGGAGACTCCCCTTGCAGCGTGTCTTGATCTCCCCGGCAACGGCGCCAGAAAAAGAGCTTGATACGCGTACAACACGCGTCCGTTGGGAACCCCAAGAGGAAGGTGTGATGCGTACAGCGGCAAGTTTTCCCTCAGTATGAAACCAAGGTTTATCGAACCAGTAGGAGCCAAGAAGCACGTTGAAGGTTGATGGCGGCGGGATGTAGTGCGGCGCAACACCAGAGATTCCGGCGCCAACGTGGAACCTGCACAACACAACCAAACTACTTTGCCCCAACGAAACAGTGAGGTTGTCAATCTCACCGGCTTGCTGTAATAAAGGATTAGATGTATAGTGTGGATGATGATTGTTTGCAGAAAACAGTAGAAACGATATTGCGGTAGATTGTATTTCAAGAAAGAGAATTGGACCGGGGTCCACAGTTCACTAGAGGTGTCTCTCCCATAAGATAAACAGCATGTTGGGTGAACAAATTACAGTTGGGCAATTGACAAATAAAGAGGGCATGACCATGCACATACATATTATGATGAGTATTGTGAGATTTAATTGGGCATTACGACAAAGTACATAGACCGCTATCCAGCATGCATCTATGCCTAAAAAGTCCACCTTCAGGTTATCATCCGAACCCCCTCCAGTATTAAGTTGCTAACAACAGACAATTGCATTAAGTATTGCGCGTAATGTAATCAGTGACTACATCCTTGAACATAGCACCAATGTTTTATCCCTAGTGGCAACAGCACATCCGTAACCTTAGTGGTTCTTGTCACTCCTCCAGATTCACGGAGACATGAACCCACTATCGAGCATAAATACTCCCTCTTGGAGTTACTAGCATCAACTTGGCCAGAGCATCTACTAATAACGGAGAGCATGCAAGATCATAAACAACACATAGACATAACTTTGATAATCAACATAACAAGTATTCTCTATTCATCGGATCCCAACAAACGCAACATATAGAATTACAGATAGATGATCTTG
Source organism: Lolium perenne (assembly GCF_019359855.2). NCBI lineage: Eukaryota > Viridiplantae > Streptophyta > Magnoliopsida > Poales > Poaceae > Lolium > Lolium perenne. The sequence goes on from NC_067248.2 coordinate 194,923,236, forward strand.
ATCATGTTAGGCAGCTCACAAGATCCGACAATGAAGCACAATGGGGAGAAGACAACCATCTAGCTACTGCTATGGACCCATAGTCCAGGGGTAGACTACTCACACATCACTCCGGAGGCAACCATGGCGGCGTAGAGTCCTCCGGGAGATGAATCCCCTCTCCGGCAGGGTGCCGGAGGCGATCTCCTGAATCCCCCGAGATGGGATTGGCGGCGGCGGCGTCTCAGTAAGGTTTTCCGTATCGTGGCTCTCGGTACTGGGGGTTTCGCGATGGAGGCTTTAAGTAGGCGGAAGGGCAGGTCAGGAAGGGGCACGAGGGGCCCACACCACAGGGCCGCGCGGCCAAGGGGGGGGGGGGCGCACCGCCCTAGGGTGTGGCCACCTCGTGGCCCCACTTCGTCTCCTCTTCGGTCTTCTGGAAGCTTCGTGGCGAAATAGGACCCTGGGCGTTGATTTCGTCCAATTCTGAGAATATTTCGTTACTAGGATTTCTGAAACCAAAAACAGCAGAAAACAGCAACTGGCACTTCGGCATCTTGTTAATAGGTTAGTTCCAGAAAATGCACGCATAAAGTGTGCATAAAACATGTAGATAACATCAATAATGTGGCATGGAACATAAGAAATTATCGATACGTTGGAGACGTATCAGAAAGCTTGTCATTTGCCTTTAGAACTAGAGCACAAAGCTTATTGGGCAGTTAGAGAATTAAATAAAGATCCTAAACTTGCCGGTGATAAGAGGTTGTTGCAATTGAGCTCTCTAGATGAATGGAGAAGTGAAGCTTATGAAAATGCTAAACTCTTTAAAGAGAAAGTTAAAAAATGGCATGATAGGAGGATTATCAAAAGAGAATTTAATATTGGGGATAAAGTCCTATTGTATCGGTCTCGTCTCAGATTCTTTGCATGGAAATTACTCTCGAAATGGGAAGGACCATATGTTGTTGAGGAGGTGTATCATTCAGGAGCAATCAAAATTAGCTCTCTCCAAGGCAATGCCACACAAGTGGTGAATGGACAAAGACTCAAGCATTACATCTCAGGTGATTCTTATAATGTTGATGTTGATATTATTCAAGTGGAAACACCGGAGGCTTTCATTAAAGGACAAATTGACAGTCCGCCAGAACTCGACTTTGAATAGGTAACAGTACCGGTAATGAAAAGTTCGCAATTTACTTTCCGAACAATATTTTTGCTGTTTCTGGAAAATATGAAAAATTACGAGATCGAAACGGAGTGGAAAAGACGCACGAGGGCGTGCCACCATAGGCCGGCGCGGCCTGGCCTGGGCCCGCGCCGCCCTATGGTGACGCCGCCTCGTCGCCCCTCTCCGACTCTGGTTCGATCTGGTACTTTCCTTTTGTCGAGAAATTTTTTGCTATATAATCCCCCGGACCCCTGGAGGTCCGTATATCGTTTTCTCGACGTGTTTTGTTTCGAGCTGTTTCTGCCAGGATTTGTTTTCAATTTAGGAGCACCATGGCTTCCAACAACAAGGGCAAGGGGCTTTCGGAGGAGGAAGTGAGAAGGGTGTCGTCAAAACAAGAGCAGCAAGCCGTTGGGAGTAAGCAAATCTTGGTGGGATCTGTTGACACTCGACGTTCTTTCTCTCATAACTTGCAGGGATCCTTACCACCTTCCCTTAGCCTCGACTCTTTCCCCGTGTTGGAAGAAGCTCTGCGGACTACCGATGAGTTTTGTGATCGATACCGGGCTCTAAGAAGAGAAGTGGAGATACTCCAGGAAGAAAATTACCGTCTCCGTAGGATGCTAGAATACTATCCGATCCCCATCACAAGGTCAATATCGACAACTTCAGATAAAAATGAACATCTTCGAGTCTTAGTGCAGAATTGCCAAGCTGAGAAACTGAAGCTGAAGGAGATCTGTAAGAAGCCACCATCGCCGAAGGAGTAATTCATCATCGGTATTGGCATCCCCTTGGTTTGTTCCAAGCTTGGGGGAGTGCCGCGGTATCACATCATCACTATCTTTTACTTTTTACTGTCAAGTAGTGTCATATCATGAGTAGGGAAGTTATCATATAAGATGGGTTGCAGTTTGGAAGTATCTCTCCTTTAGTTGGTTATCTATGTATCCCTTGGTGTGAGTTATCGTTATGGAATATCAATGAGAAGTCTTATCATTTACATATTGCACATCTTATTTTAGTTTGCAATCTCTATTATATGATTTACCTTGTTGTTAGTATTGGTATCACTTTGGGAGCATTGAATAAATCTATTTGGTTTTGGCAAACTTAGCATTGGTCAATAGCAATAACACTTTGAGATTTAAGTAGAAAAGAGAAATACATGTAGTTGTTTCATTGTCTTTCTTTCTTGTTAGCTCATAGCTTATTATTCTGAAGTTAAAATTGTTTGTGCTTACAAGGAAGATGCATGATTGTTTCTATCACATGTATATTTGTTTGTTTCCCTCGACTCTTATGCTTGCTAATTAGCCTTGCTAGCCAAAGACCTGTACTGAGAGGGAATACTTCTCGTGCATCCAAACCTGAACCCAAACCTATGTCATTTGTGTCCACCATATCTACCTACTACATGGTATTTTCTGCCATTCCAAGTAAATACTTCATGTGCTACCTTTAAACAATTCAAATTTACTATCTCTTATTTGTGTCAATGTTTTATAGCTCATGAGGAAGTATGTGGTGTTTTATCTTTCAATCTTGTTGGGCAACTTTCACCAATGGACTAGTGGCTTCATCCGCTTATCCAATAATCTTGCAAAAAGAGCTGGCAATGGGATTCCCAGTCCCAAACTAATTAAACTAATTAGACACTCCTCCATGGTATGTGATTGATGGACGGCACCCGAGGATTCGGTTAGCCATGGTTTGTGAAAGAAAGGTTGGAAGGAGTGCCACACAAAATGAAAATAAAATGGGAGCCGCTCTTTGAAGGTTTGTCTGGCAAGGGGGTTAGAGTACCCGCTACCAGTCATTGACAACAACAAACACCTCTCAAAATATTACTTTTATTCTCTCTATATGATTTCAAAACTGAAAAAGCTCTAGCACATGATTTAATCCCTGCTTCCCTCTGCGAAGGGCCTGTCTTTTACTTTATGTTGAGTCAGTAAACCTATTTCCCTCCATCTTGAGCAAGCATCTGAGTTGTTGTGATCAAACCATTATATTGTGATTTACTTCATCATGTCTTTTACTTTTCCTTGTTTAGTACAAGTTTTATCTGAATGAATATAGCTTTGCAAGTTATCAATGATTATGAGGAGACTATTATGATTGAGTATGCAAGTTGTGCAAAATAAACTTTAATATGAGAGCATTGCTCGATAGATAAGTATAACCTGTTAATTGTTCTCTGACCAAGAACGAAGTTTGCCATCACCAACTATGATTTCTTATGCACCTTTATTTGTGATTACTTTATACTTGTTTCAAGTTGAGTTATATGAGGAAGTTGTTTACTAGAATGTCTTGTGTGAATGAATATGATGCTTCTTGTCCATATTTTATTTATCGACTCTTCACTCCATAAACATGTGGTCTTGTTTACCGAGTTCAGTTTCGCTTGGGGACAAGCGAAGTCTAAGCTTGGGGGGAGTTGATACGTCCAATTTGCATCACTATTTTATATCATAATTTGCTGTTATTCATTGATATATTTCATATTGGGACACAATACTTATGTTATTTCATCTATTTTGCATGTTTCATCATTATTGGAGGATTGAGCACCGGAGCCAGGATTCTGCTGGAAAAAGCACCGTCAAAACGCAATATTTCGGAAGATCAACTGTGGAAGGAAATTATACCAAAAATCCTATTTTTCCAGATGACGGAGAAAGCCAGAAGGGGGAGCCGAGAAGACCCAAGGTGGGGCCAGACCACAGGCCGGCGCGGCCCATGGCCTGGCCGCGCCACCTTGTGGTGTGGGGGCCCCACAGCCCCTTTCGCCTCCTTTTCTTCACGAAATCCTTCGTCCCGAAGACCTAAGCCACAGAGGGTTCCTCACGAACAGTTACAGCCGCCTCTGCGGGGCGGAGAACACCAGAGAGAAAAGAGCTCTCCGGTGGCTGAAATCCGCCGGGGAAATTCCCTCCCGGAGGGGGAAATCGACGCCATCGCCACCGTCATCGAGCTGGACATCATCTCCATCGCCATCACCATCATCTCCACCATCATCACCGCCGTCTCCACCGCTGCACATCGTCACCGCCGTAGCAATTTGGGTTTGATCTTGATTGTTTGATAGGGGAAACTCTCCCGGTATTGATCTCTACTTGTTATTGATGCTATTGAGTGAAACCATTGAACCAAGGTTTATGTTCAGATTGTTATTCATCATAATATCACCTCTGATCATGTTCCATATGATGTCTCGTGAGTAGTTCGTTTAGTTCTTGAGGACATGGGTGAAGTCTAAATGCTAGTAGTGAACTATGGTTGAATAATATTCAATGTTATGATATTTAAGTTGTGGTGTTATTCTTCTAGTGGTGTCATGTGAACGTCGACTACATGACACTTCACCTTTATGGGCCTAGGGGAATGCATCTTGTACTCGTTTGCCGATTGCGGGGTTGCCGGAGTGACAGAAACCTAAACCCCCATTGGTATATCGATGCAGGAGGGATAGCATGATCTCAGAGTTTAAGGCTGTGGTTAGATTTATTCTTAATTACTTTCTTGTAGTTGCGGATGCTTGCAAGGGGTATAATCACAAGTATGTATTAGTCCTAGGAAGGGCGGTACATTAGCATAGGTTCACCCACACAACACTTATCATAACAATGAAGATTAATTAGCCATATGTAGCGAAAGCACTAGACTAAAATCCCGTGTGTCCTCGAGAACGTTTGGTCATTATAAGTAAACAAACCGGCTTGTCCTTTGTGCTAAAAAGGATTGGGCCACTCGCTGCAATTGTTACTCTCACACTTTACTTACTCGTACTTTATTCATCTGTTACATCAAAACTCTCTGAATACTTGTCTGTGAGCATTTACAGTGAATCCTTCATCGAAACTGCTTGTCAACACCTTCTGCTCCTCGTTGGGATCGACATTCTTACTTATCGAAGATACTACGATACACCCCCTATACTTGTGGGTCATCACATTGTTGTGCCAAGTAAAGTCTTTGATAGTAAGGTTGATACTAGATTTGGATTTCTGCGCAGAAACAGATTTCTAGCTGTCACGAATTTGAGTAGGTCTCTCTGTAGGAAACTCAGAAAAAATCTGCGAAAATTTATGAGTGATCCTCAGATATGTACGCAACTTTCATTCAATTTGAGCTTCTTCATCTGATCATGTTAAGTGCCTCGAAAAAATTCGTCTTTACGGACCGTTCTGTTTTGACAGATTTTGTCTTTTATTTCACATTGCCTCTTTTACTGTGTTGAGTGGATTTCTTTGCTCCATTAACTTTTAGTAGCTTTGGGTAATGTCCAGAAGTGTTGGGAATGATTGTGTCATCTCTGAACATGTGAATTTTTGATTATGCACTAATCCTCTAATGAGATTGTTTTGAGTTTGGTGTGGAGGAAGTTTTCAAGGGTCAAGAGAGGATGATATAATATGATCAAAAAGAGTGAAAATTCTAAGCTTGGGGATGCCCCCGTGGTTCATCTCTGCATATTTCAAGAAGACTCAAGCATCTAAGCTTGGGGATGCCTTGGGCATCCCCTTCTTCATCAACAACTTATCAGGTCACCTCTAGTGAAACTATATTTTTATTCCGTCACATCTTATGTGCTTTACTTGGAGCGTCTGTATTTTTTTATTTTTGTTTTTGTTTGAATAAAATCGGACCCTAGCATTCTTTGTGTGGGAGAAAGACACACTCCGCTTGTTCATATGAACACTGGTGTTCTTAGCTTTACTTTTAATGTTCATGGCGAAGGTTGAAAACCGCTTCGGTTATTGCTATTTGGTTGGAAACAGAAAATGCTTCATGTGGTAATTGGTATATTATCTTGAATAATTTGATACTTGGCAATTGTTTTGAGCTCTCAAATAGATCATGTTTAAGCTCTTGCATCATGTAGTTTGAACCTATTAGTGGAGAATTACTGTAGAGCTTGTTGAAATTTGGTTTGCATGATTGGTTTCTCTAAAGTCTAGATATTTTCTGGTAAAAGTGTTTGAAGAACAAGGAAGACAGTGTAGAGTCTTATAATGCTTGCAATATGTTCTTATGTAAGTTTTGCTGTACCGGTTCATACTTGTATTTGCTTCAAACAACCTTGCTAGCCAAAGCCTTGTACTGAGAGGGAATGCTTCTCGTGCATCCAAAACCTTGAGCCAAAACTTATGCCATTTGTGTCCACCATAACTACCTACTATGTGGTATTTCTTTGCCATTCCAAGTAAATTTCTTGCGTGCTACCTTTAAAATTTCATTCCTTGTATTTACAATACATAGCTCATGGGAAAGTAGCTTAAAAACTATTGTGGTAAAGAATGTCACTTCTGTATCTTATTCCTTATAAGTTGCTTGTTGAGCGGTAACCATGTTTCTGGGGACGCCATCAACTGTTACAACTTTGTTGAATATCATGTGAGGTGCTATGCATGTTCGTCTTGTCTGAAGTAAGGGTGATTTGCCATGATTAAATGGTTTGAGTATGCATATTGTTAGAGAAGAACATTGGGCCGCCAACCAAAGCCATGTATCGTGGTGGAAGTTTCAGCTTGGACATTAATCCTCAATCTCTTATGAGAATATTATCTGTTGTAGAATGCTTAAGCATTAAAGAGGAGTCCATTATATGTTTTCTATGTTGTCCCGGTATGGATGTCCTCAAGTTGAGATTTATCAAAAACGAGAAATCAAATGCGATCTATCTCCTTGGACCTTTGTACAGGTGGCATAGAGGTACCCCTTTGTGACACTTGGTTGAAACATATGTAATGCAATGATAATCCATGGAAATCCGAGCTAATTAGGACAAGGTGCGAGCACTATTGGTATTCGATGCATGAGGCTTGCAACTTATAGGATGTTTTATGCATAACACATATGAATTATTACTACCGTTGACAAAATTGTTTCCATGTTTTCAAAATAAAAAGCTCTAGCACATGAGTAATCCCTGCTTCCCTCTGCGAAGGGCCTTTCTTTTACTTTATGTTGAGTCAGTTTACCTACTTCTTTCTATCTTAGAAGCAAACACTTGTGTCAACTGTGTGAATTGATTCTTACATACTTTGCACTCATCATATTACTTTGTGTTGACAATTATCCATGAGATATACATGTTGAAGTTGAAAGCAACTGCTGAAACTTATATCTTCCTTTGTGTTGCTTCAAAACCTTCTATTAAGAATTTATTGCTTTATGAGTTAACTCTTATGCAAGACTTATTGATGCTTGTCTTGAAAGTACTATTCATGAAAAGTCTTTGCTATATGATTCAGTTGTTTAGTCATTATCTTTACCATTGCTTTGAATCACTTCATTCATCTCATATGCTTTACAATAGTATTGATCAGGATTATGATAGTAGCATGTCACTTCAGAAATTATCCTTGTTATCGTTTACCTACTCGAGGGCGAGTAGGAACTAAGCTTGGGGATGCTTGATACGTCTCAAACGTATCTACAATTTCTTATGTTCCATGCTAGTTTTATGACAATACTCACATGTTTTATATACACTTTATATCATTTTGATGCATTTTCCGGCACTAACCTATTAACAAGATGCCGAAGCCCATTTCCTGTTTTCTGCTGTTTTCGGTTTCAGAAATCCTACACAGGAAATATTCTCGGAATTGGACGAAACAAAAGCCCACAGTTTTATTTTCCACGGAGCCTTCCAGAAGTCCGAAGAGGAGACGAAGAGGGGCGTCGAGGCGGCCACACCCTAGGGGGGCGCGGTCCCACCCCTGGCCGCGCCGCCCTATGGGGTGGGCCCCTCGAGCGTCCCCCGACTCTGCCCCTTCGCCTATATATTCTCTCCATCGTGAAAACCCTAGTACCGAGAGCCACGATACGAGAAAAGTTCCAGAGACGCCGCCGCCGCCAATCCCATCTCGGGGGATTCAGGAGATCGCCTCCGGCACCCTGCCGGAGAGGGGAATTGATACGTCTCCAACGTATCGATAATTTCTTATGTTCTATGCCACATTATTGATGTTATCTACATGTTTTATGCACACTTTATGTCATATTCGTGCATTTTCTGGAACTAACCTATTAACAAGATGCCGAAGTGCCGATTCTTTGTTTTCTGCTGTTTTTGGTTTCAGAAATCCTAGTAACGAAATATTCTCGGAATTGGACGAAATCAACGCCCAGGGTCCTATTTTGCCACGAAGCTTCCAGAAGACCGAAGAGTCAACGAAGTGGGGCCACGAGGCGGCCAAACCCTAGGGCGGCGCGGCCTGGCCCCTGGCCGCGCGGCCCTATGGTGTGGGCCCCTCGTGCCCCCTCCTGACTTGCCCTTCCGCCTACTTAAAGCCTCCGTGACGAAACCCCCAGTACCGAGAGCCATGATACGTCCAATTTGCATCACTATTTTATATCATAATTTGCTGTTATTCATTGATATATTTCATATTGGGACACAATACTTATGTTATTTCATCTATTTTGCATGTTTCATCATTATTGGAGGATCGAACACCGGAGCCGGGATTCTACTGGAAAAAGCACCGTCGAACGCAATATTTCGGAAGATCAACTCGGAAGGAAATTATACCAAAAATCCTATTTTTCAAGATGACGAAGGAAGCGAGAAGGAGGAGCCGGGAGCAGCCGGGGTGGGCCCACACCCTAGGGCGGCGCGGCCGAGGCCCTGGCCGCGCCGGCCTGTGGTGTGGAGGGCCCACGACCCCTTTCGCCTCCTTTTCTTCGCCAAACCCTTCGTCCCGAAGACCTAAGCCACAGAGGGTACCTCGCGAAGAGTTACAGCCGCCTCTGCGGGGCGGAGAACACCAGAGAGAAAAGAGCTCTCCGGCGGGCAGGAATCCGCCGGGAAATTCCCTCCGGGAGGGGGAAATCGACGCCATCGTCACCATCATCGAGCTGGACATCATCGCCATCACCATCATCATCATCTCCACCATCATCACCGCCGTCATCACCGCTGGACACCGTCACCGCCGTAGCAATTTGGGTTTGATCTTGATTGTTTGATAGGGGAAACTCTCCCGGTATCGATTTCTACTTGTTGTTGATGCTATTGAGTGAAACCATTGAACCAAGTTTATGTTCAGATTGTTATTCATCATCATATCACCTCTGATCATGTTCCGTATGATGTCTTGTGAGTAGTTCGTTTAGTTCTTGAGGACATGGGTGAAGTCTAAATGTTAGTAGTGAATTATGGTTGAGTAATATTCAATGGTGTGATATTTAAGTTGTGGTGTTATTCTTCTAGTGGTGTCATGTGAACGTCGACTACATGACACTTCACCATTTATGGGCCTAGGGGAATGCATCTTGTACTCGTTTGCCAATTGCGGGGTTGCCGGAGTGACAGAAACCTAAACCCCCATTGGTATATCGATGCGGGGAGGGATCACGGGATCTCGTAGTTTAAGGCTGTGGTTAGATTTATTCTTAATTACTTTCTTGTAGTTGCGGATGCTTGCAAGGGGTATAATCACAAGTATGTATTAGTCCTAGGAAGGGCGGTACATTAGCATAGGTTCACCCACACAACACTTATCACAACAATGAAGATTATTTAGCCGCATGTAGCGAAAGCACTAGACTAAAATCCCGTGTGTCCTCGAGAACGTTTGGTCATTATAAGTAAACAAACCGGCTTGTCCTTTGTGCTAAAAAGGATTGGGCCACTCGCTGCAATTGTTACTCTCGCACTTTACTTACTCGTACTTAATTCAACTGTTACATCAAAACCCACGAATACTTGTCTCGTGAGCATTTACGGTGAATCCTTCATCGAAACTGCTTGTCAACACCTTGCTCCTCGTTGGGATCGACATTCTTACTTATCGAAGATACTACGATACACCCCCTAGACTTGTGGGTCATCAAGACTATTTTCTGGCGCCGGTGCCGGGGAGAGAAGCGCGATAGGTCAGTGGCCTAGGTAAGGAAAACCTTATCTTGTTGTGCTGATTTTATTTCTGCTGCTGCTATAAGTCATTATGGAGAGATCTTCTCTTCAATTTTTATTTGGGAAATCTACTACTACTGCAACGGTAGTGGATGAAGCGCCAGGTGAGGAAGTAATACCATATAAAATACCTATGAAAATTATTGAACGTGTTATGGATAACCGCTATGAAGGGGATGGAACTGTCCACCCCGGTGATCATTTACTGTTTTTGCATGAATTATGCGGGTTATTCAAATGTGCAGGTATTGCTATGGATGAAGTGAGGAAGAAACTATTCTCTTTATCGCTGTCTGGTAAAGCGGCGCATTGGTATAAATTACTGGATAATGGGGATTCTCTTGAATGGAATGATATTGTGCCCCGGTTTTATTCTAAGTTCTATCCTCCAAGTGAAATTCATAAGGATCGGAATCGCATATATAATTTTTGGCCTCATGATGGAGAGAGTATTGCCCAAGCTTGGGGGAGATTGAAGTCTTTAATGCTCAAATGCCCCATTCATGAGCTTCCTGGTAATGTTATTATTGATAATTTCTATGCAAGACTTTCTTTTCAAGACAAGACCTTGCTGGATACTTCTTGTTCTGGATCATTTACACGCAACAAAGAAGAGTTTAAAAGGGACCTTCTTGATCGGATCCAAGAAAATACTGAAGGATGGGAGAACGACAAGGATAGAGAATCAGGTATAATTTATGATTATAAATGCATTGAAGCTTTTATGGATACTGATAAATTTCGTAATATGAGTGCTACATATGGTCTTGATTCTCAAGTTGCTGTAAATCTTTTTAAAGCTTTTGCCTCTCATTATGAATTGCCAAAGAAGAATTTTGATAAGTATCATGAACCGTATAAAGATAAAATTGATTCATCTATTAATAAATGTGTTGTAGTTGAAACTGCTGATCATGTTATTCCTGAGGTTTATATTGAAAAAACTCCTTTCCCTGCTAAAATGAAGGAGTACTCTGTTATAAATAGTGCGGTTCATAAAAGTGAAAAGAAACCTGTAGAACCTGAAGAACAAATAAAAGTTGAACCTCTTTGTTGCAATAGTTAAAGATCTTGTGACTGAAAATGTGGAGGATGGTCATATTATTTTCTGTGAAGATGCTTCTAATATTGTTTCACATCCTAATAAACCCAAACAAGCTAGTGTTCCTATGATATCTGTTAAAATTGGTGATCATTGTTATTATGGATTATGTGATATTGGTGCAAGTGTTAGTGCTATTCCGTATGAGCTTTACAAGGAGATTATGCACGAAATTGATTCTTGTGAACTTGAAGATATTGATGTGGTTATTCAGCTGGCTAATAGAGAAACTATTTCCCCAATTGGTATTGTTCGAGATGTAGAAGTTTTATGCGGTAAGATTAAATATCCTGCTGACTTTTTGGTACTTGGTTCTGCTGCTAGTGATTATTGTCCTATTATTTTTGGTAGACCTTTTCTAAATAATTGTGGAGCTATTATAGATTGCAAGAAAGAGAAAATTTTGACTAAATTTGCTGGTGAATCTTATGAGTTTAACTTCTCTAAATTTACTAAAACTCCTTATAAAGCTGATTTGCCTAGTAATGATTTTAAAATGGAGCAATGTGCATCTATTGTTCTTGTTCCTAATAATCCTTTGCAGCAACATTTGGAGGATAGCGAGAGCGAAATTTTTAGGAAAGAAAGAGATGAGCTTGAGGAAATTTTTCTTCGCCAACCTATTCTCAAGCATGATTTACTGGTGGAAGATTTGGGTACAACACCGCCACCAAAGGAAGATCCTGTTTTTGATTTAAAGCCTTTACCTGATAATCTTAAATATGCTCATATTGATGATAAGAAAATATATCCTGTTATTATTAGTTCTAAGCTTTCAGAGATTGAGGAAGAAAGGTTATTGGAAATATTGAAGAAGCATCGAGGCGCTATTGGCTACACTCTTGATGATTTGAAGGGGATTTCTCCGTCTATATGCCAACATGCTATTAATATGGAAGATGATGCAAAGCCTGTTGTTGAACCTCAGCGTCGTCTAATTCCGAAGATGAAGGAAGTGGTAAGGAATGAGGTATTACGACTTCTTGAAGCTGGTATTATATATCCTATTGCTGATAGTAGATGGGTTAGTCCTGTGCATTGCGTTCCCAAGAAAGGAGGTATGACTGTTGTGCCTAATGATAATGATGAGCTCATTCCTCAAAGAGTAGTTGTAGGGTATAGAATGTGCATTGATTTTCAAAAAGTTAATAAAGTTACTAAAAAAGATCATTACCCTTTACCATTTATTGATCAAATGCTAGAAAGATTGTCTAAAAATACTCATTTTTGCTTTCTTGATGGTTATTCTGGGTTTTCACAAATTGCTGTTAAAGCTAAGGATCAAGAGAAAACCACCTTTACTTGTCCTTATGGAACTTATGCTTATAGACGCATGCCTTTTGGTTTATGTAATGCTCCTGCTACTTTTCAAAGATGCATGTCTGCTATTTTTCATGGTTTTTGTGAAAGTATTGTAGAGGTATTCATGGATGATTTTTCCGTCTATGGGAATTCTTTTGATAGCTGCTTGAAACCTTGATAAAGTTTTGCAGAGATGTGAAGAAACTAACCTTGTTCTTAATTGGGAGAAATGCCACTTTATGGTTAATGAAGGAATTGTATTGGGACATAAAATTTCTGAGAGAGGTATTGAAGTTGATAGAGCTAAAGTTGAAGCAATCGAGAAGATGCCTTATCCGAGGGATGTTAAAGGTATTCGTAGTGTTCTTGGTCATGCTGGGTTTTATAGGAGATTTATTAAAGATTTCTCTAAGATTTCAAAGCCTCTTACTAATCTTCTTCAAAAAGATGTACCATTTGTTTTTGATGATGATTGTAAGGAAGCGTTTGAAACTCTTAAGAAAGCCTTAACAACTGCTCCTATAGTTGAACCTCCTGATTGGAATTTACCCTTTGAAATTATGTGTGATGCTAGTGATTTTGCTGTAGGCGCTGTTCTTGGACAGCGAGTAGATAAAAAACTGAATGTTATTCATTATGCTAGTAAAACTCTTGATGCTGCTCAAAGAAAGTATGCTACAACTGAAAAGGAATTATTAGCTGTAGTCTTTGCTTGTGATAAATTTAGATCTTATATTGTTGATTCAAAAGTTACTATTCATACTGATCATGCTGCAATTAGATACCTTATGACAAAGAAAGATGCTAAGCCGAGGCTTATTAGATGGGTACTTCTGTTGCAAGAATTTGACTTACATATTGTAGATAGGAAAGGTGCTTGATAATCCTGTTCTTGATAATTTGTCTAGATTGGAAAATATTGCTTATGATCCTGTTCCTGTTAATGATAGTTTTCCAAATGAACAATTGGCTGTAATAAAGGTGAGCTCGCGAGACAGTCCTTGGTATGCTGATTATGCTAACTTTATTGTTTCCAAGTACTTGCCTCCAACCTTTTCAGCTCAGCAAAGGAGGAAATTCTTTTATGATTTGAGGCATTATTTCTGGGATGACCCACACTTATATAAAGAAGGAGTGGATGGTATTATGCGAAGATGTGTCCCTGAATATGAACAACAGGAGATATTGAGTAAATGTCATGGTAGTGCTTATGGAGGACATCACGCCGGGAGAAAGAACCGCGCAAAAGGTTCTACAATCAGGTTTTTATTGGCCAACTCTCTTCAAAGATGCGAGAAAGTTTATTTTATCTTGTGATGAATGCCAAAGGGTTGGTAATATCTCCAGACGCAATGAAATGCCTATGAATTATACTCTTGTTATTGAACCATTTGATTGTTGGGGATTTGACTTCATGGGACCTTTTCCGTCTTCAGAAGGTAACACTCATATACTTGTTGCTGTTGATTATGTTACTAAATGGGTGGAGGCTATACCTACAAAAAGTGCTGATGGTGAGACCTCTTTAAGAATGCTCTTAGATATTATTTTTCCTAGATTTGGAGTAGCTAGATATATTATGAGGGATGGAGGTTCTCATTTTATTCATGGAGGTGTTAGTAAAACTCTTGCTAGGTATGGTATTAATCATAGAATTGCTTCGCTTATCATCCTCAAACTAGTGGTCAAGTAGAGTTATCAAATAGAGAGATTAAATCTATTTTGGGAAAGACCGTTAATAAAACTAGAAAGAATTGGGCTAGTAAATTGAAGGATGCACTTTGGGCTTATAGAACTGCTTATAAAAATCCCATGGGAATGTCACCTTATAAAATGGTTTATGGGAAAGCTTGTCATTTACCTTTAGAACTAGAGCACAAAGCTTATTGGGCTGTTAGAGAATTAAATAAAGATCCTAAACTTGCCGGTGATAAGAGGTTGTTGCAATTGAGTTCTCTAGATGAATGGAGAAGTGAAGCATATGAAAATGCTAAACTCTTTAAAGAGAAAGTTAAAAAATGGCATGATAGGAGGATTATCAAAAGAGAATTTAATATTGGGGATAAAGTCCTATTGTATCGGTCTCGTCTCAGATTCTTTGCAGGGAAATTACTCTCGAAATGGGAAGGACCATATGTTGTCGAGGAGGTGTATCGTTCAGGAGCAATCAAAATTAGCTCTCTCCAAGGCAATGCTACGCAAGTGGTGAATGGACAAAGACTCAAGCATTATATCTCAGGTGATTCCTATAATGTTGATGTTGATATTATTCAAGTGGAAACACCGGAAGATTTCATCAAAGGGCAAATTGACAGTCCGCCAGAACTCGACTTTGAATAGGTAACGATCGGTAATGAAAAGTACGCAATTTACTTTCCGAACAATATTTTTACTGTTTTTGGAAAATATGAGAAATTACGAGTTCGAAACGGAGTGGAAAGGACGCACGAGGGGTGCCACCATAGGCGGCGCGGCCGACACAGGCCCGCGCCGGCCTATGGTTTGGCCGCCCGTCGCCCCTTTCCGACTCTGGTTCGATCTCGGTACTTTCCTTTTGTCGAGAAAATTTTTGCTATATAATCCCCCCGAGACCCACGGAGGTCTGTATATCGTTTTCTCGACGTGTTTTGTTTCGAGTTGTTTCTGCCAGGATTTGCTTCGGATCTAGAGCCATCATGTCTTCGTCGGAAACTCCGAAGGACAGCTCCAGCAAGGATGTTGGCAACTTGTACATGGAGGAGCTGAGGATGCACCCCAAGGAGTTGCTGCTCGTTGAAGGAGAACTGCAGGTCAAGGATGTCCAGGGTCCTAAAGGAGAAGGAAGCCTGGAAGACAGGATGGAGAGGCTAGAACAAGAGGTTTTCAAATACAAGAAGATGGCTGAGCGTGAGGTGGATATTTTCCACAGGATTGTGTCTGAACTCATTGCTGAACATGAGAAGGAAACTGCAAAGCTTTGGAGCGATATCCTCTCACTTCACGACACCACCAACAAGCTCCAAGCACAACTCTATGATTTTCAGAATCAGAACTGTGAGTATGAAAACAGGTTTAAATACATAAGCCGTGCTGCTAGTTTCAGGATCCCCGAGACCAAGATGTCGTTTCTTGATGGAGAGCCTCTTCCTTGGAAGTTTGATGACGGGAGTTCATCACCACCATCACCGCAGGAGTAATTCATCATCGGTATTGGCATCCCCTTGGTTTGTTCCAAGCTTGGGGGAGTGCCGCGGTATCACATTATCACTACCTTTTACTTTTATTGTCAAGTAGTATCATATCATGAGTAGGGAAGTTATCATATAAGATGGGTTGCGTTTGGAAGTATCTCTCCTTTAGTTGGTTATCTATGTATCCCTTGGTGTGAGTTATCGTTATGGAATATTAATGAGAAGTCTTATCATTTACATATTGCACATCTTATTTTAGTTTGCAATCTCTACTATATGATTCACCTTGTTGTTAGTATTGGTATCACTTTGGGGGCATTGAATAAATCTATTTGGTTTTGGCAAACTTAGCATTGGTCAATAGCAACAACACTTTGAGGTTTAAATAGAAAAGAGAAATACATGTAGATGTTTCATTGTCTTTCTTGTTAGCTCATAGCTTATTATTCTGAAGTTAAAATTGTTTGTGCTTACAAGGGAGATGCATGATTGTTTCTATCACATGTATGTTTGTTTGTTTCCCTCGACTCTTATGCTTGCTAATTAACCTTGCTAGCCAAAGACACATCTTGAGAGGGAATACTTCTCGTGCATCCAAACCTTAACCCAAACCTATGCCATTTGTTTCCACCATACCTACCTACTGCATGGTATTTTCTGCCATTCCAAGTAAATACTTCATGTGCTACCTTTAAACAATTCAAAACTTAGTATCTCTTATTTGTGTTAATGTTTCATAGCTCATGAGGAAGTATGTGGTGTTTTATCTTTCAATCTTGTTGGGCAACTTCCACCAATGGACTAGTGGCTTCACCCGCTTATCCAATAAGTTTGCAAAAAGAGCTGGCAATGGGATTCCCAGTCCCAAATTAATTAAATTAAATAGACACTCCTCCATGGTATGTGATTGATGGACGGCACCCGAAGGATTCGGTTAGCCATGGCTTGTGTAAGCAAAGGTTGGGGGGGAGTGTCATCATCATAATAAAGCTAAAATAAAAAGGCACTCCTTCATGGTATGAGATTGTTGGCAGGCACCCGAGGATTCGGTTAGCCATGGTTTGTGAAAGAAAGGTTGGAAGGAGTGCCACACAAAATGAAAATAATATGGGAGCCGCTCTTAGGAGGTTGTCTGGCAAGGGGGTTAGAGTACCCGCTACCAGTCGTTGACAACAACAAACACTTCTCAAAATGTTACTTTTATTCTCTTTATATGATTGCAAAACTGAAAAAGCTCTAGCACATGATTTAATCCCTGTTTCCCTCTGCGAAGGGCCTGTCTTTTACTTTATGTTGAGTCAGTAGACCTATTTCCCTCCATCTCAAGCAAGCATTTGAGTAGTTGTGATCAAACCATTATATTGTGATTTGCTACATCATGTCTTTTATTCTTCTTTGTTTAGTACAAGTTTTATCTGAATGAATATAGCTTTGCAAGTTATCAATGATTATGAGAAGACCATTACGATTGAGTATGCAAGTTGTGCCTTATAAACTTTAACATGAGAGCGCTGCTCAATGAGATAAATATAATCTGTTAATTGTTCTCTGACCAAGAACGAAGTTTGTCATCACCAATCATGATTTCTCATGCACCTTTACTTGTGATTACCTTATACTTGTTTCAATATGAGTTATAAGAGGTTGTTTACTATAATGTCCTGTGTGAATGAATATGATGCTTCTTGTCCGTATTTTATTTATCGACTCTTCACTCCATAAACATGTGGTCATGTCTATCGAGCTGCGGTTCGCTTGGGGACAAGCGAAGTCTAAGCTTGGGGGGAGTTGATACGTCCAATTTGCATCACTATTTTATATCATAATTTGCTGTTATTCATTGATATATTTCATATTGGGACACAATACTTATGTTATTTCATCTATTTTGCATGTTTCATCATTATTGGAGGATCGAACACCGGAGCCGTGGATTCGCTGGAAAAAGCACCGTCGAACGCAATATTTCGGAAGATCAACTACGGAAGGAAATTATACCAAAAATCCTATTTTTCAAGATGACGAAGGAAGCCAGAAGGAGGAGCCAGGAGCAGCCAGGGTGGGCCCACACCCTAGGGCGGCGCGGCCCAGGCCCTGGCCGCGCCGGCCTGTGGTGTGGAGGGCCCACGACCCCTTTCGCCTCCTTTTCTTCGCCAAACCCTTCGTCCCGAAGACCTAAGCCACAGAGGGTACCTCGCGAAGAGTTACAGCCGCCTCTGCGGGGCGGAGAACACCAGAGAGAAAAGAGCTCTCCGGCGGGCAGGAATCCGCCGGGGAAATTCCCTCCGGGAGGGGGAAATCGACGCCATCGTCACCATCATCGAGCTGGACATCATCGCCATCACCATCATCATCATCTCCACCATCATCACCGCCGTCATCACCGCTGGACACCGTCACCGCCGTAGCAATTTGGGTTTGATCTTGATTGTTTGATAGGGGAAACTCTCCCGGTATCGATTTCTACTTGTTGTTGATGCTATTGAGTGAAACCATTGAACCAAGTTTATGTTCAGATTGTTATTCATCATCATATCACCTCTGATCATGTTCCGTATGATGTCTTGTGAGTAGTTCGTTTAGTTCTTGAGGACATGGGTGAAGTCTAAATGTTAGTAGTGAATTATGGTTGAGTAATATTCAATGGTGTGATATTTAAGTTGTGGTGTTATTCTTCTAGTGGTGTCATGTGAACGTCGACTACATGACACTTCACCATTTATGGGCCTAGGGGAATGCATATTGTACTCGTTTGCCAATTGCGGGGTTGCCGGAGTGACAGAAACCTAAACCCCCGCTGGTATATCGATGCAGGAGGGATCGCAGGATCTCAGAGTTTAAGGCTGTGGTTAGATTTATTCTTAATTACTTTCTTGTAGTTGCGGATGCTTGCAAGGGGTATAATCACAAGTATGTATTAGTCCTAGGAAGGGCGGTACATTAGCATAGGTTCACCCACACAACACTTATCACAACAATGAAGATTATTTAGCCGCATGTAGCGAAAGCACTAGACTAAAATCCCGTGTGTCCTCGAGAACGTTTGGTCATTATAAGTAAACAAACCGGCTTGTCCTTTGTGCTAAAAAGGATTGGGCCACTCGCTGCAATTGTTACTCTCGCACTTTACTTACTCGTACTTAATTCAACTGTTACATCAAAACCCCCTGAATACTTGTCTGTGAGCATTTACAGTGAATCCTTCATCGAAACTGCTTGTCAACACCTTCTGCTCCTCGTTGGGATCGATATTCTTACTTATCGAAGATACTACGATACACCCCCTATACTTGTGGGTCATCAAGCCACGATACGGAAAACCTTACTGAGACACCGCCGCCGCCGATCCCATCTCGGGGGATCCAGGAGATCGCCTCCGGCACCCTGCCGGAGAGGGGATTCATCTCCCGGAGGACTCTACGCCGCCATGGTCGCCTCCGGAGTGATGTGTGAGTAGTCTACCCCTGGACTATGGGTCCATAGCTGTAGCTAGATGGTTGTCTTCTCCCCATTGTGCTATCATTGTCGGATCTTGTGAGCTGCCTAACATGATCAAGATCATCTATCTGAAATCCTATATGTTGCGTTTGTTGGGATCCGATGAATAGAGAATACTTGTTATGTTGATTATCAAAGTTATATCTATGTGTTGTTTATGATCTTGCATGCTCTCCGTTATTAGTAGATGCTTTGGCCAAGTTGATGCTAGTAACTCCAAGAGGGAGTATTTATGCTCGATAGTGGGTTCATGCCTCCGTGTATCTGGAGGAGTGACAAGAACCACTAAGGTTATGGATGTGCTGTTGCCACTAGGGATAAAACATTGATGCTATGTCTAAGGATGTAGTTATTGATTACATTACGCGCAATACTTAATGCAATTGTCTGTTGTTAGCAACTTAATACTGGAAGGGGTTCGGATGATAACCTGAAGGTGGACTTTTTAGGCATAGATGCAGTTGGATGGCGGTCTATGTACTTTGTTGTAATTCCCAATTAAATTTCACTATACTCATCATGATATGTATGTGCATGGTCATGCTCTCTTTATTTGTCAATTGCCCAACTGTAATTTGTTCACCCAACATGCTGTTCGTCTTATGGGAGAGACACCTCTAGTGAACTGTGGACCCCGGTCCAATTCTCTTTACTGAAATACAATCTACTGCAATACTTGTTCTACTGTTTTCTGCAAACAATCATCTTCCACACAATACGGTTAATCCTTTGTTACAGCAAGCCGGTGAGATTGACAACCTCACTGTTTCGTTGGGGCAAAGTACTTTGGTTGTGTTGTGCAGGTTCCACGTTGGCGCCGGAATCCCTGGTGTTGCGCCGCACTACATCCCGCCGCCATCAACCTTCAACGTGCTTCTTGGCTCCTCCTGGTTCGATAAACCTTGGTTTCTTTCTGAGGGAAAACTTGCTGTTGTGCGCATCATACCTTCCTCTTGGGGTTCCCACCGAACGTGTGAATTACACGCCATCAAGCATATTTTCTGGCGCCGTTGCCGGGGAGATCAAGACACGCTGCAAGGGGAGTCTCCACTTCCCAATCTCTTTACTTTGTTTTTGTCTTGCTTTATTTTATTTACTACTTTGTTTGCTTCACTAAATCAAAACAAAAAAATTAGTTGCTAGCTTTACTTTATTTACTATCTTGTTTGCACTCTATATCAAAAACACAAAAAATTAGTTACTTGCATTTACTTTACTTAATATCATGCATGTTTTTATTTCACTAGTTAAGCATAATGGAAAACAACAAAAATATGAGAGACCTTTATGAACTTTATCTTGAATTAGGACATGATGTGTTTGAAGAGAGAATTAAAAAACCCATGGAACTTTATATGCATGCTAATGGGAATGTTATTACTATGAATGCTTTGAACACCATTGTTGCTAATGCTATGGAAAATTCTAAGCTTGGGGAAGTTGGCTCTGATGAGCATGATCTTTTTAGTCCCCCAAGCATTGAGGAGAAAATTTTCTTTTATGATTACAATATGCCTCCTATATATGATGATAGCCACTTTGTTGAATTTGCTCCCACTACAACTAATAAAATTGATTATGCTTATGTGGAGAGTAATAATTTTATGCATGAGACTCATGATAAGAATGCTTTATGTGATAGTTATATTGTTGAGTTTGCTCATGATACTACTGAAAGTTATTATGAGAGAGGAAAATATGGTTGTAGAAATTTTCATGTTACTAAAACACCTCTCTATGTGCTGAAATTTTTGAAGCTACACTTGTTTTATCTTCCTATGCTTGTCACTTTGCTCTTTATGAACTTGTTTATTTACAAGATTCCTATGCATAGGAAGCATGTTAGACTTAAATGTGTTTTGAATTTGCCTCTTGATGCTCTCTTTTGCTTCAAATACCATTTCTTGCGAGTGCATCATCAAAACTGCTGAGCCCATCTTAATGGCTATAAAGAAAGAACTTCTTGGGAGATAACCCATGTGTTATTTTGCTACAGTACTTTGTTTTATATTTGAGTCTTGGAAGTTGTTTACTACTGTAGCAACCTCTCCTTATCTTAGTTTAGTGTTTTATTGTGCCAAGTAAAGCCGTTGATAGAAAAGTAAGTACTAGATTTGGATTACTGCGCAGTTTCAGATTTCTTTGCTGTCACGAATCTGGGTCCACCTCCCTGTAGGTAGCTCAGAAAATTAAGCCAATTTACGAGCATGATCCTCAGATATGTACGCAACTTTCATTAAATTTGAGCATTTTCATTTGAGCAAGTATGGTGCCATTTTAAAATTCGTCAATACGAACTGTTCTGTTTTGACAGATTCTGCCTTTTATTTCGCATTGCCTCTTTTGCTATGTTGGATGAATTTCTTTGATCCACTAATGTCCAGTAGCATTATGCAATGTCCAGAAGTGTTAAGAATGATTGTGTCACCTCTGAATATGTTAATTTTTATTGTGCACTAACCCTCTAATAAGTTGTTTCGAGTTTGGTGTGGAGGAAGTTTTCAAGGATCAAGAGAGGAGTATGATGCAACATGATCAAGGAGAGTGAAAGCTCTAAGCTTGGGGATGCCCCGGTGGTTCACCCCAGCATATATTAAGAAGACTCAAGTGTCTAAGA
The DNA here is from genome assembly GCF_019359855.2 of Lolium perenne. Classification (NCBI taxonomy): domain Eukaryota; kingdom Viridiplantae; phylum Streptophyta; class Magnoliopsida; order Poales; family Poaceae; genus Lolium; species Lolium perenne. The sequence goes on from NC_067248.2 coordinate 194,945,013, forward strand.
TTGGGGATGCCCAAGGCATCCCCTTCTTCATCGACAACATTATCAGGTTCCTCCCCTGAAACTATATTTTTATTCCATCACATCTTATGTGCTTTTTCTTGGAGCGTCGGTTTGTTTTTGTTTTTTGTTTTGTTTGAATAAAATGGATCCTAGCATTCACTTTATGGGAGAGAGACACGCTCCGCTGTAGCATATGGACAAGTATGTCCTTGGTTTCTACTCATAGTATTCATGGTGAAGTTTCTTCTTCGTTAAATTGTTATATGGTTGAAATTGGAAAATGATACATGTAGTAATTGCTATAAATGTCTTGGGTAATGTGATACTTGGCAATTGTTGTGCTCATGTTTAAGCTCTTGCATCATATGCTTTGCACCCATTAATGAAGAAATACATAGAGCATGCTAAAATTTGGTTTGCATATTTGGTTTCTCTAAGGTCTAGATAATTTCTAGTATTGAGTTTGAACAACAAGGAAGATGGTGTAAAGTCTTATAATGTTTACAATATGTCTTTTATGTGAGTTTTGCTGCACCGGTTCATCCTTGTGTTTGTTTCAAATAAGCCTTGCTAGCCTAAACCTTGTATCGAGAGGGAATACTTCTCATGCATCCAAAATACTTGAGCCAACCACTATGCCATTTGTGTCCACCATACCTACCTATTACATGGTATTTCTCCGCCATTCCAAAGTAAATTGCTTGAGTGCTACCTTTAAAATTCCATCATTCACCTTTGCAATATATAGCTCATGGGACAAATAGCTTAAAAACTATTGTGGTATTGAATATGTAATTATGCACTTTATCTCCTATTAAGTTGCTTGTTGCGCGATAACCATGTTCACTGGGGACGCCATCAACTATTCATTGTTGAATTTCATGTGAGTTGCTATGCATGTTCGTCTTGTCTGAAGTAAGAGCGATCTACCACCTTATGGTTAAGCATGCATATTGTTAGAGAAGAACATTGGGCCGCTAACTAAAGCCATGATCCATGGTGGAAGTTTCAGTTTTGGACAAATATCCTCAATCTCAAATGAGAAAATTATTAATTGTTGTTACATGCTTATGCATAAAAGAGGAGTCCATTATCTGTTGTCTATGTTGTCCCGGTATGGATGTCTAAGTTGAGAATAATCAATAGCGAGAAATCCAAAATGCGAGCTTTCTCCTTAGACCTTTGTACAGGCGGCATAGAAGTACCCCTTTGTGACACTTGGTAAAAACATGTGCATTGTGATGATCCGGTAGTCCAAGCTAATTAGGACAAGGTGCGGGCACTATTAGTACACTATGCATGAGGCTTGCAACTTATAAGATATAATTTACATGATGCATATGCTTTATTACTACCGTTGACAAAATTGTTTCATGTTTTCAAAATCAAAGCTCTAGCACAAATATAGCAATCGATGCTTTTCCTCTATGGAGGACAATTCTTTTACTTTCAATGTTGAGTCAGTTCACCTATTTCTCTCCACCTCAAGAAGCAAACACTTGTGTGAACTATGCATTGATTCCTACATACTTGCTTATTGCACTTATTATATTACTCTATGTTGACAATATCCATGAGATATACATGTTACAAGTTGAAAGCAACCGCTGAAACTTAATCTTCTGTTGTGTTGCTTCAATGCCTTTACTTTGAATTATTGCTTTATGAGTTAACTCTTATGCAAGACTTAATTGATGCTTGTCTTGAAGTGCTATTCATGAAAAGTCTTTGCTTTATGATTCACTTGTTTACTCATGTCATATACATTGTTTTGATCGCTGCATTCACTACATATGCTTTACAAATAGTATGATCAAGATTATGATGGCATGTCACTCCAGAAATTATCTGTGTTATCGTTTTACCTGCTCGGGACGAGCATAACTAAGCTTGGGGATGCTGATACGTCTCCAACGTATCGATAATTTCTTATGTTCTATGCCACATTATTGATGTTATCTACATGTTTTATGCACACTTTATGTCATATTCGTGCATTTTCTGGAACTAACCTATTAACAAGATGCCGAAGTGCCAGTTGCTGTTTTCTGCTATTTTTGGTTTCAGAAATCCTAGTAACGAAATATTCTCGGAATTGGACGAAATCAATGCCCAGGGTCCTATTTTGCCACGAAGCTTCCAGAAGACCGAAGAGTCAACGAAGTGGGGCCACGAGGCGGCCAAACCCTAGGGCGGCGCGGCCTGGCCCCTGGCCGCGCGGCCCTATGGTGTGGGCCCCTCGTGCCCCCTCCTGACTTGCCCTTCCGCCTACTTAAAGCCTCCGTGACGAAACCCCCAGTACCGAGAGCCACGATACGGAAAACCTTACTGAGACGCCGCCGCCGATCCCATCTCGGGGGATCCAGGAGATCGCCTCCAGCACCCTGCCGGAGAGGGGATTCATCTCCCGGAGGACTCTACGTCGCCATGGTCGCCTCCGGAGTGATGTGTGAGTAGTCTACCCCTGGACTATGGGTCCATAGCTGTAGCTAGATGGTTGTCTTCTCCCCATTGTGCTATCATTGTCGGATCTTGTGAGCTGCCTAACATGATCAAGATCATCTATCTGAAATCCTATATGTTGCGTTTGTTGGGATCCGATGAATAGAGAATACTTGTTATGTTGATTATCAAAGTTATATCTATGTGTTGTTTATGATCTTGCATGCTCTCCGTTATTAGTAGATGCTTTGGCCAAGTTGATGCTAGTAACTCCAAGAGGGAGTATTTATGCTCGATAGTGGGTTCATGCCTCCGTGAATCTGGAGGAGTGACAAGAACCACTAAGGTTATGGATGTGCTGTTGCCACTAGGGATAAAACATTGATGCTATGTCTAAGGATGTAGTTATTGATTACATTACGCGCAATACTTAATGCAATTGTCTGTTGTTAGCAACTTAATACTGGAAGGGGTTCGGATGATAACCTGAAGGTGGACTTTTTAGGCATAGATGCAGTTGGATGGCGGTCTATGTACTTTGTCGTAATGCCCAATTAAATTTCACTATACTCATCATGATATGTATGTGCATGGTCATGCTCTCTTTATTTGTCAATTGCCCAACTGTAATTTGTTCACCCAACATGCTGTTCGTCTTATGGGAGAGACACCTCTAGTGAACTGTGGACCCCGGTCCAATTCTCTTTACTGAAATACAATCTACTGCAATACTTGTTCTACTGTTTTCTGCAAACAATCATCTTCCACACAATACGGTTAATCCTTTGTTACAGCAAGCCGGTGAGATTGACAACCTCACTGTTTCGTTGGGGCAAAGTACTTTGGTTGTGTTGTGCAGGTTCCACGTTGGCGCCGGAATCCCTGGTGTTGCGCCGCACTACATCCCGCCGCCATCAACCTTCAACGTGCTTCTTGGCTCCTCCTGGTTCGATAAACCTTGGTTTCTTTCTGAGGGAAAACTTGCTGCTGTGCGCATCATACCTTCCTCTTGGGGTTCCCAACGAACGTGTGAATTACACGCCATCAGGAATCATCACCGGAGGGCTCTACATCACCATGCCCGCCTCCGGACTGATGCGTGAGTAGTTCATCCTTGGACTATGGGTCCATAGCAGTAGCTAGATGAAGGAGATATGCCCTAGAGGCAATAATAAAGTGGTTATTATTTATATCTTTATGTTTATGATAAATGTTTATATATCATGCTATAATTGTATTAGCCGAAACATTAGTACATGTGTGATATGTAGACAACAAGAAGTCCCTAGTATGCCTCTAAAACTAGCTTGTTGATTAATGGATGATTAGTTTCATAATCATGAACATTGGATGTTATTAATAACAAGGTTATATCATTATATGAATGATGTAATGGACACACCCAATTAAGCGTAGCATAAGATCTCGTCATTAAGTTATTTGCTATAAGCTTTCGATACATAGTTACCTAGTCCTTATGACCATGAGATCATGTAAATCACTTATACCGGAAAGGTACTTCGATTACACCAAACGCCACTGCGTAAATGGGTGGTTATAAAGGTGGGATTAAGTATCCGGAAAGTATGAGTTGAGGCATATGGATCAACAGTGGGATTTGTCCATCCCGATGACGGATAGATATACTCTGGGCCCTCTCGGTGGAATGTCATCTAATGTCTTGCAAGCATATGAATAAGTTCATAAGAGACCACATACCACGGTACGAGTAAAGAGTACTTGTCAGGAGACGAGGTTGAACAAGGTATAGAGTGATACCGAAGATCAAACCTCAGACAAGTAAAATATCGCGTGACAAAGGGAATTGGTATTGTATGTGAATGGTTCATTCAATCACTAAAGTCATCGTTGAATATGTGGGAGCCATTATGGATCTCCAGATCCCACTATTGGTTATTGGTCGGAGTAAGTACTCAACCATGTCCGCATAGTTGACGAACCGTAGGGTGACACACTTAAAGTTGGATGTTGAAATGGTAGAACTTGAATATGGAATGGAGTTCGAATATTTGTTCGGAGTCCCGGATGAGATCCCGGACATCACGAGGAGTTCCGGAATGGTCCGGAGAATAAGATTCATATATAGGATGTCATTTTATGTGAATTAAAATGATGCGGAAGGTTCTATGGAAGGTTCTAGAAGGTTCTAGAAAAGTCTGGAAGAAATCACCAAGGAAGGTGGAGTCCCGGTGGGACTCCACCTCCATGGCCGGCCAACCCTAGTGGGGGTGGAGTCCCAAGTGGACTCCCCCTTAGGGGGCCGGCCACCCCCCCATATGGAAGGTGGAACTCCCACCTCTAGTGGGAGTCCTAGCTTGGGTAGGTTTCCCCACCATATGGAAGGTTTTTGGTTCGGGTCTTATTCGAAGACTTGGAGACCAACACTTGGGGTTCCACCTATATAATGAGGGGCCAAGGGGAGGGGGCCGGCCACCCAAGAACCACAAGGTGGCCGCACCCCTATAGTGGCCGGCGCCCCCTCTCCCCAAACCCTAGCGGCCTCTCTCCTCCACCATATCCCGCACGCTTAGCGAAGCTCCGCCGGACTTCTCCACCACCACCGACACCACGCCGTCGTGCTGTCGGATTCAAGAGGAGCTACTACTTCCGCTGCCCGCTGGAACGGGGAGGTGGACGTCGTCTTCATCAACAACCGAACGTGTGACCGAGTACGGAGGTGCTGCCCGTTCGTGGCGCCGGAGGGATCATGATCAAGATCTTCTACGCGCTTTTGCAAGCGGCAAGTGAACGTCTACCGCAGCAACAAGAGCCTCCTCTTGTAGGCTTTGGAATCTCTTCAAGGGTGAGACTCGATAAACCCCTCGTTGCTACCGTCTTCTAGATTGCATCTTGGCTTGGATTGCGTGTTCGCGGTAGGAAATTTTTTGTTTTCTATGCAACGTTATCCTACAGTGGTATCAGAGCCGTGTCTATGCATAGATGGTTGCACAAGTAGAACACAATGGTTTTGTGGGCGTTGATGCTCTTGTTATCTTTAGTTTGAGACTTGTTCCTCGTTCGACATGCAACTTGTATTGCATAAGAGGCTTTGCGGGTGTCTGTCTCTCCTACTATAGTGAAGATTCAATTTACTCTTCTATTGAAAACATTAGTATCAACGTTGTGGTTCATGTTCGTAGGTAGATTAGATCTCTCTCAAAAACCCTAAACCACGTAAAATATGCAAACCAAATTAGAGACGTCTAACTTGTTTTTGCAGGGTTTGGTGATGTGATATGGCCATAATGTGATGATGAATATGTATGAGATGATCATTATTGTATTGTGGCAACCGGCAGGAGCCTTATGGTTGTCTTTAAATTTCATGTTGAGTAGTATTTCAAAGTAGTTGTAATAGTTGCTACATGGAGGACAATCATGGAGACGGCGCCATTGACCTTAACGCTACGCCGACGATGATGGAGATCATGCCCGAAGATGATGGAGATCATGTCCGTGCTTTGGAGATGAAGATCAAAGGCGCAAAGACAAAAGGGCCATATCATATCACATATGAACTGCATGTGATGTTAATCCTTTTATGCATCTTATTTTGCTTAGATCGCGACGGTAGCATTATAAGATGATCCCTCACTAAAATCTCAAGATAATAAAGTGTTCATCCTTAGTAGCACCGTTACCAAGTCTTGTCGGTTCGAAGCATCTCGTGATGATCGGGTGTGATAGAATCAACAAGTACATACAACGGGTGCAAGACAGTTTTGCACATGTGGATACTAAGGTGGCCTTGACGAGCCTAGCATGTACAGACATGGTCTCGGAACACGTGATACCGAAAGGTAGAGCATGAATCATATGGTTGATATGATGAACACTTTGAGTGTTCGCCATTGAAATCACACCTTGTCTCGTGATGATCGGACTTAGGTGCGGTGGATTTGGTTCGTGTGATCACTAAGACAATGCGAGGGATATTGTTTTGAGTGGGAGTTCACCTAGTTTTTTAATTATGTTAAATTAAAATTTGAACTCAATTTGTCATAAACTTAGTCTAAACTTTTGCAAATATATGTTGTAGAGATGGCGTCCCCAATCAATTTTAACCAGTTCCTAGAGAAAGAAAAACTTAAGAGCAACGGTAGCAACTTCACCAGTGGTTCCGTCATGTGAGGATCTTCCTCTACGGCGGAAATCTGCAATATGTGCTTGATGCACCGCTAGGTGACCCTCCTGCAGAAACTGAAACCGATGAAGTAAAAGCTGTTTACGAGACTCGGAAAACTCGGTACTCTCAAGTTCGGTGTGCCATCTGTGCGATCTGGAATCCGATCTTCAAAAACGTTTTGAGCACCATGATCCTCATGAGTTGATGAATGAGCTGAAAGCTATATTCGAGACTCATGCGGCCGTGGAATGCTATGAAGCATCGAAACATTTCTTCAGCTGTATGATGGAAGAAGGCAGCTCCGTTAGTGAGCACATGCTCGCCATGACCGGGCATGCGAAGAAACTCAGTGACTTGGGAATAGTGATTCCTAACGGAATTTGGGATTAATCGTGTCCTTCAATCACTGCCACCAAGTTACAAGAACTTTGTGATGAATTACAATATGCAGAACATGAACAAGGAGTTACCTGAACTCTTTGGCATGCTAAAAGCTGCTGAGATTGAGATCAAGAAAGAGCACCAAGTGTTGATGGTCAACAAGACCACCAGTTTCAAGAAACAGGGTAAGTCTAAGGGAAAATTCAAGAAGGGTGGCAAGAAAGCTGCCACGCCTCCTGTGAAACCTAAGAACGACCCTAAACCTGATGCTGAGTGCTATTACTGCAAGGAGAAGGGACACTGGAAGCGTAATTGCTCCAAGTATCTGGCTGATCTGAAGAGCGGCCTTGTCAAGAAGAAGAAAGAAGGTATATACTGATATACATGTTATAGATGTTCATGTCACTGGTTCTCGTTCTAGTACCTGGGTATTTGATACTGGTTCGGTTGCTCATATTTGTAACTCGAAACAGGAACTAAAGAATAAACGACAACTGCTGAAAGATGAAGTGACGATGCGCGTTGGAAACGGATCCAAGGTCAAAGTGATCGCAGTCGGCACACTTCCTCTACATCTACCTTCGGGATTAGTTTTAAGCCTAAATAATTGTTATTATGTACCTGCGTTGAGCATGAACATTATATCTGGATCTTGTTTAATGCAAGACGGTTATTCATTCAAGTCTGAGAATAATGGTTGTTCTATTTTTATGAATAATATCTTTTATGGTCGAGCACCACAAAAGAATGGCTTATTTCTGTTAGATCTCGATAGTAGTGATACGCATATACATAACGTTGATGCTAAGCGAATTAAATTGAATGATAATTCTACTTATATGTGGCACTGTCGTCTTGGTCATATTGGAGTGAAACGCATGAAGAAACTCCATACTGATGGATTACTTGAATCACTTGACTTTGAGTCACTTGATAGATGTGAAGCATGTCTAATGGGTAAAATGACTAAGACTCCATTTTCTGGTATGATGGAGCGAGCTACTGACTTATTGGAAATCATACATACCGATGTGTGCGGACCAATGAGCGTAGCATCGCGCGGTGGTTATCATTATGTTCTAACCTTCACAGATGATCTGAGTAGATATGGGTATATCTACAGGGTAAGTCCACCAGTTTCAAGAAACAGGGTAAGTCTACGGACCAAGTGTTGATGGTCAACAAGACCACCAGTTTCAAGAAACAGGGTAAGTCTAAGGGAAAATTCAAGAAGGGTGGCAAGAAAGCTGCCACGCCTCCTGTGAAACCTAAGAACGACCCTAAACCTGATGATGAGTGCTATTACTGCAAGGAGAAGGGACACTGGAAGCGTAATTGCTCCAAGTATCTGGCTGATCTGAAGAGCGGCCTTGTCAAGAAGAAGAAAGAAGGTATATCTGATATACATGTTATAGATGTTCATGTCACTGGTTCTCGTTCTAGTACCTGGGTATTTGATACTGGTTCGGTTGCTCATATTTGTAACTCGAAACAGGAACTAAAGAATAAACGACAACTGCTGAAAGATGAAGTGACGATGCGCGTTGGAAACGGATCCAAGGTCAAAGTGATCGCAGTCGGCACACTTCCTCTACATCTACCTTCGGGATTAGTTTTAAGCCTAAATAATTGTTATTATGTACCTGCGTTGAGCATGAACATTATATCTGGATCTTGTTTAATGCAAGACGGTTATTCATTCAAGTCTGAGAATAATGGTTGTTCTATTTTTATGAATAATATCTTTTATGGTCGAGCACCACAAAAGAATGGCTTATTTCTGTTAGATCTCGATAGTAGTGATACGCATATACATAACATTGATGCTAAGCGAATTAAATTGAATGATAATTCTACTTATATGTGGCACTGTCGTCTTGGTCATATTGGAGTGAAACGCATGAAGAAACTCCATACTGATGGATTACTTGAATCACTTGACTTTGAGTCACTTGATAGATGTGAAGCATGTCTAATGGGTAAAATGACTAAGACTCCATTTTCTGGTATGATGGAGCGAGCTACTGACTTATTGGAAATCATACATACCGATGTGTGCGGACCAATGAGCGTAGCATCACGCGGTGGTTATCGTTATGTTCTAACCTTCACAGATGATCTGAGTAGATATGGGTATATCTATTTCATGAAACATAAATCCGAAACTTTCGAGAAGTTTAAGGAATTCCAAAGTGAAGTAGAAAATTAACGTAACAAGAAGATTAAATTTCTACGATCTGATCGTGGAGGTGAATAACTGAGTTATGAGTTTGGCATGCATTTAAAGAAATGCGGAATACTTTCACAATTGACACCGCCGGGAACACCACAACGAAACGGTGTGTCCGAACGTCGTAATCGAACTCTCTTAGATATGGTTCGTTCTATGATGTCTCTTGCGATTTGCCGTTATCATTTTGGAGTTATGCATTAGAGACAGCCGCATTCACTTTAAATAGAGCACCATCAAAATCCGTAGAAACGACACCGTATGAATTATGGTTTAATAAGAAACCTAAGCTGTCGTTCCTGAAAGTTTGGGGTTGCGAAGCCTATGTAAAGAAGTTACAACCGGACAAGCTAGAACCCAAAGCGGAGAAATGCGTCTTCATAGGATACCCTAAGGAAACTATAGGGTACACTTTCTATCACAGATCCGAAGGCAAAATCTTTGTTGCTAAGAACGGAACCTTTCTTGAGAAAGAATTTCTCACTAAAGAAGTGACTAGAAGAAAAGTAGAACTCGATGAGATTGATGAATCTATACTCGTTGATCAGAGTAGCAGATCGGAAATTGTACTGTACCGCCTACACCGGCAAAGAGGAAGCTAATGATAATGATCATGAAACTTCGAACGAGGAAACTACGAACCTCGCAGATCGACAAGGGAACGTACCACTCTGATTGGTATGATCCTTGTCTAAATGTCATGATTGTGGATAACAATGATGAGGACCCTGCGACGTATGAAGAAGCGATGATGAGCCCAGATTCCAACAAATGGCAAGAAGCCATGAAATCCGAAATGGGATCCATGTATGATAACAAAGTATGGACTTTGGTAGACTTACCTGATAGCCGAAAGGCTGTCGAAAATAAATGGATCTTCAAGAGAAAAACAGATGTTGATGGTAATATTACTGTCTATAAAGCTCGACTTGTCGCAAAGGGTTTCCGACAAATTCAAGGAGTTGACTACGATGAGACTTTCTCACCTGTAGCGAAGCTAAAATCTGTGAGGATTTTGTTAGCAATAGCTGCATTTTTCGATTATGAGATTTGGCAGATGGATGTCAAAACGGCGTTCCTTAATGGAGACATTGAGGAAGAGTTGTATATGGTACAACCCAAAGGTTTTGTCGATCCTAAAAATGTTGACAAAGTATGCAAACTTCAGCGTTCAATCTATGGAATTTGAAGCACGCATCAACAACTTGGAACCGACGCTTTGATAAGGTGATCAAAGACTTCGGGTTTATACAGTGTCATGGAGAGGCCTGTATTTACAAGAAAGTGAGTGGGTGCTCTGTAGCATTCCTGATATTATATGTAGATGACATATTATTGATCGGGAATGATATAAAACTATTAAGCAGTGTTAAAGGTTATTTGAATAATAGTTTTTCAATGAAAGACATTGGTGAAGCATCGTATATATTAGGCATCAAGATTTATAGAGATAGATCAAGACGCCTAATAGGGCTATCACAGAGTACATATCTGGACAAGATTCTAAAGAAGTTTAGAATGGACGAAAGTAAGAAAGAGTTCTTACCTATGTTACCAGGCAAGGTCTTGAGTAAGACTCAAGGACCGGCTACGGCAGAAGAAAGAGAAAGGATGAGTAATATCCCCTATGCCTCGGCAGTAGGATCTATCATGTATGCCATGCTATGTACTAGACCGGATATAGCACATGATGTTAGTTTGACTAGCAGATATCAAAGTGATCCAGGAATGGAACACTGGACAGCGGTCAAAAATATCCTGAAGTACTTGAAAAGAACTAAGGATATGTTTCTTTGTTATGGAGGTGACCAAGAGCTCGTTGTAAACGGTTACACCGATGCAAGTTGGAACACTGATCCTGATGACTCTAAGTCACAATCTGGGTACGTGTTTATATTGAATGGTGCTGCAGTAAGCTGGGCAAGCTCGAAGCAGTGCACGGTGGCGAAGTCTTCAACAGAATCAGAGTACATAGCGGCTTCAGAGGCTTCATCAAAAGCGGTATGGAGGAAGAGGTTCATTGTAGAGCTCGGTGTGATTCCTAGTGCATTGGACCCATTAATCATTTACTGTGATAACATGGGTGCCATCGCCAATGCACAAGAGCCAAGGTCACACAAGAGGCTGAAGCATATCAAGCTGCGTTACCACTCGATTAGCGAGTACATCGAAGATGGAGAAGTAAAGATTTGCAAAGTACACACTGATCTGAATGTAGCAGATCCGTTGACTAAAGCTCTCCCTAGGGCAAAGCATGACCAACACCAGAATGCCATGGGTGTTAGGTATATTACGATGTAATCTAGATTATTGACTCTAGTGCAAGTGGGAGACCGAAGGAGATATGCCCTAGAGGCAATAATAAAGTGGTTATTATTTATATCTTTATGTTTATGATAAATGTTTATATATCATGCTATAATTGTATTAACCGAAACATTAGTACATGTGTGATATGTAGACAACAAGAAGTCCCTAGTATGCCTCTTAAACTAGCTTGTTGATTAATGGATGATTAGTTTCATAATCATGAACATTGGATGTTATTAATAACAAGGTTATATCATTATATGAATGATGTAATGGACACACCCAATTAAGCGTAGCATAAGATCTCGTCATTAAGTTATTTGCTATAAGCTTTTGATACATAGTTACCTAGTCCTTATGACCATGAGATCATGTAAATCACTTATACCGGAAAGGTACTTTGATTACACCAAACGCCACTGCGTAAATGGGTGGTTATAAAGGTGGGATTAAGTATCCGGAAAGTATGAGTTGAGGCATATGGATCAACAGTGGGATTTGTCCATCCCGATGACGGATAGATATACTCTGGGCCCTCTCGGTGGAATGTCGTCTAATGTCTTGCAAGCATATGAATAAGTTCATAAGAGACCACATACCACGGTACGAGTAAAGAGTACTTGTCAGGAGACGAGGTTGAACAAGGTATAGAGTGATACCGAAGATCAAACCTCGGACAAGTAAAATATCGCGTGACAAAGGGAATTGGTATTGTATGTGAATGGTTCATTCGATCACTAATGTCATCGTTGAATATGTGGGAGCCATTATGGATCTCCAGATCCCGCTATTGGTTATTGGTCGGAGTAAGTACTCAACCATGTCCGCATAGTTCACGAACCGTAGGGTGACACACTTAAAGTTGGATGTTGAAATGGTAGAACTTGAATATGGAATGGAGTTCGAATATTTTTTCGGAGTCCCGGATGAGATCCCGGACATCACGAGGAGTTCCGGAATGGTCCGGAGAATAAGATTCATATATAGGATGTCATTTTATGTGAATTAAAATGATGCGGAAGGTTCTATGGAAGGTTCTAGAAGGTTCTAGAAAAGTCCGGAAGAAACCACCAAGGAAGGTGGAGTCCCGGTGGGACTCCACCTCCATGGCCGGCCAACCCTAGTGGGGGTGGAGTCCCAAGTAGACTCCCCCTTAGGGGGCCGGCCACCCCCCCCCCCATATGGAAGGTGGAACTCCCACCTCTAGTGGGAGTCCTAGCTTGGGTAGGTTTCCCCACCATATGGAAGGTTTTTGGTTCGGGTCTTATTCGAAGACTTGGAGACCAACACTTGGGGTTCCACCTATATAATGAGGGGCCAAGGGGAGGGGGCCGGCCACCCAAGAACCACAAGGTAGCCGCACCCCTATAGTGGCCGGCGCCCCCTCTCCCCAAACCCTAGCGGCCTCTCTCCTCCACCATATCCCGCACGCTTAGCGAAGCTCCGTCGGACTTCTCCACCACCACCGACACCACGCTGTCGTGCTGTCGGATTCAAGAGGAGCTACTACTTTCGCTGCCCGCAGAAACGGGGAGGTGGACGTCGTCTTCATCAACAACCGAACGTGTGACCGAGTACCGAGGTGCTGCCCGTTCGTGGCGCCGGAGGGATCGTGATCAAGATCTTCTACGCGCTTTTGCAAGCGGCAAGTGAACTTCTACCGCAGCAACAAGAGCCTCCTCTTGTAGGCTTTGGAATCTCTTCAAGGGTGAGACTCGATAAACCCCTCGTTGCTACCGTCTTCTAGATTGCATCTTGGCTTGGATTGCGTGTTCGCGGTAGGATTTTTTTTGTTTTCTATGCAACGTTATCCTACACTAGATGGTTGTCTTCTCCTCTTGTGCTATCATGTTTAGATCTTGTGAGCTGCCTATCATGGTCAAGATCATCTATTTGTAATGCTACATGTTGTGTTTGTTGGGATCCGATGAATATGGAATACTATGTCAAGTTGATTATTGATCTATCATATATGTTTGTTTATGATCTTGCATGCTCTCCGTTGCTAGTAGAGGCTCTGGCCAAGTTGATACTTGTAACTCCAAGAGGGAGTATTTATGCTCGATAGTGGGTTCATGCCTCCATTAAATCTGGGACAGTGACAGAAAGTTCTAAGGTTGTGGATGTGCTGTTGCCACTAGGGATAAAACATCGATGCTTTGTCTAAGGATATTTGTGTTGATTATATTACGCACCATACTTAATGCAATTGCCTGTTGTTTGCAACTTAATACTGGAAGGGGTGCGGATGCTAACCCGAAGGTGGACTTTTTAGGCATAGATGCATGCTGGATAGCGGTCTATGTTCTTTGTTGTAATGCCCTAAGTAAATCTCATATTAGTCATCATGATATGTATGTGCATTGCTATGCCCTCTCTATTTATCAATTGCCCAACTGTAATTTGTTCACCCAACATGCTATTTATCTTATTGGAGAGACACCACTAGTGAATTGTGGACCCCGGTCCATTCTTTTACATCTGAAATACAATCTACTGCAATCATTGTTCTCTGCTGTTCTTTGGAAACAAACATCATTCTCCACACCATACGTTTAATCCTTTGTTTACAGCAAGCCGGTGAGATTGACATCCTCACTGTTAAGTTGGGGCAAAGTATTTTGATTATGTTGTGCAGGTTCCACGTTGGCGCCGGAATCCCTGGTGTTGCGTCGCACTACACTCCTTCACCAACAACCTTCACGTGGCCTTCATCTCCTACTGGTTCGATAACCTTGGTTTCTTTCTGAGGGAAAACTTGCTGTTGTGCGCATCACACCTTCCTCTTGGGGTTCCCAACCGACGTGTGCATCACGCGCCATCATATATGCATGTTTCTTTTGTTGGAAAAACAAGTGCTAGTTTCTAAGTTTTCTGGCTTGATTATTTGACCTTCCTCGAGCCGGAAGACCTTTAGCTGGAAACGCTCGCCTGCGGTGATGAAGCCCAATGGCGATCCATCAATAACCGCGGAAACAAGCCCCAGCCAAGGTGCCGAAAGTCGCTACCAGGAATCCATAAGTTCGTAACAAAAAACTCTTTCACTCGAAAACTTAAGCTTACGTCCTAAAGGACAATTTTGAAAATCACAACTTTAATACACGCCTAGGAGGAAATATCCAGCTCTGCAGTTTTAGTTGGAAAACATACACGATCCAGAAATGAAAAACTAAAGGAGGTAAAAGACTCAAAGAGTGAACCATATGCATTATTTCATTGATCATGTATCATAACTATTACAGAGTATGTAATCCAGAGATTGCTAAGTGTGGAAAGGACATAGCTGTGCTATATTCCAGGGGACGGTCTGTTTCATCGTATATGTCATCTGAATCCTCTCGCTTGCGTTTCCGGTACCAATTAGCAGGTCTATCATTAAACTCACGGAAATCAACAAGATAATAAGATCCGTTGTGCAACACTTTGCTGATGACGAAAGGTCCTTCCCATGGTGTCGTTGTGGTGGAACGGCAGATGCCATAGGATGGCTTAAGTTGGGGCCGAATGTGCGCTAGAGGATTCGGGGAGGGTTTGTGTTACAGGAAAAGGTGGAAAAGAAACCGGATTGTATATATGAACTTAGCCAAAGTCCAGAGGTTGAAGACAGTACGGTACAATTTCCTCCTAGATCGATCTTTCTCTCTACTGTTCGTCGTTCTCCGTGTCCCCCGCGCAGGGGTGTGCCCCCTCTCCTTATATAGGGGAGAGGGTGGCTTACAAGGGAATAAACCCTAATGGAATCTAGGATGAGCTAAGCTACTTTATAAAGCTACTTTAGCCCAGCTGGCACCGGTTCTGACTTTAATCAAGGAGGGATGATCTCGTCCGGTATCTTTTACGTCATCATCTGCTTTGGCGCCAGGGCTTCGTTTAAAGCTGGAGTGCTTTGCTCATCCTTGTCGTGTAGTCCTTGGTGTAATCTTTGACCAAAGTGCCGACAGGCTACAGTGATATGGATACCGGTTTTCCGGTACCTTTACCTCTGAGTTCCGGTACCTTGGTACTTAGTGATACAAACTCCTTATCGCCTGTACTCCGGTATACCCCTCCTGGGATACCGGTTTTCCGGTACCTTTACCTCTGAGTTCCGGTACCTTGGTACTTAGTGATACAAACTCCTTATCGCCTGTACTCCGGTATACCCCTCCTGGGATACCGGTTCACACCAGCTTCGCTTAGCTGAACTTAAGTTTAGAATCTGGATCACTCTGTGATCCGGTTCACCACTACCATATTATGGCTAACTTGCCATAGTCTTGGCTTACCAGGCCCCCCCCCCGACATTAGTCCCCGAAGCAGGTATAGTCTGGCGGATTCTATCCGACGGGCCATGCCAGGTTCCTACTCAAAATGTACCAGATTAATCCTTCCGGTTTCCTTTTAAACACATCTGGCCTCTTGCCGAAACCACTCCACATTATATTTCAGGCTTCTTTTTGCCGGTTTTTTTTGCCATTAAGGCTCATCTCGATGAAGTCGAGAACATCCCGAAGTCTATGCCTGTCAGAGACATGCGCACTGTGCCTGGCGCGCCAGTGTCAGACGTCAAATCCTTCGAATCCCGCGTGCAGTTAATGTGCCACAGCGGATCTATGTGGCCTTGCGTGTGGCAACCTTCTGTGGCGCGTGTATTCCTACGCCACGTGGCGGCCCACGAGGCGAAGCGGTGCGGGCCTGGCCGTTTTCGGCCCACGATCCTCTTCCCTATATAAGGGCGCGACGGTTCCTCGTCGCCCTACGCGCCCACTTCATCTCCCATCAACCTCTCTGCGCACTCCGCTGCTCGAGCTCTCCGTGCCGCCGCTCGCCGTTGCGCCCAAGCTCTTCGGCGAAACTCCGCGGGAGTACATTGCGGAGCCCGCTCCATCTTCTTCGTCGATATTGCGCAGCGTCACTCTTCCTCAGCCCAGGGATGCTCCACTGTGCCCGATTCCGCCTCGTTCGCCGCCGTCGACTTTCTTTTCATTTTCTCTCTTGCGTAGATCATCGAGAAGGAGTAGATTTGGGGAAACATGTTTATAGTCACCCCCGACACTTAGGAAAAAATATCTTCCGAAGAAATCGAAGGGAAGCTTTCCGCAGACACCCGGTTTAGCGACTCTCCTGAGATATCCTTGGGGGAGGAGCCATCCGTGGCCGAAGAATCCTACGGGCTAGAGGAAGAACTCGCCGGATGGACGAAGGTTCCGGCGCCCCGGATGAAGATACCGGGCGGGGCCAAGAAGCCAGCTGATATGGGGTGGCCCGATCTTCTCAGTAAGCAACGGTGGTGATGATGATCACGAGATGATAGCAGCGGAGGAACACGACGATGTAGTGGATGATAACTTGTATGACGCAACGAGATCTCTCGATTGGTCCCTGTCGCCAATGCAACAACTCTCAACCCTGCAAGATATTGACAACTCCACACACTTGCGCACGTAGCCACCGACCACGAAGCGGTAAGTTGCAACCGTCTAATTCCTAATGGAACAGCAGATCACACAAGACTTTATCAGGATCTACACAATATCAAGCAATATGGTGTAGGGAATTCAATAGTTTTGCAGAGCAAACAACTAAGAACTAGGGTTTATCTTAAACGTGGTCTAAAGCAACTTTGAGGGCGTCCTATGGACTTATATAGGCGTCCAGGACGACCTCATGTCGAAAAAGTACGAAAATAACCGACCCAGAATAGATCTGGTCGAGACAGACTCGGAGTCGGCCGGTCTGGCGGCCGGTCGACTGGGTCTGGGTCCGGCCGGTCCGGTTCAAGCCGAACCTGGCACCGGGTGGTGACCGGGCGAGGCTCCCGGGCATACTGGATAGTGCCCGGTTGGCACAAGTGTCGCAGCCGGTTGAAATCGGACTGAACCGGCACAGGATCCGGTCGGACCGGGCCTGGGACCGGATGGTCCGGCTGTAGGATAACGTTGCATAGAAAACAAAAATTTTCCTACCGCGAACACGCAATCCAAGCCAAGATGCAATCTAGAAGACGGTAGCAACGAGGGGGTATCGAGTCTCACCCTTGAAGAGATTCCAAAGCCTACAAGATGAGGCTCTTGTTGCTGCGGTAGACGTTCACTTGCCGCTTGCAAAAGCGCGTAGAAGATCTTGATCACGATCGCTCCGGCGCCACGAACGGGCAGCACCTCCGTACTCGGTCACACGTTCGGTTGTTGATGAAGACGACGTCCACCTCCCGTTCCAGCGGGCAGCGGAAGTAGTAGCTCCTCTTGAATCCGACAGCACGATGGCGTGGTGTCGGTGGCGGTGGAGAACTCCGGCGGAGCTTCGCTAAAGCTACGCGGGAGATATGGAGGAGAGGGGGGCGGCTAGGGTTTGGGAGGGGGTGGCCGGCCACTTCAATGGGGCGGCCAACTTGTGGTCTTTTGGGGTGGCTGGCCCCCTCCCTTGGCCCCTCATTATATACGTGGAACCCCAAGTGTTGGACTCCAACTCTTCGAACAAGACCCGAAACCAAAACCTTCCATATGATAGGGAAACCTACCCAAGGTGGGAATCCCACTTGGGGTGGGATTCCCCCCTTCCATATGGGGGGGGTGGCCGGCCCCCTAAGGGGGAGTCCACTTGGGACTCCACCCCCACTAGGGTTGGCCGGCCATGGAGGTGGAGTCCCTCCGGGACTCCACCTTCCTTGGTGGTTTCTTCCGGACTTTTCTAGAACCTTCTAGAACCTTCCATAGAACCTTCCGAATCATTTTAATTCACATAAAATGACATCCTATATATGAATCTTATTCTCCGGACCATTCCGGAACTCCTCGTGATGTCCGGGATCTCATCCGAGACTCCGAACAAATATTCGAACTCCATTCCATATTCAAGTTCTACCATTTCAACATCCAACTTTAAGTGTGTCACCCTACGGTTCGTGAACTATGCGGACATGGTTGAGTACTCACTCCGACCAATAACCAATAGTGGGATCTGGAGATCCATAATGGCTCCCACATATTCAACGATGACTTTAGTGATCGAATGAACCATTCACATACAATACCAATTCCCTTTGTCACGCAATATTTTACTTGTCCGAGGTTTGATCTTCGGTATCACTCTATACCTTGTTCAACCTCGTCTCCTGACAAGTACTCTTTACTCGTACCGTGGTATGTGGTCTCTTATGAACTCATTCATATGCTTGCAAGACATTAGACGACATTCCACCGAGAGGGCCCAGAGTATATCTATCCGTCATCGGGATGGACAAATCCCACTGTTGATCCATATGCCTCAACTCATACTTTTCGGATACTTAATCCCACCTTTATAACCACCCATTTACGCAGTGGCGTTTGGTGTAATCAAAGTACCTTTCCGGTATAAGTGATTTACATGATCTCATGGTCATAAGGACTAGGTAACTATGTATCGAAAGCTTATAGCAAATAACTTAATGATGAGATCTTATGCTATGCTTAATTGGGTGTGTCCATTACATCATTCATATAATGATATAACCTTGTTATTAATAACATCCAATGTTCATGATTATGAAACTAATCATCTATTAATCAACAAGATAGTTAAGAGGCATACTAGGGACTTCTTTGTTGTCTACATATCACACATGTACTAATGTTTCGGTTAATACAATTATAGCATGATATATAAACATTTATCATAAACATAAAGATATAAATAATAACCACTTTATTATTGCCTCTCGGGCATATCTCCTTCAGTCTCCCACTTGCACTAGAGTCAATAATCTAGATTACATTGTAATATACCTAATACCCATGGCATTCTGGTGTTGGTCATGCTTTGCCCTAGGGAGAGCTTTAGTCAACGGATCTGCTACATTCAGATCAGTGTGTACTTTGCAGATCTTTACTTCTCCATCTTCGATGTACTCGCGAATCGAGTTGTAACGCAGCTTGATATGCTTCAGCCTCTTGTGTGACCTTGGCTCTTGTGCATTGGCGATGGCACCCATGTTATCACAGTAAATGATTAATGGGTCCAATGCACTAGGAACCACACCGATCTCTACAATGAACCTCTTCATCCATACCGCTTCTGATGAAGCCTCTGAAGCCGCTATGTACTCTGATTCTGTTGAAGACTTCGCCACCGTGCACTGCTTCGAGCTTGCCCAGCTTACTGCAGCACCATTCAATATAAACACGTACCCAGATTGTGACTTAGAGTCATCAGGATCAGTGTTCCAACTTGCATCGGTGTAACCATTTACAACGAGCTCTTGGTCACCTCCATAACAAAGAAACATATCCTTAGTTCTTTTCAAGTACTTCAGGATATTCTTGACCGCTGTCCAGTGTTCCATTCCTGGATCACTTTGATATCTGCTAGTCAAACTAACAGCATGTGCTATATCTGGTCTAGTACATAGCATGGCATACATGATAGATCTTACTGCCGAGGCATAGGGGATATTACTCACCCTTTCTCTTTCTTCTGCCCTAGCCGGTCCTTGAGTCTTACTCAAGACCTTGCCTGGTAACATAGGTAAGAACCCTTTCTTACTTTCGTCCATTCTAAACTTCTTTAGAATCTTGTCCAGATATGTACTCTGTGATAGCCCTATTAGGCGTCTTGATCTATCTCTATAAATCTTGATACCTAATATATACGATGCTTCACCAAGGTCTTTCATTGAAAAACTATTATTCAAATAACCTTTTACACTGCTTAATAGTTCTATATCATTCCCGATCAATAATATGTCATCTACATATAATATCAGGAATGCTACAGAGCACCCACTCACTTTCTTGTAAATACAGGCCTCTCCATGACACTGTATAAACCCGAAGTCTTTGATCACCTTATCAAAGCGTCGGTTCCAACTTCTTGATGCTTGCTTCAGTCCATAGATTGAACGCTGAAGTTTGCATACTTTGTCAGCATTTTTAGGATCGACAAAACCTTTGGGTTGTACCATATACAACTCTTCCTCAATGTCTCCATTAAGGAATGCCGTTTTGACATCCATCTGCCAAATCTCATAATCGAAAAATGCAGCTATTGCTAACAAAATCCTCACAGATTTTAGCTTCGCTACAGGTGAGAAAGTCTCATCGTAGTCAACTCCTTGAATTTGCCGGAAACCCTTTGCGACAAGTCGAGCTTTATAGACAGTAATATTACCATCAGCATCTGTTTTTCTCTGAAGATCCATTTATTCTCGACAGCCTTTCGGCTCTCAGGTAAGTCTACCAAAGTCCATACTTTGTTATCATACATGGATCCCATTTCGGATTTCATGGCTTCTTGCCATTTGTTGGAATCTGGGCTCATCATCGCTTCTTCATACGTCACAGGGTCCTCATCATTGTTATCCACAATCATGACATTTAGACAAGGATCATACCAATCAGGAGTGGTACATTCCCTTGTCGATCTACGAGGTTCAGTAGTTTCCTCGTTCGAAGTTTCATGATCATTATCATTAGCTTCCTCTATTGCCGGTGTAGGCGGTACAGGTACAACTTCCGATCATTGCGCTACTCTGATCAACGAGTATAGATTCATCAATCTCATCGAGTTCTACTTTTCTTCTAGTCACTTCTTTAGTGAGAAATTCTTTCTCAAGAAAGGTTCCGTTCTTAGCAACAAAGATTTTGCCTTCGGATCTGTGATAGAAAGTGTACCCTATAGTTTCCTTAGGGTATCCTATGAAGACGCATTTCTCCACTTTGGGTTCTAGCTTGTCCGGTTGTAACTTCTTTACATAGGCTTCGCAATCCCAAACTTTCAGGAACGACAGCTTAGGTTTCTTATTAAACCATAATTCATACAGTGTCGTTTCTACGGATTTTGATGGTGCTCTATTTAAAGTGAATGCGGCTGTCTCTAATGCATAACTCCAAAATGATAACGGTAAATCAGTAAGATACATCATAGAACGAACCATATCTAAAAGAGTTCGATTATGACGTTCGGACACACCGTTTCGTTGAGGTGTTCCTGGCGGTGTCAATTGTGAAAGTATTCCGCATTTCTTTAAATGAATGCCAAACTCATAACTCAGATATTCACCTCCACGATCAGATCATAGAAATTTAATCTTCTTGTTACGTTGATTTTCTACTTCACTTTGGAATTCCTTAAACTTCTCGAAAGTTTCGGATTTATGTTTCATGAAATAGATATACCCATATCTACTCAGATCATCTGTGAAGGTTAGAACATAATGATAACCACCGCGCGATGCTACGCTCATTGGTCCACACACATCGGTATTTATAATTTCCAATAAGTCAGTAGCTCGCTCCATCATACCAGAAAATGGAGTCTTAGTCATTTTTCCCATTAGACATGCTTCGCATCTATCAAGTGACTCAAAGTCAAGTGATTCAAGTAATCCATCAGTATGGAGTTTCTTCATGCGTTTCACTCCAATATGACCAAGACGACGATTACACATATAAGTAGAATTATCATTCAATTTAATTCGTTTAGCATCAATGTTATGTATATGCGTATCACTACTATCGAGATCTAACAGAAATAAGCCATTCTTTTGTGGTGCTCGACCATAAAAGATATTATTCATAAAAATAGAACAACCATTATTCTCAGACTTGAATGAATAACCGTCTTGCATTAAACAAGATCCAGATATAATGTTCATGCTCAACGCGGGTACAAAATAACAATTATTTAGGCTTAAAACTAATCCCGAAGGTAGATGTATAGGAAGTGTGCCGACAGCGATCACATCGACTTTGGATCCGTTTCCAACGCGCATCGTCACTTCATCTTTCAGTAGTCTTCGTTTATTCTTTAGTTCCTGTTTCGAGTTACAAATATGAGCAACCGAACCAGTATCAAATACCCAGGTACTAGAACGAGAACCAGTGAGATAAACATCTATAACATGTATATCAGATATACCTTCTTTCTTCTTCTTGACAAGGCCGCTCTTCAGATCAGCCAGATACTTGGAGCAATTACGCTTCCAGTGTCCCTTCTCCTTGTAGTAATAGCACTCAGCATCAGGCTTAGGGCCGTTCTTAGGTTTCATAGGAGGCGTGGCAGCTTTCTTGCCACCCTTCTTGAATTTTCCCTTAGACTTGCCCTGTTTCTTGAAACTGGTGGTCTTGTTGACCATCAACACTTGGTGCTCTTTCTTGATCTCAGTCTCAGCAGCTTTTAGCATGCCAAAGAGTTCAGGTAACTCCTTGTTCATGTTCTGCATATTGTAGTTCATCACAAAGTTCTTGTAACTTGGTGGCAGTGATTGAAGGACACGATTATTCCCCAGTCTGTTAGGAATCACTATTCCCAAGTCACTGAGTTTCTTCGCATGCCCGGTCATGGCGAGCATGTGCTCACTAACGGAGCTGCCTTCTTCCATCATACAGCTGAAGAAATGTTTCGATGCTTCATAGCATTCCACGGCCGCATGAGTCTCGGATATAGCTTTCAGCTCATTCATCAACTCATGAGGATCGTGGTGCTCAAAACGTTTTTGAAGATCGGATTTCAGACTGCACAGGATGGCACACTGAACTTGAGAGTACCGAGTTTTCCGAGTCTCGTAAACAGCTTTTACTTCATCGGTTTCAGTTTCTGCAGGAGGGTCACCTAGCGGTGCATCAAGCACATATTGCAGATTTCCGCCAGAGAGGAAGATCCTCACATGACGGAACCAGTCCGTGAAGTTGCTACCGTTGCTCTTAAGTTTTTCTTTCTCTAGGAACTGGTTAAAACTGATTGGGGACGCCATCTCTACAACATATATTTGCAAAAGTTTAGACTAAGTTTATGACAAATTGA
The DNA here is from genome assembly GCF_019359855.2 of Lolium perenne. Taxonomy (NCBI): domain Eukaryota; kingdom Viridiplantae; phylum Streptophyta; class Magnoliopsida; order Poales; family Poaceae; genus Lolium; species Lolium perenne. The sequence continues at coordinate 194,968,283 of NC_067248.2, forward strand.
GCTCAAATTTTAATTCAACATAATTAAAAATCTAGGTGAACTCCCACTCAAAACAATATCCCTCGCATTGTCTTAGTGATCACACGAACCAAATCCACCGCACCTATGTCCGATCATCACGAGACAAGGTGTGATTTCAATGGCGAACACTCAAAGTGTTCATCATATCAACCATATGATTCATGCTCTACTTTTCGGTATCACGTGTTCCGAGACCATGTCTGTACATGCTAGGCTCGTCAAGGCCACCTTAGTATCCGCATGTGCAAAACTGTCTTGCACCCGTTGTATGCACTTGTTGATTCTATCACACCCGATCATCATGAGATGCTTCGAAACGACAAGTCTTGGCAATGGTGCTACTAAGGATGAACACTTCATTATCTTGAGATTTTAGTGAGGGATCATCTTATAATGCTACCGTCGCGATCTAAGCAAAATAAGATGCATAAAAGGATTAACATCACATGCAGTTCATATGTGATATGATATGGCCCTTTTGTCTTTGCGCCTTTGATCTTCATCTCCAAAGCACGGACATGATCTCCATCATCTTCGGGCATGATCTCCATCATCGTCGGCGTAGCGTCAAAGTCAATGGCGCCGTCTCCATGATTGTCCTCCATGTAGCAACTATTACAACTACTTTGAAATACTACTCAACATGAAATTTAAAGACAACCATAAGGCTCCTGCCGGTTGCCACAATACAATAATAATCATCTCATACTTATTCATCATCACATTATGGCCATATCACATCACCAAACCCTGCAAAAACAAGTTAGACGTTTCTAATTTGGTTTGCATATTTTACGTGGTTTAGGGTTTTCGAGAGAGATCTAATCTACCTACGAACATGAACCACAACGTTGATACTAATGTTTTCAATAGAAGAGTAAATTGAATCTTCACTATAGTAGGAGAGACAGACACCCGCAAAGCCTCTTATGCAATACAAGTTGCATGTCGAACGAGGAACAAGTCTCATGAACGCGGTCATGTAAAGTTAGTCCGAGCCGCTTCATCCCACTATGCCACGAAGATGCAAAGTACTCAAACTAAAGATAACAAGAGCATCAACGCCCACAAAACCATTGTGTTCTACTCGTGCAACCATCTATGCATAGACACAGCTCTGATACCACTGTAGGATAACGTTGCATAGAAAACAAAAAATTTCCTACCGCGAACACGCAATCCAAGCCAAGATGCAATCTAGAAGACGGTAGCAACGAGGGGGTATCGAGTCTCACCCTTGAAGAGATTCCAAAGCCTACAAGATGAGGCTCTTGTTGCTGCGGTAGACGTTCACTTGCCGCTTGCAAAAGCGCGTAGAAGATCTTGATCACGATCGCTCCGGCGCCACGAACGGGCAGCACCTCCGTACTCGGTCACACGTTCGGTTGTTGATGAAGACGACGTCCACCTCCCGTTCCAGCGGGCAGCGGAAGTAGTAGCTCCTCTTGAATCCGACAGCACGACGGCGTGGTGTCGGTGGCGGTGGAGAACTCCGGCGGAGCTTCGCTAAAGCTACGCGGGAGATATGGAGGAGAGGGGGGCGGCTAGGGTTTGGGAGGGGGTGGCAGGCCACTTCAATGGGGCGGCCAACTTGTGGTCTTTTGGGGTGGCCGGCCTGTAATATCCCAGGTAATGGGGTTACAAAAATAGAGGAAACAGATGTGTGCATTGCATTCATGCATAGAAAATCTGGGGAATTTTCGCGCTTTAAAGTAAAACAGTCACAGTAACTGAAGTTTCACTCGACCTTGGTGGAATTGAAGTAGCTCATCAAGTCAAGCGCTACAAACCTCAATGTGACTTTGCTAAAACTTTGTTTTGGGTAGAGATGATTTGATCTAAGGGGTTAGATCAAATGGAACTAATAATCAACACAACAACACTTTACCCAATGATCAATTGCTTGATCTTATAAAAGATTATAATAATGTAAGTCTTGCCATAGCATATGAATATACAACTACTTGTAAATCAAGTAACAATGAATGAAGAAAATATTCTTCACTTATCTTTTCCATGTCTTAAACAAACCCATGATCCTACCATGAACCTCATGGTATTCATATTATTTCATTCTTGGAAACATAACAAGGAGATCCACTCTAGAAAAATATATCTTTCTCTATACCAAATAGTTAAGCATCAAACCTAGAGAGGTGAGAGTTCTATTATAATTATTAGAGAAGCAACAACAAACCTTGAGCTAAACCTTGGATATAGATCCAAGTATTCAAATCATCATCTTCAAGAGGAACCCTAGAGTATTATTCAAGTCCTTCCCAAATGAGAGAGAGACCAATCATACTAATTCTAGCTTTACCTATTAAAGAATCAATGTTAAACTTTGAACTAAAGTATTAGGTAAACCATTCCACCTTGAAGTGGTGAGATCACCAAATACCAAATGGAATAAGACTATATCCATGACTTAGTGAAATAAGGAGTGGAATAAACCAACTAAGATAGACAATTGAATCTTTGGCTCAGCAACCTAGATAAATATTAGGAGTACACCATAAACCCTAGAATAACCATTCTTAAATGAGAAAGCTCAACCCATGGTGTTATACTCAAGATAATTGAGACAACCATAACCATGCCCATTCATGAAACTATAAAAGAAAGTATATATTTACTTGATAAAGACAACACTTGATCTTGAGAGTGAGAAACCCATTCAAGGAGAGATACTCTAGGAAGTCCAACTTTGATCATTATAAATTGTGTAATGATCATAAACCCTAAGAGTTTGAAGTAAAGATATTAAGAACAAGATGATCATATATAATATATGATCATGCTTTGGAGATATGTGAGGATAAGATAAACCCTACTAGTATAAGTATATCCCATTTCCACATGAAATCATAGGGAGATCACTAGTAAGCAAACCCAGGCTTATATCCAAACCTTAACGTGTTGATCATAAGTAGAATCTTACAACATCCATATATCATTCATCCATCAATTAATGAACCTAAGAAAAACTTAGAGTTAAACATTATACTGTATATGATGAGAAACCATACACCCATATGACCAAAGTTAACTATAAAAAAAAACTATAACTAATGTAGTTACTTTAATGATAAATTGGGGATAATAATAAAAGTTAATTGGGAGAAGATAAAACTAATTCTCAAGTCCTTAGTAATTAAAGGAGAACAGAAACAATTAAGCAAGTAACCATATTACCTTGGTTAGGAGAGATTAAAACCTAGCAGATGCAATATGATGCCATCTCACTTCTACAAACTAGAATTAAATCTCAACCCTAGTTTATGTATCACTATGGTGATCATAATACAAACCAGGCCATAGTTGAGAGTCAAACCAATTGCCATTAGGTGAATCTCATTAGAACCCTAGGATTGCTCACAAACTACATCTTATGTTTCAATTATGAACCTAAGATTAACCTAGTGTTAAATACCATAATTAAAATCATGTGTGTGATCAACCACTTATCATTATAAACAAGACCAAACCATGATGAGAGTAATATCTACTCTAAGTAATTCAAAGTGATATCAAATATAATTCTGGAACTAACCTTAAAATAGGGTTATGGTAACAATCTACATGACCTTATTAAATAAATGCTCACATGAAATCATATGTAAGTAACCAACATCTCAAATAGGAGGTCAAGCCTTAGAGATATTTTAGCATATCCAACCATGCCATTAAGTCTATCTCTTATTGAAATTCATTAATAAGCATTACCTTAAGATTCTTTCCTGCAAGGTAATATCAAATAAAACTCTAAATACCACTCAATAAGAATACTATCATTTGGAAACTAATTCAAATCTTTCCAAGATGATATTCAAATTCATGCCATATGGAAACTTAATTCAAAGTCAAATAATAATTAATAGACCAATGTTTCAATACTCATATTAAAGTGTATAATACCCAACAGTAATTATAAAGTATCTTGGGTGGATTACACAAGAATTCAAACTGTAAAAAAATACAAAACATGAGTGAATTCAAACAGAATTTGAATCAACAAGAAATAAAAACAGAAAAGAAAACAGAAATGGAAAAGGAGAGAAAAACATACCTGGACCTTACCTGGCCGAGCAGCCCACTAGTAGCCCAGTAGCATCGGCCCAACACCAGCCCAGTACCTCTTCGTTGAAATATCAACGAGAGGGGGCCGTCCTCATCTTCTTCCTCCGCATGGACGACAGCACGAAGCCGTGCTCGGCTTCGTCTCGTCGCTGGCGGCTCCTCCTCGACCGAAGGCGTGACGAGGCGCGTCCGGGCGCCATATAAATCCCCACGGCGAACCCTAGCCTCAATTCTTTCCCCTATGCTCGATTTTCCCCTTTCCTACCGAAACCCTAGCCGCTCAGATGTCGACCATGGCCGCCGTTCAGAGCATCCCCGAGCTTCGCCGTTACCACCGCTGAGACCGCCGTACTCAACAAGCTCTTCCTGCAAGAGGAATCAACCCCGATTGGACCGTGGCGCCGCCGTCGAGCTCATCTTCTCCGACGACGGGAGCGAGCGATTCCGGCGAAACAGGCCCCGGCAAGCCACGCCGTCAAGCGCGTCGTGCTCACGGTGAGCTACTGAGTCCCCAGAGCTTCCTAGCCCTCTCCCTAGCATCCTGCAACGCCCTAGCACCGTACACCCGCACGTTGTTCCGCTCGGCCTCGTCGCCGGCGAAGCTCCGGTGACGATTAGCCGGCGGCGCCACCACTATTAGGTTCGTCTAGATGTCCTCTCGCGATTGAGCACAAGCACGAGTCCGCGGGAGGCCTCCAACGCCGGCGTCGTCGACGACTGGCCGCCGGTAAGGCACAAGGTTGCCACCTCGGCGCCATGTGGCCTCCAGCGTGGACACGGACCCACCAGCCAGTGGCTGTTTGGGTAGAATCCCGGGTAGCTTTAGTCAATCCAGTTTTAAATTTAAATCCAGAAAATTGCTGCAACTTTAAAAAAATCTAGAAAATTCAATTTAAGTCAGAAAAATATAAATGAGATATTAAAATTCTTAGAAAAGAAAACTCTCCCCAATAAAAATATAAAATGAAATTTTTATTTTTAATAAAAATTCAATTATTTAATACTTGATATTTAAGCCTTTAATTTTAATTCTAAATTCAATTAAAATTCAATAATTAGGAAAAAAGGTATAAAATAAATAAAAACCAGTAAAGTAAATAAGGAAAACAATAAAATTAATTTTCCTTCTCTATTAATTTATTAAATCCTTATTAGGAGGATTTTAAACCCTAATTAATAATTACCTTAATTATTAATTATTTAAAAATAATAAAATGCCAAATCCAATATTACTTTTATTTCAAAGTTATTAATAACTTCAACCTTATAGTGAAGTTATTAATTCAAGAACTTTAGGGTATTTAGAAAACCCTAATTTCATAAGTAATAGAACCAGGAACCCATAATTTAATGTGGGACCCTAAAACCCTAATACTATTAGGCAACCTAGCTCCATTTATTCATATGAACTCTAATTTGTTTCTAACCTAAACCCTAGGTTAGGATAAGTGATCATGATATTTTTCCTCTGATCCATAGAACCATAATTAGCAAATAAATACTTACCATGTTCACATAAAATGTAGGAGCCCTATTATCAATAATTCAGTATTCCATGTATGCATACCTATCCTACCTAGTTAATCAAGTAGGGTGAGCCAAGTGTAAACCCTAGATCCTATTACTAAAACACCAACCTTAATCATTCCTACTTAGCATCACACCATCGTGATGAATTCTAATAGCAATCATATCTAATGTTTAGCATTACATACCATACTCCACTAAACCCTACTAGTGTGAGATACTTAGGAACCATCCCATCTAAGAGCCAACCATTCTTTACTTAGTGAAACCAATAATAAAACCTAGAAAACCTCAACCCTAATTGATATACTTCTTATTCCTTAAGAAGTATGTTCTTCAAAAGTTATTCTTTTGAAGTAAATAAGGAGTAGCCATCCAACCAGCTTTATAGGACCTATAAACCTAGCCATCTATCACCATCAAGGTATACCAACCTTGATAGCACCCATGTTTAATGAATTGCCTAAGATGTGCTTCCAACCTTGTTAGAATCCATCTAATACTTACTCCAGAAACTAAATGAAACCATAGTCAACCATAGAAATCCACAAGCCTAATTATCATACTTGTTCTTTATTAAAGAACATGTTCTTCAAAAGTTATTCTTTTGAATTATATGATAAATAATCATTAACCATGTCATATAGTTCTAATACCAACCACTATTCATTACATGTCAGGATTATACAAAATGTTATTGTTGTGTGCTATTAATGATATTGTTATGATATATTGCAGCACATGATTATGATACCAAGTAATTACACCTGAATAAGAACCTTGTTTGTGAATCACTCTAAAAGTGCAACACACCCTGAACTAATAATTACCACTCACTAATCCTAAATCATCGGGGTTAGGTCACGCTTAGAGCGATTGCATCTCATACTTATGCATTATTGCATCCTTGCCAATCTTTTAAACATCGTTCTTACCGGACGATGATGCTATTTCAGAATTTGGAGTTATTGCGCACCGAAGACCTTGCATGCATAATCTTGCAGTCAAGAAAGGCAAGTTCATCACTTGCTCATGTCATTTGAGTATTTCTATCAAATTACTTGCAAAGTATTATGGTTATCACTATTGCGTAAAAATCAAAACCACTACTTTCATAACTATGAATATGACTATGTGGTGGGCAATGGAACCATGGATTGTGTTGATATGGTGGAGGTTCCATTGCAAGGGTTTATATCCATCTAGGATTAACAACAAATGTCGTCCAGTGATTCTTGTGCCGTAATACCCGTGTTAACCATAAGATCTGGAGTGGGACGGAATAGTCAATTGTATTTCCACCTCTTGTACATCAACGGATGCGCTTACCGTAGACGGTTGTATCTTGCAGAGCAATTGGTGGGTGGGGAGCCCCTTCTAATTCCCCACGGTATAGCTGTTGCTTACCGTAGCGGTTGCTGCTTGCGGAACAATTGGTGGGTGGGGATCCCCTTCTAATTCCACACGGTAATGTGGTCTATGATGGGTTGCAGCTACCGGCGAAGGAGTTTGGTTCAATCCCAGACTGTCGTCGTGGTCGGGGTCCACCCTGAAATTACGGGATTAATGGGACCGGCGAGGACCCAGGGTCGGGGTTTGCAACAAAGGGTGGGTGTGCGAGGTAGCGGAGGAATATGATTGGCTATGACCTTATACCGGGTCTCACACCATAGGAAGTGTGGACAGGTCATTCCCGGTTGGCACCAAGGTTAAGATCTCTTATGGGTAAAGCAACACACCTCTGCAGAGTGTAAAGAACTGTGACCTGTCACTCCCTGTTCCGGGATATGGAATTGCGAACGCGGCCGGAAAGGAGCTCCATGAAGTTCTAGTAAACCGGTGAAGGCTGACGGACATAGTTCTTCTGAATAAAAGCAACCTTTTGAAGAAATGGTTATGAAAACTTGCATTGGTATTAGACTTTCTGGTCTAATGCTGTAGCTAGTGCATTAAACACCTCTTTCCTATAATGAACTTGTTGAGTACGCTCGTACTCATCCCACTCTTAAATCCCCTGCTTAGATATGGAGGCATCGAAGGAGGATCTACAGTACAACTCGAAGGCCGAGGAGTTAACAACTACTTCAAGAGACAAGACCTGTCAGAAGAGTCAGATACCACATCCAACAAGGAGAAAACCTAGATTAGCAATAGAAAGGAACTTTCTTCCTAAACCTAGCTCCTATTTAGCTAGAATCTATGCTTAGCCCCTATAGCTAGTTAAATACTCTACAAGTAGAGTTCGTGATAAGACTAGACTACGAGTCGTACTTCTGGAGTTATTTGCAGTTTTACCTCATTGTAAAGTAGGAGGCTGTGATGATCTTATGTAACAGAGTCAATGTTGTAATTCTATAGACATGCCTTGGACCCGCATATGTTTCTGTTGTACCACTCTGAGCGATATAATACTAGTGGAACGGTGTTTCATTGGTGTTATATTAGACTTGCATACTACACCATGCAGTGGTATGCCGGGTCACCACACGGCCCCCTCCCTTGGCCCCTCATTATATAGGTGGAACCCCAAGTGTTGGACTCCAAGTCTTCGAATAAGACCCGAAACCAAAACCTTCCATATGATAGGGAAACCTACCCAAGGTGGGAATCCCACTTGGGGTGGGATTCCCCCCTTCCATATGGGGGGGTGGCCGGCCCCCTAAGGGGGAGTCCACTTGGGACTCCACCCCCACTAGGTTTGGCCGGCCATGGAGGTGGAGTCCCTCCGGGACTCCACCTTCCTTGGTGGTTTCTTCCGGACTTTTCTAGAACCTTCTAGAACCTTCCATAGAACCTTCCGAATCATTTTAATTCACATAAAATGACATCCTATATATGAATCTTATTCTCCGGACCATTCCGGAACTCCTCGTGATGTCCGGGATCTCATCCAGGACTCCGAACAAATATTCGAACTCCATTTCATATTCAAGTTCTACCATTTCAACATCCAACTTTAAGTGTGTCACCCTACGGTTCGTGAACTATGCGGACATGGTTGAGTACTCACTCCGACCAATAACCAATAGTGGGATCTGGAGATCCATAATGGCTCCCACATATTCAATGATGACTTTAGTGATCGAATGAACCATTCACATACAATACCAATTCCCTTTGTCACGCAATATTTTACTTGTCCGAGGTTTGATCTTCGGTATCACTCTATACCTTGTTCAACCTCGTCTCCTGACAAGTACTCTTTACTCGTACCGTGGTATGTGGTCTCTTATGAACTCATTCATATGCTTGCAAGACATTAGACGACATTCCACCGAGAGGGCCCAGAGTATATCTATCCGTCATCGGGATGGACAAATCCCACTGTTGATCCATATGCCTCAACTCATACTTTCCGGATACTTAATCCCACCTTTATAACCACCCATTTACGCAGTGGCGTTTGGTGTAATCAAAGTACCTTTCCGGTATAAGTGATTTACATGATCTCATGGTCATAAGGACTAGGTAACTATGTATCGAAAGCTTATAGCAAATAACTTAATGACGAGATCTTATGCTACGCTTAATTGGGTGTGTCCATTACATCATTCATATAATGATATAACCTTGTTATTAATAACATCCAATGTTCATGATTATGAAACTAATCATCTATTAATCAACAAACTAGTTAAGAGGCATACTAGGGACTTCTTTGTTGTCTGCATATCACACATGTACTAATGTTTCGGTTAATACAATTATAGCATGATATATAAACATTTATCATAAACATAAAGATATAAATAATAACCACTTTATTATTGCCTCTAGGGCATATCTCCTTCACCAGCGACACGGCCGGTCGGACCGGATCTGCCACCGGCCTGAACTTCAGCTTCCCCTCTCATGCATGCCACCCGCTCCTCCCTCGCGCGTCCATGGGATGTCTTCATGTCCAGTTCCATGTCCAGCTTCACGTCCATCTTCTGGTCCAACTGCTCCTCTCCTCCTCGTGCGATGCTTGCTCCCTCCTCATACCTGATCATACATAAGTAATAGCACTTATGCAATATAAAGTTCTCATCAATCACAGTATCGTTTAGGAACAAGTTCACCTATTGTTTAAGTAGCTTCACACGAGCTCGTGTCATTGGTCCAATCCTAACTTCATTGGACTTGAGCTTCAGAGCAGGATCATCTTCAACTTGCAATGACGGAGGTAGTAGTGAGGTAGGGATGTCCTCATCATCTCCCACCCTTCAAAGGCGTCGACCTCGACGCTCCAAGGTCTTCTCGTCATATGGTGTCAAATCAGCAACATTGAAAGAATTACTGACACCAAACTCATCAACTGGAAGATCTATCGAGTATGCATTATCATTGACCTTGACAAGCACTTTGTAAGGACCAGCACCACGAGGCTTCAACTTAGACTTCCGCAGCTTCGGGAACCTATCCTTGCGAAAATGTACCCAGACCATATCACCAGATTTGAACAACATCTCCTTACGCTTCTTGTTCATCCTTGCAGCATTGCTCTTGCCTTTCTTCTCGATCAACTCTTTAGTCTTCACATGTATCTTCCGTACAAAATCTGCCCTCTTGGATGCCTCCATATTAACTCTCTCATGTATGGGAAAAGGCAACAAATCAAGTGGAGTAATTGGTTTGAAAGCATACACCACCTCAAAGGGACACAGCTCTGTGATAGAATGTACCGCCCTATTATAAGCAAACTCCACATGCGGCAAACACTCTTCCCACTCCTTCAGGTTCTTCTTGATCATGGATCTCAACAGTTGTGACAATGTTCGATTCACCACTTCAGTTTGACCATCAGTTTGGGGATGACAAGTTGTACTGAACAGTAGCTTCGTCCCCAGCTTCCTCCAAAGCGTCTTCCAGAAGTAGCTCATAAACTTCATGTCACGATCAGAAACAATAGTCTTCGGGACTCCATGTAGATGTACAATCTCCCTGAAAAACAGGTTAGCAATATGCGACACATCGTCGCTTTTGTGGCAGGCAATAAAGTGTGACATCTTAGAAAATCTGTCCACTACCACAAATATAGAATCATGGCCTCTCTTAGTACGCGGCAAACCCAACACAAAATCCATACTAATATCCTCCCAAGGTGTAGTAGGTGCCGGTAAAGGAGTATACAAACCGTGAGGCTTCAGCTTGGACTTGGACTTGTTGCAAGTAATGCACCTTGACACGCGTACAACACGCGACCGTTGGGAACCCCAAGTGGAAGGTGTGATGCGTACAGCAGTAAGTTTCCCTCAGTTAGAAACCAAGGTTTATCGAACCAGTAGGAGTCAAGAAGCACGTTGAAGGTTGATGGCGGCGAGATGTAGTGCGGCGCAACACCAGGGATTCCGGCGCCAACGTGGAACCTGCACAACACAAACCAAGTACTTTGCCCCAACGTAACAGCGAGGTTCTCAATCTCACTGGCTTGCTGTAACAAAGGATTAGATGTATAGTGTGGATGATGATTGTTTGCAGAAAACAGTAGAACAAGTATTGCAGTAGATTGTATTTCAGTATAGAGAATTGGACCAGGGTCCACAGTTCACTAGAGGTGTCTCTCCCATAAGATAAACAGCATGTTGGGTGAACAAATTACAGTTGGGCAATTGACAAATAGAGAGGGCATGACCACGCACATACATATCATGATGAGTATTGTGAGATTTAATTGGGCATTACGACAAAGTACATAGACCGCTATCCAGCATGCATCTATGCCTAAAAAGTCCACCTTCAGGTTATCATCCGAACCCCTTCCAGTATTAAGTTGCTAACAACAGACAATTGCATTAAGTATTGCGCGTAATGTAATCAGTAACTACATCCTCGAACATAGCACCAATGTTTTATCCCTAGTGGCAACAACACATCCATAATCTTAGAGATTTCTGTCACTTCCCCAGATTCACGGAGACATGAACCCACTATCGAGCATAAATACTCCCTCTTGGAGTTACAAGCATCTACTTGGCCAGAGCATCTACTAGTAACGGAGAGCATGCAAGATCATAAACAACACATAGACAATAATTTGATAATCAACATAACAAGTATTCTCTATTCATCGGATCCCAACAAACACAACATATAGAATTACAGATAGATGATCTTGATCATGTTCGGCAGCTCACAAGACCCGACAATTAAGCACAATGGGGAGAAGACAACCATCTAGCTACTGCTATGGACCCATAGTCCAGGGGTAGACTACTCACACATCACTCCGGAGGCGACCATGGCGGCGTAGAGTCCTCCGGGAGATGATTCCCCTCTCCGGCAGGGTGCCGGAGGCGATCTCCTGAATCCCCCGAGATGGGATTGGCGGCGGTGGCGTCTCTGGAAGGTTTTCCGTATCGTGGCTCTCGGTACTGGGGGTTTCGCGACGGAGGCTTTAAGTAGGCGGAGGAGATAGGCCAGGGGGGCACACGAGGGGCCCACACCCTAGGTCGGCGCGGCCAAGACCTGGGCCGCGCCGCCCTATGGTTTGGCCGCCTCGTGGCCCCACTTCGTCTCCTCTTCGGTCTTCTGGAAGCTTCGTGGCAAAATAGGACCCTGGGCGTTGATTTCGTCCAATTCCGAGAATATTTCCTTACTAGGATTTCTGAAACCAAAAACAGCAGAAAACAACAACTGGCACTTCGGCATCTTGCTAATAGGTTAGTTCCAGAAAATGCACGAATATGACATAAAGTGTGCATAAAACATGAAGATATCATCAATAATGTGGCATGGAACATAAGAAATTATCGATACGTCGGAGACGTATCAGCATCCCCAAGCTTAGTTTCTGCTCGTCCCGAGAAGGTAAACGATAAACAAAGATAATTTCTTGAGTGACATGCCATCATAACCTTGATCATACTATTTGTAAGCATATGTAGTGAATGCAGCGATCAAAACAATGTATATGACATGAGTAAACAAGTGAATCATATAGCAAAGACTTTTCATGAATAGTACTTAAAGACAAGCATCAATAAGTCTTGCATAAGAGTTAACTCATAAAGCAATAATTCAAAGTAAAGGCATTGAAGCAACACAAAGGAAGATTAAGTTTCAGCGGTTGCTTTCAACTTGTAACATGTATATCTCATGGATATTGTCAACATAGAGTAATATAACAAGTGCAATATGCAAATATGTAGGAATCAATGCACAGTTCACACAAGTGTTTGCTTCTTGGGATGGAGAGAAATAGGTGAACTGACTCAACAATAAAAGTAAAAGAATGGTCCTTCAAAGAAGAAAGCATCGATTGCTATATTTGTGCTAGAGCTTTGATTTTGAAAACAAGAAATAATTTTGTCAACGGTAGTAATAAAGCATATGTATCATGTAAATTATATCTTACAAGTTGCAAGCCTCATGCATAGAATACTAATAGTGCCCGCACCTTGTCCTAATTAGCTTGGACTACCGGATCATCGCAATGCACATGTTTTAACCAAGTGTCACAAAGGGGTACCTCTATGCCGCCTGTACAAAGGTCTAAGGAGAAAGCTCGCATTGGATTTCTCGCTATTGATTATTCTCAACTTAGACATCCATACCGGGACAACATAGACAACAGATAATGGACTCCTCTTTTATGCATAAGCATGTAGCAACAATTATTTTTCTCATTTGAGATTGAGGATATTGTCCAAAACTGAAACTTCCACCATGGATCATGGCTTTAGTTAGCGGCCCAATGTTCTTCTCTAACAATATGCATGCTCTAACCATAAGGTGGTAGATCGCTCTTACTTCAGACAAGACGAACATGCATAGCAACTCACATGATATTCAACAAAGAGTAGTTGATGACGTCCCCAGGAACATGGTTATCGCACAACAAGCAACTTAATAAGAGATAAAGTGCATAAGTACATATTCAATACCACAATAGTTTTTAGGCTATTTGTCCCATGAGCTATATATTGTAAAAGGTGAAGAATGGAAATTTAAAGGTAGCACTCAAGCAATTTACTTTGGAATGGCGGAGAAATACCATGTAGTAGGTAGGTATGGTGGACACAAATGGCATAGTGGTTGGCTCAAGTATTTGGATGCATGAGAAGTATTCCCTCTCGATACAAGGTTTAGGCTAGCAAGTCTATTTGAAACAAACACAAGGATGAACCGGTGCAGCAAAACTCACATAAAAGACATATTGAAAACATTATAAGACTTTACACCGTCTTCCTTGTTGTTCAAACTCAATACTAGAAATTATCTAGACTTTAGAGAGACCAAATATGCAAACCAAATTTTAGCATGCTCTATGTATTTCTTCATTAATAGGTGCAAAGCATATGATGCAAGAGCTTAAACATGAGCACAACAATTGCCAAGTATCACATTACCCAAGACATTATAGCAATTACTACATGTATCATTTTCCAATTCCAACCATATAACAATTTAACGAAGAAGAAACTTCGCCATGAATACTATGAGTAGAAACTAAGGACATACTTGTCCATATGCAACAGCGGAGCGTGTCTCTCTCCCACACAGTGAATGCTAGGATCCATTTTATTTAAAAAAAACAAAAACAAAAACAAACCGACGCTCCAAGCAAAGCACATAAGCTGTGATGGAATAAAAATATAGTTTCAGGGGAGGAACCTGATAATGTTGTCGATGAAGAAGGGGATGCCTTGGGCATCCCCAAGCTTAGACGCTTGAGTCTTCTTGATATATGCAGGGGTGAACCACCGGGGCATCCCCAAGCTTAGAGCTTTCACTCTCCTTGATCATGTTGTATCATCTCCCTCTCTTGATCCTTGAAAACTTCCTCCACACCAAACTTAGAACAACTCATTAGAGGGTTAGTGCACAATCAAAATATACATGTTCAGAGGTGACATAATCATTCTTAACACTTCTGGACATTGCACAAAGCTACTGAAAGTCAATGGAATCGAAATATCCATCGAACATAACAAAACTGGCAATGCGAAATAAAAGGCAGAATCTGTCAAAAACAGAACAGTTCGTATTGACGAATTTTATTGGGGCACCAGACTTGCTCAAATGAAAATGCTCAAATTGAATTAAAGTTGCGTACATATCTGAGGATCACTCACGTAAATTGGCTTAATTTTCTGAGTTACCTACAGAGAATTTAGCCCAGATTCATGACAGCAGAGAAATCTGTTTCTGCGCAGTAATCCAAATCTAGTATGAACTTTTCTATCAACGGCTTTACTTGGCACAACAAAACACTAAACTAAGATAAGGAGAGGTTGCTACAGTAGTAAACAACTTCCAAGACACAAAATAAAAACAAAGTACTGTAGTAAAAAACATGAGTTGTCTCCCATAAGCGCTTTTCTTTAACGCCTTTCAGCTAGGCGCAGAAAGTGTGTATCAAGTATTATCAAGAGACGAACTGTCTTCAGCGGGGTGTGGATTTTTCTCAACCAAGCATAGTATATTGGATACATAAGTTTTAGCATCTCCCTTTTCATTAGTCTTGGGCTTGCTACTCTCATCAAACAAATTTTCAGGAACAAGCCAAGCATAGTTATTTTCTAGTGCATCATTCATAGCTAGGAGCTTACATGGTATTGGTGCTTTGATTTCCCCACCATCACTAATATTATTAGTGTACCTTATTCTCTCCATGTCCATCTTTTCAAGGAGACTAACAAAATTAGTATGAGAACCAAGCATATTATATTTAGCAAAGACCTTTCTAGCCTCTATTGCTAGACCACCAAATTCTCTAAGAAGGGTTTCTAAAACAAAATCTTTCTTTTCCCCCTCTTCCATATCACCGAGTGTAAGAAACATGTGTTGGATTATAGGATTGAGATTAACAAATTTAGTTTCTAACATGCGAACTAAATGAGCAGCAGCAATTTCATAAGTAGGAGCAAGATCTACCAAGTGTCTATCTTCAAAATCTTCAATGGTACTAACATGGTTGAAAAATTCTTCTATATTATTTCTCCCAATTATAGACCCGCGTCCTACCGGCATGTTTTTCACGGTAAAGTTAAGAGGAAACATATTGAAATAAGTAAAGTAAATGCAAGTAACTAATTTTTTTGTGTTTTTGATATAGCAAACAAGATAGCAAATAAAGTAAAACTAGCAACTAATTTTTTTGTATTTTGATTTAGTGCAGCAAACAAAGTAGTAAATAAAACTAAGCAAGACAAAAAAAAGTAAAAGAGATTGGGATGTGGAGACTCCCCTTGCAGCGTGTCTTGATCTCCCCGGCAACGGCGCCAGAAATTTAGCTTGACACGCGTACAGTACGCGACCGTTGGGAACGCCAAGTGGAAGGTGTGATGCGTACAGCAGTAAGTTTCCCTCAGTTAGAAACCAAGGTTTATCGAACTAGTAGGAGTCAAGAAGCACGTTGAAGGTTGATGGCGGTGAGATGTAGTGCGGCGCAACACCAGGGATTCCGGCACCAACGTGGAACCTGCACAACACAAACCAAGTACTTTGCCCCAACGTAACAGCGAGGTTGTCAATCTCACCGGCTTGCTGTAACAAAGGATTAGATGTATAGTGTGGATGATGATTGTTTGCAGAAAACAGTAGAACAAGTATTGCAGTAGATTGTATTTCAGTATAGAGAATTGGACCGGGGTCCACAGTTCACTAGAGGTGTCTCTCCCATAAGATAAACAGCATGTTTGGTGAACAAATTACAGTTGGGCAATTGACAAATAGAGAGGGCATGACCATGCACATACATATCATGATGAGTATTGTGAGATTTAATTGGGCATTACGACAAAGTACATAGACCGCTATCCAGCATGCATCTATGCCTAAAAAGTCCACCTTCAGGTTATCATCCGAACCCCTTCCAGTATTAAGTTGCTAACAACAGACAATTGCATTAAGTATTGCGCGTAATGTAATCAGTAACTACATCCTCGAACATAGCACCAATGTTTTATCCCTAGTGGCAACATCACATCCATAATCTTAGAGATTTCTGTCACTTCCCCAGATTCACGGAGACATGAACCCACTATCGAGCATAAATACTCCCTCTTGGAGTTACAAGCATCTACTTGGCCAGAGCATCTACTAGTAACGGAGAGCATGCAAGATCATAAACAACACATAGACAATAATTTGATAATCAACATAACAAGTATTCTCTATTCATCGGATCCCAACAAACACAACATATAGAATTACAGATAGATGATCTTGATCATGTTCGGCAGCTCACAAGACCCGACAATTAAGCACAATGGGGAGAAGACAACCATCTAGCTACTGCTATGGACCCATAGTCCAGGGGTAGACTACTCACACATCACTCCGGAGGCGACCATGGCGGCGTAGAGTCCTCCGGGAGATGATTCCCCACTCCGGCAGGGTGCCGGAGGCGATCTCCTGAATCCCCCGAGATGGGATTGGCGGCGGCGGCGTCTCTGGAAGGTTTTCCGTATCGTGGCTCTCGGTACTGGGGGTTTCGCGACGGAGGCTTTAAGTAGGCGGAGGAGATAGGTCAAGGGGGCACACGAGGGGCCCACACCCTAGGTCGGCGCGGCCAAGACCTGGGCCGCGCCGCCCTATGGTTTGGCCGCCTCGTGGCCCCACTTCATCTCCTCTTCGGTCTTCTGGAAGCTTCGTGGCAAAATAGGACCCTGGGCGTTGATTTCGTCCAATTTCGAGAATATTTTCTTACTAGGATTTCTGAAACCAAAAACAGCAGAAAACAGCAACTGGCACTTCGGCATCTTGTTAATAGGTTAGTTCCAGAAAATGCACGAATATGACATAAAGTGTGCATAAAACATGTAGATATCATCAATAATGTGGCATGGAACATAAGAAATTATCGATACGTCGGAGACGTATCACACCTCTTCACATACCTTTCCACATCCCGCCTCATCTTTGGTCAATAAAAGTGGTCAGCTAGCATGAGTATCGTCTTCTCACGCCCAAAGTGACCCATCAAGCCTCCAACATGTGATTCCTGCAATAAGAGCAAACACACAGACGATTCTGGAACACATAGTTTGTTAGCTCTAAACAAGAACCCATCATGTATGTGATATTTTTCCCATGCTTTACCAAGAGCACATAAGCGATATGGTTCAGCAAAATCATGATCAGTAGCATACAAATCACATAGTACTTATAATCCAGGAAGTTTAACATCAAGTTGAGTTAATAGCATATTCTTCCTAGATAGAGCATCAGCAACAATATTATATTTTCCCATCTTATGCTTGATAATGTATGGAAAAGACTCAATGAACTCAACCCACTTAGCAAGACGCTTATGCAAAGTAGACTGAACTTTCAGGTATTTAAAGCTTCATGATCAGAATGTATGATAAATTCTTTTGGCCACAAGTAATATTGCCAAACCTCAAGAACTCTAATTAAAGCATACAATTCTTTATCATATATAGGATAGTTCAACTTAGCACCAGACAGTTTCTCAGAAAAATATGCAATTGGGCGACCCTCTTGCATCAACACACCACCAATTCCAATACCACTAGTATCACATTCAATCTCAAATTGCTTATTGAAATCAGGAAGTGCAAGTAACGGTGTAGAAGTTAACAATCTCTTCAGTTCATCAAAAGCATGATCTTGGGCTGCGCCCCACTCAAATATTACACCCTTTTTAGTTAAGTCATTCAAAGGTGCAGCAATAGTACTAAAGTTGGGCACAAATCTTCTATAAAACCCAGCTAGACCATGAAAACTTCTAACTTGACTCACATTCATGGGAGTAGGCCAATTTTGAATAGCTTCAATTTTAGACACATCTACTTCTACTCCATGCTTAGAGACAACATAACCCGGAAATATGACCTTATGTTTGCAAAATGTGCACTTCTCAAGATTACCATAGAGTTTATTATCACGCAACACTTGCAAAACATGTCGAATATGTATAGTATGATCAGATTCATTGCGGATGTAGATTAATATGTCATCAAAATACACAACCACAAACTTTCCAATAAATTTACGCAAAACATGGTTCATCAGTCTCATGAAAGAGCTAGGTGCATTAGTCAAACCAAAAGGCATTACTAACCACTCATATAAACCAAATTTTGTTTTAAAGGCTGTTTTCCACTCATCCCCTTCTTTCATCCTAATTTGATGATAACCACTACACAAATCAATTTTAGAGAACACAACAGCACCACTCAATTCATCTAGCATATCCTCTAAACGGGGAATAGGATGACGATATCGAATAGTAATGTTGTTTATCGCTCTACAATGTACGCACATACGCCATGTACCATCTTTCTTAGGAACTAGAATAACAGGAACAACACAAGGACTAAGGCTTATGCGGATGTAACCTTTGTCGAGTAGTGCTTGTACTTGCTTCTGTATCTCCTTCGTCTCTTCGGGGGTTTGTTCTATATGGTGCCCGATTGGGTAGCGAAGCTCCGGGGATCAAGTCAATTTGATGCTCAATACCTCGCAATGGTGGAAGTCCTACGGGTACCTCATCCGGAAACACGTCACCAAATTCCTGCGAAACATTAGAAACACCAAGAGGAAGAGGGGTCATGTCGTTAGAAACCAAAACCATACCCCTGTACAAGAGAACAAGAAGCATGGCTGTAGGATCCTCGCTAAATTCTCTCATGTCTTCTTTGGTGGCTAATGAGACTAAGGAATTCACTCTCTCACTTTTCGTTATATCACTCACGACATTACAATTCTCTCGCCTATCTAAAGAAGCATCCTCCAAGTTTACTTCAACTTTCTGACGAGATTCATTGACAATTTGCTGTGGTGACATAGGTTGTAAGTTGATTTTCTTGCCCTTGAACTCCAAGTGATATGTATTGGCACGGCCATTGTGTTGCACAGAACGTTCATAGAGCCAAGGCCGACCCAATAGTAGGTGACACACCATCATAGGAACCACATCAAAATCAATGCAATCCTTATACGGTCCAATAGCAAACTCAACACGCACCATGTGGTTTACCTTCATATCACCATTGTCGCTCAACCACTGGATATATTATGGATGCGGGTGCGGTAGATACTTCAACTTCAGCTTGGTGCACAACTCCTTGCTTGCTAAATTGCGGCAACTCCCGCCATCAATAATGACCTTGCAAGCCTTGTCAGAACCAACTAAAGCCTTGGTTTGGAACAAATTGCAGCGCTGAGTAGATGCACTAGGCAACACATTAAGAGCACGCTGCGACACAACAATGGTGCGAGCATCAGACGGATATGCATCTTCACCATCAGTGTCATAGTCATCATCTTCTGGAGCATTAGGGTCAACATCATCTCTAGTCTCGTACTCATTGTCCTCATTGATAATCATGACTTTGTGGTTAGGACAATCTCTCTTGAAGTGACCTTTGCCACCACATGTGTGGCAAGCCATATCACGGTTACGCGCAGTAGACATGTTAGAGCCACTCGTACTTGCAGCAGATTCGGACTTCTTTGTGTTAGACACATTGGAGACCGGCTTGCTAGGCAGAGCAGAGTATGGTGCAGAGCGCGTCGATGGTGCTGGCGCCGTAGATGGGGGCGCGCGGGGTGTAAAACGCCCAGCTCCCGTAGTACGACCTTTGACCTTTGCTTCGTTAGCCAACTGTGATTCAACTTCTCTTGCATGATGTAACAATTGATTCATATTGGTGTAACTGTAGTGACGAACAATGCCTTTTATATCATACTTCAAGCCGTTGAGGAAACGCTGCATTGTCATCTCGAGAGACTCACGGACACGGCCACGCTGCATAAGCATCTCCATCTCCATGTAGTATTCATCCATAGTCTTCACACCTTGCCTCAAAAGAGTCAACTTATCAAATATATTCCGCAAGTAATTTGTAGGCACAAAGCGAGAAGTCATTGCATCCTTCATAGCACGCCATGTGCGTATAGGTTGCTCACCATCCTCATCTCGGTTACGAACAAATGCATCCCACCAACGCAATGCATAGCCATCAAATTCGGAAGAAGCAAGCTTTATCTTCCTACGTTCAATATAATGTGGATGTAAGCTCCATAACTTCTCAATCTTGAGCTCCCAAGTGAGGTATTCTTCAACATCAGATCCTCCTTCAAACTTGGGTATAGAAAACTTGGGCTTACCCAATCCATCTTCCTCATCTTGTCCACGACCATTGCGGCCAAGTGGAGCCCAACCTCGAGGACGATTACTACGTGACGCACCACAAGCATTGTGTGCGTCATCTTGAAGCTCATGATCTTCGTCATCTTCTTGTTGTTGTTGTGCGGTCAAAATCTCAACAGCTAAGCGCAAATCAGCAAGACTGCGCTGTATATCCGTCACTTGATCTTTCATCGTAGTGACAGTCTCACATGTAGTATCCAGCTTCTGGGAGATCGCTTGGACCGTCCTGTTAAGCACCTCGTCCTGAGCGCGGAATTCACGTCGCATCTCATTACGAAGAGCCTCAAACTCCCTCCATGTGATGAGATCTGCAACACTCTTGTTTTCCTGGTTAACAAGTTTTTGATCACTACCAGACATCGTTAGTAGATTAGTGCACTAAATCAAAAATATATGGTGGTACTCTCACAACTCACTCAAAAACTGATAAGAAAAGGAAATCTTACCGCTCCAAAGTGAATTAGTACTGCTTACCACTTGTAGTGACAACTAGTGCACGGATGTAGCAAAGCGAATATCAAGGGTATAAGAACAAATCACACGGCAAAGCAGGATATATGTGGGGCTGTAGGTATGCTACCTATTTGCACCAACAACAAGCTCTAGCGCTGACCGTAGACAACCAATGATACTCACACAAGGCGATAAATGTGGCAATGCAACTATATGTAGGAAAGGTTGCAATGCACTAGAGAGACGCTAGCAAAGCTCAACGAGACACACACAAGATTGCTCAACTACGGGTGCAGTAAAGTAAACTTAGGCCTTCACTTGATTCTTCTAGCACTTCACTTTTCTTTTTGGAATTTTCTTTTATAACGCAGCTATGTAGCTCCTTTTGCTTCTTTTCAGTTTTTTTATGACATAACTCCTTGATAACACGGCCAACAAGATATGCAAAGCACCAAACCCTAATGAGCAGCCTGTCGAGCGGTAAAACTAGTCTCTTCTGGGAAAGTTCCTAGACACTTATATCGAAAGGCTGTGGCTATGGTTGGGACAACACACTGTACGCTATGTGGACTCGGAGTAACAAAAACTGTAACTAGATGATAATAGAGACTCAAATCCTAACAATACTAGATGCAAGAAAAGGTACGCAAAAACAACTACGAAAAGCAACTAAAACTTGAAATTAGTGCAATCTAAGGCTATGGCAAACCCTAACCCTATTTTTTTTGGCTTTTTCTGGATAGGAAAACACTCACAACTCAACTATGGGACGGATTGTGGATGGCTTACCGAGGAAAACTGGAAATCTGATACCAAGATGATATGGGGTGGCCCGATCTTCTCAGTAAGCAACGGTGGTGATGATGATCACAGGATGATAGTAGCGGAGGAACACGACGGTGTAGTGGATGGTAACTTGTATGACGCAACAAGATCTCTCGATTGGTCCCTGTCGCCAATGCAACATCTCTCAACCCTGCAAGATATTCGCAACTCCACACACTTGCGCACGTAGCCGCCGACCACGAAGCGGTAAGTTGCAACCGTCTAATTCCCAGTGGAACAACAGATCACACAAGACTTTATCAGGATCTACACAATATCAAGCAATATGGTGTAGGGAATTCAATAGTTTTGCAGAGCAAACAACTAAGAACTAGGGTTTATCTTAAACGTGGTCTAAAGCAACTTTGGGGGCGTCCTATGGACTTATATAGGCGTCCAGGACGACCTCAGGTCGAAAAAGTACGAAAATAACCGACCAAGAATAGATCTGGTCGAGACAGACTCGGAGTCGGCCGGTCTGGCGGCTAGTCGACCGGTTCTGGGACCGGCCGGTCCGGTTCAAACTGGACCTTGCACCGGGTGGTGACCGGGCGAGGCTGCCGGGCATACTGGATAGTGCCCGGTTGGCACAAGCGCCGCGGCCGGTTGAAACCGTACTGACCCGGCGCAGGATCCGGTCGGACCGGGCCTGGGACCGGATGGTCCGGCGACACGGCCGGTCGGACCGGATCTGGCACCGGCCTGAACTTTAGCTTCCCCTCTCACGCATGCCACCCGCTCCTCCCTCGCGCGTCCATGGGATGTCTTCATGTCCAGTTCCATGTCCAGCTTCACGTCCATCTTCTGGTCCAGCTGCTCCTCTCCTCCTCGTGTGATGCTTGCTCCCTCCTCATACCTGATCATACATAAGTAATAGCACTTAGGCAATATAAAGTTCTCATCAATCACATTATCGTTTAGGAACAAGTTCACCTGTTATTTAAGTAGCTTCGCACGAGCTCATGTCATTGGTCCAATCCTAACTTCATTGGACTTGAGCTTCACAACAGGATCATCTTCAACTTGCAATGACGGGGGTAGTAGTGAGGTAGGGATGTCCTCATCACCAGCAGCTCTAGCCAGGCTTCCGGCGCGAACTTGCCAGCGTACACTCGCGGGGCCTGGAAGGGCTCCGACGTAAATCAAGCCGAGATCGACTGGTGATACGTCTCCGACGTATCGATAATTTCTTATGTTCCATGCCACATTATTGATGTTATCTACATGTTTTATGCACACTTTATGTCATATTCGTGCATTTTCTGGAACTAACCTATTAACAAGATGCCGAAGTGCCGATTCTGTTTTCTGCTGTTTTTGGTTTCAGAAATCCTAGTAAGGAAATATTCTCGGAATTGGACGAAATCAAAGCCCAGGGGCCTATTTTCTCACGAAGCTTCCAGAAGTCCGAAGGAGAGACGAAGAGGGGCCACGGAGGGGCCACACCCTAGGGCGGCGCGGCCCCCTTGGCCGCGCGGCCCCGTGGTGTGGGGCCCCGTGCCGCCTCTTGACCTGCCCTTTCGCCTATAAAAAGTCTCCGTGACGAAAACCCCGATCGAGAACCACGATACGGAAAACCTTCCAGAGACGCCGCCGCCGCCGATCCCATCTCGGGGGATCCAGGAGATCGCCTCCGGCACCCTGCCGGAGAGGGGAATCATCTCCCGGAGGACTCTACGCCGCCATGGTCGCCTCCGGTGTGATGTGTGAGTAGTCTACCCCTGGACTATGGGTCCATAGCAGTAGCTAGATGGTTGTCTTCTCCCCGTTGTGCTATCATTGTCGGATCTTGTGAGCTGCCTAACATGATCAAGATCATCTATCTGTAATTCTATATGTTGCGTTTGTTGGGATCCGATGAATAGAGAATACTTGTTATGTTGATTATCAAAGCTATGCTTATGTGTTGTTTATGATCTTGCATGCTCTCCGTTATTAGTAGATGCTCTGGCCAAGTTGATGCTAGTAACTCCAAGAGGGAGTATTTATGCTCGATAGTGGGTTCATGCCTCTGTGAATCTGGAGGAGTGACAAGAACCACTAAGGTTATGGATGTGCTGTTGCCACTAGGGATAAAACATTAGTGCTATGTTCAAGGATGTAGTCACTAGTTACATTACGCGCAATACTTAATGCAATTGTCTGTTGTTAGCAACTTAATACTGGAGGGGGTTCGGATGATAACCTGAAGGTGGACTTTTTAGGCATAGATGCAGTTGGATGGCGGTCTATGTACTTTGTCGTAATGCCCAATTAAATCTCACTATACTCATCATGATATGTATGTGCATGGTCATGCTCTCTTTATTTGTCAATTGCCCAACTGTAATTTGTTCACCCAACATGCTGTTTGTCTTATGGGAGAGACACCTCTAGTGAACTGTGGACCCCGGTCCAATTCTCTTTACTGAAATACAATCAATGCAATCGTTGTTCACTGTTTTCTGCAAACAATCATCTTCCACACAATACGGTTAATCCTTTGTTACAGCAAGCCGGTGAGATTGACAACCTCACTGTTTCGTTGGGGCAAAGTACTTTGGTTGTGTTGTGCAGGTTCCACGTTGGCGCCGGAATCTCTGGTGTTGCGCCGCACTACATCCCGCCGCCATCAACCTTCAACGTGCTTCTTGGCTCCTCCTGGTTCGATAAACCTTGGTTTCTTTCTGAGGGAAAACTTGCTTCTGTGCGCATCATACCTTCCTCTTGAGGTTGCCCAACGAACGTGTGAAATACACGCCATCAACTGGCTCTACCGGTCCAGGAGGATACCGGAGGAGGTGCTGTACCGAATCCCCGGCGAAGAGCTGGAGCCTGCGCCCGAGCCAGGCGAAGTCGTGGTCTTTGCCGCCCATTTTGAGCGCGGCTTCGGCCTCCCGACGTCAAACTTCTTCCGCGAGTTCCTGGACTACTACGAACTCCAGCCTCACCACCTTCCTGGCAACGACATCTTTTACCTCTCTTCTTATGTTTCTTTCATGGAAGCTTTCGTTGGCCTCCTTCCTAGCATTGATACTTTTGCTCGCTTCTACAACCTTCGGATCAATTCGGTCCAAGGTAAGAAGCTTCCGAACCCCAAGCCCGTTGTACAATGCGGGGCGTATATCCTTACGCCCCGTCAGGGGAGCCCCTTCTACAAATTCTCCGGTTTAGAGTCTTCCGGTCATGGCAACACACCTTTTTTATGTTAGGAACCTCAGCTCCACCGATTTCAGCAACCTTCCGGCATACGCTCCCGGTGTCCCCTCCCGAGCCAACCGGAGGTTCAACCCGAAGGACACCCACGTGGAGACTAACCGTATTATCCGGTTCATGAGGGATCTTAACAAGAACATCCACATCACTTCTGATGACATAGTGTGCGCGTTTGTCTCGTGCCGGGTGCTGCCCCTTTAGCGTCTTGCTCATAAGATAGGCCAAATGCGCGGTCTGAGGGATCCAGCAAGAATTACCATCTTTGGTCTAAACAAATCTGACGTGGTCCTCAAGGCCAGACAGATTTGCAGGACATAGATGCCGGCGAACTAGAGGTGGGGCCTCCAACCTCTCAGCCGCAAACGCCCCCCTTCTTCTGAAGTAAGGCTGGTGCCAACGCGGGCGGTAGGAGGGGCGGTAGCGCCGGCATCCGGGCGAGAGGGAGGTGAGAGGGGGCGAGACGAGATCGCGGGGCGGTGGCGCGGGCGCCCGGCGGTAGCGCCCGCTACCGCCCGGCTGCCGCCCGCGCTAGGGGCGATAGGGGGGCGAGAGGGGGGCGAGAGGGAGGCGGCAGCGTTGGCACCAGCGGGGCGAGAGGGCGGGGGTAACGGCTAGCTTAGGTGGTGCGATCTGATTCGTCCACCTCAGCTAGCCGTTGGGGTAGCCGTTGCTGGCTCAAAAAATTCGAAAAAAATGCCAAAAACCCCAAAATTTCATCCCCACCCCCTATAAATATCCCCATATGGTTTCACTCATTCCACACCTCACTTCATCTCCTCCACTCTCCATTTCCACTCCTCTCAACGCCATGTCTTCGTCTAGCAGCAGTTCGAGCGACGGAATGGTGGGTGATATGATCGGTGCATTCCAGGCGGAGTATGAGGAGGCGATGCTCAACGAGGAGGCGGAGCCAAGACGGCCGCGACGCCGCCGAGAGTTCATCAGGCGTGATCGTCTGGGTGCCCACGATCGGCTCTTCGAGGACTACTTCGCCGACGACTGCAATTATCCTCCGAGCTTCTTTCGGCGAAGGTATCGGATGAGGCGATCCCTTTTTCTATGCATTGTGGATAGATTGGGTGAATACTCTCCGCATTTCACCCAAAGAGTTGATGCTCTCAACCGTGTTGGTTTTTCTCCCCTACAAAAGTGTACTGCGGCTTTGCGTCTGTTAGCTTATGGAGTCGCTGCAGATACGATAGATGAGTGGCTTAAGTTAGATAGACAAACTTCATCAGATTGTCTAGATAGATTCTGTGAAGGCATCATTGAATGTTACGGGGAACAGTTTTGCCGTCGACCAAATGTCGAGGATACTCAGCGTCTGTTAGCGAAAGCCGAGGAGCGTGGCTTTCCGGGCATGTTAAGGAGCATCGATTGCATGCATTGACAGTGGAGGAACTGCCCAGTGGCGCATGCCGGTCAATTCACAAGGGGAGACATCAAACACCCTACCATAATCTTAGAAGCCGTTGCGTCGTATGATCGTTGGATCTGGCATGCCTTTTTTGGAGTGGCCGGGTCCAACAACGACATCAATGTACTCAACCAGTCGCCGTTGTTCACTAATGTGCTTACGGGAGAAGCACCCATAGTGAACTTCACGGTGAATGGACACGAGTACAACTATGGTTACTACCTTGCCGACGACATCTACCCCTCCTGCCCGGTGTTCATGAAAGGTGTTACTCTTCCACAAACTGAAAAGCATTGACTGTTCACTGCTGCTCAATCATCTTGGCGCAAAGATGTCGAGTGTGCCTTTGGAGTGCTGAAGGCTAGGTTCAACATTCTAGCAGTTTCGGGACGCTCCTACTCGAGGCGTACTCTTGGGTTGATCATTCGTGCATGTGTCATTCTGCACAACATGATCATCGACGATGAGCGTGATACAAATTTGGAGAACATCTATGAGACAGTTGATTCCAATGTCGGTCCTGCGATACACAACCATGCACCACCAAGCCTAGCAGCCAAGATTCAGATGGACAACGAAATGAGGGACTCACCGATGTATACACAGCTCCAGCATGATTTGATTGAGCATGTGTGGGCTAATGCCTAGATTATGTAATTTTTTCAAATTTTTATGTAATTTTTTTTATAATGTAATCGATAACAATTTTAGTTGAATAAAATAATTTTCTTGCATTATTTTGAATGTTGTAATCTGAAAAAGAAATGTTAATGTCGAGGAGAGAGAAAAGCTGATGTGGAGGAGAGAGATGTGAGAGCTGAAACTATAGTCCGTGCACTGGTACCGTGGAGTGAGAGTGGGGGTGAGAGTGAGGAAAAAAAAACTGACGTGATCAGGCATAGGGAGTGATGCATTGGCAGACGGGAGGAGGCTTCCGGAAAAAAGTAAAAAACAAGCAAAAAGAGGAAAGACATGGACGCAACAAAACGACGGCGTGGCTCCTAGTCGTCGAGTTGCCGTTGATGAGCCCAGTGCAGCCCACGTTGTCCGCTTCCTCTCCACACCTCCGTCGCGCCGCACCGCCGCCTGCGCTTCCTTCTCCCACCATGCACTCCTCCGCAGCGGCGGCCGCCGCCGCCTACCTCACCCCCGTCGTTGCGGTCTCCAACCGCCTGGTTCCGGTCCGGCGAGCGAGGCTCTTCGCTGTGCGTGCCGTCGCCTCCCCTCCCGCCTCCAAGCCCGCGTCCTCGCCCTCCAAGGTAAGATCGCCAAACTATTACTAGAGTATCAGCATTATTAATTGGTGTGGCTGTCTCCCGGATTTGAGCGCGTAAGAACCGTTGTATTGAGCCATTCTGGCTGAGTAATCCGTTGAATAAGCTGCGAGGCCTAGCCGCGATTTGGGTTCCCGAACTATTTGAGGCTGGTTTCGATCTCAAATTATCTTGGTAGACCTTCAGGTCTGTAAGAAATTCTCATATTTGTTAAAAAAATATAGAAACCTGGTAAAACTATGCTTTAGCAACAGAACATTTGGCACGGTGGCACTTGAATGCCATAAGTTTGCTGGGTGCTACACACTGCTGAGATACTACCACAGCTCCTTGTTGAAACCAATTTTGTCATGAAACCAATTTTGTTGAGTTTAGAATACAGTTGCTAGCTTCCGTCATACTCGTATTCGGCATATCTGTATGTCTACATTTCTGCATCCTGCAACATAAAATCATTCCTTCTCAGTAAAAATCTATTTTGCTTGGACCAACTGTTATTTCAAGAACTTATCACAAACAGTCATACTTGGATAATATGGCCAGTTTAACCTTGTGCAAGATGCTTAGCCCTAGAGAAAATTTCAGTACTATATTTACAATGTTATGGCTTGATGGTTATTGGGTCAAATCATTTGAACAATGATGTGGGGTTTTCTTGAAAATTGTGGAGTTGCTACGACATGAAAAAGGTTTTGTGTCCTGTGGTTGGTATTTTTGAACATTTTCAGCTAACAATATCGAGCTCTCTATTTTCTCCCTCTCTCATTCCACTAACTATTTTTCCCGAACAAACATTTAGATGCTTATTGTTGTGTATTAG
The DNA here is from genome assembly GCF_019359855.2 of Lolium perenne. Taxonomy (NCBI): domain Eukaryota; kingdom Viridiplantae; phylum Streptophyta; class Magnoliopsida; order Poales; family Poaceae; genus Lolium; species Lolium perenne. The sequence continues at coordinate 194,997,001 of NC_067248.2, forward strand.
AATACGAAAACCAAAGAAGGCGCAAAGCACAAATTAAACAACCGTAGGTGTTTGCAATGTGCAGTGTTCTTTGACATGTTTGGTTCTATCGTTGCCCTATATTTGGTTCTACCTACTTCATCGCTAGTGATGTAATTATTTGGTGTGTATGGGTGAGTTTATGCACACATTTGCATGATCTCAAAGAAAAAGTGAAGTTGATGTCTTATTGATGAGAGGTTGAGTTGTAATGAATTTACTTCACAAGGAAAATTCAAGCTGTGAGTCCTAGCTCGATTGGGGTCTTCAAACTATTCGAGACGGATTTAGATCTCAAATTGTTTGGTAGGCCTTTAGGCAATCAGGTCCATAAGAAATTCTCAGATTGGTTAAAAAAAATTAAAAGCCTGGCAAAACTTTGCTTGAACAACTGAGCGTCTGGCACCTAAATGTCAAAGTTTGGTGATGCACACTGCTAAGATACTAGCAGAAGTTCAGAATGAATTTAGAATACTGTTAAATCTAGTGTACACGAAGCTTACTCTTGAACTCCTTTTTTTTTTTTTGGAAAAATAAGCCGTAGCATACTCATCTACTATATTAAGATGTAAGGAGAACGTACAAGAATGAGTACAAATACAGACATATACCGAAAGGATACAGCTCTGCCTCCACCAACATACACAAAAGGCCCAAAAAGTAACAAATTTAACATAAACATCTGCAAAGACCTTCGTGATTGCGCCGATCACCATCATGCTCTGCCGCTGAAGTAGCCGTAGGAGAAGAACGATGAAGAAGATCATCATCCCAGGAACAAGAAAACACCAGCACCTAATGCTTTATGAGCTGCAGTAGCCACTTGTCTCTGAAGACAGGATCGAAGACTTCGCTGAAACAACACGACTGGGGACACATAATGCTTCTCTTTTCCTAGATCTGAGGCCACCGACGAACGTCATCATGGAAGACACCAGACCTGCTCCACGGTACCTGTAGAAACCATGGCTGCCTCTCCTGACCTTGTAGAACTGCTACCACCATTGCACAAAGCCGAAGCGTCGGATGGCCACCGAATCCTGAACAATCCACCAGATCCGATAATGACTAGCGGGCTGAACTCTCCACATGTTCCCCATCGATACGGGATCAAGAACCATGAAGCAGGGATGATTTATTCCGACATGAGAACGCCGCCACCACCTTGCCATCCTCGCCTGGAAAATTTTAACTACAGAAAAGTAGGACCTTCTCCCACCAACCAGCATGGAGCCTATATGACATACAGTATGAAATGGAAGCAGTTTAAATACTGCGGTGTTGTGCACATGCATATTAGGTTTTGTGTCTCATTGTTGGTAGCCTTCAACCTTTTTGGCTCACATTACCGAGGATCTCGTAAACCTGCTCTCTGTTTCCTCTCTCGCTCCACTAACTCTTTTTCTTGATCATGCATTTAAATGCATGCCATTGTGTATTAGAAGAACTCCAAAGAAGGAGCAAATCACAAAGCAAACAACATCAGGTTGTTGCAATGTGCAGTGTTTTTTTTTTTTTTTGCAATATTTGGTTCTTGAACTTCGTAAGGGTAAGGCTTGCCACTAACACCTTCCCCAGACCCCGCACAGTGCGGGAGCTCTCAGCACTGGGTACGTCCTTTTTCCTTTTTTTTTTGCAATATTTGGTTCTACCTACTTGATCGCCAATACAGTTTTTTTCTATTAGCATTGGTTTTGTGTGCCTGAGTTTATGCATAGAGGTCCAGATCTAAGAAAATGAATTACAAGGAAAACAAAATAGAAATAGGAGGGGAAGCACATGTGCCATCCCACTCTCTTTTTGTTTCGTTTCTCCACTTCTCTCTTTTATGTCATTTGCATGCTGCACCCTGTCTTGATAACATGTTGCCTGCCACCCATGATCTGTTTGATTCCTTAAGTGTGCCCAAGATTGCAGACTCCTTCGACTTGCCCATTCATAGGCTTCGATCACATTTGTCATGTTATATTCTTCCAAAACCAGATTTGCTCACTCAGTATACTTTCTACTTAGGTTTAAATTGTGAGGCAAATGAAGCGGAGTTGCTAAAAGTTTTTCCTTGCCTATCTGATTATTAGCAGAACTTAATTTTCTGAAAATATAGACGACAGAGAAGATGCCAATGTTATGATTATCCTGAAACTCTTGTCATGTGTGCTTACTCAGGCAGAAAACTTGGAGGATGGTGGATATGTCCAATGTGGATTGTTACCTAAAATTGGCTTTAGATAAATGGGATAAGTTAGATCTCGAAGACTCGAAAAATGAACCGTGTTGTGCTGAACTTACTACTAATCTGCACAAAAGATTACTGAAGTTTGTGATGCGATGTTTACTCCAACAGATTCTGCTTGTACAATTGTTTCTCCATCCATTTATTAACATCAAGGTCGTTGGTGAATGCAGGCTACTTTAGTGGCAAATATATCAACATTAGACTTCTAACTGTGTTCACACGAGCAGTTTTATTTTTCTGGACTGTCTGTGCGATTAACATTGTTGGTATGCTTTTCTAGACTGGGAAGTGGCAGTGGACATTTGAGGATAAGCCAATAAGCGTTTACTACGAGGAACATGAGCAGGGGACTGCTGAGAACGTGAAGAACATCCTTATGATCCCTACAATTTCTGATGTTAGCACAGTGGAAGAATGGAGGGTGGTCGCCAAAGATATTGTGACTCGGAAAGGAGAACGCAACTACCGTGCTACTATTGTCGATTGGCCTGGTCTGGGTTATTCAGACAGGCCGTCACTGAACTACAATGCTGATGTGATGGAGAATTTCCTGGTTCAGCTAATCAATTCACCAAATAGTCCGGTGGCAGATGCAGGTAAATCAGATCTTACTCTTTCAATGCAGTTGTAGTCTGTGGTTGCAAGCACTTGCACTGAAATTTTGCACCTGATTCTATGGCTGACAAGCATCACAATCCATTTTTCTAGCCTTCAGTGCTAGCTTCCTAATTCACGTGCATATGCTTATATTAACCATTGTTCTGAAAAGAAAAATGTATGGTTTAACCAGAGCCAAGAAGGAGAATTTTTGCGCTTTGCACGAAAGAATTCCTGGCCTATCTTGTCAGTCATAGGCGACTAAAATACTCTAGAAAACATGTTTCCTGGAAACTTTCTTCTTGCCCGGTACACGCAAGTGTCTAACAGTCAGGTGCTCCTCAACATAATTATCGTCCGTTAATACTTACTAGGTAGAGTAGCTATGTAGTTCAAAGAGAGCTTAAAGAGTTCAGCAGAACATAACGATGAGTAGATATATGCCAGAAATTAGAAACAAATTCCAGCTAGGAGCACTGTAACTCAAACTCTTTATCTTTTCAATGAGTTGAAATGCAAAGGTCCTTTGTCTTTTCAATGAGTTGGCGAGTTGATGTGTGTCACACTGACCACATTTTTTGTATGGTTTTCATTTTCAGTAACTCCGAGACTTTTGAAATCATCCTTTCGTTTAAATGGCCATAGTCACTTAACAATGTGGTTGTATTGTATATGCTATCTTCAGATGGAAAATTGGTGGTAATTGGAAGTGGTCATGCAGCAACTATAGCAGTCCGTGCGGCTGGGAAGGGCCTTATCAAACCATCTGCTGTTGCTGCTGTTGCACCTACGTGGGCTGGACCCCTTCCAATTGTATTTGGCCGAGGTTCCGATATGGAAACAAGGTACTAAACCCTGGGCCCAACATAGCTCTGTCACTGCTCACGATATTTGTTTTTCGTGGTGTATGCCAATTTTCAAGCGTGAATATACAAAGATGTGCTTCACAGATGTGATAGACATGAAACATACCCAAAATTGTGAGATTGTCAAGCTATAGAAACAGTAAGATGATCTGGATAGTCTTTACAGTAGTACTATATAGGCAAGGATATCCCCTTTTGAATATGTTGAAGCATACTCTGCGTACCTCGTCCTGCCATCTATTCTGCCGTGTTCATGTCTGTCAGTAGTTCTATTACATGCATTTAGTGAAGTTGGAACATCTCATTCAACGAACAGTAAATATGCTAGGTATTTTTAGTATGAAATAATGCTCGCTGCTGTATTGTGCTCCTAGTCATTGAGTGTATGCAGTCATTCCATTAGTAATGTTTGTCCTTGGTTGTATGGAGGTGTCTATGTTGTTTCGCAGAGAAAGTACAGTAGCATAGTTTTGCAGGCACTTCATTTCCAAATTGGTTATATGGCTTGATAAGTAAGGAGGTTATCAGTTCTGTTACCCAGTACTTGTTTTCATGTCCAGTAGTATCGCTCATTTTACTTATTCTGATATATATAAGTTAAAATCTGTGATGGAGGGTTGGACGCATTTAACTTATGCTAAAGCAGTATGCGATTGAAATCACACATAATGAATACTGATGTAGATAAATATATGCGATATGATCACCCTTGTTTTCCATTTTGTACATATGTAGCTTGTCAGTGCATAAGATTCAAACTGACGGCACTTAAAATTTTGATAACAGGTATGGACTTCTACGAGGAACCCTGAGGGCCCCAGCTATCGGCTGGATGATGTACAATGTTCTGGTGAGCAACGAGAAGTCCATCCAGTCTCAGTACAAGTCGCACGTCTACGCCAACCCTGAGAACGTGACACCATATATTATCGAAAGCCGCTATGAGCTGACCAAGAGAAAAGGCGCACGATTCGTCCCAGCCGCGTTCCTGACGGGCCTTCTTGACCCTGTTCAATCAAGGGAGGAGTTCCTGCAGTTGTTTGCTGAGTTGGATGAAGATGTCCCAGTTCTTGTTGTGTCGACACTGAATTCTCCCAGGCGGTCGAAGGCCGAGATGGAGGCTCTCAAGGGCGCCAAAGGTGTGACCAAATTCGTGGAGGTTCCAGGCGCGCTTCTGCCGCAGGAAGAGTACCCCCTGGCAGTTGCAGAGGAACTCTACGCCTTTCTGCAGGAATCATTCTCATCAAGGAGATAAACTGCGAGTGCGGAAGCTACACTGGGGTGAAGTCCAACCCTATAGCCTTTTGCCAGTAAATATATTGAGATTTTAGTAACATCAACAGCAAAGAAGCACCACTACTTCCTGTGTTGTACCACATATGTACAGGCCTGGTTTTGACAGAGCAGATGCCCATACAGCTTCAGTTTGTGTAAAAAGCATACTACCCTGATCAATAATTGCAGTTCACTGTTAGGCGCATCATCCATCGTGGTTCCAGTCTGACCGCATCAAGCAAGCCTAACCCCTGCATCATCATCTGGTGGCATACATTCATTGCACATGGCAGTAGCAGCTCCTCCAAGTCCCCTGGTTTCTTCCCATTGATGGCGAAGTACAAGCTGGACACTGGTTTTCACAGGTAAACATCTCTTCGGCTCTTCGCTCTTCCTTCCTGACCTGTACATTTCACCGAGGCGACGGCGTGCCGCGGCGTCATTGAACTTTTCTCTTTCACCGGCAAATCAATGCTTGAAGCTGAGAGGTGGTGCTCGCTGCTTCGTTGTGCTCCTGGAACCGGAAAAGCTTGATCTGGTACGCACATTGTAGTGGGGTTGCGGTACAGACAGATTCTGAACAATAATTGGGGCATGATCCCAGCCGGCTGGCCGTGCTGCGGCTATGAATGCGGGCATTTAGTGAAAGCCTCGCAAGGCCAGCTGCGACCACCGTGAAATGCTGAAAGCTACGCCCAGTGGCGGAGCTAGCAAAATTTGCTTGGGTGGTCATGCTTTGTCTTTGTTGGAGTTTTGCTTCATTTTTTTGATGCTCTTTAGTGATCTTAGTTATTCAACAATTGGGCTAGATAGTCATGAGACCATCCAGAACACTCTCTGGCTACGCGGCGGTGTCGGCATGGTCCACAGGTCGCCGTCGGAGGGCGCATACGTGGCGCGCCCAGGCAGGCTGATGGAGAGGCATTTAAGGGGTGGAAAGGGAGGTGGAATTGGCAAGTGAGGTGTCCCAGTTTGGAGGTGGACTTTCTGTGCGCTGGTGTTGATCTCTAGCGTGCCTCCACGCTTAATTGCGGTCCATGTAGAGTGGGCGCTTGACAGTGTCACTGACTGGAGTGTGGAGCAGCATCGATCGTCTGGGTTTTCAATGCTAATACTCTAGCCTCTAGGTAGGGTCTTGGATATGCCTGGATGGATTGGACAATGGTCAGGACGTATGCGTATGGCGACACATTTCTTCCATTGTGGTTGTTTAAGATTGCGTGGAGTGTTCGAGCTGAATGCAACCCCTGCCCTACTGCTTGCACTACTGGTATCTTCTGGTGAGAGGTCAAGCTGACGAAAGTTCAGAAATCGAGCGTTTCTCATGCCAACCGAAACACCAGAAGAGGAGAATTTCAGGTAAATCTGCAAGGACCAGCATTGCTGCTTTCGGTTCTCGTTGATTCCCTAAACCGAACGAGAGAGCAAGATGCAGGCACGTCACTGATCCTAGCTTAGCAGTTCATCGCACGTATAGGCGTGACAAAAATGTTTGGTGCCTACTGCCAATGCGTCTCTGGGGAGTCCACACGCTGTAGGCCTGCCCCACGTCGGCAGAAGATATATATAGCAGCAAAGGAGTTTTTGAAAGTGGCCTTGTCCTTGCTTTCTTCTGAATGGAGACAAGCGTGAGCTGTTAGGACCATGTAAGCAACTGCCTCGCTCTACATCAGTCATCAGTGCAGCGCGTCCATGCCAATCCCCACCGACTCCTAACAGATCCAAGTTTGCTTCGCGATCCCTGTAACCCTTTTTGGTTGTTCCCATTGTCTCCGATTTTTGGCGCTGAGGCGGCCATTTCCCGCTGTATGGGTCTTCTGTTCCTACTAGCCCCTTCGGTTTGTATGGTTTAAGATGGCTCTAGTTTGGCCTGTAATGGTTTTGCAAATGCGCAATTGCAGATGAGAACATTACTCCATGGAGCTCACAATGCTTTTGAACTGTTCATTGTAAACCACATGGTATTTTTTTTTTGTTTGAGCACGCTTTTCCAATGAATAGCAAGACTTCTCCATAATCTCCAAAACATTTCATGATGATCACAATGTGCAAAACATAACAAATGTGAACCAGTGCCGGGTAATGTTGAGTCTGAATAGTAGGGGATGTGTAAGTTTCCCTAAGACATTGAGACCATCAAGAAGTGCGTTGTTCACCCTCTAGTCCATGGTGCCAAAAAATCTTGAAGGTTGTGAACCAATTGTTGTCCGGATAAACTTAATTAGTCAAATGGTACCCTTTCCTTTTCGATAAAGGATGCTTCATTACTCAATAGGTTTAAGCATTACACCCAACCTCTGCATAACTAAGATGCACACAACCGTTTAAAGTATTAAAATAATCAAATAAAAGAGTTCACAGTTGGAAAAAGATAAATGCTACAGAATCCGGCAAAGACGCCTATTATGCTGCCACCCATGTTGGGAAATAAACTCCTTCGTCGTGTTCTCCAATTGTGTAGACACTACAGCTGGGCATGGACAGCCCGGCCCGGCCCGAAAATCCCGGGCCGGACCGGGTCGGGCTTGCACATCGGGCCGGGTTCGGGCCTGATTTTCGATCCCGAACGTTGGGCTGGGTCGGGCTCAGGCTTGCATAAAACACAGTGTAAGCCTAGTTTGGGCCGGGCTTGTCGGGCCGGGCTTTTGGCAGTTCGGGCCGGGTTCGGGCCTAATTTGTAAGCCTGAAGGTTGGGTCGGGCCGGGCTCGGGCCTGGGAATTTCAGTTCGGACTTTTTCGGGACCGGTCTGAAACCCGGCCCGGCCCGAGAAATGCCCAGGTGTAGTAGACACCTCCGTACAGAGATCGCGATCCTCCAAACGCTGGAGCGGCGACCATGAACGGAGCAAAGCTGTAGCGCGGTAAACAACTTGCAAGAGAGAAGAATTTTTGTCATTAAAAACCTTGTCATTTCTACATAACCAAAGCGACCATATAACACCAATCGCACCCATCCTGATAAGCGTTTTATACCTAGCGTCAACACCGTTTAGCCAATTGCCGAAAATATTTGCAACGCTACGGGGAGGATATAAGGTAGAACCTATCTGAATGATTGACCATATAGACCTAGCAACTCGGCAACTAAAGAAAAGATGTTTTATTGTCTCTTGTTCATGACAAAAAAACCACATTTCGTACAAGCGTTTGGCAAGGTTATCTTTAGTGAGAATCACACCCTGATGAAGGTACCATGCAAAGACTTTTGTTTTCAGAGGTATCTTCATCTTTCAGATGAATTTGTTATTAACAACCGGTTGACTAGGTATGATTAAAGCTTTATACATGGAACTGACCGAGAATTTACCATTCTTGGTAAGATTTCAACGAAATTCATCGCCCCCCAGAACCAACTGGATTGAAGCTAGTCGTAGTAGCAATTCATTCCATGAAGCTAGCCTGGAGCCAATAAGATCACGCCTGAACGACATAGAGGGTGGAGTTGTTTCCATCACCTTATGTAAGGTATCTCCTTTACGGCGAACAATATTGTACAAAGCTGGATATTGTTCTCGAAGAGTAGTTATACCCAACCACCTATCCTCCCAGAACTTTATCTCAGACCCATTCCTAATGGAGAATGAATCGAATGGGAAAAAGTGCTTTTAGTTGCCATGATGCCATCCTAAAAGTGCGAATCTCTAGGTTTCCATATAATCTGAGATATTGCTTTCGAGCCCACATACTTTTTCCGTAAAAGTTGTTGGCATCGACCATCCTCAGTTAATAACCTGGCTAACCATTTTTCTAGCAAGACCCTGTTTTTAATTTCAAGATCATGAACTCCAAGTCCACCTTGATCCTTTGGATGGCATAGAACACTCCATTTGGTTAACTGATATTTTTTCTTCTCATTATTCCATTGCCAAAAGAATCTTAATCGGAAATAATCCAATCTATGAAAGACTCCTTTGGGTAAGAAAGAAATCATATATAGTACCATATTTGTTAGTACTGAATTTATGAGAACTAATCTTCCTCCAAGGGATAATAATTTACCTTTCCAACTACTCAGGCATTTATGGAGTCTGTCCTCTACAATTTTCCATTCGGCCAGCGTTAGCCTCCGATAATGAATCGGAATGCCCAGATAGCTAACTGGAAAATCCCGAGGCCACATCCGAAAAGCTCGGCATATAGGTTGGCATCGTCTTTAACCTCACCAAAATAGAGCAATTCGCTTTTATGAAAATTTATCTTGAGACCTGACAACTCCTCGAAAGCTGAAAAAATTAACTTCAGATTACTTGACTTGTCCAAATCATGAGCCAAAAATAAAATTGTATCATCGACATATTGAAGAATAGATAAGCCCCCATCCACCAAATGAGGAACCACTCCTTCAATCCGGCCATCAACTTTAGCCCTCTCGATTATAATAGCAAGCATATTCACCACAATGTTAAATAACATTGGAGATAGGGGTCGCCTTGCCTCAACCTTTTTTTTTTGTCTGGAAGTATCTACCAATATCATCATTGACTTTGACTGCAACACTTTCTCCAAAAACAAAGTTATTAATCAGGACGCGCCACTCGTCGAAAAAGCCTTTCATCCCGAGTGTCTGCTGAAGAAATGACCATTTAACCTTATCATAAGCTTTCTGAAAGTCGATTTTGAGTATTACTCCATTCAACTTTTTACGGTGCATCTCATGAATTGTTTCATGCAAAGTGACAACACCATCTAGGATGTATCTATCTTGCATAAAAGTAGTCTGAGATGAAAGCACCACGTGATCAGCCACCGAATTCAGTCTAATAGTCGCAACGTTGGTAAAAATCTTGAAGCAAACATTTAGGAGACAATTTGGTATGTATTGTTGAACCCGTTCCGTTTCAATCACTTTTGGTAAAAGAATGATCTCACCAAAATTGATACGAAACAGATCTAATTATATTGGCCCTTATGAAGTTCACTAAAGACTAAATGGTACCTTTTCCTAGTAGAACTAGAGTAGCTAAACTTTTCTATGTAGGCTATACCATTCTCATAACTACCTAACTACATTTCGTACTGGAACAAAGTACACACAATACAACACACATGAATCAGCGCCAAGTAATGGCGAAATAGACGTGTAGAAGGATAGTTTGAATCGGAGGGGATTGGTACTCCACACTTTTTTTGCGAAAAATTAACCACACTTGATGTGCACCATTTACTCATAAATCGGAAAACAAATATTGAATTGTTGGTTGTAAAGCAAGTGCTACATGGAGAACATTATATCGAAACAATGGTAAACCATTCTCCTAACTAACTAGTACTTTTTTTTAATCACAAGCAAACATAAATCGACGTCGAGCAATGTGAAAATGGATATATGAGAATAATAGTCTGAAAAAGTGGAGATTTGGGGTACCGTTGGAAGTTGACACTATCAAGAACTAGCGCACTCATCATGTACCCGGTGAAACTGCACAGCGTGAACCGTTGGTCGTCAACCAAATGCTACAGAGAAACAACATTGACTTGATGGCAAATTTCAAGGCTATATTAGCGAAACATTTCTACAACCGGTATAAACAGTTATCCTGAATGTATACACATGACGACAGAGTCTAACACAACCCGGCAAACGCAGATCGGTGCGCGGTAAAAACAAAACACGTAGTTAAGGTACTGTTTTCCGAATCGTAGGTACTCGTCATCACTATATGAAGCAAAGATCTTGAGCTACTGGTCACAAATCAAATTATTTTCTTTCACACAAATTCAAATGCTTCAAAGCCACCTTTTTGTTTGAGTTACAAAAACAATGGAAATATAATGTAATCAGGAAGCAGTTCCCCCAATTAGCTAGATTTCACACAGCATCACAAAACACGCTCGCACGCCCAACAAATACAGCAACCCCTCGACGATGGAGAGTAGCATCGAACTGTGGTGAGCTAAGAAGCAAGAACGGCACACTCCGAAGAAGAGATTCATGCACATGAACCTTAGGACGTTGACACCGGTAAGAAGTGGAGCACTCACACGCACGAGTGTACCACGAACACGGAATGGAACCTGAGAACAGTCACCGCAGCGCGATGGGTCGCTTTCGGGCCTTCAAGTGAAAAGCTCGGCGCCGGCGACTCGACGGCCGACACGTCCAGCGCGGCGAGCTATGCTAGGCTCGTTTCACACAGCCCGTGCCGTGCCGTGCCTTTCGCCAGCCGACAGCTGATCCATCCACGGGTCATTTTCTTTCTGTTATCCTCCGTGCACCACCATTGAAATTCCCGTTGACAAAGTTTTACCTTTTGCTATGGAACGGTTGATCGAGTAGTACAGTACTACATTTTCTTGTTACGCAATTAAGGAAGTCTACAATGAAAAATGGTGTTTGAGCAGAGATTTGTTTGTGAAATTAAACTGTTGGTTTGTACATAAGATTGCAGATTACTCCCATAAAATTTATGAGTTACGCGCATACATCTGCAGCGGCGTGGCGGATTCTGCGCCTTTCGATGGCCACCGCCGTACTGTCCATTCAGCCAAAATCGTATGAACTTCTAGTCGCGTATGCAACCATTGATTTCGTTTCGCTGGCGGCGGTGCTGCAGGCTGGATGGATCCCTCTCTATGCTAGAATATCCCTTCTTGTTAGCATATCCCTCTCCGGGGTATCCCAAAAGTCTACTGTCCATCATGATGATCTATACGTTTGTACGTTTGTATAATTGTACTTATATATGTTATATATAGGGGTACATGCATACGTGTCGTTTGTTACGTATGAACGTATATTCCTGCAAAAAAAAATACGTATGAACGTATACGTTTCCAAGTTTCTTCTATGCGGACAAGTGATCGCATCACCACTTGTCGTCGTGCCACTCAATGTCCTTGTCTTGGTCCCGGAGAGAACATTATGCTAATGGTCTATATATGGCAATGATAAACTAAGCCGGTGAAATTTGCACCAATATTTGTTTCGGTTCACCAACGAGGATGCCCCGTGGAACGTGCACTAAAATAAAGTGTAATGAAGGTATGTATGTACAAGCTATTGGTGACACAAACGTGAACAAAAGTATATATTTATATATTGAATAATTGATGAAGTGAAAGCTCAACTTTGAAAAACGTGAACATCTATGCAAGATTGACATACGCATTACTGTATGCTTATATTTATCACTGAGAAAATATATTACTTTATTTTGTACTAAAGTTAGGTAAATATGATATTCCAATATTCCTTTGTTACATTCCATCTCAGGTATTTTTAGGCACTCAATTTTCAGTCGGGAGGACAGTTTAAACGTGGAAGGCATATATCTGACGGGAGTATCAGCATCCCCACTCTTAAGCAGGTGATGCAACATTAAACGTGGAAACATGTGCTTCTAGGTGAGAATTTGTCACAGGAATCAGATAGATTCATATGGAGACCAACCGATTCTGGTCTTTTTACGGTTAAATCTATGTATCTTGATTTGATAAATGGACATACTAGATTTCTTCGTAAATATCTTTGGAAGATTAAAGTTCCTTTGAAAATTAAAATTTTTATGTGGTTCTTGCATAATAAAGTCTTGTTAACTAAAGATAATTTGGCAAAACGGAATTGGAATGGTTGTCAAAAATGTTGTTTCTGTGATTCCAATGAAACCGTTGAGCATCTGTTTCTTGCTTGTCCTTTTGCAAAGATTGTATGGCGTATGATTTATTTTACATATAATATTCCAGCCCCTTCAAATATTACTAATATGTTTGGCAAATGGTTACGGGAAAAGTGTAACAAGTACTGGTTCCTTTTTTGTGTGTGTGTGCATGGTAATACTAGTTGTACTACCTCACAGATGTGCTCAAGAGGAAAAGAATAATATTCGAAAGCATTTTTTGTGTGGATAAAGAGCGTAAACATGTATGCACATGTTCATCTTTGTAGGGGTGTAGCTTTCTAGTGAAATGAGACGGGTTTAATGTCAGTGTGTTAAAAACAAGTTCAGTGCATAAAGGGTATGTTTGGTGCACCAAAGCATAACGAACATTTGGTCCTTGTTTGGATGGGTGCCATTGTGCCAATTGGTTGGCATGCAAATGGCGAATTACCAACTCTAGTTTATTTTTTTAGTCAAAGTTGGCCAATTCATGGGTACGTAAAACTTAGCTAAAACTTTGCTTGGCCAAGTTTTGGTTAGGCAGTCTTGGGCTCAGACCGAACATAGCCATAATTTCTTTGTTCGAGATTGAATGTTGTTTTTACAATACACTTTTCTTTGAAATCATTTTTACATACGCTTATTTATTATTTATTGAGAAGGAAGATACGAAGCCCGGCTACTGTAACGAGTTGATGCATGAGGCTTTTATTTGTTATTTTTACATACATGCAATTGTAGAAAAGACGAACTACATTAACCTACAAATATCTAAATATGAACATGTACTTTTTTTTTCGAGATTGACAGGGGGGAACCAGTCTCCACTGCCGCCAGGCGACTCCGAGGCGCCCGCGCCGCCGCCGCCAAGAGCTCCCCATCCCACGCCCATCTCCCTCGCCGCCGCCGGAGGAGGCCGTCATGGGCGGACGGCGGCGGCGAGGCGCCGGTCTGCTTCACGCGCTCCCCTCCTACCCCCACCAAATCCCCTCAAAATCGTCCTTTTTGGCCGCGCTTCTGTGTCTCTGGCTCGCGCGCGAGCTCCTCTGCTGGGCTCTCTATGCCCCTGCTGGCTGCTGGCTTTCGCGCCGCACCCGCCTCGCCCTCCGTGGGCTCGGCGACGTCGGGGCCCACCTGCGGTCGGCCCCCTGCAGTCTCCGATGGCGTCCGCCCTGCCCTGGCGCCATGGGACGGCCTGTCGGTGCCCGTCGTTGCTTGGGGCGCCCCCCGTCCACCATGCAGCCTTGATACGTCTCCAACGTATCTATAATTTCTGATGTTCCATGATAGTTTTTGTAGGATAACGTTGCATAGAAAACAAAAAATTTCCTACCGCGAACACGCAATCCAAGCCAAGATGCAATCTAGAAGACGGTAGCAACGAGGGGATTATCGAGTCTCACCCTTGAAGAGATTCCAAAGCCTACAAGATGAGGCTCTTGTTGCTGCGGTAGACGTTCACTTGCCGCTTGCAAAAGCGCGTAGAAGATCTTGATCACGGCGCCACGAACGGGCAGCACCTCCGTACTCGGTCACACGTTCGGTTGTTGATGAAGACGACGTCCACCTCCCGTTTCAGCGGGCAGCGGAAGTAGTAGCTCCTCTTGAATCCGACAGCACGACGACGTGGTGTCGGTGGCGGTGGAGAACTCCGGCGGAGCTTCGCTAAGCGTGCGGGAGCTATGGAGGAGAGGAGGGCGGCTAGGGTTTGGGAGGGGGTGGCCGGCCACTTAGGGGGTGCGGCCAGGCTGTGGTCTTGGGGTGGCCGGCCCCCTCCCCTTGGCCCCTCATTATATAGGTGGAAGCCCCAAGTGTTGGACTACAAGTCTCCGAATAAGACCCGAACCCAAAACCTTCCATGTGATAGGGAAACCTACCCAAGGTGGGAATCCCACTTGGGGTGGGATTCCCCCCTTCCATGTGGGGGGTTGGCAGGCCCCCATAGGGGGAGTCCACTTGGGACTCCTCCCCCTCTAGGGTTGGCCGGCCATGGAGGTGGAGTCCCTCCGGGACTCCACCTTCCTTGGTGGTTTCTTCCGGACTTTTCTAGAACCTTCTAGAACCTTCCATAGAACCTTCCGGATCATTTTAAATCACATAAAATGACATCCTATATATGAATCTTATTCTCCGGACCATTCCGGATCTCCTCGTGATGTCCGGGATCTCATCCGGGACTCCGAACAAATATTCGAACTCCATTCCATATTCAAGTTCTACCATTTCAACATCCAACTTTAAGTGTGTCACCCTACGGTTCGTGAACTATGCGGACATGATTGAGTACTCACTCCGACCAATAACCAATAGCGGGATCTGGAGATCCATAATGGCTCCCACATATTCAACGATGACTTTAGTGATCGAATGAACCATTCACATGCGATACCAATTCCCTTTGTCACGCGATATTTTACCTTGTTCAACCTCGTCTCCTGACAAGTACTCTTTACTCGTACCGTGGTATGTGGTCTCTTATGAACTTATTCATATGCTTGCAAGACAATAGACGACATTCCACCGAGAGGGCCCAGAGTATATCTATCCGTCATCGGGATGGAAAAATCCCACTGTTGATCCATATGCCTCAACTCATACTTTCCGGATACTTAATCCCACCTTTATAACCACCCATTTACGCAGTGGCGTTTGGTGTAATCAAAGTACCTTTCCGGTATAAGTGATTTACATGATCTCATGGTCATAAGGACTAGGTAACTATGTATCGAAAGCTTATAGCAAATAACTTAATGACGTGATCTTATGCTACGCTTAATTGGGTGTGTCCATTACATCATTCATACAATGATATAACCTTGTTAATAATAACATCCAATGTTCATGATTATGAAACTAATCATCCATTAATCAACAAGCTAGTTAAGAGGCATACTAGGGACTCTTTGTTTGTCTACATATCACACATGTACTAATGTTTCGGTTAATACAATTATAGCATGACATATAAACATTTATCATAAACATAAAGATATATAATAATAACCACTTTATTATTGCCTCTAGGGCATATCTCCTTCAGTCTCCCACTTGCACTAGAGTCAATAATCTAGATTACATTGTAATATACCTAACACCCATGGCATTCTGGTGTTGGTCATGCTTTGCCCTAGGGAGATCTTTAGTCAACGGATCTGCTACATTCAGATCAGTGTGTACTTTGCAAATCTTTACTTCTCCATCTTCGATGTACTCGCGAATCGAGTGGTAACGCAGCTTGATATGCTTCAGCCTCTTGTGACCTTGGCTCTTGTGCATTGGCGATGGCACTCATGTTATCACAGTAAATGATTAATGGGTCCAATGCACTAGGAACCACACCGAGCTCTACAATGAACCTCTTCATCCATACCGCTTCTGATGAAGCCTCTGAAGCCGCTATGTACTCTGATTCTGTTGAAGACTTCGCCACCATGCACTGCTTCGAGCTTGCCCACCATCGCAGCAACATTCAATATAAACACGTACCTGTGACCGTGACTTAGAGTCATCAGGATCAGTGTTCCAACTTGCATCGGTGTAACCGTTTACAACGAGCTCTTGGTCACCTCCATAACAAAGAAACATATCCTTAGTTCTTTTCAAGTACTTCAGGATATTCTTGACCGCTGTCCAGTGTTCCATTCCTGGATCACTTTGATATATGCAAGTCAAACTAACAGCATGTGCTATATCCGGTCTAGTACATAGCATGGCATACATGATAGATCCTACTGCCGAGGCATAGGGGATATTACTCATCCTTTCTCTTTCTTCTGCCGTAGCCGGTCCTTGAGTCTTTACTCAAGACCTTGCCTGGTAACATAGGTAAGAATCCTTTCTTACTTTCGTCCATTCTAAACTTCTTTAGAATCTTGTCCAGGTATGTACTTTGTGATAGCCCTATTAGGCGTCTTGATCTATCTCTATAAATCTTGATGCCTAATATATACGATGCTTCACCAAGGTCTTTCATTGAAAAACTATTATTCAAATAACCTTTTACACTGCTTAATAGTTCTATATCATTCCTGATTAATAATATGTCATCTACATATAATATCAGGAATGCTACAGAGCTCCCACTCACTTTCTTGTAAATACATGCCTCTCCATGACACTGTATAAACCCGAAGTCTTCGATCACCTTATCAAAACGTCGGTTCCAACTTCTTGATGCTTGCTTCAGTCCATAGATTGAACGCTGAAGTTTGCATACTTTGTCAGCATTTTTAAGATCGACAAAACCTTTGGGTTGTACCATATACAACTCTTCCTCAATGTCTCCATTAAGGAACGCCGTTTTGAGATCCATCTGCCAAATCTCATAATCGAAAAATGCAGCTATTGCTAACAAAATCCTCACAGATTTTAGCTTCGCTACAGATGAGAAAGTCTCATCGTAGTCAACTCCTTGAATTTGTCGGAAACCCTTTGCGACAAGTCGAGCTTTATAGACAGTAATATTACCATCAGCATCTGTTTTTCTCTTGAAGATCCATTTATTCTCGACAGCCTTTCGGCTATCAGGTAAGTCTACCAAAGTCCATACTTTGTTATCATACATGGATCCCATTTCGGATTTCATGGCTTCTTGCCATTTGTTGGAATCTGGGCTCATCATCGCTTCTTCATACGTCGCAGGGTCCTCATCATTGTTATCCACAATCATGACATTTAGACAAGGATCATACCAATCAGGAGTGGCACGTTCCCTTGTCGATCTGCGAGGTTCAGTAGTTTCCTCGTTCGAAGTTTCATGATCATTATCATTAGCTTCCTCTGTTGCCGGTGTAGGCGGTACAGGTACAACTTCGATCGCGCTACTCTGATCAACGAGTATAGATTCATCAATCTCATCGAGTTCTACTTTTCTTCCAGTCACTTCTTTAGTGAGAAATTCTTTCTCAAGAAAGGTTCCGTTCTTGGCAACAAAGATTTTTCCTTCGGATTTGTGATAGAAAGTGTACCCTATAGTTTCCTTAGGGTATCCTATGAAGACGTATTTCTCCGCTTTGGGTTCTAGCTTGTCCGGTTGTAACTTCTTTACATAGGCTTCGCAACCCCAAACTTTCAGGAACGACAGCTTAGGTTTCTTATTAAACCATAATTCATACGGTGTCGTTTCTATGGATTTTGATGGTGCTCTATTTAAAGTGAATACGGCTGTCTCTAATGCATAACTCCAAAATGATAACGGCAAATCAGTAAGAGACATCATAGAACGAACCATATCTAAGAGAGTTCGATTACGACGTTCGGACACACCGTTTCGTTGTGGTGTTCCCGGTGGTGTCAATTTTGAAAGTATTCCGCATTTCTTTAAATGCATGCCAAACTCACAACTCAGATATTCACCTCCACGATCAGATCGTAGAAATTTAATCTTCTTGTTACGTTGATTTTCTACTTCACTTTGAAATTCCTTAAACTTCTCGAAAGTTTCGGATTTATGTTTCATGAAAAAGATATACCCATATCTACTCAGATCATCTGTGAAGGTTAGAACATAACGATAACCACCACGCGATGCTACGCTCATTCGTCCGCACACATCGGTATGTATGATTTCCAATAAGTCAGTAGCTCGCTCCATCATACCAGAAAATGGAGTCTTAGTCATTTTACCCATTAGACATGCTTCGCATCTATCAAGTGACTCGAAGTCAAGTGATTCAAGTAATCCATCAGTATGGAGTTTCTTCATGCGTTTCACTCCAATATGACCAAGACGACAGTGCCACATATAAGTAGAATTATTATTTAATTTAATTCGCTTAGCATCAATGTTATGTATAAGCGTATCACTACTATCGAGATCTAACAGAAATAAGCCATTCTTTTCAGGTGCTCGACCATAAAAGATATTATTCATAAAAATAGAACAACCATTATTCTCAGACTTGAATGAATAACCGTCTTGCATTAAACAAGATCCAGATATAATGTTCATGCTTAATGCGGGTACAAAATAACAATTATTTAGGCTTAAAACTAATCCCGAAGGTAGATGTAGAGGAAGTGTGCCGATAGATCACATCGACTTTGGATCCGTTTCCAACGCGCATCGTCACGTCATCTTTCAGTAGTCTTTGTTTATTCTTTAGTTCCTGTTTTGAGTTACAAATATGAGCAACCGAACCAGTATCAAATACCCAGGTACTAGAACGAGAACCAGTGAGATAAACATCTATAACATGTATATCAGATATACCTTCTTTCTTCTTCTTGACAAGGCCGCTCTTCAGATCAGCCAGATACTTGGAGCAATTACGCTTCCAGTGTCCCTTCTCCTTGCAGTAATAGCACTCAGCATCAGGCTTAGGGCCGTTCTTAGGTTTCATAGGAGGCGTGGCAGCTTTCTTGCCACCCTTCTTGAATTTTCCCTTAGACTTGCCCTGTTTCTTGAAACTGGTGGTCTTGTTGACCATCAACACTTGGTGCTCTTTCTTGATCTCAATCTCAGCAGCTTTTAGCATGCCAAAGAGTTCAGGTAACTCCTTGTTCATGTTCTGCATATTGTAGTTCATCACAAAGTTCTTGTAACTTGGTGGCAGTGATTGAAGGACACGATTAATCCCCAGTCTGTTAGGAATCACTATTCCCAAGTCATTGAGTTTCTTCGCATGCCCGGTCATGGCGAGCATGTGCTCACTAACGGAGCTGCCTTCTTCCATCATACAACTGAAGAAATGTTTCGATGCTTCATAGCATTCCACGGCCGCATGAGTCTCAAAAATAGCTTTCAGCTCTTTCATCAACTCATGAGGATCGTTGTGCTCAAAACGTTTTTGAAGATCAGATTCCAGACTGCACAGGATGGCACACTGAACTTGAGAGTACCAAGTTTTCCGAGTCTCGTAAACAGCTTTTACTTCATCGGTTTCAGTTTCTGCAGGAGGGTCACCTAGCGGTGCATCAAGCACATATTGCAGATTTCCGCCAGAGAGGAAGATCCTCACATGACAGAACCAGTCGGTGAAGTTGCTACCGTTGCTCTTAAGTTTTTCTTTCTCTAGGAACTGGTTAAAATTGATTGGGGACGCCATCTCTACAACATATATTTGCAAAAGTTTAGACTAAGTTTATGACAAATTGAGTTCAAATTTTAATTCAACATAATTAAAAATCTAGGTGAACTCCCACTCAAAACAATATCCCTCGCATTGTCTTAGTGATCACACGAATCAAATCCACCGCACCTAAGTCCGATCATCACGAGACATGGTGTGATTTCAATGGCGAACACTCAAAGTGTTCATCATATCAACCATATGATTCATGCTCTACCTTTCGGTATCACGTGTTCCGAGACCATGTCTGTACATGCTAGGCTCGTCAAGGCCACCTTAGTATCCGCATGTGCAAAACTATCTTGCACCCGTTGTATGCACTTGTTGATTCTATCACACCCGATCATCACGAGATGCTTCGAAACGACAAGTCTTGGCAACGGTGCTACTAAGGATGAACACTTTATTATCTTGAGATTTTAGTGAGGGATCATCTTATAATGCTACCGTCGCGATCTAAGCAAAATAAGATGCATAAAAGGATTAACATCACATGCAGTTCATATGTGATATGATATGGCCCTTTTGTCTTTGCGCCTTTGATCTTCATCTCCAAAGCACGGACATGATCTCCATCATCTTCGGGCATGATCTCCATCATCGTCGGCGTAGCGTCAAGGTCAATGGCGCCGTCTTCATGATTGTCCTCCATGTAGCAACTATTACAACTACTTTGAACACCATTGTTGCTAATGCTATGGATAAGTCTAAGCTTGGGGAAGCTAGTTTAAATAAAAATAATACTTTTTGCTCCTCAGCTTTGGAAGAAATATTTTGCTCTGATAATGCTTTATCTCCCATATGCGATAACTCTAATGATGCTTCTGATATTTTAAATCCACCTGCTGAAAGTATTCCGTATAAAATACCTATGAAAATTATTGAACGTGTTATGGATAACCGCTATAAAGGGGATGGAACTGTCCATCCTGGAGATCATTTACTGTTTTTGCATGGATTATGCGGGTTATTCAAGTGTGCAGGTATCTCTATGAATGAAGTGAGGAAGAAGCTATTCTCTGTTTCGCTGTCTGGTAAAGCGGCGCATTGGTATAAATTGTTGGAGAATAGTCATTCTCTTGGTTGGGAGGAAATTGCATCTCTCTTTCACTCTAAATTTTATCCTCCTCATGAAGCGCATATTGATAGCAATCACATTTATAACTTTTATCCTCGTGATGGAGAGAGTATCTCTCAAGCGTGGGGGAGATTGAAATCACTAATGCTCAAATGTCCCATTCATGAGCTCCCCCGTAATGTTATTGTTAACAATTTTTATGCGAGGCTTTCAGGACAACACAAGGACTATCTGGATGCCTGTTCGGAGGGATCTTTCACAAGCAAGGAGGTTGAAGCTAGGTGGGATCTTCTTGATCGGATTGAGGAGAACGCTGAAGGATGGGAGAACAACAAAGGTGAAGAGTCAGGTATAAATTATGATTATGAATGCATTGAAGCTTTTATGGATACCGATAAATTTCGAAATATGAGTGCTACTTATGGTCTTGACTCTCAAGTTGCTGCAAATCTTTATAAAGCCTTTGCTTCTCATTTTGAATTGCCTAAGAAGAATTTTGATAAGTATCATGAACCTTTTAAAGAGGCTTGCATGAAGAATGAAATTGTTGTTAATTATTGCAATAAGCATGCTCAAACTCCTAAGAATGCTATTTCCTATAAGCATGTTAATTTTTGTGGAATGCATAGACCTTGTGGAATTAATCAAATCGAAGATGAATATTGTATCCATCATATTAATGAAAAAACTAGAAAGTGGGCTAGGACTCTAGATGATCTTGGTAAAAAAGTTTGTGCCCTCTATCCTTTTATTTGTGAAGTTTGCCATGAAGTGGGTCATTTTAATTTTCAATGCTCCTCCAATGATAATTTGAACCCAATGAGTGCTGCAAATTTGTATTGTGATGACGAAATTACTCCTAATCAGCATGATGAACTCACTTTATTTTTGTGGTGTGAAGAGTTATCAAGGAAAATTTCTTTGTTAGATATTAATGATCTTGATATTGATGATGTCCTGCATGGGTGTTTTTCTCATTGCATTGATAATAGCCATACAAATACTTACATACAAAATATTTTAGAAGATGACACCTTGCCAAAATATGATAGGACCGCTGTGTGTTTTGAACTAATTAATGAAAAGGAGGGATCCTCCCAAGTTTCTTCTATTGTTTCTGAAAGTAAATCAGGTTATGCGGACAAGCCACCCTTCAAGCCTCTTCCCCCTAAAGAAGGGAACGAGGAGAAGGAAGAGAAGAAGAAGAAGAAGGGAACGAAGAAGAAGAAGAAGAAGAAGGAGAATAAAAAGAAAGAGGTAACAACATATTCCCGCGTGAATGAGATAACGCTAGGTAACCGTAAGTATTTTGCTCCTAATGATTATTGTGATAATGAATCTGAATACGATGATCTTTCTATGCCCTTTACATACATTAGTGATCATGATTTGAATGGGCACACTACTTTTGATATTGCAAATCTCTGGGAAACTAATTCTGAAAATGATGATGATAATAATTGTCATAGTATCAGTGCTATCCATGCTTTCTCCCATAATGATATAGAAAGCTCTAAGCTTGGGGAAGAGGTGTTTGAAAATCCTTTTGCTACTGATCATTATGTGTTTAATACATCTCCTTCTAATAACAATGATGGTATGGTCACGGATAAACCGACTGTGAAAGATAACTATTCTATTTCCTATGATGACACTGTGCCTCCGACCTTTGATGATTATTATAAAGAATGCTATGATATAGGTTATAACTATCCTTATGAAACTTGTCATAGTCATAATTGGATTACCAAAAACAATTCCCTTAATATGCAACTTGTTTACCATGTTCAAATTCTTGATAATAATCTTGCTCCAATTACTATTAATGAGAATAACTCTTCTTATGCCAAAATTAATGATACTTCTATGCATATGAACCATGATAAGAATGTTTTAAGTGATGGGTATATTGTGGATTTCATCAATGATGCTACTGAAAGTTATTATGAGAGAGGGAAACATGGTTATATGCATCTTAATAATATTAAGTTTCCCCTCTTTATGTTGAGAATCTTGAAGTTACTTGTGTTTTATCCTCTTATGCTTGTCACCTTGTTCTTCATGAATTCATTTGTGTACAAGATTCCTTTGCATAGGAAGTGGGTTAGACTTAAATGTGTTTTGAATTTGCCTCTTGATGCTCTCTTTTGCTTTAAAAACTATTTCTTGCGAGTGCATCATTAAAACTGCTGAGCCCATCTTAATGGCTATAAAAAAGAACTTCTTGGGAGATAACCCATGTGTTTATTTTGCTACAGTACTTTGTTTTATATTTGTGACTTGGAAGTTGTTACTACTGTAGCAACCTCTCCTTATCTTAGTTTTGTTGAATTGTTGTGCCAAGTAAAGTCTTTGATAGCAAGGTTGATACTAGATTTGGATTACTGCGCAGAAACAGATTTCTTTGCTATCACGAATCTGGGCAAAATTCTCTGTATGTAACTCAGAAAATTATGACAATTTACGTGAGTGATCCTCAGATATGTACGCAACTTTCATTCAATTTGAGAATTTTCATTTGAGCAAGTCTGGTGCCCCTTTAAAATTCGTCTTTACGGACTATTCTGTTTTGACAGATTCTGCCTTTTATTTCGCATTGCCACTTTTGCTATGTGGGATGGATTTCTTTGTTCCATTAACTTCCAGTAGCTTTGGGCAATGTCCAGAAGTGTTAAGAATGATTGTGTCACCTCTGAACATGTGAGTTTTTGATTAAGCACTAACCCTCTAATGAGTTTGTTTCGAGTTTGGTGTGAAGGAAGTTTTCAAGGGTCAAGAGAGGAGGATGATATACTATGATCAAGAAGAGTGAAAAGTCTAAGCTTGGGGATGCCCCGGTGGTTCACCCCTGCATATTTCAAGAAGACTTAAGCATCTAAGCTTGGGGATGCCCAAGGCATCCCCTTCTTCATCGACAAATTATCAGGTTCCTTCTCTTGAAACTATATTTTTATTCGGTCACATCTTATGTACTTTACTTGGAGCGTCTGTGTGCTTTTGTTTTTGTTTTTGTTTGAATAAATGATTGTGTGGGAGAGAGACACGCTCCGCTGGTTCATATGAACACATGTGTTCTTAGCTTTTAATTTTCAAGGTGAAGGGTGAAACTGCTTCGTTAATTGTTATATGGTTGGAAACGGGAAATGCTACATGTAGTAACTGATAAAATGTCTTGGATAATTTGATACTTGGCAATTGTTGTGCTCATGTTTAAGCTCTTGCATCATATACTTTGCACCTATTAATGAAGAAATACATAGAGCTTGCTAAATTTGGTTTGCATAATTGGTCTCTCTAAAGTCTAGATAATTTCTAGTATTGAGTTTGAACAACAAGGAAGACGGTGTAGAGTCTTATAATGTTTACAATATGTCTTTTATGTGAGTTTTGCTGCACCGGTTCACCCTTGTGTTTGTTTCAAATAACCTTGCTAGCCTAAGCCTTGTATCGAGAGGGAATACTTCTCATGCATCCAAAATCCTTGAGCCAACCACTATGCCATTTGTGTCCACCATACCTACCTACTACATGGTATTTCTCCGCCATTCCAAAGTAAATTGCTTGAGTGCTACCTTTAAATTTCCATTCTTTATCTTTGCAATATATAGCTCATGGGACAAATAGCCTAAAAACTATTGTGGTATTGAATATGTACTTATGCATTTTATTTCTTATAAGTTGCTTGTTGTGCGATAACCATGTTCCTGGGGACGCCATCAACTACTCTTTGTTGAATATCATGTGAGTTGCTATGCATGTCCGTCTTGTCTGAAGTAAGGGCGATTTACCACTTATTTAATGGTTAGAGCATGCATATTGTTAGAGAAGAACATTGGGCCGCTAACTAAAGCCATGAATCATGGTGGAAGTTTCAGTTTTGGACATATATCCTCAATCTCATATGAGAAAATTAATTGTTGTTACATGCTTATGCATTAAAGAGGAGTCCATTATCTGTTGTCTATGTTGTCCCGGTATGGATGTCTAAGTTGAGAATAATCAAAAGCGAGAAATTCAATGCGAGCTTTCTCCTTAGACCTTTGTACAGGCGGCATAGAGGTACCCCTTTGTGACACTTGGTTAAAACATGTGCATTGCGATAATCCCGGTAATCCAAGCTAATTAGGACAAGGTGCGGGCACTATTAGTATACTATGCATGAGGCTTGCAACTTGTAGGATATAATTTACATAACACATATGCTTTATTACTAACGTTGACAAAAAAATTTCTTATTTTCAAAATCAAAGCTCTAGCACAAATATAGCAATCAATGCTTCCCTCTGCGAAGGGCCATTCTTTTACTTTCATGTTGAGTCAGTTCACCTATTTCTCTCTATCTTAGAAGCAAACACTTGTGATTAACTGTGCATTGATTCTTACATACTTGCTTATTGCACTTGTTATATTACTTTGCATTGACAACTATCCATGAGATATACATGTTACAAGTTGAAAGCAACCGCTGAAACTTAATCTTCCATTGTTATTTCAATGCCTTTACTAAGAATTTATTGCTTTATGAGTAACTCTTATGCAAGACTTATTGATGCTTGTCTTGAAAGTACTATTCATGAAAAGTCTTTGCTATATAATCCAATTGTTTACTCATTGCATTTACATTGCTTCGAATCGCTGCATTTATCTCATATGCTTTACAATAGTATGATTAAGATTATGTTGGTAGCATGTCACTTCAGAAGTTATCTTTTACCGTTTACCTACTCGAGGACGAGTAGGAACTAAGCTTGGGGATGCTGATACGTCTCCAACGTATCTATAATTTCGGATGTTCCATGCTTGTTTTATGACAATACCGACATGTTTTGTTCACACTTTATATCGTTTTTATGCGTTTTCCGGAACTAACCTATTGACGAGATGCCGAAAGGCCAGTTGCTGTTTTCTGCTGTTTTTGGTTTCAGAAATCCTAGTAAGGAAATATTTTCGGAATCGGATGAAATCAACACCGGAGATCTTATAATTCCAGGAAGCTTCCAGAGCACCGGAGAAAAGTCAGAGGGGAACCAGGGGGGCCCCACCCCACAGGGCGGCGCGGCCCAAGGGGGGGGCGCGCCCCCTATCATCTGGGCACCCCGTGGCCCCTCCGACTCCGCCTGTCCGCCTATTTAATCGTCCCTGACCTAAAAACCTCGACCAGTTCGACAAAACCAGAGAAAACCATCCAGAGCCGCCGCCATCGCGAAACTCCAATTCGGGGGACATAAGTCTCTGTTCCGGCACCCTGCCGGGACGGGGAATTGCCCCCGGAGCCATCTCCACCGCCGTCTCCACCGCCATCTTCACCGCCATCGCTGCCTCCATGATGAGGAGGGAGTAATTCACCCCCGAGGGTGAGGGCTCCGCTGTAGCTATGTGGTTCATCTCTCTCTCTCTCTTTGTGATCAAGTTGAATATCATCTATGTGCTACTCTAGTGATGTTATTAAAGTAGTCTATTCCTCCTCCGCGGTGTAATGGTGACAGTGTGTGCATCGTGTAGTACTTGGCGTAGATTATGATTGTGATCTCTTGTAGATTATGAAGTTAACTATTGCTATGATAGTATTGATATGATCTATGCCTCCTTCATAGTGTGATGGTGATAGTGTGCGTGCTATGTTAGTTCCCGGTGTAATTGTGTTGATCTATCTTACACTCTAAGGTTATTTAAATATGAACATTGAATATTGTGGAGCTTGTTAACTCCGGCATTGAGGGTTCGTGTAATCCTACACAATGGTGTTCATCATCCAATAAGAGGGTGTAGAGTAGTCCTGTTATGTGATCATTGTTGAGAGAGTCCACTAGTGAAAGCAGGATCCCTGGGCCTTGCTTCCAAGCATCGAATCTCCGTTTGTTTACTGTTTTGTTGAATGTTTACTCGCTGCCATATTTTACTCAGATTGCTATTATCACTCATACTCATCCATATTACTTGTATCTCACTATCTCTTCGCCGAACTAGTGCACCTATACATCTGACAAGTGTATTAGGTGTGTTGGGGACACAATAGACTTCTTGCTTTGTGGTTGCAGTGTTGCTTGAGAGGGATACCTTTGACCTCTTCCTCCCTGAGTTCGATAAACCTTGGGTGATCCACTCAAGGGAAACTTGCTGCTGTTCTACAAACCTCTGCTCTTGGAGGCCCAACACTGTCTACAAGAATAGAAGCTCCCGTAGACATCACTACCCAAGGGGGAATCCCACTCAAGGTGGGACTCCCACCCCTTCCTTGGGGGAGTTGGCCGGCCACCTATGGTGGAGCCCATCTGGGATTCCTCCCCTTAGGGTTTGGCCGGACATGCAAGGTGGAGTCCCTCCGGGACTCCACTTTCCATGGTGATTTCTTCCGGACTTTTCTAGAACCTTCTAGAACTTGCCATCAATGCACCGGATCATTTCCAAACTTGGAATATGACTTCCTATATATGAATCTTATTCTCCGGACCATTCCGGACCTCCTCGTGATGTCCTGGATCCCATCCAAGACTCCGAACAAAACTTCGAACTCCATTCTTTATTCCATATCTACTTAAACGACATCAAACCTTAAGTGTGTCACCCTACGGTTCGCGAACTATGCAGACATGGTTGAGACTTATCTCCGACCAATAACCAATAGAGGAATCTGGAGATCCATAATGGCTCCCACATATTCAACGATGACTTAGTGATCGACTGAACCATTCACATACGATACCGATTCCCTTTGTCACGCGATATTTTACTTGTCCGAGGTTTGATCATCGGTATCTCTATACCTTGTTCAACCTCGTCTCCTGACAATTACTCTTTACTCGTACCGTGGTATGTTGTCTCTTATGAACCATTCATATGCTTGCAAGCTAATTAGACAACATTCCACCGAGAGGGCCTAGAGTATATCTATCCGTCATCGGGATGGACAAATCTCACTGTTGATCCATATGCCTCAACTCATACTTTCCGAATACTTAATCCCACCTTTATAACCACCCATTTACGCAGTGGCGTTTGATGTAATCAAAGTACCCTTCCAGTATAAGTGATTTACATGATCTCATGGTCGAAAGGATTAGGTAACTATGTATCGAAAGCTTATAGCAAATGAACTTAATGACGTGATCTTATGCTATGCTTAATTGGGTGTGTCCATTACATCATTCATCAATGACATAACCTTGTTATTAATAACATCCAATGTTCATGATCACGAAACCATGATCATCTATTAATCAACAAGCTAGTTATACAAGATGCTTACTAGGGACTCCTTGTTGTTTACATAACACACATGTATCAATGTTTCGGTTAATACAATTATAGCATGGTATGTAAATATTATCATAAACACAAAGATATATAATAACCATTTATTTTTGCCTCTTGGGCATATCTCCAACAGTCTCCCACTTGCACTAGAGTCAATAATCTAGTTTACATTTGTAAAGATATAACACCTTGGCCTTCCGGTGTTTTATCATGTTTTGCTCACGGGAGAGGTTTTAGTCAACGGATCTGACACGCTCAGAAACATATGTATTTTGTAATTCATTTCCGTCTCAACGCATCACTCATTTCCAAATGAGTCGGCATTAAATATGTTTGGTCTTCTGGTGGAACCTTAATTCCGCGGTCTGAAATATGTCACTAATATTGTCATACACAATATAGCTTCAAAGTTCTGACACTATCGGAACTACACCAAGTTCTCAAAGTACCTCTTGACTTAACATCCTTAGTCATTGTCAAAATAATGACATACTCTGTCTTCGTTTGTAGAATCCGTCACAATATTTAGAACTCTTCTAAATCTAGTATAGATAACTTCTAGCTCATTATGCTACCTTTTAAACAACACTTAGTCTAATTTGAGATTGAAATTTTATTTTTATATGTGACAAAACAAATATCGGTGCAACACCTTACATCAATTTTTTTGTCATTTCTCCATACAAAACTATATATATATATCCTTGGTTCTTCTTAAGTACTCAAGAATATTCTTACTGTTTTTCAATGATCATCACATGAATCATTCTGGTACATGCTCATAACATTTTTAGAGCACAGGACATCTGATTTTGTACATTTTATTCGTGATCTATAATCACTCATGTGTTTTTACTCATTGAGTGTAAGATACACTCAAGTCTTGTTAAACCTTCACATGACAAGAACATTTTCTTAATATTTCTATATTGAACTAATTCAATATCCATTCTATGTACTTTGACTTAAACTTATTATGTGTTTCAATCTATCATCATAGATCTTGACACTAAATTTGTTTCAGTCCATATCCTTTCATTGAAATTAATTCTCAATGAAACCTTTTTAATCAAGTATATAATTACATCATTTATAACCAACTATATGTCATCCAAATAAAGTATTATAAATATGTCTCAGCGCTCCCACTTAATTTCTTGCAAATGCAAGCATCTTCATTGTTTCTGATGAAATCAAAAAACTCTTTGACTATTTCACCCGGTGAAGATTCCAACTCCGCGATACTCACTTCATCCAATTGAAGTTCGTATACCTATCTAGTATTCCACGGACTAGAAAAACTCTTGGTTTGTATCTTGTATACACCTTTAATACATACTTCTGTTAAGTAATGTATTTTGCCATCCTACGAGTATATCTCATAAAAGAAATATGTAGCGATTACTAGAATAATCCACATAGACCATAAGCATTGCTACGGAAGATCTAATCTTATCGCAGTCAACTCTTTGAACTTTGTCGTAAACAACTTTTTGACAAGTCGAGCTTCTTCAAGGATATTACATCCAAGTCCATCAATTTCATAGATCCATTTTCTTTCAAAAAAGTATTCATCTATCTTGGATTTCATGGCGTATAGCCATTTTAACGGAGTCAGGGACCATCATAACTTCTTTGTTTTTAGTTGGTTTATCATTGTTCAAAATCAATCCTTTGTCCACAAATCATTTATTTGATCACAAAGTAAACCATACCTACAAGGTTCAATATGTACTTCGATCTCCATGGCTAAAACACTTTGTAGTCATGGGAGCCATGATCGTCGTGGCCGCTTCCGGAACCAATTCCGATGCTGCGCTACTCTGATCATTATGCTCAGGTTCATAAACCTTATCAAATTCTATTGTCCTCCCACTCAAATACTTCGCTAGAAACAATTTCTTCGAAATAAATAAGAAACATCGACAAACACTTTTGTCTTTGTATCCATAATGGAAAGAATTCCCAATCAATACTTTGGGATAACCAACAAAGACATTCATCCGATTTTGGTTGTAAACTCTTAGACCAAAATTTAAAGAAAGGACTATTAGGGTTTATACCCATGCCATAACTCGTATGGTGTCATTTCAACGGATCATGATGATGCTCTATTTAGTGTAAAAGCGGTAGTCACTAAAGCATAATCCACAAAAATATAATGACATCATTTTATTTTATTTATCTCATCATTAACCCAACAAGGTTTGGATATATCTCTCGGATACTACATCATCATTATGATACTCCAAGAAATGTGAGTTGTAGAACTATTTCATGACTCTCTTAGATGTTCGCTAAAACTCGTAATTCAAATATTTCCACCATGATCCAATCATAGATATTTGACTTTTCTATTACGATGATTTCCACTTCATGCTGAAATTTATTTTAAATCTATTCAAATGTTTCAAAATTCTTTCTTATCGAATATATCCACATATATATACTCAATTCATTGTTGGAAGTTTTCATGAAGTAGAAGAATCTCCCGCACACAACTATGCCCAGTGAACCACATACATCATCATGTGTGTTTTCACTAAGTTAGTTGCCCGTTCAACTCTTGGCCTATGAACAGTATTTCAGTCATTCCTTTTAGAAGAGATTTGCAAGCGCCAAATGATTCAAAAATCAAATGACTCCAATAATCCATTTGCATGGAGTTTCTTCATGCGTTCCTTTCCAGCATGATCTAAATGGTGGTTCCACAAATAAGTGGAATTCAAATCATTTGCCTTACGGCATATTAGCGTCAGTGTTATGTATGTGTGTTTCACCATTAAGATTTATAATAACTTATCCATCGTATATGGAGTAAGGTCATAATTTGAACAACTCATTGTTTTCATTTGACCAGAGCGAAATAACAATTATTAAGTTCTTTATTATAAATTCTAAGGGCTAGGTAGAATGCCAACGACAAGCATAATAACACTTTATTATGTTCTGAACGTGCATTAATACCATATTCCTTATCAGTCACTTAGGCCATCATATTCTTGTATTGTGTTGTATGACATCTCATACCAACCAATCTGGTACAAATACCCAAGAATTTCATTATGTGACCAAACAAGGAATACATCCATAATATGTATATCATTTATATACACATGAGCTAGACTTTCTAGTCTTTTCTTTCTTTCTGCCAAAATATCTTTTGTAGTTTCTCTTTTAGTTTTCCTCATTCTCAGAAAAACACTTCAACATCAATAACTTCTAGGTTTGTTGGTCAAATACCAATAACCTTGAGGTTCTTACTTTGAAGTTGATCATCATATGACAAGTGTTCCAGATTTCACTATTTAGTAATTTTGTAATATGATGAACAGTTTCACTCATAATTTTATCAATCATATCATGACAACTTTCCGAGACCATGTCTGTACATGCTAGGCTCGTAAAGTTTAACCTTAGTATTCGCATGTGCAAATCTGGCTTGCACCCGTTGTATGCACACGTAGAATCTATAACACCCGATCATCACGTGATGCTTCGAAACGGCGAGTCTTAGCAACGGTGCATACTAAGGACGATCACTTCATGGATATGCGAATATCGTTAGTGCCCCAATAGTTGGAGGATTGGGACGCCTTGCATCTTCAACCTTCGTACATTTCCATAAAACTTATGAGTTTATGTAGTCTCACCAAATTATATTCTATCATCTTGCAATAAGGTCTTAGATATCACATATATCTCATACCTTTATTATTTCTGAAAACTAAATTTTCAGCTCCTTACTTTTCAAACAGATTTGAACTTCAATTTTCATGGAGACAAGATAACTTAAGGTACTAATTGAAACCATATCTCTTTGAATCAACAATGTGAGGTTTATTAAAAGTTTGCAATAGGACTTAATCATTTCTTGATTCTTTAACAATACGGTACCAGTCCGTAAAGTTTCTTGTTAGATTTTAACAGTATTTCTATCTCAATTACAAGACTAGCGCATGGTAGAAAACGGATGCCAATACTATAAAATTAATTCAAAATACTACTCAAACTATGTTCATGATAATTAGTTCATGTTTTAATCTAATTACTAATGTACTCCCACTTAATACAACATCCCTCATAGTTGTTAAGTGGTACACGATCCAAATCCACTACACCAAAACCGATCATCACGTGAGATGATGTAGCTTCAATGGTGAACATCAACATGTTGATCATATCATCCATATGACTCATGTTCAACCTTTCGGTTTTCGTTGTCCCGAGGCCATGTCTGTACATGCTAGGCTCGTCAAGCAAACCCAAGTATTTCGCGTGTGCAACATGGCTTACACCCGT
This sequence comes from Lolium perenne, assembly GCF_019359855.2. NCBI lineage: Eukaryota > Viridiplantae > Streptophyta > Magnoliopsida > Poales > Poaceae > Lolium > Lolium perenne. The sequence continues at coordinate 195,029,295 of NC_067248.2, forward strand.
TGTATGTGAACGTTGAGTCTATCACATCCGATCTTCACGAGATGCTTCAAAACGACGAACTGGTGCAACGGTGCAGACGAGGGGAGAACACTTTATTATCTTGATATTAATGTGAGGGATCATCTTATAATGCTACCGTTGCGTTCTAAGCAAAATAAGATGCATAAAGGATTAACATCACATGCAATTCATATGTGATATGATATGGCCCTTTAGTCTTTGCGCCTTCGATCTTCATCTCCAAAGCACGGACATGATCTCCATCATCAACGGGCATGATCTCCATCATCGTCAGCGTAGCGTCAAGGTCCATGGTGCCGTCTTCATGGTTGTTCACCTCATGTAGCAACTATTACAACTACTTTGAAATATTACTCAACATGAAATTTAAAGACAACCATAAGGCTCCTGCCGGTTGCCACAATACAATAATGATCATCTCATACATATTCATCATCACATCATGGCCATATCACATCACCAAACCCTGCAAAAACAAGTTAGACGTCTCTAATTTGGTTTGCATATTTTACGTGGTTTAGGATTTTCGAGTAAGATCCAATCTACCTACGAACATGAACCACAACGGTGATACTACTGTTGTCAATAGAAAGAGTAAATTGAATCTTCACTATGGTGGGAGAGACAGACACCCGCAAAGCCACTTATGCAATACAAGTTGCATGTCGAACATGGAGCAAGTCTCATGAACGCGGTCATGTAAAGTTAGCCCGAGCCGCTTCATCCCACCATGCACAAAGATGCAAAGTACTCGAACTAAAGACAAAAAAGCATCAACGCCCACAAAACAATTGTGTTCTACTCGTGCAACCAATCTATGCATAGACACGGCTCTGATACCACTGATGGGATTCGTAGCATAGAAAACAAAAAATTTCCTACCGCGAGAACGCAATCCAAGCCAAGATGCAATCTAGAAGATGGTAGCAACGAGGGGATGAACGAAACTAACCCTTGAAGATTTCCAAAGCCTACGAGATTAGATCTCGTTGTTGCAGAAGATGATCACTTGCCGCTTTCAAAAGCGCGTAGAAGATCTTGACGGTGCCACAATCGGGCAGCACCTCCGTACTCGGTCACACGTTCGGTGTTGATGAAGACGACGTCCTTCTCCCCGTTCCAGCGGGCAGCGGAAGTAGTAGATCCTCCTCGGAATCCCGGCAGCATGACGGCGTGGTGGTGGTGTTGATGGAGAACTCCGGCAGGGCTTCGCCTATGCGCTGCGGGAGTAGTATGTGGAGGAGGGGCGCTAGGGTTTGGGGAGAGAGAGAGGAGGGTAGGGCACCGGCCATGGGGGCCCTAGGTGGTGCGGCCAAGAGTGGGCAGCCCCCTCCCTCTCCTCCTCATTATATAGGTGGAAATCCCCAAGTGTTGGTATCCAAGTCTTCGAATAAGACCCGAAACCAAAACCTACCAAAGGGACAAAACCTACGCAAGGGGGGAATCCCACTCAAGGTGGGACTCCCACCCCTTCCTTGGGGGGGTTGGCCGGCCACCTATGGTGGAGCCCACCTGGGACTCCTCCCCTTAGGGTTTGGCCGGCCATGCAAGGTGAAGTCCCTCCGGGACTCCACTTTCCATGGTGATTTCTTTCGGACTTTTCGAGAACCTTCTAGAACCTACCATAAATGCACCGGATCATTTCCAAACTTGGAATATGACTTCCTATATATGAATCTTATTCTCCGGACCATTCCGGACCTCCTCGTGATGTCCTGGATCCCATCCGAGACTCCGAACAAAACTTTGAACTCCATTCTTTATTCCATATCTACTTAAACGACATCAAACCTTAAGTGTGTCACCCTACGGTTCGCGAACTATGCAGACATGGTTGAGACTTCTCTCCGACCAATAACCAATAGCGGGATCTGGAGATCCATAATGGCTCTCACATATTCAACGATGACTTAGTGATCGACTGAACCATTCACATACGATACCGATTCCCTTTGTCACGCGATATTTTACTTGTCCGAGGTTCGATCATCGGTATCTCTATACCTTGTTCAACCTCGTCTCCTGACAAGTACTCTTTACTCATACCGTGGTATGTTGTCTCTTATGAACCATTCATATGCTTGCAAGCTAATTAGACAACATTCCACCGAGAGGGCCCAGAGTATATCTATCCGTCATCGGGATGGACAAATCTCACTGTTGATCCATATGCCTCAACTCATACTTTCCGAATACTTAATCCCACCTTTATAACCACCCATTTACGCAGTGGCGTTTGATGTAATCAAAGTACCTTTCCGGTATAAGTGATTTACATGATCTCATGGTCGAAAGGATTAGGTAACTATGTATCGAAAGCTTATAGCAAATGAACTTAATGACATGATCTTATGCTACGCTTAATTGGGTGTGTCCATTACATCATTCATCAATGACATAACCTTGTTATTAATAACATCCAATGTTCATGATCACGAAACCATGATCATCTATTAATCAACAAGCTAGTTATACAAGATGCTTACTAGGGACTCCTTGTTGTTTACATAACACACATGTATCAATGTTTCGGTTAATACAATTATAGCATGGTATGTAAATATTATCATAAACACAAAGATATATAATAACCATTTATTATTGCCTCTTGGGCATATCTCCAACAGATGCCTCTCCTGGCGGTGGTGCGGCAGTGCCCCTGAGTTTGAGGTGAGGTGCCTTCTCTTGGAGAAATCCCTTCTCTGGCTTTGGGTTGGAGCGACCACGGCGGTGCTCTTGCGTACCGTGTACCTTGCTGGAGGCGTGGTCTGTGCGTTGCACCTCCCTCCGGTGTGTTCCCGGCGAATGCTCTGCGACGACGACGCTCCGTTGCGTTGTTTATCTTGAAGGCGTCGCTTTGGAACCACTCCATCTCGTGCGTTGTGCTGTCATGTGGCTGCAGGTTCTTCCTTTCCGGTGCCCGTGTCACCATCTCCTCCTCCCATTGTGGCCGCCCGCTCCTCCGTGTTCCTTTCTCATGAGCTTGATATGTTTGTCCACCCAAATCCTATGCTTCGTCCTTCTCCTACATGCTAGATCCGTCTCTCTAATGCCGGGTTAGCGAGTCCTTGGTTCAGCTTGGTGATTGTCTTTGTTTCCGTGTAGTCTCCTCCCTCCTTCAAGGCTTCCTTCCCGAGAAGGGCGAGTGGAGGCGTCTTCTTGGACTGAATCCGTTTTGGCTGCATCTCCTTGCTCTCTTGCTTTGGTCTTCCCTTCTTTGGGGCTTCCTTCCCCCAAAGAGCGAGTGGAAGTCGTCGTCAAGAGCGGCAACCATATAGTCAGGCCCGACTGGCTTGATGCGGAGGGGTGGCATCTTTCAAACCGGAGTTCTTCGTGCCCGGTGTGTGTTTCTTTTCTCTAGTCTGAAGCCGGGTTAACAAGTTCTTGACCCCTCTCCTCAGCTGTTCTTGTCTCCGACCTGCGGGTCGCCCTTCTCCAGGGCTTCCTCCCCCGTGAGGGCGAGTGGAGGGCGCTTGCTGGGGCAACATCCAAGGTCTCGGATCTCCTTGTCCTCTTTCTATGGTCTTCCCTCCTTCCGGGCTTCCTTCCCCTGAAGGGCGAGTGGTGCTCTGTGGAAAGTACGGCAACCAAATAGCCACATTCGGCTGGCTTGATGAAGACTAAAGATGTTGATCTACTTTCGTGTCCGGCAAGCTTGGAACCATGGTGGCGTTACTTTATGATGCTGTTGTAGGTTTGAATCGTTTTTGGACTGGTTCTTAGTCACTTTGTAGTCCCTTATGCCATACTCAAGTGTGTTCTCTCTTTCTCTGTAAATCCCCGTGTAATTCTTCATTTGTTGTAACAGAAACATGGTCCTGCCGGGTTCTTTCGAGTGGAATGAACATGTACATACATAACTAAGTTTAGAACTTGTGACAATTTGAACCTTTTTTGCGGATTAACTGATTGTCTCGAGACTAGAAAGTATGTGCTTCATGGAGTTATCTCACACGTCCATTACAGCTGACCTTAACCAAATGTGATTGTGCAGCGCACATATGCCAAAACACAATTAATGTATTGAAAAGGAAATCAATGTAAACAGTTCCAGCGAAAAACTTGAGTACGACTGCACATGATTTTATAAGAGGGATAAGAAAACAAATTATTGTTGCTAGTAGCCAAGTACTCCACTGTCACGACGCCTGCATAAACCAGCAGGCGATAATATTTTTAGCAAAAGCAGGTCATAAATAAGTAGCCCCCGCCGCAAACAACTTCTTACCACATGTCCAGGTGGGCCAATGGGCCTTTACTAGGCCCATTAACTTTGAAAAACATGTTTATTGACGCACTCCACCTGTTGAGCGAAAAAAATGCTGACCACGGAAAGCTTGTAGAATTAGAAACTGTTCTTGAGAATTTTTTTGGTACTTCCACCGTGATTTTATTGAATCATGTATTTTTATTGAACCGAGAGAATTGTTTCTTTCGACCTTGATTTTTATATGATAATTTTCATGTACTTGTGTATGTCTTTTATCGAGCTGATACAATAGTCTTTTTGTTGAACATGCTATCCAAGAATTTGAAGTTGTGAACTATTGTCAACTTTTGAAATCCCATTAGTTACCTTGGGAGCAAGGATATCAAGTATGGTTAGAACTTTGTATCCAATAGTTTTTAGGGTATAAGTATAGTATTGTTTTATTCGTATCATATCTGGTTAATTTCCATCCTTAGGGCATCTCCAACGGGGCGACACAATACGTTGAGCGACCGTTTGCGTCCGCCGGGGCCGAAAATGCATCTGGTACCACCTCCAACGAGGCGACGCATCGTGACCGGGCCGTCCGCAGCGACGCAAACCCGGCGTATATTTGTGCCTGGAATGCATCGCGGCGGACGCTACGTGGACGCACCAAGTGACCGCTCCCTTTTCCACCGGGCACGCTGGCAGCGAGCTTGTATCGAGGGCATCGCTTCCGCGTCTGTGCCGCAGCCTTCGCCATCAATGACGCGGCTGCCTCTTCTGCACGGCACTGGTGGCCGGCGGCTAGGCTTCTGCGCCACCTTGAATGTCATCGTTTCCCGCGTGCGGCCGGCCTTAAAAGTCCACCGGCATATTTCATCCATCGCCCACACCTCCACTCCCACCACCACCGCAGCAACACCATGGGGAAGAAGAAGAACTACTTCGAGGCGTCCGGCAGCGGCACAAAGAAGGAGGGCGACCACACAGGGTGCCGCTGCCCGTCAACGTGGGGAGGCTGATGCACGCGAACTGGACGCCGTGCGACGCCTGGGGGACGTGCACATGCATGGTGGCTCTGCTACCGCCGGGTGCCCGTCCCTCCAGTGCCTGCGCGCGAGCCAGATAGGAGCGCCGAGATCCAACGAAGGAGGCGGTACCTACCGCTGGACCTCCGTGCCGATCCCGCCTACGACATCGACTCCGACAGCTGGCATAGCTAGGTCGAGACTGAGAGGGATCCGAGGAGGAGGGTGGGCTTCATGGGCGATAGGGACTCCCCCTTCGACCCGACCACGACCACGACGACAACGACTACAACGAGACGCTGGCGTACCACAACGAGGAGGCCAAGGATGAAAGCGACGACTACGTCGCGTCCATCTTCCAGGAATGGCAGTTGGCCATGGCGGAGGGCCAGAAGTTTGAGTACCCGTACAACATGACAGACGACGAGACCGTGAGGCTCGGCGTCCTCGTCTCGGAGAACGACCGACCTGTGCAACCGCCGCTGCCCCGGTACGCCACCGACATCATGTCGCCGGGCCTGTCGGAGGAAGAAGCCCTACGACTGGCGCTACAGGACTCGGCCACACCACCGGTTCAACCGCCGCCTCCACCTCCGCCGTACAACCCGTGGGGGCCTCACCTCAGGCCTGGGCTCCTCCACCTCCGCCACTAGCCTGGGCTCTTCCACATCCACCTCCGCCACAGGCCTGGGCTCTTCCACCTCCAACACCGCCGGTGCGCCCGGCGTATGTTCCGCCAGTTCCCAACTGGTCGTGGGTGGTACCGGAACTCGTCGTGATCGACAGCGACGAGGAGAACCAGTAGGCGCAGGCGTTTAGGGTTTTTTCCATGTCTGTTACTATGTAAATTATGTTTTCATGTTATAAAAAATGGAAATTCGAGAAAAAAATGCGTCGTGCCGCTGGAGTTATCCCGACGCAAACGGCGCGCGGTTGATTTTGACCATTTCAGCCGACGCAAACGGACGCGCTTGGATATTTTCGGACGCTGAAATGCGTCGCCCCGTTGGAGATACCCTTACTACCTAGTTGAATGTTGAGAGAATAAGGATTATGTTAGTGTGTAAAGCAGAACGGCGTGCTATATTTGAACTGCTATGAGTCGTACCCCACCCAAGGCAACTACCACATGTTGGTGTTATAGTACTCCCTGTGTCAAATTTTCCCTTTTCTCTCAAGCTTAGCTCGAAATGACCAACATCTGGGGAAAGTTCAAAAGCAACTATGCCAGGCCATTAATTTTAGTACAGGTCTATGTAGCTACTCCTAATTATGAAGGCCCTCTCTGAGATCAAATCACAATTATATTCTTCGATCAAATCACAATTAATCAGTAGACTCACTAAGTCGCATCCTTACAGACGTGTAACAACTTCGTTTATGTTTGCATTCGTTTTCATACTAACGAGGAGAATCGTTAGATTCCCATCGTCATCTCTATCTCTCTCTCCGCAAAGTTAACGTACTAGGCTAAGAGCATCTCCAACAGGCGCGCTATATAGGCCGCGCGGCATAAAAACGTCCGATATAGCGCGCGCGGGACGAAATGCGGCGCTCTAGCAGGCGCGGTAAACGGCGCGGCGCTGTAACAAATTTAGGGCGTGCGGTGTTTTGCACAAAAGGGAGCGGCATATCTGGCGCGTCGGCTACAGCGCGCGGCATCGCTCGTCCAAGCGCGAAAAATCCCCCGCGCTGAAACTTCCTCTTCCGCGTCGCTACTCCGAGCGCCCAATCCGTGGTCTCCGCGCGCCGCCGGCGATCCCGACGATGGACGACCCCTCCGGCAACCCGCCGACCCCTCCCTACTCTGTCGCACCCTCCGCCGCCGCCGCTTCCGCCGCGCCGCCGCCAAACCCTAGCGCCGGCGCCGACGACAGCAACCCAACGGCCGCTGCTCGCGCGCTGTTCGTCCCGCATCGCGGGGCACTGCACGCAGGCGCCGCCGCGGCGCAGATGGCCGCGCAGGGCACCACGCCGAGGAGGGGGAAGGTACCGGCGACCAAACGGTCAAACCTCGGCCCCGCCGCCGTCGCGCCGCCGAAGAAAGCAAAGAAGCCCATCGCCCGCCGGCCTCCTCCTCCTCCTCCGCCGCCGACCCAGCCGACCCAGCCGAACCAGGCGCCTCCTCCTCCTCCTCCGCCGCCTACCCAGCCGACCCAGCCGACGCCTCCGTCCGGCAACCGCGCGGGCGCACATATGGTGGATGATGAAATGCTCGAGAGGTAAAAAACACTAGTTTTTGTCGAATTCTAGTTTATTGATGCATACCTAGCCGTGTAGTAATGAATTCATTCCCCGCAAAAAAAAATAGTAATGAATTTCATTGCAATGTAGAGTGGATGATGCGGCATTCATGGAGACAATGAATGTTGGATCCTCGTTCTTGCATGATGAAGCCGCCGATGGGGAGGAGGAATATGAGGATGTAGATGAGGAAGGAGAAGGGTTGATTGAACCTCGCCCTCCCGGCCGGTCCGCCAACTACACCATAGCGGAGGACAAGTTGCTTTGCAAGACGTGGTTGACAATTGGAATGGATCCAACAACCGGTACCGACCAAACAAGAGAAACATATTAGATGAGGATGACGGATTACTTCAACACACACAACACAAGTGGGATCGAGCGAACCATGCGCTCACTTCGGTCCCGTTGGTCCGGTATCAACACCGATTGCCAAAAATGGGCGGGCGTGCAAGCCAACATCGATGTTCTCAATCCAAGTGGCACTAATGAGAATGATAGGGTAAGTCATTCTACTATGTTCACCATATGGCTCATATGAGAAGAATACGGTTCTACTTCATATGGCTCATCTATTTTCTTTTCCGCATATGTGTAGAACTCCATGGCTCAAGGATTGTTTAGGGATGTGGGAAAGAAGAACAAGAATGGCAACAAGATTCTTGGCAAGCCATTCACCTTGCATCATTGCTATGAAGTGCTAGGGAATGAAGAGAAGTGGAAGACGCGCGGCAAGATGGACGCGGCAACTATGGCGGCCAATGCTACCGGTGATGCAACAATCATCGATGATGATGATTCAAGTGATGAAGGGCGGATGAAGAGAAGCTCCACTCCTCACTCCGTCAACAATGGGCGGAGGAATGTGCATGGTAGGAAGACCGCCAAGGAAATGAAGGGAAAGAAGGCCAGAGATGATGACATTGCCATGACTATGGAAAGGATTGCAAACGCAAGGTTGCAAGGAAATGAAGATAGAAAGATGCAACGAAACTTGGAGAAAGAGGCTATGGATGCTATTGAAGCTAGGAGAGCCGCTTTGGAGGAGAGGATTGCCGCCAACGAGGAGAGGAAGTTGGCTTTGGAGGAGAAGAGGCAAGCCACCGAGGAGCAAGCACGCCTAGCGGAGGAGGAGAGGGAGCTTTTCTTGATGGATACTTCCCATATGGATGAGAGGCAAAAGGAGTACATCAACCTTCTTCGCGATGAAGTGTTGGCCAAAAAGAGATTGTTGGTAGCCAACATGAACACTTCCACGACCGGCATGTTTGGAGGAGGCATGTTTGGAGGAGGCATGCCGACGTTTGGAGGAGGCATGAGAGGCATGGCGGGCATGGGAAGCATGCCCATGCCCACCATGGGAGGCATGGCCGGTATGGGAGGCATGCCCGGCATGGGAGGCTATGGAGGCATGGCCGGCATGGGAGGACCAAGCTATGGAGGAGTGTTTGGAGGGACCATGGGAGGCTCGGTGAGTGGTGTGTATGGGAGTATGGGAGCACCACCGGACGGCTTCGTGTCTTCCATGAATGCTACTATTCCTCCTTCAACCCAAGATGACGAGGAGGAAGAAGAAGGTATTGACTTGGAAAGTGCGGAAGTGTGATATGCATTGTGTGATATGCATTGTGTTCCACTTTGTCCATTTGAACCATATGTGGTGTGTCATTGTTGAACTACGTCATTTTGTTGTGTCGTTGTTGAACTACGTGATGTTGTTGCACTTTGTGTGATTTGTTTCATGATTTATGTGTGTTTATTTGATCTTTATGAATGCAAAATAGTGTAGAAAACTGTTTTCCGCGCCCGCGCGCGCTGTATTTTACCGCGCCTGTCGGAGCACCATTTTTCCAGCCCGCGCACGCGCTGCATTTTACCGCGCCTGGCGGAGGAAAAATCGGAACCGCGCGCGCTATCGGTTTACAGCGCGCATAATCGGAGGTTTAGCGCGCCGCGATATAGCGCGCCTGTTGGAGATGCTCTAACTAGCTATGTACTGTCCCACAAAGCAAAAAAGGCTACGTACGTACGGTCATGTTTCCTGTGCTATTCAACTTCATATCGATGTGCACCAAGCACACGCGTAATTACAGAGCTGATGCAGAGCGGCGAGGATACGGCGCTCACAGCCGTTTAACCTTCACCTTCTTTGATCATGTATCTTAGACAATGAGAAGTTATCGCCAACAGTATGGACACCTCGCCAGTTAAGTTGTGTGGAAGAGATAGAACAGAAAACAGAGTGACTCGTGTAACTAGGGTGGCACTTGTGACAAGCAAATGTTCCATTAAAGAGGGCCTTGTTACTAGCCTGTTTTGTGGGAAAATAAGATGGTAGTGGGCAGGGTATACTTAGGATAGTGAAATACCGTATCCTTACCCTTGTAGCTCGTGGGCACAAAAATCTAACCATACCCATAAGTATAAAACTTTACCGGCACACATACTTGGTTGGTACCCTTACCTGCTGGATACTCATCGGGTAGATCATTTGTTCACAATTTGCATTGCTATTGTCGCCTAGTCTCTGCTAGTCTCTGCTGGCCCTGCGCCTGCGTGTCCCGCTCCTACTTGCGCTGAACAACCAGGGCTAAAGAAACGGAGTAATACGTGGACCTAGAGGGGAAAGATGGAGGTCGGTTGCATTTTCGCCGACTCAATGCCTTGAGGCGGTGGCATGTTTGGGAGGGCCATTGGATTGAGGACTCAACGGTGCACATGTCAGGTCAAAATGAGCAGGGTTTGGATATACCCGTGGGCACATAACTGCACGGAGAAGGGTCACTAAAAGAGAAATTGCCCAAAATATTTGACAGAAAAAAGAAGATCGGAAACTCTAGCTCACTATATGTGATGTACATGTTATTGATGCTTTTTTAGCAGGCTCTAGAACTAATTCTTATATATTCCTAACGGATCGGTTGCTAACATTTGTAACTCGGTGGAGGAGCTATAAAAAACTAGGATGATTAAGAAGAACGAGATGATGGTGCGTGTCACGAATGGAGCAAGCGTTGTGGTGGCCGCCATTGGCATGATGCCTCTGCATCTACCTTCATGATTTATATTAGAACTTAGTAATTACTACTGTGTGACGGCTTTATGCAAGAACATTATATCAGGATATTGTGTTTTGCAATATGGCTATTCGTTTAAATCTGGAAACAATGATTGTTCAACTTATATAAATAATATAATTTATGGCCATGCTTCCATTGTGAAATGAGTTGTTTATTAGTAATCTTGAAAGCGAGACACACATTTATAACACTAACGTTAAACATTGATAGACCAATGATTTAAACTCCACTTATTTGTGATATTGTTGATTAGATCATATTGGACATAAGCGCATGAAGAAACTCCATAATGATAGACTTTTGGATTCACTTGATTTCGAATCATATGATAATTTTGAAGCTTCTCTAATTAATAAAATTAAAACATACAGGTGTATGGTATACATGAGCTTGGTGGATATCTCTATTTTATAACTTTTACAAAAGATTTTAGTTGATATGGTTAATCTATTTGATGACATAGAAGCTTGAAATATTGGAAACGTTCAAATAATTTTGGAATGAAGTAGATAATCATCTTAACAAGAAAATAAAGATTCCATGATCTGATTGTATGTGTGCTTGATCACATGTTCGACCCCGCGACACTTCTCCCTTATGTGTGAATACCTCGGAGGCTTCATACACTTTGAGCTTGATCGTGTGGATCTAACATCCTCTCACGACCAAGGGGGTACGCCTAGTTGCGGGAGTATACAAGTGACTACCTCGACAACATCATCAACTTCTGCTACGTGATTCAGCCGTCGATGGTACATGCTCATTACCCCGTCTCTCTCATATGATATTATTTTATGCACGTTAATTTTTTTGTTTTACGTAGCGCATTCCCCAACAGACACGTGCACAGTTAGTTGGCGCACCAATCAAAAAAATTATCTTCCACAAAAACAAATTCATAAATCAAACTTGATTCATGAAACATGACACTAGTGCAATGCTTGGTGTGGCAACACATGACAGAGGACGAGGAGTGCACATGAACTTCTCCTCTTCTTGGTGGAGGTAGAGGAGACGCCCTTATAAACAGCTCCAATTCTCTCCCCACTAGAAATTTAGGACTAAACATACTCCCCTCATGCCTTCAAGCTTCCATAGTAGATGGGCTTTTGAGATTTGATGATTTATTAAGCAAAATGGGCCAAAATCCCAAAAAATGCAATAAGGACGGCGCAAATGTTGTCGTGGTTATGGGCAAAAGGTGGTGGGGCAGGTGAGCAGGTCAGGATGGCCCAACGCGCCTCCACAGTTGAGGCCAAACTCGCTCGTGACAAGCAAGAAAAAGCGACCTACTAGTGGAATGAGCCGAACGGACGAGCAAGGGAGGCTGGGGCAGCACAGAGCTACCTAAAGAGAGAGCACAACACCCACGAGGTGGAAGTGTCGGCGTGGGCTTGCCGCCATGGTTTGAGGAGAATAGGAATGGAAGCATATCGACCGAGAAGTTCGGGATTGAGGTGTAATTTCAGAATACCAGAACAACCGACAAACAATATGCCATTTGACTAATAGAACACATTAAATAAATAACAATAGTGCTATTTTGACAACAAAAACCACTATTTATTGAAAAACATATTAGAAATGTAAAGGGACACTCACATACACGCGAATACATTTACCCGCTATGAATGCATGCACATCTTCTCATATGAGCACCTCCGAAAACCAATATGATAGTACTTTTTTGGCACTTAGGTTTTGACTGGTGGTATTCTAGAAATTTTGGATTTTAGAAGTGATCTTTGCTTTAATTTGTACAAAGACGAGATCCGGCTAGGTGGCCATGCGGATCATGCTCAAATGGCAGCCTTGATTATTTTCGGCGTGTGCAAAGAACAGTTTGTTGGCATGCATGTGATCGTCATGTATGTACTCCCTCTTCCTTTAACAGGCTGTTGTATGCTGCTGTCATTCAAGACGTTTCGTGCCCATGCATGTGACAGTGGCCTTTCCTTTGTCATGCAACGATCGTCGCGTAACTTTTGTCTTCATACAACCTGCAAGATAATTTTTCCAACAATGATTGCAAAATGAGTTCATCTATAATTTTAATATTTAGTTGCGAAAGAAACTCGGAAGTTTAATCAAACACTTCAGCAGAAAACCCTCTGTAGGCCAGTCACCCTTTCGGGTTTGCCTGGCACTTGAACTGACAGATGTCTTAGGGAGGTACAGAGCAAGGAACCCATAATACTCTATTCAAAATAGGAAAAATATTTTGTTTGTTTAGAATAGATCCTTGATCAAAGATTACTGTATTATGATAGCACATGACGGTATGTGTTTCTCAGGGGAGAGATTGGAGCAAAAACCAATAATGTGCCTCTTTATACAAAGAAATTTCACAGGAGTTTAGTGACCTTAGCGCGATTTTCATATAGAGATTTTTTTGGTTCTTTGGATTAAAAACTGTAGACCTTTTCCTATGGTATATTTTGCATACAGCTTCAAAATAAAAAAATTAGTAGTTTCTACCTCATTTTGTTACACAAGAATTCCCTTGTTTTCCTACGGTGCAACCAAAAATCTATTGTACTCCCTCCATCCTATTGTACTTGTTTTAAATTTGTCTAAATCTTAATGTATCTACATATATACCAGATAGTGTCTAGATATAAAATTTAATAAATCTAAGACAACTTTCATAGTACGTGTCGAGCAACACCAAAACATTCACCACCTCTTAGGAGAATCTACTTAGCTACCGCAAATAAGCTCTTCCTAAGCAATTAATCATTCAGATGCTTGTACATCGTCAGTTGTCAACGGGCACGGGGTAGACCTTGTGATGTTGGAGATGCACATAAATAGTGTTTGATTCAAAGGAAAAAAGTAATGACACTCAGATTTCTTTTGTGGAGGATTTATTACAGCAAGAATAATAGTGTAGCCAGCAGTCCACTATAGTAGTTTACCACATCATATATAGTCAACTTATAGGTAGCATGTACAATAGTGAAAATATTTTTGTAGTATATGACCCACATTTTAGTCTCGATCACAAAGTGCCTAGAAACATGTGCTAGAGCTTGCTCTTGCACGAGAACCCACTTCCATTCTCGCACTTAATCTCTCTCATCCAACTAATAAAAAAATATATCTTATAGCTTGCTGATTGGATTTTATTGTATTTGTTGTTAACCTAATAACATCACCCTACATGTAGCTCGTTCTTTTTTAAGGAAAAAAAAACTAAAAATGGTATCTTGTAGTTTCGAAAAAATCTGAAAAATGTAGATATAGACAATGTTAAGGTCTTTCAATGTGCAAAATTTAAACTCCAGATACCATATATTCGAGGATAACCAATTTTTCATTTTTACGCAACCTCGAATATAAGGTATTTTGAGCTGAAATTTTGCATGTCGGTAGAGCTATGAAAACTTTAAAATATCATTTTTTAAGTTCTTTTGAAAAACGAGCTAGCATGTAGCTCGGGCTATAGTGATTTCCGACACTACAAATGCATACGTGCAATTAAGTATCCTACGTACTCCTATGTAGTACCAATAAAGTATCCTATGTAGTACCACGAGATAAATTCCAAACCATGCATACGTGCATTCTACATATGCTCAGCTGCTACGGGTTTGTATAAGGAGTGCATATATACACATCATTTGAATTGAATTATATACCGAGCATATTGCAGGTACGTCCATCACATGATTATGATTTCATATCGTATAAAATAACTATCCATTACCACTAGTGGAAAACAGGGCTTCCGTGGGAGCCTTTTGTCGCGGGCGCGCCTGCACCCGCGACAAATGGCCTGGCCACGTCGCCCCGAAACCATGTGGAGCGCGCGGAGGCTTTTGTCGCGGCCTTTTGTCGCGGGCCGTATTACGACCCGCGACAAAAGGGGTAGGAGCGACGTGGCCATCTTTTGGCGCGGGTCGTAATACGGCCCGCGACAAAATGTCCACCCTATATCTATAGAAGCAGCCAGCCACCCCCCCACCTCATTTTTTCCTTGGTGGTGAAGGTGGAGGTGTATGCTAGCTCATTTTTTCTACATGTGCACAAGAGGTGTTTGATGGAATGCTTGTGAGAGGGATGCCACTTGGTTTTATTTGATAAGATTTCTCCTCTTTTTGATCCAAAAAGGTTAGCAACTATTTTCTCGACTATATATATATGCATAGTCCGTACAATACTAATTTTAGCAAGGTGATTGCATCTGATACATATATAATTGTACTTATGATGCAGATGAGTCATCCATGGATTTACGGTAACCGATGTGCTCCCGCTTTCAGAGAGGGCGTGAATTCTTTCCTGCTTGTGGCCGAGGCCAACAAGTCGAAGCAAGGTTTTATGTGCTGTCCATGTCTAAAATGTAAGAACGAGAAGGATTACTCTTGCTCAAGAGATATTAAGAGCCACCTGCTTCGGTTTGGGTTCATGTCCAGCTATAATGTTTGGACCAAGCACGGAGAAGAAGGGGTTATGATGGAAGACGGCGATGAGGAAGAAGATAATGATGAGAAGTACCGATCTATGTTCTCTGAATGCTTTGATACCGCAATGGACGACAATGAAGAAGAAGGAGGTGAAGAACAGGCATCGATGATCCCGTTGATGATGATCTTCGTCGGGCCATTTCGATGCAAGAAGAGACCGTGACACGGAAAAGGAGAGGTTGCGGTTCGACAAGATGTTAGAGGACCACCACAAATTGTTGTACCCAGGTTGTGAAGATGGGCATAGAAAGCTGGGTAGCATATTGGAATTGCTGAAATGGAAGGCAGAGGTCGGTGTGATCGACTCGGGATTTGAGAAATTGATGATAATATTAAAGAAGCTGTTTCCAAGAAATAATGAATTGCCCGTCGGTACATATGAAGCAAAGAAGCTTGTCTGCCCTCTAGGATTAGATGTGCGTAAGATACATGCATGCATTAATGACCGTATCCTCTACCGCGGTGAGAAGTACGAGAATTTGAATAAATGCCCGATATGTGGTGCATTGCGGTATAAGATCGTAAAAGATGACCCTGGTGATGTTGAGGGCGAGCCACCCAGGAAGAGGGTTCTGCGAAGGTGATGTGGTATGCTCCAATAATACCACGGTTGAAACGTTTGTTCGTAAACAAAGAGCATGCCAAGTTGTTGCGATGGCACATGGAAGAACGTAAGAAAGACGCGATGTTGAGGCACCCCGCTGATGGTCGGCGGTGGAGAAACATCGGGAGAGAGTTTCCGGATTTTGCGGGTGAGGCAAGGAACTTATACTTTGGTCTAAGTACAGATGGCATGAATCCTTTTGGGGAGCAGAGCTGCACACAAAGCACCTGGCCCGTGACTCTATGTATCTACAACCTTCCTCCTTGGTTGTGCATGAAGCGGAAGTTCATTATGATGCCAGGTGCTTATCCAAGGCCCAAAGCAACCGGGCAACGACATTGATGTGTACCTAAGGCCATTAGTCGATGAACTTTTGGAGTTGTGGGCCAAACCAGGTGTACGTGTGTGGGATGAGCACACGGAGCAAGAATTTGACCTACGAGCGTTGCTATTCGTAACCATCAATGATTGGCCTGCTCTCAGTAACATTTCAGGACAGACGAACAAAGGATACAATGCATGCACACACTGTTTAGATGAGACTGAAAGTAAATATTTGGGAAAAAGCAGAAAAGTTGTGTACCCGTTCAATCGTCGTTTCCTTCCGCGCAAGCAACCCTTAAGGAAAAAAGGCAAGCATTTCGATGGCGAGGCAGACCGCCGTCCGAAGCCTGTCCCCGTAGTGGTGCTGATATATTTGACATGGTCAAGGATTTAAATGTTATCTTTGGAAAGGGTCCAGGCAGTCGACCTGTTCCGAAAGACGATGACGGACACGCGCCCATGTGGAAGAAGAAATCTATTTTCTGGGAGCTAGAATATTGAAAAGTCCTGGAAGTCCGCTCTGCAATCGACGTGATGCACCTGACCAAGAATCTTTGTGTGAATATTCTAGGTTTTACGGGCGTGTATGGAAAGACAAAAGATACAACGAAGCACGGAGGACCAGGAACTTCATAAAGGACGAAACGGCAATCATCCAGGGCAGTTTGTAGGGCCTGCCAGCCTATGCTCTTACCAAACAAGAGAAGGAGATCTTTTTGAAGCCCTATTCAAGATCAAGGTTCCGTCTGGTTTCTCGTCGAATATAAAGGGGATAGTAAATATGAAGGAGAAAAAATTCCAGAACCTGAAGTCCCATGACTGTCACGTGCTTATGACACAATTGCTTCCGATTGCATTGAGGGGACTTCTACCAGAAAATGTTCGACTAGCCATTGTGAAGATATGTGCATTCTGAACGCAATTTCTCGAGAAGGTAATGGATCCGAAACTTTGTTAGGATTACAGGAAGATGTGATCCAATGTCTTGTCGCCTTCGAGTTGTTGTTCCCACCATCCTTCTTCAATATTATGACGCACCTCCTCGTTCACCTAGTTGAAGAGATTAGAATTCTCGTCCCGTATTTCTACACAATATGTTCCCCTTCGAGAGGTTCATGGGAGTCTTAAAGACATCTGTTCATAACCGAGCTAGGCCGGAAGGAAGTATCTCAAAGGGCTACGGAACCGAGGAGGTCATTGAGTTTTGTGTTGACTTTCTTCCCGACCTTAAGCCGATTGGTGTTCCTGAATCTCGGTATGAGGGGAGGCTGATCGGAAAAGGCACACTAGGAAGGAAAGCAACGGTGTGGAGGGACAAGATTTCTTTCAATCAAGCACACTACACAGTTCTATACAATTCCAGTTTGGTGGCTCCGTACATCGAGAAACATAAGAATGTTTTATGAGAAATAAACCCGGGCCAGCCCGAGTCCTTGATTACACGTCAACACATGAATACCTTCGGCGCTTGGTTGCAAAGACATCTCATTAATGACCCATCTGCGGTGGAGCAGCTGTACTTGTTGGCCAGGTTACCATCTTCAAACATATGTACATTCCAAGGGTACGAGATAAATGGGAATACATTTTACACGATCGACCAAGATAAAAAGAGCACCAACCAAAACAGCGGTGTCCGCTTCGATGCAACAGACGAGAATGGGCAGACCACCACATATTATGGATACATAGAGGAGATATGGGAACTTGACTATGGTCCCACTTTTAAGGTCCCTTTGTTTCGGTGCAAATGGGTGAAGCTCAGCGCTATACATATTGACGATAAGTACGGTATGATAACAGTGGATCCCAACAATCTTGCGTACACGGACGAGCCTTTTGTCCTAGCCAGCGAGGTGGCTCAAGTTTTCTACGTGAAGGACATGTCTAGCAAATCAAGAAAAAGAAATCAACAAAAGAATACATCAATCGAGGAGCCAAAGCGCCACATAGTTCTTTCGGGGAAAAGAAACATCGTGGGAGTGGATGACAAGACAGACATGTCAGAAGATTATAATAAGTTTAAAGAAATTCCGCCCTTCACGGTGAAAATTGACCCAAGCATCTTGCTAAATGATGAAGATTCTCCATGGCTACGGCGTAGAAGATCACAACACTAGATGGCGATGTAATAATGTATTCTTCATATATAGTTCCCAAGACAATCTCTACATTTATGTAATAATGAGAACCCTTTCCCCAACACTGTTAGAGGAGACGGAGTCTTTCACGGGCTTGCATGGAAATTTTTCCGAGGAGCAGCTTCCGAAGATGCCGTAGGGCGTGTGCACCAATGACATCTTCGAGAAGGCTGCGCCACGGAGATTTCCCAACCCTTTCCTTCATCCATGGGAATGAAACCGTGCTCGGCTTGTTGATCTGCTTGGCAAGGCGTATCGATGCTCCTTTTATAGGCACGGCACCGCTTCTACTTTGTCTTATTCCTTCGACAGCCGTCGTGCGCTACATGCTTTATCTCATCGAGCAGTGCGTCCACCCACGCGTCCTTATCCTGCCGACAGCTTTAGTCGCGGTTGCAGCCACCAACCGTGACAAAAGGTTACCGACACATCCTTATCCTGCCGACAGCTTTAGTCGCGGTTGCAGCCACCAACCGTGACAAAAGGTTACCGACACATCCTTATTATCCTGCCGACAGTTTTAGTCGCGGTTGCAGCCACCAACCGTGACAAAAGGCCCTCCTAGATAAGCCTCCCCCAGTCTTTTGTCCCGGTTTGAGCCTCCACCCGGGATGAAAGTTTCGCGCGCCACTTCGTTCCCGCCTATTTTCTTCCCGCATTCCCGCCATTTTTCCACTATATATATGTAGGCTTTGGACTCATATCTGCAAACCTCATCACTCTCTCCCATGGCTTCCATCGTATGTCTAACACCCCGGGAGGCGGAGGCGCTTTGCGCCTCGAACTACCCCTGCCCGCCCGGCTACCGCGTCCCGACCGGCTGGTTGCTGAGCGTCGGAGGCGTACCGGTCCCTCCTATCCCTGTAGGTGTGCCACGCGAGATGGCCATCACGAACCACTACTATTTCGAGCTCACGCCTGAGCAGCGGAGGAATCCCCAGTGGCATCCCGACTACAGCCCGACTTGGGACAGCTTCTTCATCAATCGGCGTGAGAGGGCGGTTGCCAGGTACGAGGAGGACGGCCCGCCATCTTCGAACTTCAACGAGGCCTGCCATCGGATGTGGTGGCGCGGCCGGACTCTCCAGAGCGTCATGGCCTATCGTGGCCCCCGCCTGCGCTACCCTCAATCCCAGCCCACGCGTGGTCATCCGCCGAGGTTCGACAACCGCGACCCCAATTCTAGCGACGATGACGTCGGCGACTTTGATGACTACAGTGGCGACGTGTATAGGACTAGGCACGACTATGATTGAATGGCTCCAACATTCGAATCTGGCCATGTATCTTATTTTTCAGTTGAGCTCTGTACTTTAATTTCAGTTCAATCGTAATAAATTTCGTGTCAACCACTTTATTGAACAAAAACAACCGACAACGACTTTATAAACTAAATTTAAACTAATAGAACCGACAACGACTTTATTGAAATTACAATAAAATAGATAAATTACTAGTATAGTCTCTACTCGTCGTCGGAGGTTGTCTCCGTCCAAAGGTCATCCCACCGAGGGTCGTTTTCGGTCCAAGTTGTATTCGAGTTCTCGAGCTCGAAGGCGGCGACGGCCCGACGGTGGCGCCTGTTGGACCTTCGTTGTGCCCTAAGGTTAGCAAAGAACGCGTCGGGGGACCGCGCCCTCCACTGGCGCATCAACTGCTCGTCGCGCTCGGCGATGGCGATCCTGCGCTGCACCTGGCGATGCCGGCGACGGTCCTCGTCGGTGACGAGGCACGGCGGTGGCGCGAGGAACTCCGCCTCCTCTAGCGATTCAACATCCGGGAAGTTCATGTCGTGCCCTGGCCGCCGAAAGCGCCACGCCGCCGCGTCGTAAGCGCGCGCCGCCTCTTCCGGCGTGTTGTACGTGCCGAGGGTGAGGCGGAAGCCACCGGCGCGTATCTCGGCGGTGAACCTACCGCTCGGACGCACTCGAACGCCACGGAAACCGGACGCCCCTCGACGACATGGAGGCATCCCGGAGATGAATGAGCGGAGGCGGTGGCGACGTGTGGTTGCGCCCGCACTCGTCGCTCTATATAGCGCACGCGGGGCATGGCACGTGTCAGCGGTGGCTACACGTCGCACGCCGGCGTCGGCGGGGTGAGGCACGTGTCAGCGGTGGCTACACGTCGCACGCCGGCGTCGGCGGGGCGAGGCACGTGTCAGCGGTGGCTACACGTCGCACGCCGGCGTCGGCGGGGCGAGGCACGTGGAAGAGGTGGCGACACGTGGCACGGGGACGCGACACAAGTGGATATGATGCGTTTTATATGATGCGAGATGCAAATAGTTATATGGATGTCATATTCATGTTCATTGGATTTTTCTGATCAATTTTCATATATAAAACTTTTCTTTTTGAGTTACCATTTGTTTCATACGACGGGACGCGACACGTGTGGCACGGCGGCGGTGCACAGGGGTGAAACATACCCGACTATCAACGTTTCATATGACGCGAGATGCAAATAGGTATATGGATGTCATATTCATGTTCATTACCTTTTTCTGATCAATATTCATATATAAAACATTTGTATTTGAGTTACCATTCAAAAGTTATTGAAATAATACTTTTATTAATTTAAAATACAAAAAATAAAGGGTGAAGAGGCCTCTAGATGGGCTGATCCGTGGCACAGCCCATCCAACGGCTCTAGGCCGTTGGATTCAAACGGCCAGAGCCGTTGGATGGGCTGTGCCGCGGATCAGCCCCAAAGGCCTTTTGTCGCGGGTGGGGGCTTGACCCGCGACAAAAGACCCCCCCTTTTGTCGCGGGTCCCCCACCCGCGACAAAAGGGGTCTTTTGTCGCGGGTCAAGCCCCCACCCGCGACAAAAGGCCCTAGGTATAAATACCTACCGCCGCGGGCGAGCCCCCACCCGCGACTCCCGGAGGCCATTCCTTAGCAGTTTTGCGCCGCCGGGCTGCCCGATTTTTCACCGCCGCCCGCCGTCGCCGCCGTCGCCGCCTCGAGCTCCTCCGGCGCCCTCTCCGCGCCCTCTCCGCCCCGCCGCGCCCGTCGAGCCGCCGCGCCCGTCCGCGCCGGCTCTCAGTGCCGCGCGCCGCCGCCGCGACGCCGCCGCGCGCCCGCCGTGCCGACCCCGGCGCCGCCCCGCCGTGCCGACCCCCGGCGCCCCCTCCGCCGGCTGCGCGCGCAGGTAGACCACCAACCGCGCGCACACGTACGTCGGGCGCCCGGCCCTTTTTTTATTTTTTTTTATTTTTGAGTTAATTATTAGTTAGTGGGTTAATTAGTTAGTTTATTTTAGTATTTAGTAAGTTTTTTTGTAAGTATTTTAGTATTTAGTAAGTTTTTTTGTAAGTATTTTAGTATATATATAGATTATTTTAGTTTTTGTAATTAGTTAGTTTAAATCTTTTTGTAAGTATTTTAGTATATATATAGATTATTTTAGTTTATGTAATTAGTTAATGGTTAAATACTTAGTGATTTTGTATATGGTTAAATAGTTAGTTTATAGTTATTTTGTATATGGTTAAATAGTTAGTTTATTTTGTATATTTTATCTTGTATATAGTTTTCTTGTATATAGTTAATTAGTATAGCTAGTTATGTTGTATATATATAGTTAGTATATAGTTAGTATAGTACCGACGCCGACACCGACGCCGCAACTCCCTCTTTTCTCGCCCTCTCGCGAAAACCATCGACACCGCAACTCCCCTCTTCTCTCCCTTCTCGCGAACAACCGATGCCGACACCCTCTCTCTCTCTCTCTCGCAAACACGCGTCGCCGACACCCTCTCTCCCTCTCTCGCAAACACGCGTCGCCGACACCCTCTCCCTCTCGCAAACACGCGTCGCCGACACACTCTCCCTCTCGCAAACACGCGTCGCCGACACCCTCTCCCTCTCGCAAACACGCGTCGCCGACACCCTCTCCCTCTCGCAAACACGTGTCGCCGATTAGGGTTAGGGTTTGGTTTGTGTTTGATTAGGGTTTGGGTTTGGTTTGTGTTTTATTAGGGTTAGGGTTAGAACATGTACTTATCGATTTAATTCTTTTGCAGAAACAATGGATCCATTCGAACGGGACTTGGAACAGGAAGACATGTTCGCGAAAATAATCCGCGATGGTACAGAAGCCGACCGAGAAGACCGCGACTCCGGTGATGGAGAAGCCCGCGGCTCCGGTCATGGAGAACCCGACGGCTCCGGTCATGGAGAAGCCGACGGCTCCGGTGACGGAGAAGCCGACGGCTCCGGTGACGGAGAAGCCGACGACGGCTCCGGTGACGAGGTATTAATGGAATTCTATATGTACATATGTATTGAGGCATTAGTATAGAGGCATTAATGCAATTCTATATGTATTCTCTTAGGCCTCCGAAGATAAGATAGAGAAACGAGGCCCGGCAAAGAAGTTGACCAAAAAAGACCACTTCACAATTGAAGCTATATCACCGGAAGGCCAACCGGTGGTACCCGAGATTGTCGGAGTGAAGTTCAAAAATCAGTGCGGAGTTGTGGTTAGAGATCGTATCCCGATCACTGTCAGAGAATGGAACAAGACCAAGAATCTCTCCGAAAATCAGGTTGCCGATAGGTACAAAAACACACTTTTCAGAGACCTCATGGCACATTTCACTTTGCCAGATTTGGGATCGGAGTCTGAGAATGCTAAGCAGCGGGAGCTAGTGAAGAAATGGGCTCTTAAGAAGATGGGGGAACTTTTCCGGGCGTATAAGAACCGGTTATGGAAAAATTATAAGAAAGACAAGAAGCCTCCATTATTCGAGAACTACCTAGCGAAGCAGAGCATAATCGGGAAGAATTTGTGAGGTACAAAGAATCAGAGGAGGCTGTGAACCTGTCAACGAAAAACAAGAAGAATGCAAGCGAGAAGAAATATCACCATCATACGGGGCGAGGGGGCTACGGAAGAGCCATGCCTAAGTGGGATGCACAAGAGGCTGAGATGGAGCTGAACGGGATCACTCCTAACCCAAGCGAGAAGGATGGGACACAAGGGCTCGAAATTGGTTCCTCGCGCATGGCTGTGAGTATGACATGAAGACAGGGAACATTGTTGAAAGTGACACCAGGGTTAGGGTACCCAGGCAAAAATGGATTGAAGTGACGACAGATATAAAGGCGGGAAAACTAAAGTTTGCTCCCGATAGAGAGAAAGACTTGTCGACGCTTGTCCTCGGTAATCCCGAGAAGGGAGGACGAACAAGAGGCTTCGGCCCTAGTGTTCCGTGGTCGCTTGGGTTTCCGGCCGACGCGGAGACTTATAGAAGCCGAGCGAGAGCTAAACAACGCCAGCTGGAGGTGCAGAATGACCGGATGGCCGAGTTCCAACGCTGACTTGACCAGCAGCAGCGGGAGCTTCAGCAGCAGCATCGGGAGATAAATGAACTAAAAGGACAGCGCCCGCCAGATAATACCGCTGAAATATCTCAGCGACGAGACAGCAGCGTGGCCGACTCGGAGGCCCCTCCTACACGGATGATGATAGATGCCGGTCCTGGCGACCCCTTGGATGGAATCAAGGAGCAAACACCTTGTGATCTCCATGAGGTGTTCAGGAAGGTTTCGTTAAGGTGGCGGTCGGCTATGTCTTACCGGCATTTGGACCTGAAGGTGAGCCGGCAACATGGCATGGCAATCCGATTCCAGCTGGCTATGCTCGTGTCGGGGTGGATTCAGTTGTCCCGTCGTGGGAGACATTGGAGCTCGATATCCCTGGAGGTGATGGGGGGCTTACACTCAGAGAGGTGCTGGGAGAAATCATTATCTGGGAAAAGAAGAACATCAGGCTGCCAGGCTGGGTAGCACCTAGTACCGGTCGTCCCAGCAGGTCACCATCACCTCCTCCAGGTGATCGCAGGCCACCATCACCTCCTCCTACTGATCACATGTCGCCACCATCACCCCGTGGGTACGACGTCGACCACGACATCGGTAGTCCATCTCCATCTCCAGCGCCGCCGCCTCCGCCCACTAAGACTCGGAATGCACCCAGCCGGAAGCGTTTCAAGAGTCCTGTCCGCAAGAGGTCGCCCCTCCCAAAAGTACCAAAGGTTCCTCCCCCCCGTCCTTGGGATCTTACTGTCGAGGAAAATGCGGCCGCTGTTGCGAAACACAACTATGATCATTTCCATAAGCCAAAACCTCCAGCGCCAGAGCCATACACAGAGAAGCAAATAGAATATGCTACTAGTTTTCTGAACACACCATCGCAGTATGAGTTACACGAGAAGAAGGATGACTATACACGCACTCTTGCGAAGGTAATTGACCAAAAGAAGGATGAAAAGGCTAAGGAGAAGGACATTGCTGGCACGAGCAAATCATCAGCTAGAAGTGCAGATGAGAAAAAGTCAAGTTCAACAAGTGCACCCCTCAAGGCCAAGCAAACGACAAAAGGCAAAAAGAGAAAGGAAGTTCCCCTCCTCGGTGCTCAGCCCAAACAATCGATCCCAGCACTCAAAGTGCTTAATGTTCCCAAGCTGTACCAGGAACATCATGGTGGTATCGATATGGAAGAAGCTGCAAGGCTAGCGGCTGCTTGTTCAGTTACCGTGGAGGAATTGCTGTCTGCAGCAGATTCTGCAATACCCACTGCTGATATAGCTCCTAAATTTGTCTACGGGGCCGACTTGGTCAGCAGAGAGCAGCTGCATA
This sequence comes from Lolium perenne, assembly GCF_019359855.2. Lineage (NCBI taxonomy): Eukaryota > Viridiplantae > Streptophyta > Magnoliopsida > Poales > Poaceae > Lolium > Lolium perenne. Next base: position 195,054,053 of record NC_067248.2, read on the forward strand.
AACTGCCAACACATATGCGGAATTTGCATCAGTGGTACCTTGATGCATGCAAGGAGAACAAAATGTACATCGTGGCGAGTATACCATGGGAATATTACTACCGAAAGGAGGAGATCCATATTGAGATGAATGAACTCTGGCAGTTATTCAATCTAGAAGCCCTCGACAAATCTCTCATGAGTTGCTATTGCTTGTAAGTTGTTAACTACATATAAGTTCATTTTCATTCAGTTCATGTTCGTTTTCATTGCATATATATACTCATTATATCTTATGGGTTCTCTTATGCATCAAGATCAGTGAATGCAAAAGTAATAATATTATCAATGTTGGGTTTGTTGACCCAGATAAAATACATGTTGAAACGGTGAAGCATAAACGCGAAGAAACGGGGGGAAACCTACTAAGGTTTTTGGGGCAGCAATATTTCTGTGATTCAATATTGTTTCCTTACAACTACGAGTGAGAGTCTTAATGATCTTTTATGCACATTCAATTTTTCTTACTCGATGTTAAGTGTAATTCCTGACGTATATGCATAACATGTGCAGCTTCCACTGGATTCTACTAGACATTCAACCTGATAAGGGAGTAGTTGAAGTAAAAGACCCACTGAGTAGAGGCCTGGACGGGTTCCAGGACTTGCAGAAGTTGCTCCAAGTGTAATTTCCTTCATCGCCGCGCTTTATCTTTCGTGAGATATCAATTAATTATCCACTCATTCAATCATTCTTTTGCCTGGCAGGGCTTGGCAAGCTTTGAAGAATGTTCATAAGGAGATTACCTTTGCAAAGAAGCTAACATTTACTCCTGTACCGTGCCCCCAGCAGCCACAAGGGACGAATCTTTGTGGATACTACGTTTGCGAGTCCATTCGCATGTTAACCACTGAGAAGCAGAACAAAAATAAATTCGACGTAAGCAATAACATTCACAACTTTATTTATTATCATCAATATTTCGTTATCAAGACTGATATAGTCATACTCATCTCATTTTCGTATATAGGTCGACTTCATGCGGGACAGACTCCAACCAAAGGAACACGCACTAGGAATCGCGGAGGAACTGGCGGGACTTTTGGTTAGAGAAGTAATAAACAACAAAGGCTTGTTTAGTCCAAATAGTTGTTCTACCTCCAAATAGACGGTCGTTAGTACCGTTTGTCGATCGTGAGCTCCATGTATATATATATATGTAGGGAACCTACGAATATGTGTAAGGGGAATCGACTTCTGCTTCCAATATTTGTTTGATCGATCTATATATATATATAATGAATGAATGTGTACAACTTCTAGTAGCGTACAAATATATGCAACTTTTATTTTCGAACGAAAAAAATGAAATAACAGGCGGTCGGTGGCGGGGGGGAGGGGTGCTGCACCCCTCAAACCCTAAAGCAGAAGCGTTGTGCGCGCGCCACGTAGAGGGCCTTTTGTCGCGGGTGGTAATACCGCCCGCGACAAAAGGGCCTGTGCCCTGCGCGCCCCGCGGCTGCCACGTGGTGGACCTTATGTCGCGGGTCGTAAGCGACCCGGGATAAAAGGCCTCCCTTTTATCGCGCCTTGCTTGTCGCGGCTGGCCGCCCGCGACAAAAGGCCCTAACCACCCGGATCAAAGGCCTGTTTTCCACTAGTGTACTCGCGTTCAGATCGAGAGCAGTAGCATAGGGAGCTCGCTGTTACTCTCTAGATCGTACGTGCCAGCCAGGCCCTGCATTCCGTCGTACTTAGATCTGCATACACGTTATGCACCGTGCATATACTCAGGGGACACATTTAATTTGGAGAAACTGAAGAAAAATCTTTCGAAATGGGGAGACCCTTGGCGTCTGCATCAAACGATGCACACAGCCAAAAAAAAAAAAAAATTGCGTGGTAATGTAAGTTAACTATATGTAATTAATGTATACTCCCTCCGTCCACAAATAAAAGTGTGCTTTAGGTTTTTGCCCTAAGTTAATATTTTCAACATTTCACCAACTTTTTAGAGAAATAACAATATTTATGACTATATTAGTACCACTAGATCCGTTTTGAAATGCAGTTTCATGCTAGACCAATTTAACGTTGTATATGTGTTAGATTACGAGGAAATTTCCAAATGAGTTTAATTACTGAAAATAACATCGTGGATGCACTATCTACATCAGACTAAGCATATGCAACATATCTAAATATGAAATAAGTACAAGTGCAAGGTAAGAGAGATTGAGCACGTACATCGCGACCGGGAAGGTTAAGCAGCAACATCACCATGGTCGTTGTAGATGTCGCCCATGATGTTGTTGGAGTCGCTGGATCTGTTGAGGAAGCAGACGAACTGGTAAGGAAGAACTCGAATCGCAGTGATACGGGCAGGGCCTACCCGTTTGGCAGCCATCACAGCATCCAGGTCGCGAAAACCTCCAGAAAACATATGTTTCTTCACTGTTTCGGCCCCCACTCGTTCCTAGGGTTCCCCCAAGTCATAAGATGGTATTGGGGGTTAACAAAGGCCCCTCCTAGGCCCATATAAAGAGACGGAGACCCAAGGGAGAGAGGGAGATCTCCATATACCTCCACGGCGAAGCCTTGCTGCTCTAACACCTCCATAGCCACCGCGCCACCTTCATAGCCACCACCTCGGAGATCTTCACCAACACCACCATCTAAGGAGAAGGGACTAGGATCTTGAAGGCCTCAACATTGATCTACATCGTCATCGTCATCGTCATCACCACGCCGTCTCCATCCCTGATCGCTCTTGTATACTTGTTGTACTTCCAAACTCTATTATGGATTCACACTTGTATTCACTCATATCTTCAATTCTTCATACTCCGTCAATACTATTGATATGATGTTCATTCCCTTTATATGTGAGTAGTCTCCTTAATTATTGGGGAGTAATGGGGAAATCCTAGCAAACACTATGCCTTGAAATAAAGATGATTTATACTTTTGTTCATGACTCTATGTATTAGTTAACTCTCTCGATGTTATGTGTTGTGCACCATGTAACATTTTCCTTCAGGACGGGAGAGGGAACTACTCTTGGTTAGATGGTGTTAGGTGCTAAGTGACATGTCGCATCGGATCTTCATCTTATCTAGCCAAGGGAGTACGAGGGGACTCACTAAGCCTAGCCATTACCACGGGGAAACCCTTAATTGTAGTGGATTGAAGTGGCTGACTATCAATCAGTATAGCGGTTATGATGGACGAGAGTTGATGGTTGATCCGCACTCATCCAACTATGGAGCTCCACCCCATATATACGCATGAATCAAGATATAGATTATAATAATCATAATTAATAGATGCTAGTGATGGAACCGACACTACCTGAGAACTCCTTAATCATATTGCACCTCCACACTCATATTCCCATGCTCTTAGTATACTATTATTTATTTAGTTATTTATTTTATTGTTATTCACTACTTCATTAAACTATCAAACCTCTATCATACACATTTGCCTAGAATTAGCGACAATTACTAAGTACTTCTTTAGTAATAATAACAAGGGGCATAAAGACCTTCTAAACTCTAGCTCTTCGTGGTTAGATACTCTTACTTCGAAACTAGCTGCAAACGAACTTTGCACTTGCATCATCAATAGCACTGCGCTCCCTACCACATGGCGCCGCACTATATAAACATACTCATTTTCTGCACCATGGAGTACGTCGGCGCTCATATCCTTCCTCGCCTTTCCTTCTCCACAATGCCTCACCTCTTAGATACTACATGAGCCAAGACCATTGCCATCGCGCCGCCGTCGGAGACAACGCCTCCGCCATCGAATGACGATGACAAGATGGTGGACATAGAGGAGGACCTTGAGGAGGAAGGGGAAGAGGCTGCACCACCGGTGCCATGGTATTGTCGAAACAGTTTTCATCAAGGGTACTTAAAGATGAGGGGGGGAGAGGGAGGTTGTAATGCAGGCGGAGGTCCAGGACGGTGATACACCTACTATAATTCACTATGTGTCAAGATCCACATGGGTGGATCGATGATCTACTCCTGCTATAATTCACTGAAATGGCACCAAGTGTGCGGTTAAAATGATCATATTTGTTCTTCCGTAAGGGTTTTCGTAGACTCGCTTATATAGGAGGCCACACCAAGGGTTTCACGGAGACTCACTAGTTGTCTAATTTATAGAGTCCTAGTCTAAGGCTGCAAGTATATGTCGTGTCTTCTACTCAAAGTCTGCATCTGGGCCTTAGGCTGACTATGGTTAGGCCTTTACTTTAGTCGACTAGGATTTCATCTTGATCATTAGTATGCTAGCCATCTATACCACTAGTAGCCTACCCCTGGTCTGCTAGAATAAGGCCATGTCATTTCCATACCCGTTTGGTACATACCCAACGGCTGGCGGGTCCAGTGCATACCCCCTCATTGTCTCCTACAAAACGACGCGTAAGGAGAGGCTACGCACCGTCACCCTTAAGGAGACAAAAATGTCCATAAAAACTCAATTTACTGGCGGGAATAGTTTGCAGCCATTGAAATTCGTTTCTATCTATCCTTGGTGTGTGATCCTAGAACGCAATGGATATGCAGTTTCTTGTGCCGTGTCGGCATGGCATGCCACAAATTTGTATCTTACTAGTAGAGTGTCTACAGCACACCACCAATAACTATTACCAATGGCGTCTTGTTAGTTGTGTGGCCAAAACACACCACTAACTGCAATTTTTCCATGCCACGACTAGGCTATTCTGTTACAGTGCTCGGATGGTGGGTGTGCGCCTAGGCAGTAGTCCTAGATGGCTTTGTGGCGATGGTTCTATGGGTTATGGCCATGGTCTAGCAAGGCATGGGTGGCATGCTGGTAATGTGAGGGTGGCAATACTTTTGACTTGGTCAATGCGAGTCTCAGAGGGTCCGTCAACATGACATGTCAGGGCAACGGTGAATTCATAGTCTGTGAGAGGTCATCTTGTGTACCATAGGCTATAAGGATTTTAGGCCACACACCGGTGCGGATTGAGTGCAAGTGAAGGAAGTCGGATCAGTAGCTCTGGATTCATGGTTGTGTGTTTGGCGCGAAGGTGGCGTGGCATCATGCGGGCGGCAACGCTTCATCATTTGTGTGGGTGTGGCCGGATTTCATCATAAATAAGGACACTCTGTATGGGCTTTTTGGCCAGTTTTTCTTATAAACTGTATCAACTATCTTCCAATCATGAATATACAAATTCTCTTTCTATCAATCCAAAAATAAGCTATTACTAACTTGGTAGGCATTACATGAGTGGGTATGTGTTGTCACGCTGAGTGTGTATACTTGTGAACACTCTTTCCCAAAAATAAAAATAAAAATACAATCAGAAAAGTGTTCACCCTAATAAAAAGACCGAAAGAGTTTGGAAAGATTTTATGGAATTATGGCGACAAACGATTATGTTTTATTAAGTGGTAGTAGTTTTTTTTTTTTACTTTGAGCTCAAAAGGTGGAAAAGCCTCCGCGGAGGTAAGGATGGGCTCAGAATATAAATCATGTGGCCCAGTTCACTCCAATCAAGCTGACTTTAGGCAGACCCATGAGATTCAATGCAGCTTGCTGTCGTCTTTGGAGAACTCATTACACACCGCCAAAAATATTGCCACGTGTATATGTCTTCTGCGAATGTTGTAAAAGTATAGCACAATTACAATACCGACACTAAAATTTTACTGGAGTAGTACTCCTGAAACGAATGGGAGTGGTGTACCCCAAGAATGAGAACCACATCATAAATTAAAATTATTTCATTTGCAGCCTTTGTTTGGTGGTTCGTAAGCTGGTGTTTCGATCCAGCGTAACTCTGTTACTGTATAGCTATGGGACTTTACCAATTTAAAGTCAGGCACGTTGTGTCAAACCATAAAATGTTTTACTGTATGCATATAACAACTTGAGCGATGGTGATTACATATACTATGTATACAAAATTATAAAATGTCGCAAACTGCATTTTGGTGGTCACCATCGCTTTAATTAAGAAAGTAAGCTTGGTTGTTATGAGTTAACATACTAATTAACTAGCAATCCAGTGTTAATGCACATCTTAATCATGTATTCAACATCTGGCCACGTAACAGTTTGTGTGCAAGAAATCATGTCATGGAATTGGTCAGGTTCAAATAACGCTGAGGTGTTGAGCCAAGCCTATACAGATGCAGATCCATTTAAAAAAAATAGCTAAGGTTCCTGAAGTTTAGAGCAACAAGAAAGAAATATGGCCTCTTTGGGCTTGAGTACATAGTTTCATTTGAATTTTATTTGTTTTCTGTTTCAGCCATGTCCAAGGCTCATGCTCATGCGAGCAATCTTTCTGGCACTTTGGTGCATACGCTTCTTTTATTTTAAATATTAAAAAGTAATGGAAAAATTACGACGCGCAACATCTTCACAAACTATGTGCGCGCCAAGTAGTTTCACAAAAAAATCAACTTGTTGTGTGTGGCCTATGTAAGAAACAAAAAAAAAAGTGCTAAACTAAGGTTTTGCACCGGACCTTTTAAAATCTATTTATACATAGACCACACAAATTGTCAGTTTTTCACAAAACATTATGTACACACATAGAATGCGGATATGTACATGCTAATTTTTTTTTAAACTTGTTTCTCCTTTTGGAATGTATTTTTTTGTAAAGGGAGCATATGCACGTGAGATCAAAACTCAATTTTCGCAAGTACATTTTTAAATTAAATAAAAAAAGAAGAAAATATACAGTAGTGCCCTACTGTTTTTCGTCAAAAAGGTATACCTCTATTCATTGCATATATTTTGCGCTAAGCTAAGTTATATCTTCGGTATCCTACCACTAACATGTCTGTAGTGCTCTTTCATAGCTTTTTTCTGGAGTATGTTACAAGATCATATAAAGGATGAATTCCAGCGCTGACCAAAATACTTTAATAGTTCATACATCATTATTAACGGTTTTGAATGCACACTACGCGAAACTAATATTCTCAAATCATTAACCAGATTTTCACAAGATATTTCATCTATATAAAGATTTGCATAAAGTATTACATCAAACAAAGGTGTATTTCTCGCAAAAAAGATATTCACAATTAATTACCTACTAGTTGAAGCTCATTTATTGCTTTCTGGTAGTACATTAACAAGGTGGATACTTGCTAGATATGTACAATTGAAAACTTCTGAATACACCATGTAGATATATAACATTAATTATTATGAATACATGCAACACACTGTGATCCAACCTATATTACTCCATCCTGACTAAAATATAATGCATATAAATTTTGGTCAAAGTCAAACTTTATAAAGTTGACCACATTTATTGGTAAAAATAAACAATGCGAAATTAGTATTATTAAAATTATCACAAAATGTATTTTTAATTATATGCATTTGGTATCGCAAATGTTCATATTTTTTATTTTTTTTGTAAAACTTTGCACAATTTGACTTTCACAAAAAACTACGTGTAACATATTATGGGTAGGAGGGAGTACTCAACATGTTCGAATCTTTTTTGCGAACTTAACGTATTCCATTTTTAGTGCTTTTTATATATAAATAAATTTATTTGAATCATGAAAATCTTAAGCCATGTTATTTGTTTGCAATATTACAATAAAGTAAACCAAATCACTAGTGTTATCCTTGGCATTCATTGAAGCAGCTAAAAAAATCTTTGTCTTATACTACATATGAGTATATATACATGTATCTTATAGATTATGTCAATTTAAAAAACTTCACTTATTTGTAAGTTGGAGATACGTAGTAAACATATGCATCCAATTACTTAATCAATACAATGTCAACATTTAATTTCCCACAAAAATAGGATACTACTACTACTACAACACACATCTAATGGACATTTAAAATCCATTTCTAGCAAGATAGGGCACGTAGTTACTCTATATTTCCAAGTGCACTGTTTTTTTCAATTTGAAATTAAGTGCACTCATTTATGATGGAAACCAAAATGGCAGATATCCTGAAGCAGCAAGGACCAAACCAAACCCATGGCTGGATCCATTCACACAGCCCGTTACAATAATATTGGCGATCTGCTGATGTGTGGCTCTCCTCCTCCCCCTCTTCATTTTCGTGTGCATGTGTAGAGATGATGTTGCTGTAACATGTGTCAAGTCATGTCGCAGTGTATTAGGTCATCGTTCTCCTCCGGGTCAAAACCCAGTAGACAGTGTGGTAGCTAGCATTTCTTCTTTTCTCCAAGAGGCCAAGCCATGGCTTATATATATCACTAGCCCCCACCCGCCTTTTACCTCATCCGCTTAATTGCACCGGCCGGTCCCTGCCTTTGTGCCTAGCCAGCCAAGAAGATACTTTTCATCTCCTACCCGCGGTCACCGCGCACGGAAGCGGCGGCGACGGCGCCATGGGGAGGCCTCCCTGCTGCGACAAGGTGGGCGTGAAGAAGGGGCCCTGGACGCCGGAGGAGGACCTCATGCTCGTCTCCTACATCCAGGAGAACGGTCCCGGGAACTGGCGCGCCGTGCCGACAAACACTGGTACGGACTGCTGCATAGGGATCATCGATCGTTCATCCATCGATGCTCGATCTTGTGTCATGTGAGCATGTGAATTGGAGTTGAAGGATCCAGTTAACAGGCTTTGTTAAGTAATTTGGATATCGTGCAGGGCTGATGCGGTGCAGCAAGAGCTGCCGGCTTCGGTGGACCAACTACCTTCGGCCGGGGATCAAGCGCGGAAACTTCACCGACCAGGAGGAGAAGCTCATCGTCCACCTCCAGGCGCTTCTCGGCAACCGGTGATGATAATCTTCTCTTAATTTCCTTCTGTCTATTAGTTTGTTTGTTTCTTTCATGGACAATATTGCTGATATGGGCTTGTGGTTGCGCAGATGGGCGGCGATAGCGTCCTACTTGCCGGAGCGAACGGACAACGACATCAAGAACTACTGGAACACGCACCTCAAGAAGAAGCTCAAGAAGATGCAGGCCGAAGGTCATGAGGGCGGCGCCTCCGAAGGTGGCGACGGCGGCAGTGTCGCAAAGGCGGCCGCCCCCAAGGGGCAGTGGGAGCGCCGTCTGCAGACGGACATCCACACCGCGCGGCAGGCGCTCCGTGACGCGCTCTCGGTCGAGCCTTCTCCGTCCGCCGCAAAGGCGCTAGCGGTGCCGGCGTTGCCGACGCCACCTGGGTCGGTGACGACGTACGCCTCGAGCGCAGACAACATCGCGCGGCTTCTGGAGGGGTGGATGCGCCGCGGGGGCAGCAGCAAGGGACCGGAGGCGTCGGGGTCGACTACGTCCACGACGGCTACCACGCACCAGCAGCCACAGTGTTCCTGGGATGCCGCGGCGTCCCCGTCGGCGAGCCACAGTGGCGGTGGCACGGTCGCGGCGCAGACGCCTGAGGGCTCGTCCCAGACGAGCAACCTGGCCAGCACTGGCGCCCCGCCAGCGTTCTCCATGATAGAGAGCTGGCTGCTCGACGACGGCATGGGGCACGGCGAGGGGGGCCTCATGGACGACGTGGTGCCACTGGGGGACCCCAGTGAGTTCTTCTAAGTACGGCGCTCGTGTACCAACCGGGAATTAATCGACTAGAACAAGAACAAATATTCAAGAAAGGTGATCGCCGATCGAGTAGTTGAGCAGAAACAACTAAAGGCCGGGGATTCCAATTCTCGGTGATTTTAAATCGAGCTGGGTGTCGATCCAGTTTGTTTAATCTTCTTAGATTTTAGTTACTGTTTCCGATGTTAATTAGGGTTTCGAACTGATCATGTCCTAAATGGATCCTGCAGCAGGCGGATAAAGAAAGAAGTGTACATCCTGTAAGAGAAAGATCTATATAGATGTTACATATAGATGCTTAATTTATACTATTAGAGCACTCTTTATACTATTAGAGTATTAATCTTACCCCATTAATTAGAGTATATAACTTATTGGTTTCATGTATTTCTTGCAAGTTTTATTTGCCATGGATCAAATTCAGCCAAGTGGAGTTCAATTAACTTCTGACAATATTTTGTTTTGCAGCTCAGACGCGTCAAATACACTGTTATGAAAAGATATAATATTGCTACGACTTTTAAAATATCAAAGTGAGTGGAAGAGGCTTGAAATTCCCAATTTTTAACATGTGGAAGAATTGCAATATGGGCCACATTAAAATCATACTAGAAGTTTATATGCTTATTTTTTTTTCATATTTGACTCAGTTAAACATAGAGCTGTCATGCATTTATTTGATGCAATTTAATGCTTGAAAATCACATGCTCTATCGAATCATTTCGGTACGTCAACTATGGATTTTTTTTTTGGGATTGTGGTAGTAAGAATATACTGGGTTGTTTTATAAACCACAATTAAAGTCAAATTCACATATATATGATGGGTGCTACCTTCAGAAACCATATATCAATTTATGAAAAATTGTCCCTTTGCGGTTAAGGTAAATATTTCCTTAATTTATCTCTCCAGATGAATCTAATATACTATTTTTGAAAGAAAGAATATGTTATGTCTCAAAAGGCAATATTCTTAACACTATCACATATTTTTCATGTTTGAGAGTGAGCATTTTTTTTTTCTTATAAACAGAAAGGAGCACATTATTATATGATGTGTCACTACAGACATGTGCATATCTGTGCTGCATGCCACCTTAGATAGATAAATTATCGCCAAAGGACCACCTTGATTCAAATGAATTATAGATAAATTTTCGATTCCAATCCTTGGTATTTTCAGTACAAACATATTGTTCGATTTGATGAATTATAAATCTTATGAATTTTTCTTATTGAACCAGTTTGCACTTATACAAGAGAAAGCTTTCAGTAAACCTAAACCCTACGAAATTATTTATTTTTATTATTACTAATTTACTATGGCATGCACATCTAATCCCTAAAGAAAAATCTAGCATTTTTTACGAGGTGCAAGCAAACAACTCGATTCATTATCACGTGGTACACGTGATAAGCAACCTCAAACCAAGAAACAAACAACTTGATTCATTAGTTATTCTCCTTTGTTCTCATTCCTGTAGACCACTCTCTTTGTTGCATATTATTTGAAATTCTAGCTTTGTTTTTAATTAAAAATCTCTACATTTGACCAAGTCTCTAAAAATGATAATACTCAACATCAAAATATATAGTGAGAAATGATTTTATGATCAATTTAGTACTGCCTCTGTCCTAAAATAAGTTTCTCAACCAAAATGCATCTATATACTACTGTATCTAACAAAGGTGAGAAGCATATTTTGAGACAGAGGGAGTAGTAAATATCTCTTGTTGTAGATGTTGATATATTCTTTCTACAGACCTCTAGGGAACATGTAGGGAATGGGAGGTTCTGGGAACCAGCACTTTGGTCATGCCCCGGAGGGTGGGCGTGAGAGCACACTGGTTCATCACGGTGGTCCTTCTCATAGCCATTTTTTTGGTGGTTCTCCCCGCACTTCTGTTGATGGTACTTCTAGTACTTCTCCTGGTGGTTTTTCTGCAGCTTCTACTGGAGCGCAATATCGCCGGCCGTCGCCTATTTCCACCCGTAGAGACCTCGGGTTCACGCGCGTATCCAGAGCAGTAGGGATTTTGGCCCCGGGATAGACATATACCATGTATATCGGATAGCTACTAGTCCTATGTGTGTCTCTACTTGATGATATTGATATGACACTCCTATGTGAATTTTGGATGATAATTTGATCATTTCATACTCCTATGATCTACTTGCACTTCTTTTATGTGTATATTGCTTCTGTAAATTGCAGTGAATATTCTGTGATTTTTGCTACTGTCATACGAGCGCGCGAAACAAATCTAAAAAAACTGAGTCACCTCTATGGCAAGGGCATTAACGTCGGCGTAGGCTGTGGCTAGGACCAAATGGTCCTTGGTAATGCTGAGGGCAGCCATCGGCGTATGCCCTGGTATGCCGAGGGTATTTCTGTCGGCGTAGCGGCTGCCCAGGGCGCTCCTTGTCGCGCCACATCGTCGCCTATGCCGAGGGCTATGCCATCGGTGTAGCGGCTGCCCAGGGTGCCCTAGTCGCGCCACATCGTCGCCTATGCTGAGGGCTAGGCCGTCGGTGTAGCGCCTGCCTAGGTGTCCCTTCTCGCGCCACGTCGCCGCCTATGCCGCGAGGGCTAGGACGTCGGCCTAGCGAAGACGACCGTTAACGGACGGCGTGGCCCGCGCAGGCCTGCGGTGAGGGCCCGTACGCCGAGGGTGGATCTTGACCGTCGGCGTATATGTCCTATGCCGAGGGCCACATCTACGCCGAGGGCCCACGTGGATCCGCCGAGGCGGACCTTCCGATGGTGGCCCTCGGTGTAGGCTAAGCCCGACGGCCTTTACGGCTACGCCGAGGGTTCGGGGGCCGTCGGCGCAGCGCTCGATTCCTGTAGTGATAGACTAAATCTAGAAATTGGATTACGTTGGAACGAAGGGATTTTAGTGCTCCGTTTCTCTACTTTTCAATCCTTCTAGTCTTTTCAAGAGGGCATTTTGTAACTCATGTTTGTGCATAGTACACAATATGATTTATTTACATGACACAACTACATGAAGAAGGGATTTGGTAGTTTACATCAAAAAAAAATTACCTCAAAATAAGGGATTTGGTAGGGAAAATACCATTTAGACTTCTCAATTAAGTAAATGATCTGACATATTGACTGGCTCCTTTGGTTAATTCAACAAAATTATATACATTTCAATCAGCTCATATATATGAAATCTAATTAATAAGACACTTGACCTAATTTTTCTTCGCTTTATTATGGTGGCCTGTGACAAGCTCAGCCATGGAATCTTGCACTAGAGTTAAGAGCATCTCCAGTCGCGTCCCCCAAACCGTCCCCCAAAGGGCGCCGGATCGAGCGTTTGGGAGACGTGTTTTGTTCGTGCCGCGTTTGGGGGACGTCGCTCCCCAGCCGCGTCCCCCAAACGCCGGCCCCAATCAGAAATTCAAATAGATGCATTCAAAAGAGATCGTTCCCGTCGATTCGTCGCGATCAGAGTAGCGGCGATCGATCAAAGTACTGGGATCAAAAGAAGGGGTTGGTCGACGGCGTCGTGTCCTGAGTCGACGCAGGCCCGTCGAGCACGACGACCTCGTCGCGATCTGCCTGTTCCTGTGCATGGTGCGTCTGCTCCGTCGCCGACGCGGAGGCCGACGCAGGTGTAGCAGTAGAAGACGCGTCAGCCTGCTCTTGCTGCGCTGCCGCTGCCGCCGATGCCGATGCCGCTGCCAGGGCCGCCGCGTCCGCCGCCGCCATTTTGGCTTCGATCTCGTCGAGGATCTGGCCTTTGAAGAAGTTGTGCGCCGCTCGCGTCCGGGGAGACATTCCCTCTGTCGACGTTCTCAGCAGGGACATGTCGTCCCTGCGTTTCTTGAGCTCCAGCTTCTCCTCTTGCCTCTTGAGCAGCTCGGCCCACCTTTGGTCGGCCTTCTTGTCGCGGGAGATAAAGGTCGAGGAGACGTCGGCGAGGCATTTCGTGATCGACGCCTGCGTCTTCTCAGACGACGCAGCGTCGGCCAAGGCGGCCTTGGCAGCCTTGTTGCCAGTAGGACGCCCTGTCGAAGTTGCCAGCGGCGCGTCCAGATCAATGGCGTCCTTCCCCTTGGACAGCGACAGGCGCGTCAGCCGCCATTTCTCATTCACTTTGAGCTTGCCATAGCAATGCATCAGCGCGAACGGCTTGTGACCTTCCGAGTTCTTGGCGTACATTTCCATGGCCCGATCAAACTAACCAAAGGAAGCAGAGTCATTTCATCGAACACAATGTGGGCGCTACGGATTATGGAAGAAACAGTCGTACCAGTTGGGCGACGTCGGCGCCGCTGTCGCCTCTGGTCTCTAAGTCCTGATGGTACCCATGGAAGGAGTTCACCGACGCCTGGATGATGGCCCATCGCGTCGACATTGCCTTTTGGCTCCTCTTCATTGTCACTTTCTGGTAGTCGCTGTTGATGAGCTTGCGCTCATCGAACTCGGTCTTGATCCTCGCCCAATACTTCCCGCCTTTTTGGTTGGCGCCGATGATGGAGTCATGGCTCACCGTCGCCCACGACTCGCACAGGCAAAGATCTTCCAGAGGCGTCCACTTCGGGCCTCGTGTGCCCGACGCCTTCTTCTTCTTCTTCTTCGTCCTCACGCCGTCCGCGTCTACCTCCACGAGATCATCGTCACCGGCACCCTCGTCGTCCTCTTCGTCGCCGCCCTCTTCGTCCTCATCGTCGTCCTCCTCGTCGTCCTCCACCCCCTCCTCTTCCTCGTCGTCCTCCTCAACCCCGTCGTCCTCCTCAGCACCGGCGCCGTCGTATTCGAGCGGACCCCTGCGGCCGGTGAAAGGGTCGCCGTCCGGACCGGGGCCTGGCTCGCGCTGCTCGTACGCCGGGGAGTAGAGGTTGTTGGGGTTGAAGCCGCCGTGCGGCAGCGCATCCTGGTAGTGCGGCGACAAGTTAGGCGTCACGCACCCGGGAGTGGCGGAGGGGCCGTCATTGTAGAAGGCGGCTTGCGACGGAGAGATCACTCCGGGAACGTACACCGGCATGGACGTACTCCATGGGCTCGCGTTGGTGGCGGCGATACACCCGGCCATTACGTGCTGGTGCTGGCGCGCCGCCTGAGCCTTCTTCTCCAGCTCCACCGCCCTCCGTCCTTTCCGCTCCGCCGTCGATAGCTTCCGGCGCAGGCAATCTTGCTGCCATTCATCGTCGGTCATTCCTTCAGGCTTCTTCTTCGCAGCCGGCGCCTTCCGCGGCTTCGCGAACGGCGCTTTCGCCCCTATCGTCGCATTGCCCGGCGGCTTCTTGGCCGCTTTCTTCGCCATCTTTTTGGGGGCTGTCGGCGGCGCCATGGAATGGGGAGAGGGTAGCGGCGGCGGGTGGACGGCGGGAGGGAGAAAGAAATCGGCGGGATAGGAGAAATGAATCGGCGGCGGGATGTGTTTTGGGAGGCCTGTGCGCGGCGGTATAGGCGCGATTTGGCGGGAGCGGCGGGATTTGGCGGGAGTGTGAGACGAATTTTCCCTGTGCCGCTGACGCGTCGGCCCCGCGCCTCCTCGCCTCTCATTTCGTTGTGTCCGGCGTCCCCGGAGCGTCCCCTGTGGGACGGGGACGGGCTCGGGGCGCCGGACACCGTATGGGGCCGCGCCGGACAAAAATGGGCTTTGGGGGACGCGGCTGGAACGTTTTTTTGTCCGGCGCGCCCCAAATCCCTTTGGGGGACGGTTTGGGGGACGCGACTGGAGATGCTCTAAGCTCCAATGCTTCCCCTTGTTCCATCTGATGGTAACTCCTCATCAAAACATCGCAGTGCTATCATAGTTCCGCGCTATGAATACGGTCAGAGTAATTGCTCTATTGTTCCTCTTGTGTTCAAGCATGCACGATGATATCCTTCAGGGAGTACGTACCTTACTAGTTATAATCAATGTCCTTTTATTTAGGTCGCAATGGAGGATTGCCCGGTCCGCATACACAAAGGCTCAACCACGAATTCAATCTTTTGAGGGAGATCGAACGCCCGGCGCGTACCCAAGATTGAATATAATCCCTCTGTCAATAATCATCATGTATTCTGGATTTAGTTAAACTTAAACATTATAAAGTTTGACAAATATAATCAAATAGACAAAAATTATCAATATCTATAACACTAAATATATATAATACAAAAACATATTTGAGAATAATTCAAATAATATTTATTTATATTATAAATGTTCGTAATTTATTTTTTCCATCTAAAACATGAGGTTTTTCTTGCTTAGGGCATCCCGATGCAAACAAATTATGCAGGTCTATTTTTGTCTGCGGAAACAGCCGGGAACAAAAGCCCTGCCCAGCGACCAGACACAAATGGACCGACCTGTCCGAAGCGAGGCGACTAGGGATGTAAATGGATCAGATCGGATCGAATTTTACTCATACCATATCTTTTACCATATATTTTCCTCGGATCCGGATGGATATTGATCGGTTTCGGATTCGAATACGAATATATCAGACTACGGATTCGAATCGGAAACGGGGTGGACTCGGTACAGGAACAAACATAGTTAGATATATGCTTTCATCGGTAGATACTTATAGTTTTTGCAAATCTTAAGAAGGATTTAAACTTTTAATCTTGTGTAGTTAAGAAAAAAGAGACACGATTTACGTTAAAACTTAAGAATTGATAGAATTTAAAGCTAAACATGCTCGTCAAATAAATTTAGAAACTCAATAACTACTAACCTTGTGATCTGGCATTGGCTTTTGAATCAAAAATTAGATTATCCGGTTTAAAACCTTCAAATTATCCTGATTAAATATTGGATAATTTATTTTCGCATACTATTTACTATACCATATGCTATACCGTATTTGGAGCACCACTTCGAAATCGAATATCCTTATCCATTGGATTCTTTAAATTCGGATATGGACACCATAAAACGGATTCGGGGCCGGTTTCGGCGAGGAAATTATCCTATCCGTTTGCACCACTAGAGGTGAACCCCTTCATGGTGCAAATTCGGGTTTGCAATGCGTCGGCGCGGAGAGCAAGCGCGTTCGCACGTGTACCCCTGTTTTCCTTCCAAGGCCCGCCTGCTAGTGGCACCCAAGCCAGTTGTCACCAACTCGCGTCCCTCCCTCCACAACGCAACACTGTCGTGACGCTGCCGCCTACCCTACCTCTCGTCATTCACAACATTGTTTGTTCGGGTCGCTGCTCGCCGGAGCCCACGATTCATGTCGACGTCGTAGCGCGCACTTTTCAGCGACAGGACATGTCTCTGGCGCTGCACCTTGGCTCTATCCCACCCACCGGCATCGATGCCCAGTAACTCTTTTTCCATTTGCATGGCCGAGGTTGAGGTACAAACCATGGATCATTTTCAACCATTTGCACCTGTTATATTGGCCATTGACCCATCTGCATTACACGCAGATGGACCTGAACAAGTGGATGGAGTTCTTCTACAAGGATGTTATACAAACCTCGTCGGACGATAATGGGTCGGACGTCTCTTCCGGCCTAATGATTGCCATGGCGACCCTCGTCCATAAGCACACCGAGAGGAAAATGCATGTGCATGAGGGCTCCATGAGGCCACACAGGCAGGAGCAATATCAAGCGCAATCAAGAAACTGGAAATTTGAGTTGAATATAGGGGAAAATCAGTCGAAGTGCTCAGGCCGAACCAAAATGTGTCGGGCCGCTGGGTTGCCCCCGACTCAAACAGACAAAGAGGGCTGGACGTCCATTTTCTGTCAGAAACCTGACCTAAAACGGACTAGAATGGACATATTTTGCGTCTGAAATGGATCAAATCACTGGAGAACCTTTTTACATCATATTTTGAACCAACATAAATAGTTCCTCTAAGATCAGTTCTTGTGTACTAGCTAGCGTCAATGGATGGAATATATGAATGACTTATGCTTTCATTGACTCGTAAGATTGAAATGTTTTCTTGAGTGAACAAAAGGACGATTAAATGATATCTATTTAAAATTAGATGTAGGATGGCTGAGATACCCCTTCGAAGATTTACGCTGTTTTGAAATTTAGTGGATCTATGAAAACACAAAAGCCTGCTATATGGATATAATGCAATTTCCTTGTGCATAGTTTTTTGAATTCAAAGAGAATACCATCTCTGTATCCAGGATTCCAGGTAGACATGAATCTTGAATCAAAACTACCGGTGTTCCTGAGGTACGTACCGACCTTGTCATGTATTCGCTCGTGTCCAAATAATTCAGTAGTGGGTTATAAAGTGAAGTGGTGATGATCCGCCAAGAACATTCTGTGGGTAGGTGGTACAAGCATGGTCTTGCATGTTGATAATGGGTTATTTAGGGTGCGTTGCTAAATGACAATGGTTAATTGGTTCAAGAAAACACAGGCATTGGTCACATGAGTTTGCTTACCGGCAATACTTTTGGTCACCTCTGGTTTGGTAACCGGGTTTCCAAATCTCCCTCGGTAAAACTAGGCTTAGCGAGCTAAATGGTTTTTAGGATTTTAGTTCTATGTTTTTATGGGTTCTTATCT
Source organism: Lolium perenne (assembly GCF_019359855.2). Lineage (NCBI taxonomy): Eukaryota > Viridiplantae > Streptophyta > Magnoliopsida > Poales > Poaceae > Lolium > Lolium perenne. The sequence goes on from NC_067248.2 coordinate 195,072,098, forward strand.
CTACAGGGGGATTCCAGGATTAACGTGTGGTTACCGATCTTTAACAATTTATATTATTTAAAAATGATTTCAATTTTAAATTCGGAATCATGTATTCGATATATTCTGGTGAGCATGCCACTTGAAAAATCAGTCCAATTGTTATTCGATAAAGAAATCTCATAGGGTAGCCAAGCCTTGTCTTCACTAATTGAATCAACCGCACGGGTCCCCCTTTCAAGTCAAGGAAACACTTTAGACTCTCGCGTCATCCTTGACTTGAGGGCAACTAGGGTCTCCATGCAGGGTTGCCGCCACTTCCCCCTCTCCGGCCCTTGGTGTTCCCGGGGAGGCTATCCCGTGTGGCTGCTGGTGAAGGTAGTGGCGAGGCATTAGCCACTCTGTTTCTCTCGCATATGGATTCAAGCATCGAGAAAACTGCCAGTGTTTGGTGTTGTCTTGTTGTTACTTGGCGTACAAGGTTTTTGGTTTTCAACTTTTGAGGGCAACATGGCAGGGGGGAGCCTTGACTACTTAGTCAGCCTTCCATGGCAGATTTCATTGTCCAAGTCCTTTTCCCTTCGGTGCACTCTAGATGTGGTCGTACGTTGACCTCGTTCGTCATATCCGGAGAAGGTGGGTATTCTGGTGCTGCAAGCTCGGGACTAGGGAAAATCCTTGGTTGGTTGGCCTAGCAAAGGCAGCAACAATGCCCCAAGGACACCCTTTCCATCCTTTGAGGCATCATCAAGGTCCCTTCTCCCCACCACATACCCATTCCCGGGTGAAATCCTAACATTTGCTTTCCCATATGGCAAATGTGGTGCCTTGGGAGTTCTTTCTACCATGGAGGCACCAGAGTGGTGAGTTCTCTACATCATTTTATCGCTCATTTACCTGTTGCACGTGTTGATGTTCTAGGGGGTCACCGGACTCGAGCTTGGGTACGTATAACGGGATAGGGTACCCCTTCCCATTGTCAACGGGATGACATGTGTGGTTAGAGGATGGGCTCATTATTTTTGGTTTCTTGCCATGTTGCTGATGTCCTTGTCACTTCACATTGGGAATTCAACATCTTCTTTCTAACTAACCTTGCCCTAAAGATTCTTATTTTCATGACTTGTTTGTTTATGGGCAACAACGATGGAGCTGATGAAATGTGCTTACTGTTACGAGGTGGTCATTCTAGTGTTGGCTCCTTTGTTGACCTTGTGGTCATCACCTCACCTATCTCTCGGGTGAGAGCCTATATCGGTCGATGATACGCGTACAGCACGCGTCCGTTGGGAACCCCAAGAGGAAGGTTTGATGCGTACAGCGGGAAGTTTTCCCTCAGTATGAAACCAAGGTTTATCGAACCAGTAGGAGCCAAGAAGCACGTTGAAGGTTGATGGCGGCGAGATGTAGTGCGGCGCAACACCAGGGATTCCGGCGCCAACGTGGAACCTGCACAACACAAACCAAGTACTTTGCCCCAACGAAACAGTGAGGTTGTCAATCTCACCGGCTTGCTGTAACAAAGGATTAGATGTATAGTGTGGATGATGATTGTTTGCAGAAAACAGTAGAACAAGTATTGCAGTAGATTGTATTTCAGTATAGAGAATTGGACCGGGATCCACAGTTCACTAGAGGTGTCTCTCCCATAAGATAAACAACATGTTGGGTGAACAAATTACAGTTGAGCAATTGACAATAAATAGGGCATGACCATGCACATACATATTATGATGAGTATAGTGAGATTTAATTGGGCATTACGACAAAGTACATAGACCGCTATCCAGCATGCATCTATGCCTAAAAAGTCCACCTTCAGGTTATCATCCGAACCCCCTCCAGTATTAAGTTGCTAACAACAGACAGTTGCATTAAGTATTGCGCGTAATGTAATCAGTAACTACATCCTCGAACATAGCACCAATGTTTTATCCCTAGTGGCAACAGCACATCCATAATCTTAGAGATTTCTGTCACTTCCTCAGATTCACGGAGACATGAACCCACTATCGAGCATAAATACCCCCTCTTGGAGTTAATAGCAAAAACTTGGCCAGAGCCTCTACTAATAACGGAGAGCATGCAAGATCATAAACAACACATAGATATAAATTGATAATCAACATAACATGGTATTCTCTATTCATCGGATCCCAACAAACACAACATATAGAATTACAGATAGATGATCTTGATCATGTTCGGCAGCTCACAAGACCCGACAATTAAGCACAATGAGGAGAAGACAACCATCTAGCTACTACTATGGACCCATAGTCCAGGGGTAGACTACTCACACATCACTCCGGAGGCGACTATGGCGGCGTAGAGTCCTCCGGGAGATGATTTCCCTCTCCGGCAGGGTGCCGGAGGCGATCTCCTGAATCCCCCGAGATGGGATTGGCGGCGGCAGCGCCTCTGGAAGGTTTTCCGTATCGTGGCTCTCGATACTGGGGGTTTCGCGACGAAGGCTTTAAGTAGGCGGAAGGGTAGGTCAGGGGGCGTCGCGAGGGGCCCAGGAGACAGGCTGGCGCGGCCAGGGCTTGGGCCGCGCCGCCTGCCCTCCTGGCCACCTCGTGGCCCCACTTCGTTGACTCTTTGGTCTTCTGGAAGCTTCATGGCAAAATAGGACCCTGGGCGTTGATTTCGTCCAATTCCGAGAATATTTCCTTACTAGGATTTCTGAAACCAAAAACAGCAGAAAACAAAGAATCGGCACTTCGGCATCTTGTTAATAGGTTAGTTCCAGAAAATGCACGAATATGACATAAAGTGTGCATAAAACATGTAGATATCATCAATAATGTGGCATGGAACATAAGAAATTATCGATACGTCGGAGACGTATCAGCATCCCCAAGCTTAGTTTCTGCTCGTCCAGGTGTAAACGATAAACAAAGATAATTTCTGGAGTGACATGCCATCATAACCTTGATCATACTATTGTAAGCATATGTAATGAATGCAGCGATCAAAACAATGTATATGACATGAGTAAACAAATGAATCATATAGCAAAGACTTTTCATGAATAGTACTTCAAGACAAGCATCAATAAGTCTTGCATAAGAGTTAACTCATAAAGCAATAATTCATAGTAAAGGCATTGAAGCAACACAAAGGAAGATTAAGTTTCAGCGGTTGCTTTCAACTTGTAACATGTATATCTCATAGATATTTGTCAACATAGAGTAATATAACAAGTGCAATATGCAAGTATGTAGGAATCAATGCACAGTTCACACAAGTGTTTGCTTCTTGGGATGGAGAGAGATAGGTGAACTGACTCAACAATAAAAGTAAAAGAATGGTCCTTCAAAGAGGAAAGCATCGATTGCTATATTTGTGCTAGAGCTTTGATTTTGAAAACAAGAAACAATTTTGTCAACGGTAGTAATAAAGCATGTGAGTTATGTAAATTATATCTTACAAGTTGCAAGCCTCATGCATAGTATACTAATAGTGCCCGCACCTTGTCCTAATTAGCTTGGATTACCGGGATTATCGTAATGCACATGTTTTAACCAAGTGTCACAAAGGGGTACCTCTATGCCGCCTGTACAAAGGTCTAAGGAGAAAGCTCGCATCGGATTTCTCGCTATTGATTATTCTCAACTTAGACATCCATACCGGGACAACATAGATAACAGATAATGGACTCCTCTTTTATGCATAAGCATGTAACAACAATTAATTTTCTCATATGAGATTGAGGATATTGTCCAAAACTGAAACTTCCACCATGGATCATGGCTTTAGTTAGCGGCCCAATGTTCTTCTCTAACAATATGCACGCTCTAACCATAAGGTGGTAAATCTCCCTTACTTCAGACAAGACGAACATGCATAGCAACTCACATGATATTCAACAAAGAGTAGTTGATGGCGTCCCCAGGAACATGGTTATCGCACAACAAGCAACTTAATAAGAGATAAAGTGCATAAGTACATATTCAATACCACAATAGTTTTTAGGCTATTTGTCCCATGAGCTATATATTGTAAAGGTAGAGGAATAGAAATTTAAAGGTAGCACTCAAGCAATTTACTTTGGAATGGCGGGGAAATACCATGTAGTAGGTAGGTATGGTGGACACAAATGGCATAGTGGTTGGCTCAAGTATTTGGATGCATGAGAAGTATTCCCTCTCGATACAAGGTTTAGGCTAGCAAGGTTATTTGAAACAAACACAAGGATGAAGCGGTGCAGCAAAACTCACATAAAAGACATATTGTAAACATTATAAGACTCTACACCGTCTTCCTTGTTGTTCAAACTCAATACTAGAAATTATCTAGACCTTAGAGAGACCAAATATGCAAACCAAATTTTAGCATGCTCTATGTATTTCTTCATTAATAAGTGCAAAGCATATGATGCAAGAGCTTAAACATGAGCACAACAATTGCCAAGTATCACATTATCCAAGACATTTTAGCAATTACTACATGTATCATTTTCCAATTCCAACCATATAACAATTTAACGAAGAAGAAACTTCGCCATGAATATTATGAGTAGAGCCTAAGGACATACTTGTCCATATGCAACAGCGGAGCGTGTCTCTCTCCCACACAAAGAATGCTAGGATCCATTTTATTCAAACAAAACAAAAAACAAAACAAACCGACGCTCCAAGCAAAGCACATAAGATGTGACGGAATAAAAATATAGTTTCAGGGGAGGAACCTGATAATGTTGTCGATGAAGAAGGGGATGCCTTGGGCATCCCCAAGCTTAGACGCTTGAGTCTTCTTGATATATGCAGGGGTGAACCACCGGGGCATCCCCAAGCTTAGAGCTTTCACTCTCCTTGATCATGTTGTATCATCTCCCTCTCTTGATCCTTGAAAACTTCCTCCACACCAAACTCAAAACAACTCATTAGAGGGTTAGTGCACAATCAAAATATACATGTTCAGAGGTGACCTAATCATTCTTAACACTTCTGGACATTGCACAAAGCTACTGAAAGTCAATGGAATCGAAATATCCATCGAACATATCAAAACAGGCAATGCGAAATAAAAGACAGAATCTATCAAAACAGAACAGTTCGTATTGACGAATTTTATTGAGGCACCAGACTTGCTCAAATGAAAATTCTCAAATTGAATGAAAGTTGCGTACATATCTGAGGATCACTCACGTAAATTGGCATAATTTTCTGAGTTACCTACAGAGAATTTTGCCCAGATTCGTGACAGCAAAGAAATCTGTTTCTGCGCAGTAATCCAAATCTAGTATGAACCTTACTATCAACGACTTTACTTGGCACAATAAAACACTAAACTAAGATAAGGAGAGGTTGCTACATTAGTAAACAACTTCCAAGACACAAATATAAAAACAAAGGTACTGTAGTAAAAACATGGGTTGTCTCCCATAAGCGCTTTTTCTTTAACGCCTTTCAGCTAGGCGCAGAAAGTGTGTATCAAGTATTATCGAAGGATGGTACATCTACAGCGGGATGTGGAGTTTTCTCAACCATGCATAGTATATTGGATACATAAGTTTTAGCGTCTCCCTTTTCATTAGTCTTGGGCTTGCTATTCTCATCAAACAAATTTTCAGGAACAAGCCAAGCATAGTTATTTTCTAGTGCATCATTCATCGCTAGGAGCTTACATGGTATTGGTGCTTTGATCTCCCCACCATCATTAATATTATTAGTGTACCTTATTCTCTCCATGTCCATCTTTTCAAGGAGACTAACAAAATTGGTATAAGAACCAAGCATATTATATTTAGCAAAGACCTTTCTAGCCTCTCTTGCTAGACCACCAAATTCTCTAAGAAGGGTTTCTAAAACAAAATCTTTCTTTTCTCCTTCTTCCATATCACCAAGTGTAAGAAACATGTGTTGGATTATAGGATTGAGATTAACAAATTTAGTTTCCAACATGCGAACTAAAGCAGCAGCAGCAATTTCATAAGTAGGAGCAAGATCTACCAAGTGTCTATCTTCAAAATCGTCAACGGTACTAACATGGTTGAAAAGTTCTTCTATATTATTTCTCCCAATTATAGACCCGCGCCCTACCGGCATGTTTTTTACGGTAAAATTAAAAGGAAACATAATAAAATAAGTAAAGCAAATACAAGTAACTAATTTTTTTTGTGTTTTTGATATAGCAAACAAGATAGCAAATAAAGTAAAACTAGCAACTAATTTTTTTGTATTTTGTTTTAGTGCAGCAAACAAAGTAGTAAATAAAACTAAGCAAGACAAAAACAAAGTAAAGAGATTGGATTGTGGAGACTCCCCTTGCAGCGTGTCTTGATCTCCCCGGCAACGGCGCCAGAAAAAGAGCTTGATACGCATACAGCACGCGTCCGTTGGGAACCCCAAGAGGAAGGTGTGATGCGTACAGCGGCAAGTTTTCCCTCGGTATGAAACCAAGGTTTATCGAACCAGTAGGAGCCAAGAAGCACGTTGAAGGTTGATGGCGGCGAGATGTAGTGCGGCGCAACACCAGGGATTCCGGCGCCAACGTGGAACCTGCACAACACAAACCAAGTACTTTGCCCCAACGAAACAGTGAGGTTGTCAATCTCACCGGCTTGCTGTAACAAAGGATTAGATGTATAGTGTGGATGATGATTGTTTGTAGAAAACAGTAGAACAAGTATTGCAGTAGATTGTATTTCAGTATAGAGAATTGGACCGGGGTCCACAGTTCACTAGAGGTGTCTCTCCCATAAGATAAACAGCATGTTGGGTGAACAAATTACAGTTGAGCAATTGACAATAAATAGGGCATGACCATGCACATACATATTATGATGAGTATAGTGAGATTTAATTGGGCATTACGACAAAGTACATAGACCGCTATCCAGCATGCATCTATGCCTAAAAAGTCCACCTTCAGGTTATCATCCGAACCCCCTCCAGTATTAAGTTGCTAACAACAGACAGTTGCATTAAGTATTGCGCGTAATGTAATCAGTAACTACATCCTCGAACATAGCACCAATGTTTTATCCCTAGTGGCAACAGCACATCCATAATCTTAGAGATTTCTGTCACTTCCCCAGATTCACGGAGACATGAACCCACTATCGAGCATAAATACCCCCTCTTGGAGTTAATAGCAAAAACTTGGCCAGAGCCTCTACTAATAACGGAGAGCATGCAAGATCATAAATAACACATAGATATAAATTGATAATCAACATAACATGGTATTCTCTATTCATCGGATCCCAACAAACACAACATATAGAATTACAGATAGATGATCTTGATCATGTTCGGCAGCTCACAAGACCCGACAATTAAGCACAATGAGGAGAAGACAACCATCTAGCTACTGCTATGGACCCATAGTCCAGGGGTAGACTACTCACACATCACTCCGGAGGCGACCATGGCGGCGTAGAGTCCTCCGGGAGATGATTCCCCTCTCCGGCAGTGTGCCAGAGGCGATCTCCTGAATCCCCCGAGATGGGATTGGCGGCGGCGGCGCCTCTGGAAGGTTTTCCGTATCGTGGCTCTCGGTACTGGGGGTTTCGCGACGAAGGCTTTAAGTAGGCGGAAGGGTAGGTCAGGGGGCGTCGCGAGGGGCCCAGGAGACAGGCTGGCGCGGCCAGGGCTTGGGCCGCGCCGCCTGCCCTCCTGGCCACCTCGTGGCCCCACTTCGTTGACTCTTCGGTCTTCTGGAAGCTTCGTGGCAAAATAGGACCCTGGGCGTTGATTTCGTCCAATTCCGAGAATATTTCCTTACTAGGATTTCTGAAACCAAAAACAGCAGAAAACAACAACTGGCACTTCGGCATCTTGTTAATAGGTTAGTTCCAGAAAATGCACGAATATGACATAAAGTGTGCATAAAACATGTAGATATCATCAATAATGTGGCATGGAACATAAGAAATTATCGATACGTCGGAGACGTATCAGTCGACAATGTGGCAACCTTCAAACTAGGCGAGGGGGCAGGGTCTCTCTTCGATGATAGATAGTGAAGATGTTAGACTGAACTGTGGTCTTCCTCCACTAACTTTTTATTGATTTCACCCTTAATTTGCTTCTTCTTCGATGCGTGAGTGAGGGGGCATATAATTCCAAATCTTTTATGGGTATGTGTTTCAAATTTGGTCTTCAAATTTTGTACCCTGATAGACATATCTTGTATCAAGATTGTCGAACTTTCGAGGAAGTTACATTTTCTTCGATGTGATTCTATTGTGAGGCATATCTTCTATAAGTTAAATATTATGTCATTTTTTACTTTCTTTATTTATGTTGTTGTGTGCATCCAATCTATTTAGTGGCCGATTGTGTACTATTGTGACTTGTAATGCACTTATACAAACTTTGAGTTTAATAAAGCACCCTTTATTAAAAAAGGAGGAAGCACCGAATATACTCTCGCATATTAACAGATCCCGAACCGGTACGTACATAAGAGAGAGAGAGGAGGAGTTCTAGAAAATCCTATCAGGGTTTCGCCCCCCTCGCTGGCGATGCCGCCGGCCCCCCTCGCCTCCGTTGGCCTTGGGACCTTGGAGGTGCGACGGACCACGACCTCTCGCCAGTGGGAGGTTTCACATCTTTCTTTTATGTATTTGCATGGTTTTCTTCAAGATGGCGTGGCAGCGGCTACATCCTGAAATTAGAATGAGGTCCTCCCTGCTCAATCTTCGTTCTGGTGGTGCGCCTAGAACCATCAGAGGGAGTATGTAGTTATCTTCCCGGTGGATCTCCTGGGATCCGATCGTTGTGTTAGTCAGTGTTGTTGCAAGTTTGGCTCTTCCGATCATGGTTCTGATCTTTGGCATGGTTGCTGCTCTAGTGCGCTGATCCTTTGGAACCTTAGCACAATGATTTTCCGTCTGTCTAGCTACTACAACAAGCTTCACTATGATATGCTTTGTCTGGCCCTAGTGAGGGAGGGGCGAGGACGGTGGCGCGCACTCGACTCGCTCGGGTGCTTGTAGTCTTCGCTAGACCATGCAAGAATCTATTTGTTTTGCTTTTAGATCTCTTTCTACTACCGTTAATGATTATCAATATATTGATGGATTTTTCATACAAAAAAGTACTCTCGCATATTGAATATTGATCATATTGAAGCGTCAAGGCAGAAGTATAGTCGTCTTAGAGCAGACCGAGTACACTTGCAGCATTTGTTTTTGTAGAAGATTAAGATCTGTGCACCTGCAAAAATTCATGCAAAAACATTCTACCTAAGTTTATTCACAAAAAAAAAAATGTCCGTGTAGAATAGTAAGTTTTTGTGCACTTACTTCCTTTCTATCCATAGGGCGCAAGAATACATTTGTTTGCACCAAACACAAATCATATGCATGCAATACTTATTTCCCTGAAAAAGATACATGTAATACTTTTTTTTTGAAATTCAAATATAAATTAAAACTAGCAAGCCGCCTCATTAAAAATCTTCCATCCTCCTTAGGTACCCTGGTAAGAAAAATAGTGCGTCTAAAACTTGCTGGTAAACATCACGGTTCGATTACATCATTGCTCAGGAGAGCTAAATCATTTATAGCATCTAAAATAACATGACTAGGTGGGTCATCATCTCATGAAATAATACTATCTGCTTCAAAACAGAACCTTGCAAGATTATGTGCAACCTTGTTCCCTTCTCTTGGACAATGTTGAAAGATGATCATACCCAGGCGTTGAGAAATTTGAAAGCAATCCGCAAGGGTAGAAGTATATGGACCCCAGATCTCAGCACCATTACAAGTCTCAATCAATTCCAAACAATCTGATTCAATAATTACCGGAGAATAGCCTATACTCTCTATTTGTTGTAGGCCATGTCGAAGAGCTTCGGCCTCACCGGTCTTGGCATCCAGAAGATTAAGTTTAGGCCATGCTCCTCCCGCTATCACCTCGCAATGATCATTACGAATAACTACTGCCACTGCCCCCATACCATTTGGAAAATATGAAGCATCAATATTAGCTTTGTATTTATTCCGAGGAGGTTTAAGCCACTGTATCTGCCTCGGGATTGCATTTTTCGCCGCTAAGCCATAATTGAGGGTAAGTGCTTGTATTGAAAAAGCCGATCGCAATGGAGGCGCCACCCTCTCTCCCTTCACAACTTCCCTTCTCTGCCACCAAATATACCAAGATGATACAAGAATTATTTCTTGCAAACCGAGCTGACCAAGAACAGGCTACTTTTTTGTAGGGCTTCTTAATATTTCTTCCAGTACCACAGATCCGGATCTGTCCAAACAAGCGTTATCGATCACTTCTTTAAGCCCCAATGATTTTCAGACTTCTTTCGCTCTTTTACAAGTGAACATTAAATGACGGATATCTTCTGAGCCTTGCATACATATAATACATTGGGCGGAGACTTTGATATGTCTGTTTGCCAAAACACTAACCCGTGGAATTAATCCATGCAAGGCCCTCCACCCAAAAATCTTAATTTTTGCAGGAACACTTAGCTTCGAAAGTATATCTCAGACAGGATTTGTCGTGGATGATCCTTGTCCATCAGCATGCCCTATTTTGATCCGAAACTGGTGCTCCCACTCGGTATAATATGCAGAACGAACTGAGAAAGTATAAGATTTTGTTTTATGCCATGCAACAAAGTCATCCTCTAGATTTGGGCCAATCGGTATTTCCAAGATCTTTTGAGCTTCAAAAGGATGGAAAGTATCACGGACTAGTTCTACATCCCAAAGTCTAGTAGCTGGATTAATCAGTTCTTCAACAGTTCTTAACAGATTCTGACCACGCACCGTGTCAATTTTCCTAGATACATTCCTAGGAATCCAGATCTTTCCAAATATTAATACTCCGTCCAGTTCCTACTCTCCATATATGACCTCTCTTAAAAGTTTGGATACCACTAACAATGCTCTTCCATGTGAAAGATGACTCACTCTTTGGACCATCATTAAGCAAATCTCCAGTTGGATAGTATTTGGCCTTCAGGAATTGTGCACAAAGAGTATCCGTCTAGTCAGAAGTCTCCAAGTTTGTTTTGCAAGCATTGCAAGATTAAACGCATGAAGATCTCGGAAGCCCATACCTCCCTGTTTTTTCGGTATGCACATCTTCCACCAAGCACTCCAATGCATACATTTTTGTTCTTCAGTGTCACCCACCAGGAAGCCGACATAGCATCAATAATCTCCATGCAAATATTCTTCGGAATTTTGAACACCCCCATAGCAAATACATGAACAGATTGGATCACCGCCTTCCTAGATACACGTAATACTTAGTCATGTCTATGAGTGATTTATGATTAAAAAAATCAGAGAACTGAAAATACCATTTTTAACCAGGAGTGTTTGTTCCCGAGCACACCTAATAGTTACTTCATACTCCGTCGTTCCAATAAGTGTCACATATTTATCTAGATTTGTATGTATCTAAATATGTTTTACCGTGTAAATATATGCAAATCTAGATAAATTTACTATACTTATTTTAAAATGGAGCAAGTAAGACTAGTCATAGTGCGGAATAACATAGAGTTGTGTCATGCATAGGACACCAGTCTATGTTACTACTTTCATAGTGCTTACCAGGACTAACATAGATGTAGTATCATATATGAGGAAAAATGTTGGAAGTGTGACGTTAATTAGATTGTAGACTCATTTTATCTTGAGAAGTGTGATGTTATGTTAACATAGTGTAGCTAGTTACCACAATTATCTATCTTCATTTAATGACATGTCATACTCCCTTTATTCCAAAGAATAAGGTGCTCTCGCTTTTTCGTGTTTTTTCTTTGACCAAGAATTACTTTAAATGCATAAAAAATCATTGTACTTCCCCTTTCCCGGTTTACAGGTCTTGCACGTATCCATATGTCATAAATTTATCCAACAAATACAGTGTAAATATTACAGAAATATATCATTACAAAACTTAGATGTTCTATTTTATAATGATATAATTTTTATGTTGTATAATTTATGTTATGTTTATCAAATTCATGATCTAGGGATGTGTGTGGACCTTGTAAACCTGGATGGAGGTAATATTAATATTAGCATCATTAGAATATGTTTTAAAATTTTAATACGATCTAATGATACTAGTTAGTACGTCTTAAAATAAGTGTGCGTCTTATTCATTGAAATAAAAAATATCATTCAAATGCCTAGTTGGTAGTGATATGTTATTACCTTTGTTACTCCCACATAAGTAATCCAATAATCTTCCTGTTGATAGGGCAAAGAAAAGTTAAAAGAGCAGGGAAACAAGGAGCCTGCTGCATGGAGCAAGTGCAGCACAGGGAGTGGCGAAGGCGAACGTAGGTCATGGAGTACGTCGTCTCGTCGCTGCATTGACGTTTTCCTTTCTCGTCCTGGCGGCCATGCAAGGGCACTGCCCTTAATTCCCGCCTATGCATGCACCACGCCACCCTCTAATAGAAATACCCTTTCCCCGATCGATCTCATATGCAAGCCATGACCTCACACTCACAGGGGAAAGTTAAGAGTTCTTTAGTTTGTGTACTTGGCAGGGCATGTGAACCCCTGGGTACGTAGTTAAGTAATGTTTCCTCCATTATACTAGTAGTGTGATGCAGAGACTTTGAGTGACACGCTCGAGAATTTCAGTGTACGTAGTCTGCATAGATAAGGAACATATGCATGCATGGCTGAACAATGACGGTAATTTACTGAAGAAATCTTGGCTCTCTTTTTTGAAGGATAAGGTCATAAGGAGGAAAAAACTTGACCTTTTTCAAATGAAAGATAAGGTCACAAGGAGGACAAAACTTGACTCATGATGCGTCATGGTCATGGAAGGATCGACGATCGAGCTGGGTGCATGGAGATAAAGAGGGCCGAGGCAGGGAGGGAGATGATAAACGAAAAGTGACAGAAGAACTCAAGAGTGTGTGTGTGTGAATTGAATGCTGAGCGAAAAGGAAAACAAGGACATAAATGCATGCCCTCCACCACTGCACATGTGAGGGGACTTATTATTGGAGTATCATCAGCTCCATTCCCATGCATGCTGCTTCTCTCCTTGCTCTACTCCAGCTGTAAAGATGGAGGAGAGGGCACACGAGCATAGACCTGTGACACGGCATGTGTCTCGGGGCCTCCTTGAGATGAACATCATGCATGTAGCTACATTGGCAAACAAAAATCTGGATGCATTTCTAAAAGACACTAGAACGGGGAGGGATTGAACCAAAATTTGATGCAATGCTGCAGGAGCAGCAGCTAATTCTGGCCGGCCTCGCATTTTTCTTCAGGTAGTTTCTACATCTGCAGGAGAATTTATGCCCATCGATCCATGGAATACAGAGTTGGTTCATCACATTTACTCGCCATCAATGGTGCAAATATGAACAAACAAATCAGCTGCTGACATATGACAATATTTTGCACTGCAAGAGAGTATTCAGAATATAGAACTGGTGACTAGTGAGCTGGGATCCATGGTGCATTACTGCAGATACTGGAGTGGTAAAAAAAAATCAACCTGCACTTGCTTAATCGACATAGTACTAAGTTGTAGGACATGTGCATTCACAACAGAGCTACTCCTGGAAGGCTGCAACGGCAACTGCGTTCCAGGTCCAAGCTTGAGTTGTAGAGTGACCACAGCAGCGGCGCTAGCTGTGAGGTCAGGGTTTAGATCGATCGATGATCAAGTAGGCATAACTCGATCAATTTCGCGAATAAGCCTAGCGTTTCCGACATCTCTCCCTGTCGCCACAATGTAACGTACTTACACGCACAAGTACACCATCCTTGTCGAGCTATGGACCATGCGTGCATCTCGAAGATAAGACTTATCAACTAACAGTAAACTGCAAGACCATGTCACATTTGCACCCTGCCGTCCATACGTAAAAGTTTTAGTACGCCGCACAATAATACCCGCAGAATTTTTTTAGTTCAAAATAATTGTCGTGATTTTAGCTCAACGACAGGTATTTTTTATCCGAGCTAGCGATACAATAGTGTGCAGACATAGCAAAAGAGCTAACTAACTCTTGATGTGTGCACATATGCACGCAATACGTCTGGGGCCCTAGCTAGGTGAAGAAATTGAACTTTAGGCGAGTTGGGGCAGGCAATGTGATGAATCTAGCAGGGGTCTAATTCCCCACATGCTTCCCATTACTACCCATCACTAATGAGTTAATAATCTCTGCACATGCCGGTGTCCGGACGGTGCATGCAAAGGGATAAGAGCATCTCCACTCGTCTCCCCACAGAGCCCCCACGGCCACTTTTTTTCATCCGGACGGCGAAATTCGGCCCAGTCACGCCCCCGGTTCCTCGTTTTGGTCCGGATTTGGGCCTATTTTCATCCGGCGATCCCACGCCATCCCCGGCCCCCCGGGGAGCGCTCGGGGACTCCGGATGAAGCTAAGCCAACCGCCCACGCCCACGTGTCTCCTCTTTCGTCCGGATTCCCCGAGCCATCCTCTTTTTCCCCGAGAAACGTCGCTTGGGGAGCACACGATTGGGAAACTACTCCTCCCCACGCCAAATCTTCCTCCAATCCGGACGAAAATTTCGCCGGATTTGGGCGTGGGGAGCGCCAACGAGTGGGGATGCTCTAACACAGCAATGAATAATGATAACAATACATACTCATCATATATATAGCAGCGAAAAATAGCTGTTTGTTGTGTCAGTGTGTCAAATACTCTGGTGCCACGCACGCCGCGTGCAATGCCAGCGTGCGTGCTTCTCCGGTTCTCTCCATATGGTCTATGGATGGCCTGCCTTGCCGATGCAAATGCACGCATGCGATCGGAGGTGTAATTTCTATTTTTTTTTAAACTGGGGAAGAGGTTTATGGAGTATCTTAATCAATTACTCCTTTCGCTAATACTACCTCCATCCCAAGGTTTAAGGTCTATATTTTTTTCCAGAAAGTCAAACGAAGTAAAGTTTGACCAAACTTTTTAAAGAATTTATGAACAAATATATATTTTGTAGGTACCATACGAAAATATATTTCATTATCTATCTAATAATATTGATTTTGTATTTTTAATGTTAATGATTTTTTATAAAAACTTAGTCAAACTTAATTCTGAAAAAAAATATAGGCCTTAAGACTTGGGATGGAGGTAGTACAAGGTTACTACCAAAAGTATATTTTTTATCTATACAAGATCACTATTTTTTCTGAGAATAATTAATAGCATTTCTCTCTCATACATTGGTGATGATTAATATGGATATTGCATACATTCTTACTGTATATAGATAGGGACACCACATGTAACATATTTAATTAGCCCAAATCACGAGATTTTTTTTATATAATTAATCGTGCTATTTATTATGAGTTGATGTTATGTTCTTAGTATCTAGAAAATGAATAGTACTAGTAAGTAAGGAGAATTGCATAGTTAATGGAACATAGGACAAAGCCAAGTACAAACAGACTACTAAAAAAATCTACTGCCACGGTAGACAGCCCCGACAAACGCTTCCAACACAGTAATATATTATATTCTCCAGCAATTACATTTCTGCAATCCAAAACGCATCATGACGAATGGACATGCATACATGGATCGATGTCTATGAACATGTTTTAGGTTTTGTTCGGTTAACTCCACACCTGTAGAATTCCTATTCTCACTCATTTACCAACCGGTGAAACACTATCTTATAAAATCTAACTCTTCGTAGCTTCTTTATGTGAGACCAAATTTAGCACCTCCGTCTCTTATCATGTCATGCCACACATGATCATTAAGATTTCTAGGAATTTTTTTTTTGCATGGAAAACTAGAATTGATCCATTATTTCTACCAAGCATTGGGGTAGGTTTGGAGGGGTTTGACAGCCTTAAAGCATCTCTAGTAGATCTCATAAAAGTGATCAAACCCTTAAATAACTGAATTTTACAGTTTTGATCGAAAATTGGCCCTATCAGATCCCTTAAAATAGTCCGACCCCCACGACCCTTGAATCTGAAGTTTCGGAGGCAAAACTGAGCAAAATCGGTCGTGTATACTGGTCAAAGCTGGTTGTTGGGAAGTTTCAGATCCCGCCAATCGCCCTTCTTTCGCTAGGCTTGTCGGATTCCAGCCAAATTCCGTCGAACCTCAACACACGAGATGCTAAAATCGGATGGTTATCGCCGGAATCGACCAGTGGCGGAGCCAGCTATCTGGCAAGCTATGGCCTTTGCCACACCTAAATTACTATATTTTGCATAGTATGTATCCATAATTGTACATAAATTACTTAATTTTGCTTAGTACATGGTCATTCCGCCACACCTAAATTTTAATTCTACCTCCGCTACTGGAATCGACAGCCACAAGTCCAAATCAGGTTGGATTCGACCTTGACCTGGTCATGGAGCAGGGCAGCACGGCGGCCGCCCGCTGGTCGGCGGCGGAGAGCAGGGGCGGTGGAGCGGGCAGGGACGCAGCTTGGCGGGGCATGCCGGGGCGGAGCTCCCGCAAGAAGGGGCAGAAAGGATGTTACAATCCGTTTTTACGGGGCATAGCTCATTTGAGACCATAAAAAACGATTAAGGCGCCCTCCATTGACGTTTTAAAGGCCAATTTTTTACACGATCCGCTAGAAATGCTCTAATCCTTTTCCATCCCACTTTAAACCCCCACCTATAACAGAACAAGCCCTTACGCAACTCAGGTTTAGGGCTAAATTAAGATGGTAGTACTAGCTACACGCGTACGTACACGGTACACACGAAGCTACCTGTGCTAGCGATTGTTACAATGCACTGCAGATATGGGACGCGTACGTGCACGGTACAATTAATCGTAACAGTGTTATTCGATCGATCTCTCGATTGAATTAATGGAGCACTGATCACATCCAAGCACGACACCAAACGTACGTGTTGCATGGGCCGTACGGCGTCGCACATCGAATCGACCAGCATAAGTGTGCATAGCCTAAGTGCATGGTACTGGAACAGTGAACAACATGGCATATGCATACATCTATGTACATATCTCGTGAGATTGTGAGACCTGATAGCAATAACACGCAAAACATAACAGTGTCTTGGTTCTTTTCACGCGGAAATAATCTGCGCGTCCGGATTTAAGCTCATCTTGTGTGCGTTGATCATGTGCGCTAGTGCTAGCACAAGCCCGCTTCAAGAGGGTAGTTTACGCATGGGTGCCCATGAAATTTAACCCTCAAACGTACGTTGATTGCAACTCCACTTATTGTTCTTCTCCTTTTGTCGTCAGCTGATATGGTACAGTCAGTAGTACCTATTCTTTCCTCGCACGTAGACATCATGCATGATTGCAGCTGATTCGAGCCGGTTAGTTAGGGGAGCTTGCTAGCTTATTCTTCTGTCTTACTTTTGCTCATGCATGGTCGGCGGTGTACCATCTCCCATAAGACAACTATGTGTTGGTCATTCATTGTCTCGATTGTTCGTTCTACATGCATGCGACATCGCCCAAACAATGTCAATGAGTTGTGCCCACCAAAGTTTGTAATTCTTGGTTGCAAAAAAACCCGGTCGGCAGAGGTATTACCGTTTTTCGGTAATACCGGAAACACAGGTCATAATTTCGCCCGACATTTTTCAACGAATTTATATTTTTTTCCAAAATTACCAAAATATTTAAATTTGTAAAAATTATATAAATATAGGTATATTTCTTCTGGTATAAAGTTTTCTTGGTGGTAACTGGAATAACTAGTTTTCGGCGTGATTTTGGAATCTTGGCCCACGACAAAAAAAACCTTGGTGCCCACAAGCTAAGAAAACTCACAAAGTTGTCAACAATTGCACAAAGTTTTTACATGCACAACCACAAGCGTCGGAACATTTTTACTTATCATTGAATCCAAAAATCCCTCGTTTTGGGTTGTTTGAAAGCGTTTTCAACACCCTAGGTTCACATGTCAGCTAACACATGGCAAAGTAACCCTTTTACTCATTGGTTGTTGACTCAGTGGACTCATTGGCTAGCCAGGGACAAAATTTGGTGGGGTTAGACTGACTAGATACAAGGACCAATACATAAATATATGTAAAAGTAAAGGGGGTCATAGAAAAGTTGTGTGGTTAGTTTACTCTATTACACCTGGGCAAAACTCGGACTATGCCGGGCCCAAAAAGCCCAAAGCAAAAAAACATAGGCCCAGGCCATGATCGACCGTTGGGCTTATAAAGCAACCCGAGCCCAAGCCCGACCCTAGCCCGACTCTTTCCTAAACCACGCATCTTGCAAGCCCGAGTTTGGCTCGGCCCAACATTTAGGCTCGAAATTCAGGCCCATGATTTTCAGGCCAACCGGGCCGTGCAGCCCATGCCCATGTCTAGACCTTATAGCTTACACATAGATGGGGCTAGACTCAAGCTAGACGAGAACCAAAATTACCTAGACCTAGTGAGTAATTGCTAGTGGTTCTTGCCCTTGTAGCTTCGTTGACGATCTTGGTGACAATAAGCAGCGAAGGGTTGATACCGCCAGCCGTGGAATCGACGAAGGAGGGTGTTGGGAAGATAGTGAAAGACGCATAGCTCAAAGATTCAATGGGTATATTTGACTTTAATTAGTGCATCCCTAGAGGGCATGACGACCTGAGTGCAACTCGGTAAGGAAGGGACAGACCGGGTCGAGACAATTTTCATAAGAACTCGGTAAGTTTATTTAAGTACATTTTCATAAGAAGTTTTTAGAAGAAAATTGCTGAGCACGTAGTGTTATGCTAGAAAGGAAAATGTCCCTCGAAGGAAACAGAAGCAAAGCACAAAAAAAAAAAAAACTCCTAGTCATTTATAGGTCATGCAAACTAGTCCGGCCCAGGCAGCATCGGATCATAAACTATATGCCTACATCTGAGGTTCTTGCGGAATTCTGCTTCCCATCCCAGCCCAAACGAAATCCATAGAAAGCCCATTGCCATGCCTTCTAGCCTACCCTCCCTACCCACCACCAATTTCGAAGAAAACCTAAACACATCCTCTTCCCTAAGATTTTTTTTTGGAAAATCCCATCCTACAGCCCCCCCCCCTCTCCGGCAACGGCGACGCCGACGCCGGCGGCGCTAGGTAACCAGAGCCAGCAACCGACGCTTATTCCTGCTCACGGACTTCGTTCCAAGAGGTATGGTCCTAACCTCCGGTGGCTACACCCGTACAGATATCATCAAAGAAGAAACCGTCATAAGAAGAAACCGGCATACAGTTGGTTCCTTAAGATCTCGGTGGTGATTCGATTCAGGATAGAGAATGACCACTTTACTTGACTGAGTTTTAGTTATGCTGTTCAGCTGTTTCAGATTGAAGGCTGATCCGATGTATGTAAGTATATGGTGCCTGAAGATTCATGATATCTTAAGTCTAATTGAAATGTCTGAACTACTAGGAGCTGTAGTGTTCCATGGTAGCGTGCTCTGGTGTGGATAGGAATTTGCACTCTTAGGAAGATGTTAGCTGGTGTAGTGATTAATCTATTTTTAAATAAAGCAGTCAAGCAATTTTTTCGGCCTTCCATGTATTGTGACATTCTGACTTGCTTGATGGAGACAATATTTTTATCACTTGCTATTTGTAGCTGAATACATCTGTTTCACAGATTCACATATTATCAATTGAAAGTGTAAAGTGCAACTTTTTCACACATATTTTGCATCCTAGCAAATTAGTATATAGGTAATACTTCCTTCTTCATGTTAGAATCGGACGACAGACCATCGCAATTCCTTTCCTTGAAACGATTCGCCTGAGCCCCTAACAGTGCTACTTCCTTCTATTAAAAATCAGGCTCCTTGTAGCTCAAGCTCTAAATCGAATTTCTAAGTGCAGTGTTTTGGGTCACAAGCTATATGGAACCTTTTTTGTTGAACAATTCAAACACGGTTTTTTGAAGTTCCAAAAAAATCCAAGAAAAAATTCTAGATGTAGAAAATAATGTACTCTACGAACGTGAAAAAATAAATTCTCAACTCGAAATACCCCATATTTTTGGGTGCACAAAAATGAAAAAACATGACATCTAAAATAGTGAACAGTGCAAATTTTCATTCAACCAAATTCTGTCAGATTTTGTTATTTTTGTTAACCCTAGAATGTAAGGTATTTCGGGTTGAGATTTCTTATGTCAGTAGAGTACATTACTATCTACATCAAGGATTTTTTATTTTTTTTCAGATTTTTTTTGATACTTTGAAATATTGTTTTCAAATTTTGAAAAACCCGGGCTCCCTGTAGCTTGAGCTCAAAAGCGAATTTCTGACACTATAGTCCCATCGTGATAGAATGTAGTTTAGCCCTGATTATGGCAAATTGCAGTAAGTGATTATTTCAGAAGCTCAGACTGTTTAGTATTTCATATACTATGACCGAGTGTATGGTCGGCTGTAGCTAGCTGAGCATGTGTGCTTGCAGCTCGCTAACCCCTGTTCGAGGCACACACGACTCATGGCGG
Organism: Lolium perenne; assembly: GCF_019359855.2. Lineage (NCBI taxonomy): Eukaryota > Viridiplantae > Streptophyta > Magnoliopsida > Poales > Poaceae > Lolium > Lolium perenne. The sequence continues at coordinate 195,092,468 of NC_067248.2, forward strand.
GTGCTCATTTAGTTCATCATCTTTACGAAGTGACCACAGGGGCTAGTCCCTGGTTTGTGCAATATTGCATACAACCTATCAAGTTTCGAAGCTAAGCTAGTCATTAGTGGGTTGGGATAAGTTCATACAGATGGTATCATCTTTATTATGTCTGCCGGTCTGCCCATGTAGAGCCCAAACCATAACATGTTAATGCCATTTTCCTACAACCTATAAGAATCATATCAGTGCCCTTGGTGTTTGCCAATGTATTGCAGCATGTATCTTCATCATCAGTTGCTTATGACTCTACCCCCCCTGCGTAGCCAACACACAGGTACACAAAGTCTGATGATCAACTATCCAGCACAGCTTCAAGTGGTCACAATCAATTGCATTTTTTGGTCGCAATACAGAACTCTTTGGGTTTGTAATCTTTTGAAATTTGTGCGAGCACAGTTACGTTAGGTTGCTGAAAATATATTTACAGAACAGTTACATGTCCTACTCATAAAGTAGTTCATGTAGCTGATATGTTTGAAAATTTGCGAAATATTGCCTTAACATGTTTTTCATGAACATTTTATCTGTGTATAATTATGAAAACAACCAATGATTTGGAGTAATTGAGAAATTGGCTTCTTTTTTCTTGGTATGGGGTCAAATGTGGAGCCTCTGTTCAATTCATGAGGTATCTTTCATCAGTATATTCAATCAGTGTTATCATGGATGTTTCGCTATGTTGCATACATGTGCACACGGCAAATGCTGAAGCACTTTTGTTGGCTGATGGCAATGATTCGTGAACCATGATATCAGAATTATCTTACATTTGATTGTTAACCTTTGTTTTCCTCTCGCTGTGTTTTTTCCAGGTAAATAATTTGGTGTCCATGTTGTTGCACTCTGTAATGTGTTCTACTTCACATGGTTTTTATATGTACACCAACTTGGTTTACCTGAAACTGATTTTTATTCAGCCATAGAGTCTGTAGGTTTGTTGTTTGAATGTCCTATCCAGGTAATTTAATAAGCTAACCCATTGAAATCAATGAACAATTCTGTGTTTGAGAGCATGGCACTGTTTTATTTTTCACAGGACTGTATACTTGCCCATTGGCACACTGCATCATCTCTTCAGTTGGTCAAAGATTGATTTGAAAGAAAAGAAAGCCTAAGGTAGCTGCAGCAGTGATCTATGAGCACACTGCTACAGCTGATAGATAATTTTGTGCTACTTTATGTGTTTCATATAATATTTCAAAATGGTGGTAGCTCAGATTGGAAGGATTTTATCTCTCTTGCCCACTTTTCTGTCAGTTTCTACCATAAGATATCATTCAGTGACTGGGCTGCAAAAGCTCTCTTGAACATGTGCATAATATCTTGTTAAGGTGACATGATGACAGAGACAAGGTATCTAGGACTAAAATGGAGTTAGACAAGCATATTTTGAAGTGAAGACAAAACTATATAGGAGCAATGTTATCGTGTATAGGGGGGAATTATAGCTCTTAACACTGATGCTCTTAATGGGAAAAGCTTCTTTTTCTAATTTCATTTAATCCAACAAAAAATCCAGTATCATGGTATTCCCAACATGTGTTTGCACTTGCCAATTTGCCGTCTGAATTCAGAGGGTGAAGCTTCTGTACTGGACTACAATGCACATGTTTCTTGCCATAGTTGCATGTGATCTCTTGTTCACTCATTTGCACTTGTTCTAATGAAAGGTTATGTTATTGCTTTGTGCACAATGTAAGCTTAATATTGGCATGCAACCGCAAAAAGGGGAGTCGGCTTGGGTCTTCACTTGCATGATTATCTTTGCTTATTTGGCAATCTTCAACATTTCAGCTCACGATGTCGTTCACAACTTCCAAATATTTCTAACTCTACCCAATATTGAAACTTTGACATTTGTTTTTCTCCAAGTTGTTATTTCTCTTGATGTTATATTCTCCCGTTTCAAGACCTAAACTTGGGGATGGAGAGCACAATGTTTTTGCCAGTGCTGAATTCTGACTACACTAGCTGAGTCTTTGGTGCCCATTCGCTTGTCAACTAGAGGTTCTTTCATATGTTTGCATTTTGATATTATACATACATATTAAAATATGCATGCTATTCTTTCTTTCATTGCCATACACTTGGGTATCATTAAATTGAGAGTTTTTTTTCTTTTATCTGACAGATGTTGAAGATCCCTGCTTTCCAAGTAGATGTAGCACCTAAGAAAGGTAAAGGTGTGATGACCTTTGGACCCCACCCAAAAAGGGACCATCCACAGCCTACATGTAATAGTATTTTTGGGCTGCCCTGCAATGTCCGAATGCTTCTGGTAAGTTTGGTATTCAAAAAAGTATATTGTGTCATCAATGTCTAAGCCTTCTTTGGTCTCAGGTCATCCTACGTTATATTCTTCCGTGCCATTTCACTAACCCTTACTGGAAAATACATGGTTGCGTGCTCGATTAAATGATGTCTTCACTTTTGCACCAATTGCATGATTCTGATTCCTTCTTTTCCTATATATGATTGGTCGTTACCTTTTTCCCTATCATGCTCGGTCAACTGTTGTTTAGGAGTCTACATCTATATAGAAAATCATGTCTACATATTATGTCACATGCTGAAACAGTAACGTAAATCTAGTGGACAGGAAGTGGGTAGAGCAACAGGTGCCTGGTGGCCAGAGAACGAGCAAAGCAAAACAACACCCTGCCTTCATAGATATCTAGGCTGGCATGCAGTGCTGATGATATCCTTTCTATCATAGGGGCCTACTCCTTTGGGATTCTTAAGATTCAAGTATCCTTAACTGGTCACTCCAATTATATGAAAGGAAGAAAAGGAGAAGAAAGAAAGAATACAGACACACACCCCCAGAGATCGAGGTAGGGCTCCAATCTAAGGTTTTTCTTAATGGCCCAAGAATTGTTCACATGTGCTGATGTGAGGTGGAATTTTGCTGGACCATCAATTTGGCCAGCCCAATTAGGTCTCCACATGCATGAGTGAGCGATCGTGTCAAGTTTGCGCAGCTTAGCATGCACTTTGTCCTTGTCCATCGGAAACAAAATATCATTAGGCGAAGGAGGGAGATGGAGATGGCTATAAATATGGAATTCTGTGGAGATGAGTTGGTTTGTGCCAAAAGAAAGCTATCTGGGGAGAGAGAAGTCACCTCACGATGAAGAGGCTGGTGATCCTCAGGAGGTGCGAGCCGATCGTGCGGTTCAGCTGCTGCAGCGTGCGGTACGGCGACTGCCGCCGCAACCATGCCGCGAGCACTGGGGGCTACGCCGTGGACGGGTGCCGGGAGTTCATCGCTGATGGCGAGGAGGGCACCTTAGCCGCGCTCAAGTGCTCGGCCTGCGGCTGCCACCGCAGCTTCCACCGCAGGGTGCAGGTCTACGAGGTTGCATGGGACTGCGAGTCCGACGAGTCATCGTCCTCGAGCAGCAGCTAGGCCGCCGCTGTTCCACGCCCCATCTGAGGAGGTGCCAAGCTGCAGCTGTGGGTGCATCATGTCTAGTCTAGGACCCCTATGATTGTCAGCTGATCTGTGTGCTGAAACACCTAGTAACTCAAGTGATCATCTCTAGTGTACTATCATCTCTGGTGCTTCTCGTTTGTTCCGTCCTCCTAGTTGTAATCCCATGCAAGCCCATATTATGTATATCTATGTATTTGCTTCTCTGAATCTCTGAATTGTCCACTCAACTTCGATGGCTCTACACTGCCATATTATGTATATCTATGTATTTGCTTCTCTGAATCTCTGAATTGTCCACTCAACTTCAATGGCTCTACACTTTCTGTCCTACTAGATAGTGCACTGGATGTAAACAGTTTTCATGGGATCCGCGCTCTTCTTAATCCACAGTTTGGCCGGCCGCTGTATGCAAATAAACTTTTTTGTCAGCTTATTATTGCCCATGACGGCTGCCCGGATTTGTATCTTCTGAACTTGGCAACGGCATTCCAGATCGAAGAACAGAAGAACTTGCACTGTCCAGGCAGAACTCGATAGCATGCACACCACGGCACATGTAACATGTTAGCAAAATCTTTTTTTAGAAACAAAGGCTTCCGCCCCATTCCATTTCCAAAAGAAAATGAAATGTTTGTGTGACATGTTAGCAAAATCTCCAGTTCACATCCTGCCTCTGCTGAATTGCTTCCTCTGTGCATGCATCTGAGCTGAAAGTGTTGCTGCATTGTAGCACATTTGCTGTGGCTTTGATGTTCTCTTGAGCCAGCCAATAAGTTGGGATGAAATTGATCACTGGGCAAGAAGGCTAGCCTGGTCGACACGAATGTTATTTTAGACATTTATGTGGGAGGAAAAGTTAGATGCGTGGCTTCCTTGGACCTGCTCGCCTCGACAGCAGCATAAAAAGGGGCAGCACGACAGCAATTATAGCAGTAATTCGCAAAGATACACACTATGAATAGCCAGCCCTTTCTCATCTTCCTCGCCTTTCCGGTTGCCCCTTGGAACAGCTTTCATGTTCCATTCCATCGGGCCTTTTGGTCATTCTGTCATTCATGCAACGACACTGCAACAGTTCTCATTTTCTTTTCTTTATTTTTTGCGGCGAGAACAGTTCTCATTTCCATTTGTTTATTTTTCACTCATCCATATAGTACTCTTGGTCCGATCATTGGTTTGGGATTGGAGTAGATCGCCGCAGCCGTCGTGTTTCCTAGCCGTAGCCCGTAAGTAGTATCGCTTCATCGAACGTTCGACGTAGACTACTATATTTGTTGTTAACTTTTTATGAAGCTCCGCCGTCAACGAGTAGGACAAATGGTACTGGCAACCGCGTAGGCAGGCGGCAACTGACAAGACGAGAGTGTAACGAACTTTCAAGGCCACGATAACGGATGTGCCCGCGCGAACGAACAGCACGGCTGCAGAATGCAAGACGGTGACGGGTAGATGGATAGATTAGCCCTGCAGGTCCACCGCAGTGTAACAACCCGATCACCCCTGGCAGCATTAGTTTCACAGACCAATACTAATTTTTCTACTATGCATTTTGTCCTTTTACTATGCATTTTGTCCTCGTTCGTGCGTACCTAGGATCGACTTTCCAGTCGGTCACCCATCCTCAAATCCGCTCCTCGAAGTTCTTTGAAGGTGAGCTTCCGGAAAAAGTTACGACTTATTGGTATGAGTATTCTACTAATCTTATTAAAGTCTGGGCTAGGATATCACACAAAATCAGACCAAAGGGAAAATAAATGGTTCAAGTTTCAAAATGTTCAAACATGAAAAGGTTCAAACTTAAAAAATGTTCATATTTAAAAAATATTCATATTTAAAAAAATGAAAAATGTTCAAACATGAACAAGTTAAAAATTCAAAGTTCAAACTAAAAAAATCAAATTCGACAATTTTGGAAAAACCGTGCATAACGAATAACCGGAGGAAAAATCAAAAACCAAAAAAAAAATGAGAAAACTGAAAAAACTGTTGGAAAACCAAATGACCCACCACCGCTAAAGGGCTGACCCATGTGGCTCACCCGTGTCAGCGTGCACGTGTACAGAACACACTAAGCGTGCAATAGGAAATGCCAACCATTCCTATGTGACGACTAGGTCGGCACTTGCACTGTGCCGCCTTGCACGCTATGGGCCGACACGGTTAGGCGCTAGGCTTTGTTTTCTTATGTTTCTTTTGTTTTCTCATTCATGTTTCTTCTTTGATTTTCCTTTTCCTTTTTTTTTTGTTTCTATTTCTTTTTTAGATTCAAAAATGTTTAAATTTGTAAAATGTTTAGACTAGAAAATATTCAAATTAAAAAAATATAAGATTTTAAAAATGTTTAAATAAAATTGTTCACATTTGAAAATTGTTCAAATTTTAAATTATTCATATTTATAATTGTTCATATTTGAAATTCTTGAAATTTAAAAGTTGTTCAATTTTAAAAATTGTTAAAATTATAAAATTTTCCAATTTTTGAAATTTGTTCAAATTTTGAACATGTTCATATTTAGAAAAGTAGTTTTAAAGAATGTTTTTCTGGAAAATAAAGTTTTCAAAAAAATGCAGAAAATAAATAAGAGAGATAAAACGAAAAAGAAAAATCGTTTTACCTGCTGGGCTGCGGCCAGCTAGGCATCTCGGGGCGTGCGAGGGTGTGCGGACTCTCAGAAGCCTCGACCAGATCAATGTAAAGCACTTCCCAAACTTTTGCGAACGACATTTGAGCGACCTAGGACGGTCTAAATCATCTAACGGTACAAATCGACTATCAGTTTAAGCTAATTAATGAATAAAACAATGTCAGCAATCCTACGGGGAATACAAAACCGAAGGAAGGATACTGCAAATTGAATGTTGATGCCTCTTCTCTTGCCGATACATGCACTGGAGCTACATGGCGTTGTCATTCGTGATGTTCGCGGTATTTTCATTGTTTGCATTAATTGTAGCATTCCCTCTATATCGGATGCAGCGACAACAGAAGCAAGAGCTATAAGAGATGGGCTACTTTTGACAAATTAAATTGGGTGTACGAAGCTAATCGTAAATAGTGATTTTAGGTATCGTATCTACTATGCTCGATGGGGGTAACTCTATTGGAGCGTCTGCTGCTATCTATGAGGAGTGTTCTTTCCTCGCTAGGGGCTTTGCCCATGTTATCTTTTCTCATAGTAATAGGGAAAGTAATAGGGTGGTTCATACTCTTGCTTGTAAGGAGGAGGGACCCCATTCAGTTTGGATGGAGGATCCGCCAAATTTTTTCATCGAGTTGCTTACAAACGATGTAACCTTTTTTATTGATCAATAAAGTTGCCATGATGGCTTTCCCTAAAAAAAACAGTCTGGAGCATTGGGTGGGTAGGATCTGACGGCAGAAGCCTTCAAATGGCTGTGGTGGCTTCTAGCTAGGTAAGTTTTACTAAATTTGAATAGAACTTAAAATATGTACTACCCTATTCTAAAATAAGTTATCTCATTTTTATCTTGATGCAGATGCATCTAAATGCATTTTAGTTGTAAGTACATTCGTACATTCATCTAGATGTATTTTAGTTGTACAGTAAATAAATTTGTATCTATAAAATAATTGAGACACTTACTTTTAAACAAAAGGAGTATTAGTGTTTTTAAGGTTGTTTAAGGGATGTCGCAGAGGTGTCCAAAAAAGCGGCTCTTAGCCTTGTTCAGTCTGTTCACATGTTTGGCACATGTGTTGTTTGGGGTTCACGATGCTCTGAGTTTCGTCGGCCTATTGGCTGCTGCGCTAATTTGGTCTCTGGACCTATAAACGTGCGAGTAGAGGGCGAATTATGTGCCTGCGTGGGCTGCGGCAGATCAGATTTTGTAAAGCAATTGTAAAACAGAACCCACGCGAACTTGAAAAGGAAAACCGCATACATCTAATTTCCCAAATATGACAGTAAACTCAACCAAAAAAATAAATGTTTTGACATGACACCATAAAATAGTCATCCAAATTACACTTTAATTCAAATCACATTACAACAATTGTTTAAACCAACTAATGAAACATATAAGGAATGGTACCAAGCAAATAATTATTCTCCTCACACAAGTAAGTAGGAAATGAAATGAAATAAATGAATTGCATCAATTTATGGCATGTAGCTGCACTGGTGCTTGATGAGATCAAGGTTAAGTTGGGTGTGTGTGCCTGAATCTTCGGTTTGTCGACGCCTTTCAAAACAATGCTTGAATGCGATCGGGGTTTCGTTGCGGTTGACATGGCTACCAACATTGTCATAGAAGAACTCCAAGTCTAACCCTCTCTCACCTTTGATTATCATGTTGTGAAGAATCATACAGCATGTCGTGATGTCGTGATGTTGTTGAGGGTTTTTGATGTGGGCATTACCCTTCGGGTATCCGACATTGTGTAAGATCAGAGATGGTAAACCTAGAGGGGGGGTGAATATGTTTCTACAAATTTTAATTCTTTCTTTGCAATATTAGGCTTTACGGAATATAAAGGTGAGCCTAATGCAAACTAGGTGAGGCACCCTAGATGATAATACAAGTAACTCAAGCACGAAGGCTCTCACAGGATATATAGCACAAGTAAAGAGTTCGGTTAGGGATAACCGAAAGCACGCGGAGACGAAGATGTATTCTCATGTTCCCTTCCTTTGCAAGAAGGTACGTCACGTTTGGAGAGGTGGGGATCCCACGAAGGATTTCCTAATGCCACGAAGTCTCACCTTCTTCTCTGAGCCTATCCCACAAAGGAATAGCTCTTTCACTTGTGGTAGACTTTGAGGCAGCCTCCAAACCTTCACAATCTTGTCAGGAGCAAATCCACAGCCCGGATGCTTCCGGATGCTTTTGCCCACCTAGGGTATCCAAGAAACCCTAGACCTTCTCTAGCTTTTCCCCGGATATCTGAGGCTTTTTGTGTTTCTAACAATGGGGTATGAGAGAGAGAGCTCAAGAACAAGTTGTAGTGTAGTGCCTAACCGTTCTGAGCTAGGAGAAGGGGTATATATAGCTCCACTTGAAATCCAACCGTTGGGTACTTGTCCAGCTCAGTAGTGAGTCGAGGAGGCCGGTCTGCCAGGCCTGGCACCGGACTGGCCGGTGGCATGCCCGGTGCCGCTTGGCCACAGAACGGGCCAGCCGGTAGCCGCTGGGACTGGTGTCCGGCCTGCATCGAGCGAGCTTCCCAGCTTACTGGAAGTGCCCCGGTGTGCATTGGCGCACGAGCCGGCACTCGCCGGGCGGTCCGGTGCTGGAGCCGGTGTCGCCGGGCTGGCGCCGGGCCAGCCGACATAAACCGGACGCTGGAACCGGGCGTGAGTTGCTGAGTCCCTGGAGTGTGCCTGGTGTGCACCGGTTCCAGGGCAGGTCTGCGCCAGACCAGTCGGTGCAGCACCCAGTGCCGCCGGACCAGGCACCAGCCTGAGAGGAAAACTGATGTTCCCCTTTTTCATCGAAGTGGGGGGGTCTCCCTTCACCTTCTTGTTCCATTGATACACCATTATGCATGTTAAACTAATACCTGAGAATAATCTTGTAGGCATGTATTAGTCTGATTACTCTAGTTACGGTGTCATTGTTACCAAAATAATGGATAAGGTTAAAATACCCTTACAATCTCCCCATTTTTGGTATACGATGATAAACCGAGCTAGAGTCACATATAAATATTATGATAAGCTCAGAACCTTGATTCCATATAAGATATTAAGACAGCCCCCCCTATGTATGCCTTGGAGAATTTATGTTTGAATGCAAAGTGCACCATTTGTAAAATATGAGAAGCTCCCCCAATATCTTTAGGAAGCAAGCATGGTATAGACAAGTATATAGCAAGATATAAGAAATAGGCATAATCATCCAACATAGAGATTAAGCATACAATAACTCGTCCACACACGAATTATTAAAAGTAGCAAATGGTTCCGGAAAAAAATAGCACAAGCCAAGTAAGAAGCAAATAAAGTAGCAATGGCTTGTGCACAAGCATCAACACCCATCCAGGAAACCCGTGATCCTAGACTCTACTCTCTTCTCCCCCTTTGGCATCGGAACACCAAAAAGGTAGGAGATAGCAGGAAAGCTAGTGTTCCCATCAGTAGAACTCCTCAGTTGGTGACTCCTCTTCATCATTATCTTCATTTTCTTCATCATTTTCAGACCCATCAGAGCCAGACCCAGTAGCATCAGAAGCAGGAGCAGTCCTAAACCTAGTCCTGGGAGGAGGAACACCATGTGAAGATCCACTACGGGCAAACAGGGATAGGTCAAAGTTCTGGAGCATGGCATCATCAATGGGAGGCATCTCCCAAGTTGGAGCAACCACAGGCTCTAGTTCAAGACCAGGAGGAGGAACAGGGTAGTTTCTTGCACCCATGAATTCATTCTAGTGCCTCCTAGTTGCTCTATTCAGGGCAAGGCTTTGATGAGCCACATCATTGGTATTCTTGCACATTTGCCACTGACTTGTCAAGAAGCGAGAGGCACCCTGCTTGGGGCGCATAGAGGAGCTGGAACTAGTAGCCGGGTCATGCCTTTCCTTGGACCTTCTCTCTGAAGGCATCAACTCAGGGATTTCAAGTTTGTTTCCCCATTGTAGAATTTTGAAAGGTTCCATCTTTATCACTTCATCCTTCCTGTTGTAAGGAGATGGCACAACGGTATTGATAAGCTGCTGGATGTACTGAGCAAAGTTTAGAGTCATGCGGCTGCGAACAGAGCATCTTAGTTCATTGTAGAGAAAGTCACAACCATCAATCCTCCAGACATTCTCAAGATGACAGTAGTACATGAGGTTGAGATGGTAGGCTTGGCAGTCACTTGAATCCCCAGACTTGCTGACTAGACTCTCACGGAATATCTTGACAAGCACTTGGTAAGAGTAGTACATCCATGAGATGAGTGGAGGAGCATGTGCAGGCTCTGGGGGTAGCAGAATGCAATGTTACCATGGGTGAATGGTTCCTCAGTGTGGATCTGAAAACCATGAGCACGGCCACCACCGAATCCCATTGCTTGACAGAAGTCAAGGTAGTTGCAAGAATACTGCTCCATCCCAGTCATCCAAGTCATAGTGCTAGAAGGGTCATCATGGAAGAAAATGTGCAATGGAACTGACGGACAAGAGCCGGGCAATACTCCCCAATAGTCTTAGAGTTGACAGGCTTTAAACACACTAGATCAAGACGTCCCATCTTCTGCAAAGTGTAAACCACAAAGCGGTACCGAGTGGCATTGAACATGAGGATTTCTTCCTTGTTGATGGACTTGGGCTGCACAAACATGTCATTCCTCATGAGCTCTGGACAGTTGTAGAACTCATCCCAGAAGCAAGCCTAAGTGTTGGTCCAGAATTCCCTATCACCGCCGTTGTAGGTTCTTTCCCCGAAACAATAGGGATTTTCCTCTCTGAGTCTCCTCCAACCAGCAATTTTAACTGTACCAGTATTGAACTTTGGTGGTTTCTCTACAAGATCATCATCTGGAACTGAATATTTGTGTTTCCTCTTCTTCACTGCTGTCTTGCTCTGACCTCTAGCATAACTGCCCGGACCACTGCTCTGAGCTGCTTTGGTAGGCACACGAGTGCTTGTACGGCACCCCGGGGGCCTCTCATGCTTGTCCCTCTTGGCAGCGGCACGACTGCCATCACTAGAATCACCTGTGAATGAGAAAATAGAGGGGGATAGCAGTGGGATAAGTGTACATGTCATCAGGAATAAGGAGACCAAAAGTATAATATGTATACAAGTGTTTTGACGACATTGCGCAAAAAATCTAGGCGAGTCGGCGCATCGGACGACAGCACCGGGCAGTAGACCGGACCAGCCTGTCTGCCGGGCGACACGCCGGCCCGGCCGGTGTATGAGTCGGCGCGCCGGGCCGTAGGCCGGGCTATGATGATTAGTATGAATCTTCCAGATTTTTTTGACACAAGTTCATGCAAAAACTCAATACTTGTACATATATTATAACAATATAGAGTGAATCCCATGATTTGAGGTGTATGGCATTCCAAAGGCATGAGGTACTAAGCCTAAGCCTAAGCCTAACCCTAGATTCTCAAATCCCTCAAAGATGAAGCGAGAGGCAAGGGGATCCAAGACATAGGGAGGTTAGGAGGGGAATTACCCGAAAACATTGCTCTCCTTGATCAATGGAGCAAGAAAAACTTCAAGGGGAGGCTTGAGGAGCAAAATCCCAAGATGTCCAAAACCGGCTTGACAGGGACCAAATCCCTTGGCGGAGATCCTCCAAAGGGCCCGATCTATGGTGGAGTGTATTATGAGGGGAATGTAGTGGTGGGAATACCCTAGGGGATGGAGGAGAGGTAGGGCGGCGTCAATAGTGGTTGTGGTTGAGGGGGAGAATGAGGTGTTGGAGATATGCCCAAGAGGCAATAATAAAGTGGTTATTATTATATCTTTGTGTTTATGATAAATGTTTGCATCCCATGCTATAATTGTATTAACCGGAAACATTAATACTTGTGTGTAATGTAAACATAAAATAGTCCCTAGTAAGCCTCTTGTTAAACTAGCTTATTGATTAATAGATGATCATGGTTTCCTGATCATTAATATTGGATGTTGTTAATAACAAGGTTATGTCATTGGGAGAATGATATAATGGACACACACCCATAATAAGTGTAGCGTAAGATCAAGTCATTAAGTTCATCTTGCTATAAGATTTTGATACATAGTAACCGAATCCTTCGACCATGAGATCATGTAAATCACTTATACCGGATGGGTACTTTGATTACATCAAACGCCACTACGTAAATGGGTGGTTATAAAGATGGGATTAAGTATTCGGAAAGTATGAGTTGAGGCATATGGATCAAGAGTGGGATTTTCCATCCTGATGACGGATAGATATGCTCTGGGCCCTCTCGGTGGAATGTCGTCTAATTAGCTTGCAAGCATATGACAAGGTCACAAGAGATGACACACTACGGTGCGAGTAAAGAGTACTTATCGGTAACGAGGTTGAACTAGGTATAGAGATACCGATGATCGAACCTCGGATAAGTAAAGTATCGCGTGACAAAGGGAATCGGTATCGTATGTTAATGGTTCATTCGATCACATAGTTCATCGTTGAATATGTAGGAGTCATTACAGATCTCCAGGTCCCGCTGATGATTATCGGAGAGGCGTCTCGATCATGTCTGCACATTCTCGAACCGTAGGGTGACACACTTAAGGTTTCGATGTTGCTCGGGATAGTTTCGGGATTAAATAAATAGTTTTGGAGAGTTACGGAATTGTTCTGGGAGGATGATTAATGATTTATTAATTAACTGAATTAGTAAATATTAATATATATTTATTTAATACAAATAAATATGAGGCTAAAAGTAGTATATAAGAAATTTTGCTAATGGACGAATTTATAGACCCTATATAGACAATATATCAAAACAAAGAAAGAAAGAAAAAAGAGGAAAGGCAGGCCCAGCCAGCTGGGCCAGACGGCCGACCGCACTCACACACGCAAGGGCCAAGCAAATGAGAGGCAGCGTTGGCTGCCTTGGCTGATCGATCAGATTGATCGTGGCCAAGTATGACCGCGCGTGCATGTCACGAGCAGGATAGAGTTCCTTGCTGGCCGACCCGGCCGACTGATCCGCCTATAAAAGGAGCACGCATCTGGCGCAAAATAGCATATTTTTGGCTGCTTTCCTTTGCTCCGTTTGCTTCTCCTTTTACGTAGTTTCTTCCATCTAACGTGAACAGGCAAAATCCTATCTGCGAAAACTCTCCACCACCACCACGCCGTCATGCTGCTGGACTAGATCACATCTACCATATCTCCCCGCTTGCTAGAACAAAGAGTAGGTGTCTTCATCGAGTTGTATGTGTGACCGAATACGGAGGTGCTACCCGATTGCAGCGCCGGAGGGATCGTCATCACGATCTTGAGATCGGCACGTGTACGACTACATCACCCACGAGATACAATCTTGTTTCCGCTTAGCAATCTAAAAGGGTATGTGGATCTGATCTTTCTCGTTGGTTAGATCTAGTAGATTAGATCTTGACGGTTTTTCCTAGATTGGATCTTGGTTTTATTCGTTCTTGCGGCATAATTTTTTATTTTACATGCAACGAACCTATCATGAGGAAGAAGCCCCAAGGGGTATCCCTCATTTCCCACTTAACCCTTTGTCGACAGGCGCATGGGCCGGCACACCGTGTTGGCACCGGGCCAACCGGCAGTAGAGCCGGCGGCGCCGGGCCAGGCGCTGGGCCAGGCACCGGCTGACATTTTCAATGCCCCCTTTTTGCATTGCTTTGGTGAAACTTGTGTGTATGTTCAGAAGATGACATGTACAATATAGATATATAGATATTTGATAAGAGAAGCATAGCATGGGGTAGGAACACTGGTTTTTCTAGGCATACCCATTGGAGTGAAATCTAAAACAAGATGTAAATAACAACAATGGGCATGATTCGAAATATATCAAGAATCACAAATTGTTTTAGAATAGTTTTGCAATAAGATCAGTTAGCCTCATAGGATGAAATCACTTTGTAATTGAAGCTAATGAGGGGCGGGGGGATTACCCCCCCCCCTATGTTAAAGCACAAATGTCATGAGACCTCGAAGAGACATGCTTGGGTCCATATTATGACATTGGATATATTTATGTTGCACACATAGGTATGTATCATACGAAGACATGGTAGGATGACTATCCCCATATGTGTTGCACAACTAAGCTAGATAGCAAGTTAAATGCAAGAATATAATGCAAGAAGTTGTTCAATCTAAGTTGTTAGGATCAAGAATACGAAGTTCTCCTCTCCACAAACCGGGCTTCATCCAAAGGCCTAGTGAAAGTATCCGCCAATTGGTACATTGTTCCCACATGAGTGAGTTCAATGTCCAGGTTAGCAAATGATCACGTAGGAAGTGATGGCGAATATCAATGTGTATTGTGCAACAATGTTGAACTGGGTTGTTGACGATCTTTATTGCACTTTCGTTGTCACATAGAAGAGGCACCGTACCAAGAGACACACCATAGTCTTTCAAGATTTGCTTCATTCATAACAACTGAGTGCAACAAGATGCCGCTGATATGTATTCGGCTTCGACGGTGGATAGGGCGGTGGAGTTTTGTTTCTTGGATGACCAACTCACCAATGACCGGCCAATAAATTGGCAAGCCCCGGAGGTAGACTTCCGATCAACCTTATCACCAGCCCAATCGGAATCCGAATAGCCTATGAGTTCAAAGGTTGACCCCTTTGGATACCACAGCCCGAGAGTAGGAGTAAGAACAAGGTATCTTAATATCCGTTTGACCGCCACCAAGTGGCTCTCCTTAGGAGCAGATTGAAAACGAGCACACATCTCGACACTTAACATGATATCCGACATAGAAGCACAAAGGTAGAGCAAGGATCCAATCATGGAACGGTATACATTTTTATCCACATCCTTCTCACCCTCACATGAGCCAAGCTGCCCCTTTACGGGCATGGGTGTTTTCATTAGACTTGCCTTGGTCATGTTAAACTTCTTGAGCATGTCCGTCACATATTTTCCTTGGGAGATGAAGGTGCTTTTTGCAAGTCGCCTCACTTGGAAGCCTAAAAAGAACTTCAACTCCCCCATCATGGACATCTCAAATCTCCTAGTCATCAATGGCTCAAAAGCTTTGTTATGATTAGGGTTAGTTCCACCAAATATAATATCATCAACATATATTTGACATAAAAATAGGCCACCCCCTTTAACCCGCTTGGTGAAAACGGTGGAATCGACCGTACCCATGCTAAACCCATCCTTGAGTAAGAAATCCCTAAGGTACTCATACCAAACACGTGGAGCTTGCTTGAGACCGTAGAGTGCCTTATGGAGTAAATACACATGGTTGGGATGACATGGATCTTCGAAACCCGGGGTTTGAGCCACATATGCAGTTTCTTTTAGGGGACCATTCAAAAATGCACTTTTCACATCCATTTGATATAGCTTGAAATTATGAAAAGATGCAAATGCAAACAAAAGACGAATAGCTTCAAGATAGGAAATCGGCGCAAAGGTGTCCTCATAGTCCATACCTTCTATTTGGGCAAACCCTTGCGCCACTAACCTTGCTTTATTTCTTATGACAATGCCATTCTCCTCTTGCTTGTTCTTGAACACCCATTTGGTCCCAATGACATTGATGCGATGATCTTTGGGTCTCTCGACTAGAGACCATACTTCATTGCTAGTGAAACATTCCAATTCTTCTTGCATGGCAATTAGCCAATCCGGATCAACCAAGGCTTCATGTACCTTGAGTGGCTCAAAACTAGACACAAAAGTATGATGTTGAAAATAAGTGAAAAGTAATGCATGGTGTCTACGAGTTACCACTCCTCTTGAGATGCTACCAAGGACTTGATCTACTTTCATGTCACTTTCCCTTGAAGCAGCCTTGATCTTCCGAATGGTTCCTTCATGATCAATAAATTCATCTCTAGCTAGTTCTTGATCATGAGGGACAACTTGAGCTCGACCATGGGATGAGGATGATTCTTGATCAGCATCATGGTCTTGCTCAGGGGGGATGAGGATTTTCTTCTTGTTCTTCAGAATGCGGCTCATCTTGAGTAGAGGATGAATCTTGGGCTGCACTTGATGGTTCATGTTGAGTTGAGCAAGGATCCACTTGGGCTGAGGTTGAGGCTTCTATTCCATCATCTTGATCATTAGTATGGACCTTTGTGGGTCGGATGTGTCCAATGCCCATAAGCTTGATGACATTAGAAGGATCATCATTACCTGCAGCACATGGAACAACTTGCTCCACTTGGGAGCCATTATCCTCCAAGAACACCACATCACAAGATACTTCAATAGTCCCACTGGAATTGTTGTAGTATCTATAGGCGTGGGAGTTCTCCGCATATCCAACAAATGTACCCTCTATAATTCTAGTTTCAATTTTACCAAGCTTCCTTTATTGTCTTTAACAAGACATTTGCATCCAAAGACACGAATGTACATGACATTAGGCTTGTTACCAGTGAGAAGTTCGTATGGAGTTTTATTATGCAGGGGACGGAGGAAGAGACGGTTGGAGTAGTGGACAGCTGTAGAGATGGCTTCTCCCCAAAAGTTATGAGGTGACTTGAATTCACTCAACATGGTTCTTGCCAGCTCAATAATAGTCCGGTTCTTCCTTTCAACGACACCATTTTGCTGAGGGGTATATGGAGCTAAAAAATCATGCTTGATGCCCTCATCATCAAAAAACTCTTGCATAGTGTAGTTCTTGAACTCGGTGCCATTGTCGGTCCTTATCACCTTGATCTCAAATTTATACATTCGTTGAGCCTTCTTGGCGAAGATAATGAACTATCTATAGGTCTCATCCTTAGACTTAAGGAGAAAGACCCAAGAGTATCTTGAGTAATCATCAACAGTGACCAGTCCATATTTACTCCCACCAAGAGTATCATAATAAGATGGCCCAAAGAGATCCAAGTGAAGGAGCTCCAGAGGCCTAGAGGTAGTGACGATACTCTTGATAGGATGTCTCTTCTTGAGTTGCTTTCCAGCTACACATGCACTGCACACACGATCTTTCTTAAAGGAAATGTCGGTTAGTCCAACAATGTGCTCACCCTTTAGAAGTTGTTTAAGATTTCTCATGTTGACATGACCAAGGCAGCGATGCTATAATCAACCTTCATCATGCTTGTCCATTAGACATGTGGGGAAAGAAGGGCTCTCTTTCGAGAGGCCAACCACGTAAAGGTTGTTCTCCAAATATCCAACAAGGACCAATTTGAGATTATCACTCCTAAATACTTTCACACAATAATTAGTAAAATATGAATTATAGCCGACTTCTGCAAGATGATAAATAGAAAGTAGATTGTAGCCAAGGGATTCAACAAGCATGACCGTCTCAAGGCACAAGTCCTTAGAGATTGACACCTTGCCATACCCAAGTACCTTTCCCTTTGAGTTGTCACCAAAGGTGATGCTTGATTTTTTGTTAACATCCTCTATGAATTGGTCAAGCACACCTCTTCCTCCGGTCATATCATTGGTGCATCCACTATCAAACACCCATTTTGGACCACCGGAGGAATACCCCTACAAAATCAAGTAGAGGTTTTAGGAACCCATCGATTAATGGGTTCCTTTGTAATAGCAACAAGATCTTTTGGTACCCAAATTGAGTACCCTCTATAAGCATAGCCATTATGAGGGCCAACATATTCAGCATAAATATCACCATAATAATCAACAAATAAAGCATAGTGATTGTTAGGTCCCGTGCGGTCACCACTAGTGGCTTTGCCCTTCGGGGCTTTGCCATCATTAGTGACCTTCTTGTTCTTTTCTTGAGCGGGCTTCTCTTTCCTGTAGTTATTCTTGTTGTGGAGCTTGGGAGCATACCCAAGGCCATGCTTCTGATTGTTTGACCTTTGCTTACTGATACGTCTCAAACGTATCTATAATTTCTTATGTTCCATGCTACTTTTATGATGATACTCACATGTTTTATACACATTATATGTCATTATTATGCATTTTCCGGCACTAACCTATTAACGAGATGCCGAAGAGCCAGTTGTTGTTTTCTGCTGTTTTTGGTTTCAGAAATCCTAGTAAGAAAATATTCTCGGAATTGGACGAAATCAACGCCCAGGGTCCTATTTTGCCACGAAGCTTCCAGAAGACCGAAGAGTCAACGAAGTGGGGCCACGAGGTGGCCAGGAGGGTAGGCGGTGCGGCCCCACCCTTGGCCGCGCCGACCTGTCTCCTGGGCCCCTCGCGACGCCCCCTGACCTGCCCTTCCGCCTACTTAAAGCCTTCGTCGCGAAACCCCCAGTACCGAGAGCCACGATACGGAAAACCTTCCAGAGACGCCGCCGCCGCCAATCCCATCTCGGGGGATTCAGGAGATCGCCTCCAAGACTCGCCGGGAGAGGGGAATCATCTCCCGGAGGACTCTACACCGCCATGGTCGCCTCCGGATTGATGAGTGAGTAGTTCACCCCTGGACTATGGGTCCATAGCAGTAGCTAGATGGTTGTCTTCTCCTCATGTGCTTCATTGTCGGATCTTGTGAGCTGCCTAACATGATCAAGATCATCTATCTGTAATGCTATATGTTGTGTTTGTCGGGATCCGATGGATAGAGAATACTATGTTATGTTGATTATCAATCTATTACCTATGTGTTGTTTATGATCTTGCATGCTCTCCGTTATTAGTAGAGGCTCTGGCCAAGTTTTTACTCTTAACTCCAAGAGGGAGTATTTATGCTCGATAGTGGGTTCATGCCTCCATTAAATCTGGGACAGTGACAGAAAGTTCTAAGGTTGTGGATGTGCTGTTGCCACTAGGGATAAAACATTGATGCTATGTCCGAGGATGTAGTTATTGATTACATTACGCACCATACTTAATGCAATTGTCTGTTGTTTGCAACTTAATACTGGAAGGGGTTCGGATGATAACCTGAAGGTGGACTTTTTAGGCATAGATGCATGCTGGATAGCGGTCTATGTACTTTGTCGTAATGCCCAATTGAATCTCACAATACTCATCATGTCATGTATGTGCATTGTCATGCTCTCTTTATTTGTCAATTGCCCAACTGTAATTTGTTCACCCAACATGCTATTTATCTTATGGGAGAGACACCTCTAGTGAACTGTGGACCCCGGTCCATTCTTTTAATCAAGTACAAACTGCTGCAATACTTGTTTTACTGTTTTCTGCAAACAATCATCATCCACACTATACATCTAATCCTTTGCTACAGCAAGCCGGTGAGATTGACAACCTCACTATTTCGTTGGGACAAAGTACTTCGGTTGTGTTGTGCAGGTTCCATGTTGGCGCCGGAATCCCTGGCGTTGCGCCGCACTACACTCCGTCACCAACAACCTTCAACGTGCTTCTTGACTCCTACTGGTTCGATAAACCTTGGTTTCTTACTGAGGGAAAACTTGCTGCTGTACACATCATACCTTCCTCTTGGGGTTCCCAACGGACGAGTGCTTTACCGTCACAAGGAAGCTACTTTCTGGCGACGTTGATCCCACGTCAACTCCCACGTCAGCAGCTCTTTTTCTGGCGCCGTTGCCGGGGAGATCAAGACACGCTGCAAGGGGAGTCTTCACATCGCAATCTCTTTACTTTGTTTTTGTCTTGCTTTATTTTACTTACTACTTTGTTTGCTGCACTAAATCAAAACACAAAAAAAATTAGTTGCTAGTTTTACTTTATTTACTATCTTGTTTGCTATATTAAAAACACAAAAAAAAAATTAGTTACTTGCATTTACTTTATCTAGTTTACTTTATTTACTATTGCTAAAATGAATACTCCTGAAAATACTAAGTTGTGTGACTTCACAACCACAAATAATAATGATTTCTTATGCACACCTATTGCTCCACCCGCTACTACAACGGAATTCTTTGAAATTAAACCTGCTTTACTGAATCTTGTTATGCGAGAGTAATTTTCTGGTGTTAGTTCTGATGATGCTGCTGCCCATCTCAATAATTTTGTTGAACTTTGTGAAATGCAAAAGTATAAATATGTAGATGGTGACATAATAAAATTAAAATTGTTCCCTTTCTCACTAAGAGGAAGAGCTAAAGATTGGTTGCTATCTCTGCCTAAGAATAGTATTGATTCATGGACTAAATGCAAGGATGCTTTTATTGGTAGATATTATCCCCCTGCTAAAATTATATCTTTGAGGAGTAGCATAATGAATTTTAAACAATTGGATACTGAGCATGTTGCACAAGCATGGGAAAGAATGAAATCTTTGGTTAAAAATTGCCCAACCCATGGACGGACTACTTGGATGATCATCCAAACCTTTTATGCAGGACTGAATTTTTCTTCACGGAACCTATTGGATTCAGCTGCTGGAGGTACCTTTATGTCCATCACTCTTGGTGAAGCAACAAAGCTTCTTGATAATATGATGATTAATTACTCTGAATGGCACACGGAAAGAGCTCCACAAGGTAAGAAGGTAAATTCTGTCGAAGAAACCTCTTCCTTGAGTGATAAGATTGATGCTATTATGTCTATGCTTGTGAATGATAGGACAAATGTTGATCCTAATAATGTTCCATTAGCTTCATTGGTTGCACAAGAAGAACATGTTGATGTAAACTTCATTAAAAATAATAATTTCAACAACAATGCTTATCGGAATAATTCTAGTAACAACTATAGGCCATATCCTTATAATAATGGCAACGGCTATGGTAATTCTTATGGGAATTCCTACAACAATAATAGGAACACACCCCCTGGACTTGAAGCTATGCTTAAAGAATTTATTAGTACACAAACTGCTTTTAAACAAATCTGTTGAAGAAAAGCTTGGGAAATTGATATACTTGCTTCTAAAGTTGATAGTCTTACTGCTGATGTTGATATTTTGAAATTGAAAGTTATGCCTAATAGGGATAATGAAAATAAAATTGTTACTACAGTAAATGCCATCCATGTTAGAATTAATGAGAATATAAGATTAATGGCTGAACTGCATGCTAGGTGGGAAAGAGAAGAAAATGAAAAACTAGCTAAAGAGAATAATATAGCTAAAGTTTGGACTATTACTACCACTAGTAATACTAATGTTACACATGTTGCTGCACCTCCTACTAATAATGGTAAAAGAATTGGTGTTGGCAATGTTTCCACTTCTAATGCAAAGCGTGAAAAACTGCCTGAAACTGCCTGTGATAAAACTGCTGAAATTTTTTCCAACATTGGGGATAATGATCCCATTGCTTTAGATTATAATGGTTTGGATTTTGATGATTGTCATATCTCTGAAGTTATAAAGTTCTTACAAAAACTTGCTAAGAGTCCTAATGCTAGTGCTATAAATTTGGCTTTCACGAAACATATTACAAATGCTCTCATAAAAGCTAGAGAAGAGAAACTAGAACGCGAAACTTCTATTCCTAGGAAGCTAGAGGATGGTTGGGAGCCCATCATTAAGATGAAGGTCAATGACTTTGGTTGTAATGCTTATGTGATCTTGGTGCAAGTATTTCTGTTATGCCTAAGAGAATCTATAATATGCTTGACTTGCCACCATTGAAAAATTGTTATTTGGATGTTAATCTTGCTGATAATTCTACGAAGAAACCTTTGGGGAGAGTTGATAATGTTCGTATTATGGTTAACAATAACCTTGTCCCCGTTGATTTTGTTGTCTTGGATATTGAATGCAATGCATCTTGTCCCATTATATTGGGAAGACCTTTTCTTCGAACTGTTGGTGCTATCATTGATATGAAGGAAGGTAATATTAAATATCAATTTCCTCTCAAGAAAGGTATGGAACACTTCCCTAGAAAGAGAATGAAGTTACCTTTTGATTCTATTATTAGAACAAATTATGATGTTGATACTTCGTCTCTTGATAATACTTGATACACACTTTCTGCGCCTAGCTGAAAGGCGTTAAAGAAAAGCGCTTATGGGAGACAACCCATGTTTTTACTACAGTATTTTTTGTTTTATATTTGAGTCTTGGAAGTTGTTTACTACTGTAGCAACCTCTCCTTATCTTAGTTTTATTGCATTGTTGTGCCAAGTAAAGTCTCTAATAGAAGGATGATACTAGATTTGGATTACTGCGCAGAAACAGTTTTCTTTGCTGTCACGAATCTGGGTCTAATTCTCTGTAGATAACTCATAAAATTATGCCAATTTACGTGCGTGATCCTCAGATATGTACGCAACTTTCATTAGTTTTAAGTTTTCTCATCTGAGCAAGTCTGGTGCCTGTTAAAAATACGTCTTTACGAACTGTTCTGTTTTGACAGATTCTGCCTTTTATTTTGCATTGCCTGTTTTGTCATGCTTGATGGATTTTTCGATTCCATTGACTTTCAGTAGCTTTGTGCAATGTCCAGAAGTATAAAGAATGATTGTGTCACCTCTGAATATGTGAATTTTGATTATGCACTGACCCTCTAATGAGTTTGTTTTGAGTTTGGTGTGGAGGAAGTTTTCAAGGATCAAGAGAGGAGGATGATATACACTATGATCAAGGAGAGTGAAAGCTCTAAGCTTGGGGATGCCCCGGTGGTTCACCCCTGCATATATCAAGAAGACTCAAGCGTCTAAGCTTGGGGATGCCCAAGGCATCCCCTTCTTCATCGACAACATTATCAGGTTCCACCCCTGAAACTATATTTTTATTCCATCACATCTTATGTACTTTGCTTGGAACGTCTGTTGTTTTTGTTTTTGTTTTGTTTGAATAAAATGGATCCTAGCATTCAATGTGTGGGAGAGAGACTCGCTCCGCTGTTGCATATGGACAAATATGTCCTTAGGCTTTACTCATAGTATTCATGGCGAAAGTTTCTTCTTCGTTAAATTGTTATATGGTTGGAATTGGAAAATGATATATGTGGTAATTGGTATAATATCTTGAATAATGTGATACTTGGAAATTGTTGTGCTCATATTTAAGCTCTTGCATCATATACTTTGCACTTATTAATGAAGAAATACATAGAGCATGCTAAAATCTGATTTGCATGTTTGGTCTCTCTAAGGTCTAGATAATTTCTAGTATTGAGTTTGAACAACAAGGAAGACGGTATAGAGTCTTATAATGTTTACAATATGTCTTTTATGTGAGTTTTGCTGCACCGCTTCATCCTTGTGGTTGTTTCAAATAACTTTGCTAGCCTAATCCTTGTATCGAGAGGGAATACTTCTCATGCATCCAAAATCCTTGAGCCAACCACTATGCCATTTGTGTCCACCATACCTACCTACTACATGGTATTTCTCCGCCATTCCAAAGTAAATTGCTTGAGTGCTACCTTTAAAATTTTCATTCTTTATCTTTGCAATATATAGCTCATGGGACAAATAGCTTAAAAACTATTGTGGTATTGAATATGTACTTATGCACTTTATCTCTTATTAAGTTGCTTGTTGTGCGATAACCATGTTTCTGGGGACGCCATCAACTACTCTTTGTTGAATATCATGTGAGTTGCTATGCATGTCCGTCTTGTCTGAAGTAAGGGAGATTTACCACTCATTTAATGGTTAGAGCATGTATAATGTTAGAGAAGAACATTGAGCCGCTAACTAAAGCCATGAATCATGGTGGAAGTTTCAGTTTTGGACATATATCCTCAATCTCATATGAGAACATTAATTGTTGCTACATGCTTATGCATTAAAGAGGAGTCCATTATCTGTTATCTATGTTGTCCCGGTATGGATGTCTAAGTTGAGAATAATCAAAAGCGAGAAATCCAATGCGAACTTTCTCCTTAGACCTTTGTACAGGCGGCATAGAGGTACCCCTTTGTGACACTTGGTTAAAACATGTGTATTGCGATGATAATCCCGGTAATTCAAGCTAATTAGGGCAAGGTGCGGGCACTATTAGTATACTATGCATGAGGCTTGCAACTTGTAAGATATAATTTACATAACTCATATGCTTTATTACTACCGTTGACAAAATTGTTTCTTGTTTTCAAAACCAAAGCTCTAGCACAAATATAGCAATCAATGCTTCCCTTTGCGAAGGGCCATTCTTTTACTTTTATTGTTGAGTCAGTTCACCTATCTCTCTCCACCTCAAGAAGCAAACACTTGTGTGAACTGTGCATTGATTCCTACATACTTGCATATTGCATTTGTTATATTACTTTGCATTGACAATATCCATGAGATATACATGTTACAAGTTGAAAGCAACCGCTGAAACTTCATATTCCTTTGTGTTGCTTCAATACCTTTACTTTGAATTATTGCTTTATGAGTTAACTCTTATGCAAGACTTATTAATGCTTGTCTTGAAGTACTATTCATGAAAAGTCTTTGCTTTATGATTTAATTGTTTACTCATGTCATTTACCATTGTTTCAAATCGCTGCATTCATTACATGTGCTTACAATAGTATTGATCAAGATTATGTTGGTAGCATTGTCACTTAAGAAATTATCTTTGTTATCGTTTACCTACTCGGGACGAGTAGGAACTAAGCTTGGGGATGCTTGATACGTCTCAAACGTATCTAGAATTTCTTATGTTCCATGCTACTTTTATGATGATACTCACATGTTTTATACACATTATATGTCATTATTATGCATTTTCCGGCACTAACCTATTAACGAAATGCCGAAGAGCCAGTTGCTGTTTTTGGTTTCAGAAATCCTAGTAAGGAAATATTCTCGGAATTGGACGAAATCAACGCCCAGGGTCCTATTTTGCCACGAAGCTTCCAGAAGACCGAAGAGTCAACGAAGTGGGGCCACGAGGTGGCCAGGAGGGTAGGCGGCGCGGCCCCACCCTTGGCCACGCTGACCTGTCTCCTGGGCCCCTCGTGACGCCCCCTGACCTGCCCTTCCGCCTACTTAAAGCCTTCATCGCGAAACCCCCAGTACCGAGAGCCACGATACGGAAAACCTTCCAGAGACGCCGCCGCCGCCAATCCCATCTCGGGGGATTCAGGAGATCGCCTCCGACACCCTGCCGGAGAGGGGAATCATCTCCCGGAGGACTCTACACCGCCATGGTCGCCTCCGGATTGATGAGTGAGTAGTTCACCCCTGGACTATGGGTCCATAGCAGTAGCTAGATGGTCGTCCTCTCCTTATGTGCTTCATTGTCGGATCTTGTGAGCTGCCTAACATGATCAAGATCATCTATCTGTAATGCTATATGTTGTGTTTGTTGGGATCCGATGGATAGAGAATACTATGTTATGTTGATTATCAATCTATTACCTATGTGTTGTTTATGATCTTGCATGCTCTCCGTTGTTAGTAGAGGCTCTGGCCAAGTTTTTACTCTTAACTCCAAGAGGGAGTATTTATGCTCGATAGTGGGTTCATGCCTCCATTAAATCTGGGACAGTGACAGAAAGTTCTAAGGTTGTGGATGTGCTGTTGCCACTAGGGATAAAACATTGATGCTATGTCCGAGGATGTAGTTATTGATTACATTACGCACCATACTTAATGCAATTGTCTGTTGTTTGCAACTTAATACTGGAAGGGGTTCGGATGATAACCTGAAAGTGGACTTTTTAGGCATAGATGCATGCTGGATAGCGGTCTATGTACTTTGTCGTAATGCCCAATTGAATCTCACAATATTCATCATATCATGTATGTGCATTGTCATGCTCTCTTTATTTGTCAATTGCCCAACTGTAATTTGTTCACCCAACATGCTATTTATCTTATGGGAGAGACACCTCTAGTGAACTGTGGACCCCGGTCCATTCTTTTAATCAAGTACAAACTGCTGCAATACTTGTTTTACTGTTTTCTGCAAACAATCATCATCCACACTATACATCTAATCTTTTGCTACAGCAAGCCGGTGAGATTGACAACCTCACTGTTTCGTTGGGACAAAGTACTTCGGTTGTGTTGTGCAGGTTCCACGTTGGCGCCGGAATCCCTGGTGTTGCGCCGCACTACACTCCGTCACCAACAACCTTCAACGTGCTTCTTGACTCCTACTGGTTCGATAAACCTTGGTTTCTTACTGAGGGGAAAACTTGCTGCTGTACACATCATACCTTCCTCTTGGGGTTCCCAACGGACGAGTGCTTTACCGTCACAAGGAAGCTACTTTCTGGCGACGTTGATCCCACGTCAACTCCCACGTCAGCACTTACTCAAAAGGTCATCCAATCGCATCTTATTCTTGGAGGTGGTGGACTTGGCTAGTTCCTTTGTCAACCTAGCATTTTCCTCAAGAATAGTTGCTTGTTCACAAGCCGAGTCATTAGGATAATAGTTGCGACCATATTTGTTTACCAAAGATTCAAGATATTCATTGGTCTCAACATACATAGATAGCTCTTCTTTCAAACGAACATGTTCCTCAACAAGTTTAGCATGTTCACAAGTAAATGAGGTAGAGGAACTTGCAACATTTTCAGCAATAATGGGATAATTCAATGATCCAAGAGCCTTCTTGTAAGTATCTTGGAGTACGTCATGGCTCTCTCCAAGTTTCTTGAGCTTATTCTTAACAAGCTTGTTAGCCTTTTCAAGATGGTCAAGATCCTTAATGAGAGAAGCATGAGCAACTTCAAGCTCCTTCTTTGAGGCATCCAGCTCTTGGGCCATTAATTGAGACCTTTCAATAGTTTCTAGGTCCTTAACTTTATCTAGTTGAAATGTTTCAACTAGTTGCTTAAGGCCTTGAGATGTGCACCTTTCGTTTTTCAGCTCTTGTCTTAGGAGATTGAATCTCCGTTTCTCATCTTTCATATGAGATTCTAATTCCTCAATGGACTCGTCCCTTTCATTGAGGGATTCCATCAAGAAATCAAACTTGGCAAGAGCATCACCACGAAGAGTGCATCTAACTTTGAAAAGACCCTTAAGAACAACCTCTTCATCTTGATTATCAGTTTCATTATCAAGAATGCTAGATAAAGAAGGTGGGGATTCCATCACCTTTGCTTCCCTTGGCATAAGACAAGAGTCAGCGATTGTAGAGGAGGAAGAGTCATCGGAGTCATCATCATGAGTTGTTCTTGCCATGAAGGAAGAACCAATAACATTTAGAGTTGAAGACTCCGCAGAATAATCCTTGGAGTAATCATATGTGAAGAGTGACCCTGGTTCGGAGTAAGCCAAACCAGCCACTCCAGCCTCCTTCTCCTCTTCTTCTCCCTCTTCATCGGAGATGTACTCGGTACCAACAAAGGCTCTTCCCTTGTTCTTCTTGTATCACTCATTGATTGGGTTTGGCTTCAATCCTGGCTTGAAACATTTGACAAACCTTAGCTTGTCTACCCTTTTCTCATAAGGGCACTCATTTGCAAAGTGATTATCTTCATCATAGTTGTAGCACATTCTCTTCTTCTCATTGGAGGAGATTGGGAGCTTCTTTTTGTACTTCTTGACAAATAAAGCAAATCTGTCCCAATGTCACTAGTTGAAGTCATCTCTTCTTCTTCTTCTTCTTCTTCGATCTCATAGACTTCTTCTCTTTCTCGGTCTCCTCGGGCCTTCAAAGCAAGGTTGTGGGAAGGTCCATCGACACTGTTCATCACCATGAGTCTTTCTCCTGCCTTGGCCATGTTGTCATTAGCAGCCATATAGGAGACAAGATCATTTGCAGACAGATCTGCTTGTTTGGTGAGGATTTGCAAATTGAGGGCAAGGTTGGTGTCCTTCTGTTTGACAGAAATCATGGCAATGACCTTGGACTTTATGAACTCTTCATTCATTTCAAAACCATCATTGTACTTTTCACATCCAAGGCCCATGACCTTTACTCGAAGAGCTCCGAGCCTTCCATAAGCCCCAGCCATAGTTTCTCCTTCCTTGATCATGAACAAGGTTGCCTCGGTCTTAGCTGAGTCATATATAGATTTTTGGATCAGATTAGTTCCCTCTTGGAGTACTACAATCCGATCCCAAAGCTCTTTGGCTGAGTCAATGTCATTTACTTGATCAAGGAGCTTACGGTTGATGCCACTTCTAATTTTGTCACATGTAGAGGCATTGAGTTGACGGTTGTAGAATTCGGTGGACGTCAACCTAATGGGATCTTTCGGCTTCCGGTATCCATCAATAATGATCTCCCACATCTCCACACTGCAACTGCGAATATGCGACTCCATAGAAGATTTCCAAAAGGAAAAGTGAGTTCCATCAAAATGGGGAACATTCCCACTATGGTTTATATGAGGCATGGGTGAAGTGGTTTTAGGATAGTCATGATTGACCTGATTGTAGGACACCGGAGGGACAACGGCCTGATACGTCTCCGACGTATCGATAATTTCTTGTGTTCCATGCCACATTATTGATGATATCTACATGTTTTGTGCACACTTTATGTCATATTCGTGCATTTTCTGGAACTAACCTATTAACAAGATGCCGAAGTGCCGCTTGTCAAGTTTTCTGCTGTTTTTGGTTTCAGAAATCCTAGTAACGAAATATTCTCGGAATTGGACGAAATCAACGCCCAGGGTCCTATTTTGCCACGAAGCTTCCAGAAGACCGAAGAGGAGACGAAGTGGGGCCACGAGGCGGCCAAACCCTAGGGCGGCGCGGCCCCTGCCCTGGCCGCGCGGCCCTATGGTGTGGGCCCCTCGTGACGCCCCTTGACCTATCTCTTCCGCCTACTTAAAGCCTCCGTCGCGAAACCCCCAGTACCGAGAGCCACGATACGGAAAACCTTCCAGAGACGCCGCCGCCGCCAATCCCATCTCGGGGGATTCAGGAGATCGCCTCCGGCACCCTGCCGGAGAGGGGAATCATCTCCCGGAGGACTCTACGCCGCCATGGTCGCCTCCGGAGTGATGAGTGAGTAGTCTACCCCTGGACTATGGGTCCATAGCAGTAGCTAGATGGTTGTCTTCTCCCCATTGTGCTTAATTGTCGGATCTTGTGAGCTGCTTAACATGATCAAGATCATCTATCTGTAATTCTATATGTTGCATTTGTTGGGATCCGATGCATAGAGAATACTTGTTATGTTGATTATCAAAGTTATGTCTATGTGTTGTTTATGATCTTGCATGCTCTCCGTTACTAGTAGATGCTCTGGCCAAGTAGATGCTTGTAACTCCAAGAGGGAGTATTTATGCTCGATAGTGGGTTCATGTCTCCGTGAATCTGGGGAAGTGACAGAAATCTCTAAGATTATGGATGTGCTGTTGCCACTAGGGATAAAACATTGGTGCTATGTTCAAGGATGTAGTTACTGATTACATTACGCGCAATACTTAATGCAATTGTCTGTTGTTAGCAACTTAATACTGGAGGGGGTTCGGATGATAACCTGAAGGTGGACTTTTTAGGCATAGATGCATGCTGGATAGCGGTCTATGTACTTTGTCGTAATACCCAATTAAATCTCACAATACTCATCATAATATGTATGTGCATGGTCATGCCCTCTCTATTTGTCAATTGCCCAACTGTAATTTGTTCACCCAACATGCTGTTTATCTTATGGGAGAGACACCTCTAGTGAACTGTGGACCCCGGTCCAATTCTCTATACTGAAATACAATCTACTGCAATACTGTTCTCTTGTTTTTCGCAAACAATCATCATCCACACTATACATCTAATCCTTTGTTACAGCAAGCCGATGAGATTGACAACCTCACTGTTTCGTTGGGGCAAAGTACTTTGGTTGTGTTGTGCAGGTTCCACGTTGGCGCCGGAATCCCTGGTGTTGCGCCGCACTACATCTCGCCACCATCAACCTTCAACGTGCTTCTTGGCTCCTACTGGTTCGATAAACCTTGGTTTCATACTGAGGGAAAACTTGCCGCTGTACGCATCACACCTTCCTCTTGGGGTTCCCAACGGACGCGTGCTGTACGCGTATCAAGTTCTTTTTCTGGCGCCGTTGCCGGGGAACGAAGAAAAGTTACACCACAAAGATTTTCAACTCCCACGTCAACAGCTCTTTTTCTAGCGCCGTTGCCGGGGAGATCAAGACAAGCTGCAAGGAGAGTCTCCACATCCCAATCTCTTTACTTTGTTTTTGTCTTGCTTAGTTTTATTTACTACTTTGTTTGCTGCACTAAATCAAAATACAAAAAAATTAGTTGCTAGTTTTACTTTATTTGCTATCTTGTTTGCTATATCAAAAACACAAAAAAATTAGTTACTTGCATTTACTTTATCTAGTTTGCTTTATTTACTACTGCTAAAATGAGTAATCCCGAAGTTGAAGTTCGTACGTTTAAGCAACGAGGGGGAGAATGTTTAAGAGATGCTTGGTACAGAATTAGTGATGCCCATAATAGGTGCATTAAGAAACACTCCACTACTATCCTACTCAGGAATTTTTATGTTGGTATCTCTAGCTGGAATAGGTATGTTCTTGATAGTCTCGCGAAAGGTAACTTCCTAAGTACTCCTGCATTAGAAGCTAGCTGCATTATTGAGAGTCTATTTGGAATACCCCCTGTTGATGAAGTTAAAACTGAAATCTCTCTTGAAGATGTTATGAAAAAATTGGAAACCTTAGAGAAAAAAAATTCAAATATTGAAGCTAAATTGGAAATGTTACTTGATAAAACTGATGAACTTGATAAATCCTTAGGAGGAATTGATGAAAGAATTAGTGTCCTAGGAACTTGTGTTGTCCATGACGATCAAAGCAATAGGATTGACGAACTTGAAAAAGCTATGGGAACCTTGGGTTCAACATTTTCTTCTCTTAAATATAAGGAGAAAGCTTATGTGGGTAAGGAGCAAAAGTTTATGTATGTCTCTAAAGTGCCTAAACCAAAGAAGTATTATTATAGGCCTAAAATTGACAAAGCCCTTAGTGCCACTACGGATGGGGGAGCTCATAATAACGATGCACCATTTCTTGATAATACTTGATACACACTTTTTGCGCCTAGCTGAAAGGCGTTAAAGAAAAGCGCTTATGGGAGACAACCCATGTTTTTACTACAGTACTTTGTTTTTATTTTGTGTCTTGGAAGTTGTTTACTACTGTAGCAACCTCTCCTTATCTTAGTTTAGTGTTTTGTTGTGCCAAGTAAAGTCGTTGATAGTAAAGTTCATACTAGATTTGGATTACTGCGCAGAAACAGATTTCTTTGCTGTCACGAATCTGGGCTGTTTTCTCTGTAGGTAACTCAGAAAATTATGCCAATTTACGTGAGTGATCCTCAGATATGTACGCAACTTTCATTCAATTTGAGCATTTTCATTTGAGCAAGTCTGGTGCCTCGATAAAATTCGTCAATACGAACTGTTCTGTTTTGACAGATTCTGCCTTTTATTTCGCATTGCCTCTTTTGCTATGTTGGATGAATTTCTTTGATCCATTAATGTCCAGTAGCTTTATGCAATGTCCAGAAGTGTTAAGAATGATTGTGTCACCTCTGAACATGTATATTTTGATTGTGCACTAACCCTCTAATGAGTTGTTCTAAGTTTGGTGTGGAGGAAGTTTTTAAGGATCAAGAGAGGAGTATGATGCAACATGATCAAGGAGAGTGAAAGCTCTAAGCTTGGGGATGCCCCGGTGGTTCACCCCTGCATATTCTAAGAAGACTCAAGCGTCTAAGCTTGGGGATGCCCAAGGCATCCCCTTCTTCATCGACAACATTATCAGGTTCCTCCCCTGAAACTATATTTTTATTCCATCACATCTTATGTGCTTTGCTTGGAGCGTCGGTTTGTTTTTGTTTTTGTTTTCCTTGAATAAAATGGATCCTAGCATTCATTGTATGGGAGAGAGACACGCTCCGCTGTAGCATATGGACAAGTATGTCCTTAGGCTTTACTCATAGTATTCATGGCGAAGTTTCTTCTTCGTTAAATTGTTATATGGTTGGAATTGGAAAATGATACATGTAGTAAATTGCTATAATGTCTTGGATAATGTGATACTTGGCAATTGTTGTGCTCATGTTTAAGCTCTTGCATCATATACTTTGCACCCATTAATGAAGAAATACATAGAGCATGCTAAAATTTGGTTTGCATATTTGGTCTCTCTAAGGTCTAGATAATTTCTAGTATTGAGTTTGAACAACAAGGAAGACGGTGTAGAGTCTTATAATGTTTACAATGTGTCTTTTATGTGAGTTTTGCTGCACCGGTTCATCCTTGTGTTTGTTTCAAATAACCTTGCTAGCCTAAACCTTGTATCGAGAGGGATTACTTCTCATGCATCCAAAATCCTTGAGCCAACCACTATGCCATTTGTGTCCACCATACCTACCTACTACATGGTATTTCTCCGCCATTCCAAAGTAAATTGCTTGAGTGCTACCTTTAAAATTCCATCATTCACCTTTACAATATATAGCTCATGGGACAAATAGCTTAAAAACTATTGTGGTATTGAATATGTACTTATGCACTTTATCTCTTATTAAGTTGCTTGTTGTGCGATAACCATGTTTCTGGGGACGCCATCAACTATTCTTTGTTGAATTTCATGTGAGTTGCTATGCATGTTCGTCTTGTCTGAAGTAAGAGAGATCTACCACCTTATGGTTAAGCATGCATATTGTTAGAGAAGAACATTGGGCCGCTAACTAAAGCCATGATTCATGGTGGAAGTTTCAGTTTTGGACATATATCCTCAATCTCATATGAGAAAATTATTAATTGTTGTTACATGCTTATGCATAAAAGAGGAGTCCATTATCTGTTGTCTATGTTGTCCCGGTATGGATGTCTAAGTTGAGAATAATCAATAGCGAGAAATCCAATGCGAGCTTTCTCCTTAGACCTTTGTACAAAGTGCATAGAGGTACCCCTTTGTGACACTTGGTTAAAACATGTGCATTGCGATGATCCGGTAGTCCAAGCTAATTAGGACAAGGTGCGGGCACTATTAGTATACTATGCATGAGGCTTGCAACTTGTAAGATATAATTTACATGATACATATGCTTTATTACTACCGTTGACAAAATTGTTTCATGTTTTCAAAATAAAAGCTCTAGCACAAATACAGCAATCGATGCTTTTCCTCTATGGAGGACCATTCTTTTACTTTCATTGTTGAGTCAGTTCACCTATTTCTCTCCACCTCAAGAAGCAAACACTTGTGTGAACTGTGCATTGATTCCTACATACTTGCATATTGCACTTATTATATTACTCTATGTTGACAATATCCATGAGATATACATGTTACAAGTTGAAAGCAACCGCTGAAACTTAATCTTCCTTTGTGTTGCTTCAATACCTTTACTTTGATTTATTGCTTTATGAGTTAACTCTTATGCAAGACTTATTGATGCTTGTCTTGAAGTACTATTCATGAAAAGTCTTTGCTATATGATTCACTTGTTTACTCATGTCATATACATTGTTTTGATCGCTGCATTCACTACATATGCTTTACAAATAGTATGATCAAGGTTATGATGGCATGTCACTCCAGAAATTATCTTTGTTATCGTTTTACCTGCTCGGGACGAGCAGAACTAAGCTTGGGGATGCTGATACGTCTCCGACGTATCGATAATTTCTTGTGTTCCATGCCACATTATTGATGATATCTACATGTTTTGTGC
Source organism: Lolium perenne (assembly GCF_019359855.2). NCBI lineage: Eukaryota > Viridiplantae > Streptophyta > Magnoliopsida > Poales > Poaceae > Lolium > Lolium perenne. Next base: position 195,126,002 of record NC_067248.2, read on the forward strand.
ACACTTTATGTCATATTCGTGCATTTTCTGGAACTAACCTATTAACAAGATGCCGAAGTGCCGCTGTTTTCATTCTGCTGTTTTTGGTTTCAGAAATCCTAGTAACGAAATATTCTCGGAATTGGACGAAATCAACGACCAGGGTCCTATTTTGCCACGAAGCTTCCAGAAGACCGAAGAGGAGACGAAGTGGGGCCACGAGGCGGCCAAACCCTAGGGCGGCGCGGCCCCTGCCCTAGCCGCGCGGCCCTATGGTGTGGGCCCCTCGTGACGCCCCTTGACCTATCTCTTCCGCCTACTTAAAGCCTCCGTCGCGAAACCCCCAGTACCGAGAGCCACGATACGGAAAACCTTCCAGAGACGCCGCCGCCGCCAATCCCATCTCGGGGGATTCAGGAGATCGCCTCCGGCACCCTGCCGGAGAGGGGAATCATCTCCCGGAGGACTCTACGCCGCCATGGTCGCCTCCGGAGTGATGAGTGAGTAGTCTACCCCTGGACTATGGGTCCATAGCAGTAGCTAGATGGTTGTCTTCTCCCCATTGTGCTTAATTGTCGGATCTTGTGAGCTGCTTAACATGATCAAGATCATCTATCTGTAATTCTATATGTTACGTTTGTTGGGATCCGATGCATAGAGAATACTTGTTATGTTGATTATCAAAGTTATGTCTATGTGTTGTTTATGATCTTGCATGCTCTCCGTTACTAGTAGATGCTCTGGCCAAGTAGATGCTTGTAACTCCAAGAGGGAGTATTTATGCTCGATAGTGGGTTCATGTCTCCGTGAACTGGGAAGTGACAAATCTCTAAGATTATGGATGTGCTGTTGCCACTAGGGATAAAACATTGGTGCTATGTTCAAGGATGTAGTTACTGATTACATTACGCGCAATACTTAATGCAATTGTCTGTTGTTAGCAACTTAATACTGGAGGGGGTTCGGATGATAACCTGAAGGTGGACTTTTTAGGCATAGATGCATGCTGGATAGCGGTCTATGTACTTTGTCGTAATGCCCAATTAAATCTCACAATACTCATCATAATATGTATGTGCATGGTCATGCCCTCTCTATTTGTCAATTGCCCAACTGTAATTTGTTCACCCAACATGCTGTTTATCTTATGGGAGAGACACCTCTAGTGAACTGTGGACCCCGGTCCAATTCTCTATACTGAAATACAATCATGCAATCTTTGTTCTACTGTTTTCTGCAAATAATCATCATCCACACTATACATCTAATCCTTTGTTACAGCAAGCCGGTGAGATTGACAACCTCACTGTTTCGTTGGGGCAAAGTACTTTGGTTGTGTTGTGCAGGTTCCACGTTGGCGCCGGAATCCCTGGTGTTGCGTCGCACTACATCTCGCCGCCATCAACCTTCAACGTGCTTCTTGGCTCCTACTGGTTCGATAAACCTTGGTTTCATACTGAGGGAAAGCTTGCCGCTGTACGCATCACACCTTCCTCTTGGGGTTCCCAACGGACGCGTGCTGTACGCGTATCACGGCCCCACTAGAAGTCCCACCACTTAGGCGTTTAAGCATGGCACTCATGTCTGCCATTTGGCTCTGAAGATCATCCTCCTTTATCTTTTTCTCAGCTTCATATGCTAAGAATCTGGATTTCATCTCCTTAACTGAAAGGTTAGAATCTTCATCCAAACCATCCAATAGTTTATCCATCTCACTCTTAAGGCTGTAAGGCCCTTAAAAAGAGTCCAGGCTCTCATACCAATTGTAAGATCAGAGATGGTAAACCTAGAGGGGGTGAATAGGTTTCTACAAATTTTAATTTTCTTTCTTTGCAATATTAGGCTTTGCGGAATATAAAGGTGAGCCTAATGCAAACTACGTGAGGCACCCTAGATGATAATACAAGTAACTCAAGCACGAAGGCTCTCACATGATATATAGCACAAGTAAAGAGTTCGGTTAGGGATAACCGAAAGCACGCGGAGACGAAGATGTATTCTCGTGTTCCCTTCCTTTGAAAGAAGGTACGTCACGTTTGGAGAGGTGGGAATCCCACGAAGGATTTCCCAACGCCACGAAGGCTCACCTTCTTCTTCGAGCCTATTTCACGAAGGAATAGCTCTTTCATTTGTGGTAGACTTTGAGGCAACCTCCAAACCTTCACAATATTGTCAGGAGCAAATCCACAGCCCGGATGCTTCCGGACGCTTTTGCCCACCTAGGGTTTGCAAGAAACCCTAGAGAGAAGGTATCTCGAAGAATACAAGGGGAACAAGATTTGGTTTGGTGGAACTATAGATCAAGACCTCCTCTAGCTTTTTTCCCCGGAGGGATTTGAGTTTGGGTGGAGGAGGAGGGAGATCTGAGGCTTTTGATGTTTCCAACAATGGAGTATGAGAGAGAGAGAGCTCAAGAACAAGTTGTAGTGTAGTGCCTAAACATTCGGAGCTAGGATAAGGGGTATATATAGCTCCACTTGAAATCCAACCGTTGGAGACTTGTCCAGCTCAACAGTGAGTCGAGGAGGCCGGTCTGCCGAGCCAGGCGCCGGACTGGCCGGTGGCACGCCTGGTGCCGCCGAACCACAGACCAGGCTGGCCGGCAACCGTCGGGCCTGGCACCGGGCCTGCACCGAGCGAGCTTTCCAGCTTACTGGAAGTGCCTCGGTGTGCATTGGCGCACGGGCCAGCACTCGCCGGGCGGTTCGGTGCTGGAGCCGGTGTCGCCGAGCTGGGCATCGGGCCAGCTGGCAGAACTAGACGCTGGAACCGGGCGTGAGGTGCTGAGTCCCTGGAGTGTGTCCGGTGTGCACCGGTGCCAGGGCAGGTCTGCGCCGGACTAGCCGGTGCAGCACCCGGTGCCGCCGGACCAGGCGCCGGCCTGAGGGAAAACTGATGTTCCCCTTTTTCATCGAAGTGGGGGGTCTCCCTTCACCTTCTTGTTCTATTGATACACCATTATGCCTGTTAAACTAATACCTGAGAATAATCTTGTAGGCATGTATTAGTCCGATTACTCTAGCTACGGTGTCATTGTTACCAAAATAATGGATAAGGGTAAAATACCCTTACACATTGGCCTACATCCTCTGACCCAACAGGCGGCCCGGGAGAATTACCGCAGCTCAAGATGGACCCATACGTCGGTTGCAATGGTGGAAAGATGGAAGGAGATGGATTTTTACGGACAAGGCAATGAGACGTCGATTAAGGAAAAGAGAGATTAGATTTTGATGTAACCTAGTCGAATCCGTGCAGAACTCTCGGGACTTGGCCTCCTATATAAAGGTCACGAGAGGACCTACCGGATCTTACCCTCACAATTGCATACAACCACGCGTACACCAAACCCAAGAAACCTTGCCTCATGGCAAGATAACCACCACGCAGTTTATCGGCTGCCCCATTTTAATCGATTTCACCCATAATCAAGATCAGACAAACAGGGGTGAGGGTTTTACCTCATCGAGGGTCCCGAACCTAGGTAAATCTCTCTTCGCTCGTTTGGTATCCGATGTCTCGTGCTAACCTGCAGGATTGTGTCAACCCTAAGCCTCTCATGGTGGACATTACCGAGGAGCCCCTCGTCAATTGGCGCTGTCTGTAGGAATTGGGACGACTGGATTTTGTGATCCGGGCGGTATCATCATCTTCAACAATAGCAACAATAGTTTCAATCCGGGCGGGGTCCCTTGATTCACGCATCATCATCTACAACAACTCGACGGTTTCAGTCCAGATGGCTCGATACCCAGCATCGCTAGCGCAGCGAAAAGTCTTCGGCTCCGGGGTTTACCATCGACTTCATCAGCTGTCACAACTAGTTCTAGAACGGCTACTGCATCTTCACCGTCGGGGGCTCCGCGTGCAGCTTCATTATCGACGAATACAGCAGGAATCTTTCACTGAGCTGCATCGTGGGAGACCCCAACTCCAATCAACCAAGGCAGCACTACTCCTCCACACGTGAAAGCTGGCACATGTTACAAATGAATAGGTTTTATTCTTTCTCTCTAATTATTTGATCTATCTATCTATCTCTTTCATTAATTCTATTTAAATCTAATCCTAAACATACATGTACATGTATGTCTACGTATGTTTGATTCGGAGCAATCATGAGTTCAAGATGAGCACGAATCACACTGGCTTGAGCTCACAAAGAGGTGGCGCGCCACGACACTAGCTCGCGAACAAGCTAGCGTACCACGATCACCCACCCGAAGTATGTTTGCGCCGCATGATGCTGCTCTAATTTCATCCGACACAAGAATCATCAGGTGTTATAATTTCAATTAATTACTATTCGCAAATTTGTTCGGTCAAATATTTTTTCAGCTCGTGTTGTCATTTGCGCGCAGAATTTTGCACTTCAAAGTAACTGCAGATCGGAATAAGCTTCGACGACTTTGTACTGTTGACCACATTTGATATCGTGCACTCGTCACGATCGGGGCTCATCTGTCGTGGACTTGACATCGTGGACTCAACATACTCGGGTGCTCACCCGTCGCGGATCCGCCACATCGACTGCGTCCTCTTTATCGACTACTTCCGGCCAGGCGCCCCGTGAATACATCGACTGTGTTCGCCGCACGACCTGCTTTCATGCCAGCTCCACCACAGCCGATAAAAAAAAGCTAAGTGTTCCTCTTTCAAGAGTCAGTTATTATTTACTTTAGCCACACCTGAATACTTGGGGGCTGCGCCATTACATCATTATAACAAATACATCCGACACTCGGGGTTGCGCCATTACATCGTTACCGCAAATACACCCGATTACTCGGGTACTGTGAAGTAAACTATCAATTGATGATGGGGTATACATCTCAATATATATATCATTGACTTCGAGCGTCTGACACCTCACATGCGATCTAAGTAACTGCTGATCCTCGTTCGATCCTTGAAAACTCCAACCCAGTTGCAGCCCAACCGTCAGGTTCGTAAGGCATTGATATTTTGGACGACGGCTAACGAAAAGACTCGACATATAGTGACCACGCCATGGTTCCTATCACCGCCATCAACATTATACGTTGCAACATCATTATAAGTTGCAAATACAATATTTCTTAAGTAACAAATATTTCACATCTCATTGTTTGCACTTTACAAGAAGGGTTGAGCACTTCCCCGCGCACACCCGATAGAAAATTCCAACATCGGAGAAGCAAGGATCCGAAAACTTCGGCTACTGCATCAACCAAGGCACTCCCATCGGGAGCACGTGGATTCAAAAAATTCTACAACTTCATCAAGTTCTTCGAGTAGTACAACTTGATTCTACAAGCGCTTGTTGCGCACTCGATAAAAAATAACTTCGACTCTTCATCAAGTATGGATCCAACGTTCTTCGACTGATCAAGTCACTGGAGGTGATATTCGAGATGCTTGAGTCTCTACGCAAGTTTTCGACTTTCCTAGACACTCGGAGGCTACTGATGCGGGCATTACCCCTCGGGTACCCATTATTGCTATACCTGGTGCAGATTATGGAAGTGGACTAGCACAAGGACTCGACAAGACTGGACCCACATCTAATATCGATCTGGACTACAAGAAAGAGGACACCAATTCGTAATAGACTAGGATTCTTGTAAACCCTAACTTGGTTGCATATATAAAGCCAGACAGGGGCACCCCTTGGGGGCACGTAAAATCATAGACGCACACGATGATACCCGCAGATTAGAACTAGACTAGACATAATCCGCCTCCGTTGGCATCATGTACACAGATATTCATATACTGGATTGCTAGCAGGACGTAGCGATCCTCCACCACAGGACGTGAACCTGGATACGTCGTGTGCCATCTCACTCCCGGAATCTCCATCATCACCTTCCGCTAACCCTAAGCCCCTCATGGTGGGCATTGCCGAGGAGCCACCTCGTCAGTTTTTTGTCCCAAAAGAGAGCTGGACCCCGGATAATTGCAAACCGAGCTTGCAAAACACCAAAAGATCTTTCAATGTTCTTTTCGCATGCTTCTTGTGCCTTGAAAAACTGCGCTTGTTTCTTTGTTTGGGGGTTTTGGATGGTCTTCGTCATTTGGAGATTGAAGATACACGAGATCAAACACCCGGATCATCAACTTGGCAAACATCTGAACAACTTGAATGGTTGTATCTTCTCCCATGCGAAGATATTGATCGGTATAATCCGCGGAGATGCCATATGCGATCACCTGCATAACCACGGAGATTGTTAATAAGGACTAACCCCATGGTGTTGTTAGGATTCCGGCGAGTAAAATAGCGAGAATTTCTGGCAATCTTTTCCTATGTCGACGTACAAACTACGGCGCATCCGGTACCTTCTATAAAAAAAAAATAAGGCGGGTATGTTGGACCTCGGCGAAGTAGTCTTGCATCAGTGCGGCGTGCCAGAGAGCTCGGTTCTGCGGGATGCAAATGTGGCCAGCCATAGATCCGCGCCGCCGGTTGAGGTTGAATATATCTTGGAGCTCCTTCGCGGCGAGGACGATCATGTGCTTTGTGTCATCGTCATTGAGCAATTCGTTTAGTTCCGAATCATCCGACGAAGAGGAGTCCTCGAAAAAGAGCTCGTAGCTCAAGGAAGAAGACATCTGCAAGTCTGCAACAATCCGCCGTCACTGCAACAATCTGCCGTGAAAATCAAATCGTGCCCGAATGAATGAACTCGGAGAACATTCCAAACAAATCTTACCCTTCGCGGGATCTATGTCTCGGGCGTGACTGAACTAGACCTCTAGGACGCATCCATGGCGGCGGCCATCTTGCCCAGCGGAACAAAACGAGGTAGGCGCGCACGAGGGGATTAGTAATTAAATTTCAGTGCGCCATCTCTCCCCACGCGGGTTATGCTAGATATACTTTTACTATTCCGTATTCTGCTCCACGTTCCATCCTTTTAAAGAGTAGATTCCGTTTTCCACTTCTTCCTCCCGCAAGCCAATCCAACGTTTTTGATTGATCGATTACTGTATTAATATAGCGGAAGTAAGGCAATCCAACTAAGCTAGTGCGTCGGCTGGATCTGCGGCGATCCACGTCGCCGTTCTCTGGCCCGCCGGGCTACCTTCTTCTTCTTTGCCAGGCGATTATCGTTTATTTGGGTTCGTTCCGCAAGGGTTACCTACACCTGTATCACTTCAATCTGTATTGCTTTTCCCAACCAGATCTGCTACTACTAGGATGAGCGGCTGGTCATCACGGGTGCATCGGAAGCGATCTTTGCCCACCATGGGTTGCAGCAGCAAGCGTCGCGGTCGCACTACCCCCGCCGGCGTCTCCTCGTCGGACGCGTCATCGTCCTGGGCGTCTATGCAACCGGATTTGGTCCGCCTGATCGGGTGGCGGCTGCTGGAGACCGGCGACTTGCTGGACTACGTCCGCTTCCGCGTCGTCTGCGCCCACTGGCGCTCCAGCACGGTCTGCCCACGCGGCCGCGGCGTCGCCGACCCGCGCTTCCACCCGCGCGGCCGCGCCGGTGGATGATGCTGCCCGAGGGTCACGGCCTGCACCCTGGCCACGGCAAGCTACGCAAGTACATACGCTTTCTCAACCTCTCCACCGGCGCCATCGTCGGCTCAAAGCTCCCGCTTTTCAGCGACCACTGCGTCCTCGACTCGGTCGACGGCCTTCTGCTCTTGCAACGCGACCAGGACACAGCCATCCGCCTCCTCCATCCGTTCACAGGTGACATCGCAGAGCTCCCGCCGCTCATCACCCTCCTGAGGCGGTTTAACTTCCAATTTTCGCCCGCAGAAGACAGCCCTCAGACTAGACGCATTTGGAATAAATTCAGAAAGGTCGGCTCTACCGCCGTCAGCGTGAGCGCAGATGGAGCCATCACCGTCATGATCATCATCTCTGGTATCAAATGTTTAGCCATTGCTACCGTCGGGGACCAGCAATGGAGTGTCGCCCGCAGGAACCTCTCCTTCTCTCTGAATCCAGTATCACTCCGAGGCAGGATATACATTTTGGATCATGTTTCCACCACAACACGGATTTCCCAGATTCTACCGCCCCGACACGATGCAAAGGTCCCAGCTTCATCTTCAGTGCCACCATCACCAGAGTTGATTGCCACGGGTCCACCAAGCGAACATCGCATATCCTCCTACCTGGCAGAATGTGACTCGGAGATCCTCCTGATTTGCTTGGGTCATCCCATTTTTTCGCGCATTACAGTTTACAGACTTGCTGACCTTATACTAGGCAGGTTTGTCCCGGTAACAAGCATCGGGGACAATGTTCTCTTCGTATCCGGAAGGATTTTAAGTGTCAGCAGTAAGGTGCTACCCAATGTGGAGGGCAACTCTCTTGTGATGGTACCTTGTGGCGGAAAAGTGTATCTTGGTCAATATCAACTGAGTACTTCCACGTGGTGTCCGGCAGCTGATGGAGCTATATCGAACTTCCTACCTGGGCCGTGTAGCCTCATTCATCATATCTTCACATGTTGCTATCGTGCTCTTTGGTGAGCCAGTTCTTCTCCCTAACTTAGTTCTTCCTTGATTGCAGCCTTTTGTTCTACTTTCTTACTCCGTACCTTGTTGTTTTCCGACCTATGTCGGCAGGAACAAAGGAGCAATTTGTTTTCAGGTTAAGGGTAATCTTTCGTGGAATGTAAAGAGGAAGTGGCGATACGGGGTTAGTCTCGCCTGCAGTGCCTTGATTCTCTTGTAGAGCATGCATTTTTAATTCTGGATGCTCCTTCTTTTGCTCATGGTCAACTACACGTCCTTATATACCTTACTAGTTATATATGCGCCTGGTCTTGAATCAGTATGACCAAGTTCTAGCTTTGACTTTTCTTTAGATATGAAATCAATGGACATCTCTGGTGGTGGCACTGAAGATGAATTCTACAAACAAACCACTCAGCTATGCTAATTGGTGTTCACCAACTGTCTCATCTGCTGCCAACAACTGGAATTTAAGCGGAGATGCCATATGCGATCACCTGCATAACCACGGAGATTTTTAATAAGGGCTAACCCCATGGTGTTGTTAGAATTCCGGCGAGTAAAATAGCGAGAATTGTCCCGCAATCTTTTCCTATGTCGACGAACAAACTACGGCGCATCCGGTACCTTCTACAAAAAAAGATGAGGCGGGTATGTTGGTACCTCGGCGAAGTAGTCTTGCATCAGTGCGGCGTGCCCGAGCGCTCGGTTCCGTGGGATGCAAATGCGGCCGGTCATAGATCAGCGCCACCGGTTGAGGTTGAATATATCTTGGAGCTCCTTCGCGGCGAGGATGATCACTGCTTTGTGTCGTCGTCGTTGAGCAATTCATCTAGGTCCGAATCATTCGACGAAGAGGAGTCCTCGAAAAAGAGCTCGTAGCTCAAGAAAGAAGACATCTGCAAGTCTGCAACAACCCGCCGTCACAGCAACAATCTGCCATCAAAATCAAATCGTGCTCGAATGAATGAACTCGGAGAACATTCCAAACAAATCTTACCCTTCGCGGGATCTATGTCTCGGGCGTGACTGAACTAGACCTCTGTGGCGCATCCATGGCGGCGGCCATCTTGCCCAGCGGAACAAAACGAGGTAGGCGCGCACGAGGGGATTAGTAAATTTCAGTGCGCCATCTCTCCCCACGCGGATAGAGGTTGGGCTCGATTCGGCCGCCCAACGGCCCCAACCGCGAATACGAAGTTTATACTTTTATTATTACTATTCCGTATTCTGCTCCACGTTCCTTTTAAAGAGTAGACTCCGTTTTCCACTTCTTCCTGCCGCAAGCCAATCCAACGTTTTTGATCGATTACTGTATTAATATAGCGGGAGTAAGGCAATCCAACTAAGCTAAGTGCGTCGGCTCGATCTGCGGCGATCCACGTCGCCGTTCTCTGGCCCGCCGGGATACCTTCTTCTTCTTTGCGAGGCTATTGTCGCTTATTTGGGTTCGTTCCGCAAGGGTAAAACCTACACCTGTATCACTTCAATCTGTATTGCTTTTCCCAACCAGATCTGCTACTACTAGGATGAGCGGCTGGTCATCACGGGTGCATCGGAAGCGATCTTTGTCCACCATGGGTTGCAGCAGCAAGCGTCGCGGTCGCACTACCCCCGCCGGCGTCACCTCCTCGGCGGAACCGGACGCGTCATCGTCCTGGGCGTCTATGCAACCGGATTTGGTCCGCCTGATCGGGTGGCGGCTGCTGGAGACAGGCGACTTGCTGGACTACGTCCGCTTCCGCGCCGTCTGCCACCACTGGCGCTCCAGCACCGTCTGCCCACGTGGCCGCGGCGTCGCCGACCCGCGTTTCCACCCGCGCCGGTGGATGATGCTGCCCGAGGGGCACGGCCTGCACCCTGGCCACGGCAAGCTAGGCAAGTACATACGTTTCATCAACCTCTCCACCGGCGCCATCGTCCGCTCAAAGCTCCCGCTTTTCAGCGACCACTGCGCCCTCGACTCGGTCGACGGCCTCCTGCTCCTGCAACGCGACCAAGACACGGCCATCCGCCTCCTCCATCCGTTCACGGGTGACATCGCAGAGCTCCCGCCGCTCATCACCCTCTTGAGGCAGTTTAAGTTCCTATTTTCGTCCACGGAAGATAGCCCTCAGACTAGACGCATCTGGAGTAAATTCAGAAAGATCGGCTCAACCTCCGTCAGCGTGAGCGCAGATGGAGCCATCACCGTCATGATCATCATCTCTGGTATCAAATGTTTAGCCATCGCTACCGTCGGGGACCAGCAATGGAGCGTCGCCCGCAGGAACCTCTCCTTCTCTCTGAATCCAGTATCACTCCAAGGAAGGATATACATTTTGGATCATGTTTCCGCCACAACACGGATTTTCCAGATTCTACCGCCCCAGCATGATGCCAAGCCCTCAGCTTCATCTTCTTCAGTTCCACCACCACCAGAGTTGATTGCCACGGGTCCGCCAAGCGAACATCGCATATCCTCCTACCTGGCAGAATGTGACTCGGAGATCCTCCTGATTTGCTTGGGTCATCCCATTTTTTCGCGCATTACAGTTTACAGACTTGCTGACCTTATACTAGGCAGGTTTGTCCCGGTAACAAGCATCGGGGACAATGTTCTCTTCGTATCCGGAAGGATTTTAAGTGTCAGTAGTAAGGTGCTACCCAATGTTGAGGGCAACTCTCTTCTGATGGTACCTTGTGGCGGAAAAGTGTATCTTGGTCAATACCAACTGAGTACTTCCACGTGGTGCCCGGCAGCTGATGGATCTATATCGAACTTTCTACCTGGGCCGTGTAGCCTCATTCATCATATCTTCACATGTTGCTATCGTACTCTTTGGTGAGCCAGTTCTTCTCCCTAACTTAGTTCCTCCTTGATTGCAGCCTTTTGTTCTACTTTCTTACTTCGTACCTTGTTGTTTTCCGACCTATGTCTGCAGGAACAAAGGAGCAATTTGTTTTCAGGTTAAGGGTAATCTTTCGTGGAATGTAAAGAGGAAGTGGCGAAACGGGGTTAGCCGCCTTGGTGGCGCGAGCAGCAGCTCCGGGAGGAACTCCACCGTCAGAAGGCCTACACCACCGGAGGGGACCAAGTCCAGGGTAACTGGTCCGGTGGGGTGGGTCAGGGCGACCGAGGTGGCCAGGGGCAACGGCCACCTCCGAAGGCAAAAGGGAAGAAGATGGCTGGGGCCAACTCCGGCATAGGAGGTTATGCTCTGAGCGGTAAACCCAAGGGTGGGTCTCGGACAGGGGCGCCGGTGGGAGGCGAATGCTTCAAATGTGGAAGGGAAGGCCACTTCCAATCTGAGTGTGAGTTTGATCCGCTTTGTGTGCTCTGTAGCAGCGAGGGTCACACCTCAGCCAGCTGTCCGAAGAGGGGAAAGGGATTCCGCCTCCAGACGCTGGGTCACGCCATTACCGGAGGGGGCTTCTACAACATCGATGTGGAGCCGCTCAAGGGGAGTAAGCGGGCAGGAGAAGCTTTCACTGCGGTCATCAAGTTCCTGTCCGCGCCACTCACGGAGGAGCAGCTCTCAGCGGAACTGAAGCATCTGGTGGACGACCTGTGGGATTGGCAAGTGCGGAGGTTGTCGGAGACGGAATTCTCCGTCACCTTCCCCACGCGCCAAACTCTGCGCTTGAGCACTGGGAGTGGCAAGCTGTACCTACCGCTCAGCAAGAAGGATACTGAGATTCGGGAGGCCTTCAACACTCCGAAGCCATACCTAGTCCTCCCGTCTACTTGGGTCCGTCTCACTGGGGTTCCAGAGGACCTGATGGAGCGTGAGCGGCTGTTGGTGGCCTTTGGGATGGTGGGCAGGGCGATTGATGTTGACGACCTTTCAATCCTGAAGAGGGAGACGGAGCCGGTTCGGGTGCGATTCCAATGCCGGTATCCAGACCGTATCAAGGGCTCCGTGCAAGTGTTCGTCAATGGCGAGGGCTTTACCGTTGGGGTTCAGGCGGAGCGTGCTCCGAGGGGTGGGAATGGTGGGGGAGCGGGGGACCCGCCGCCGCCACCACCTCGGGATGACAGGGAGGAAGATGACTCGGATTACTTTTCCTCGGATGGAGAGTGGAACAAGCACGGGAGGAAGAAGAAGGACAAGGATCAACGGACTGAGCCTGGGCTCGGGGCTGAGCCGGTGGACGGGTCGGGTCCGGCGGGGGCCAAGACGGTCGCCATGGGGCTGCTGGGGTCCTGGAGCGCCCCTACCGGTGGCCATGCACCGGACGGGCGTGCCAATGGGGGCTTTAATCAGTATGGTACCAATTTCGGAGTGGCCATGGAATCTCTCCCGTTTCAGCTGGACATGAACGAGCAACACAAAGGAGTGGAGAAGGAGAAGATTACTACGCCTGCAGAGACTTTGGTTCCTATGACGACGGCAGGGGACCCGTCGTTGTCTGCGGACACCATCTCACAGATCACGGACCCTGTTCCATCCGGGATGGATGACAGCCAAGTGGAGGAGGGGTACCCGGAGAAGATGGACATGACCGTGGGCTGGGAGGGTCAGGGGACCGACTCTGTGATGTTGGAGGATGACACGGTCTCAGTGGACAGTGCCGTTGTGCAGCCAAGGGACGACCTACACAAGGCTTTGAGGGAGACAGCTCCGGTTGCACAGGGCCGACGCTCCAAGACCATCGCCTACTCCAGGAAGAAGAAATCTGCGACTCCCGGGATGCCGGTCCGCAAGAGCTCCAGGCACACTGGAGTGAGGGCGTCCACACCGATCCTTGAGAGGGCTATGAAGCGCGCGGAGGCAAAGGGGCTGGACGGCGTCGGCGAGTGTTGATGTTTTAGATGGTGTCTTAGTATGGCTCTTGGTTTCCAGTTCCGTGTGTTGTGTTTGCTTTGGGTGCGTGAGGTACCAGTACGTTGGGGTTTCGGTGTGTATGGGACTTGGATATTGGTATCTGTAATCTGTAAGCTGGATGTTGTGGCTTTATTAATTTAAAGCTGGGCTTTATGCCTTATGTTTAAAAAAGTCTCGCCTGCAGTGCCTTGATTCTCTTGTAGAGCATGCATTTTTAATTCTGGATGCTCCTTCTTTTGCTCATGGTCAACTACACGTCCTTATCTATACCTTACTAGTTATATATGCGCCTGGTCTTGAATCAGTATGACAAAGTTCTAGCTTTGACTTTTCTTTAGATATGAAATCAATGGATATCTCTGGTGGTGGCACTGAAGATGAATTCTACAAACGAACCACTCAGCTATGCTAATTGGTGCTCACCAACTGTCTCATCTGCTGCCAACAACTGGAATTTAAGCGGAATATCCGACCACCCATTTAACTTTGTTTTGCAGTAATCCAATAACACATCGCTCTAACATTAATTCTACGGATGCACAAGGCAACACCTTGATTATATAAAATAAATTGTCTTGTAAAGAGTGGCATGGTTTTTTAAACTCTAGCATTGCAAGGCACAGTGATAGTATATAAAAATGTGTTCTTTCAATCGAATTGGTCCACCTTTTACCTCTGATTTCTCATTTGCAGATTTGTTTCTCAGTTTATTACTCCTGATAAAAAAAATCGAGTCATGGACCTAAAAAACCTAACTAAAATTGGCACATTTAGGAGCTGATTAATTCTGTGTCTTGGTATTTTATTTAGCATTACTTTTCTTTGATTTTGTATTTGATCAGTTTGATTCGGTTGGTGTACTCACTAATCTGACATCTACTTTTCTGTGTGCTCCTTTTTTTTCTCTAGGCATGAATGATTCCTGTACTGTGGAGGTTGTGGACGCCTTAATTCTGCATATATCTAAGCGCCAAAAGGAGAGGGTCTTATTTTCATTGGTCTATTTTTATTCCTACAAAACACCTGTTGGTGTCGATGATCTGTTTTCCTTGAGCTCATGCCAAATGTCCGACTGTACAAATGGTTAAGATTGAGATGTGATTGTTCACCGCCTAGTTAAATCTGTTTTGCAAAACTGTATTGATCTGTCATGAATTTTCCCAGCATCACCTCAATTTGATAAAGTTATTAGTCTCGTCTACATATTATATGAAACTGTTACCACAAAAAATATGTAGACAATCTAGCAAAAATCTCAACAGATTTAAGCGTGTAGTGTCCAATCCCATCTCATCCTCAACTGTTGGTACAAAACCGGATAGTGCTTGATGTAATATGTAACGTTGCAAGTAAAATGCTCTGTTGTACACTGAGACAGGTATATATTCAACTTCGGAGATGATCATATATGTTAATCTGGGTTTTGTTGTGCATGAAGAAGGAACTAATTTCTACATTTGGGTTTTAATAAATGAGTCAGTATATGTATGTTAATATATTGAGTCTGCATGATAATTTTCCTTGACAAGAAGCTGACTACACCAATCTATGTTAATAATTGGCTGTTTTTCTTATATTGCATAATCAATTGTTTTGTTATTTTGTGAGAAGATGAGAAGGAGCACCTAGAAGTAACACTGATGTTGCGCATACATTCTACCCCCTTGGTGTAGTGCTTACCTGAATGTGTTTATTGTAAAAGGATGGGAGGTCCAAGGTAGTTGCCACAAATAGAACTAACAACTCTCATACACAGACTCTTGCAACCCATTAAGATAGGAAAGTTGGATTACCTTATTTAGACTATTATTTGGAATTCTTTCTAATTACAATTCCATATATTTTTTGTTACTTGTGAATGCTATGAAATATAAAGTGAAAAAAATTGAATTTATATATTCGTAATTTCCAGACCGATATAACCCAACTGTTTCAAGACCAAATAATATTGTAAGCTTCTTCTCTCAAACTTTATTGATGCAGAGATATATGAGGTATATGCACGAATCACAATAATACGATACTACCCCGTTCACTTGCATTTCATAAAGGTAAAGAGACATTTTGTTTCCAATTGAATTTGCAGCACTACTGCATTTCATTAGGATAGAAATCAGCTTACTTGCATGGATTGTCCAAGCTGTAACTAATTCAGCCTCCTCTAGCCTTGGTCTATATATGAAAAGTGAAAACCCAAATCAACTCTATACATTGATAGTTCTGAATCAAGAAAATGACTTTCATACAGAGCACCCACAAGTAATTTCAAATGACTTTTTTCTTTTGTATGTTGATGTTGTTAATTATTTATATTGTAGAGTTTTATAAGAAATTCTTGCTATAAGCTCAGTTGCAGATTGAAAATAATTTCTTGTTATTTTACGACCATACTTTATTTTGATTATGACATCGTTTTTCTATTTCAGAAGATGAATGTGTTTAAATATCATTTATAAGAATCATAGTGGTTAGCTCAATTTTGACCCCACGATTTTAAGATCAGTCAACGTAGTTTGTCATGACCACCGAATATTTTTCTCCCATGTGAGTAGACAGATATAAGGGTTTATAATTTGGCGCATATATGAGTTATGATGCCACTGATGACATGAACTTTAGGATATAAGGTGTGCACAAAAGTTTCTGTAATTATTTCAACTTTAGGATACTGAACCAAACGAGATAAACTTGGGTGTTGAAGACCTGAGATCAAAACTATTTTAAGTTATGAACCTAGTAATAGATGGTTGTCAACAACAAAATTTGGTTAATATAGATGCATAAAAAAGAGAGACAAAATGGTCTTTACCTAAGTTATGTATAGATGTCAACCAAGGTTCAGAGAAAGGGAGAGAAAGTTCTCTTCATCTTAGTTATTTTTATTGAGCCTGTTTGATTTTAAGCATGTGTGCATTTTGTCTCATTTTGAAAAATTTAGAGGTCTGTTAGAGCCTGTCTGCCGCCGCCGCCCTGCACACGAACCCTCCTGCGCTGTGACCTGCGCCCCTGCCCGCCAAGATTTAGTATCCAAGATTTCTCAGGGTTCATTGGATGTTTTGTAAGATAATGGTCGACAAGTTATTTGAGTTCATGCATGAGATGCATCCAGGCCCACAATGCATTCTGGGTTGTTTGTGTAGTCGGAGCATAGAACTATTTTGATCATTATTGCAGTGTCTCTTGCTCTAGGCAATGCATCTTAAGTTGTTCATGCATTGGTTCTTTCTACAATGCAATTTTTTTTCTTGCATATACTCCATTAGAGCAGTAACTTTAGTTGTCTGACAAATAATGAAAACGAAGTTCAACAGAGTATTTATCGTTCCTCTACTGAAATTATTCTTGTTTGTACTGATAAAGGTATTAGGAAACTACTTTTATTTTGCTACATTAGTGAATTGCTTTCAGGTGCAATCAAGGTGCAACGAAATAAACACATAAATAGATCTTTTTTTTATCTTTGTTCATGAAATCACATTTTAATTTCATGGATCTATTGGGATATGAATCTTCGTTAAATCTATAACGGGTACGAAAGTGCATGTATCATCAGTTTTCACCCACATATTTCCGTATGTCATCCCCTTCCCACCTCCCCTTTTTGGGGTGTTTCTAAATGTCGGTGAAAACTGTTTCCATGGTGTTCTGTCTATCGATCAGATAATTGTCGATATTAGAACAAGTTCATGAAACAAGGTAACATGGAAAGCACAATAGGATATGAGATATACAAATATGTTTTTGTGACGCAGCCAAAAATTGTGACCATGTCAACGTTTTTTTTTTTGTAAGAATATCTAAAGATGTAATTGGTGGGAGTCTTGGGGCTTACCACAGAAATCAGAATTGAGTGACCGGTATATTTCCCTCTAGCGAATCCTGGCCGCCTGCTCGTTTTCACCGTGCTGCATAAAAGGGCTAACCCAGGTCAAAAACCCTAGCTTCTGCCTAGCCAATCTCCTCAGGTCTCTTCTCCACCCCAGTCCCCTCGCGACCTCCCAGTTTTTTCTCTCTCGGTTCACTTTCAAGACCCATCTTCTGATGTGTTTAACTTTGTATGTTGCAACCATCCAGTGATTCATCGCCTCCTGTCCATGGCCTAGATTTGGTCTTGTCATGCACTTTAGTACTAGTCCTACTCGTGCAAGTCTGAATATTGGAGGTAAGAGCTAAGCTGATTTGGTCCGCGGGAACTGCAGCTAGCTGTGTTGCCTAGTGATTGCAAATTGCTCATTAATATTGTCTACAAAGTCTTAGATGACCCATTCGCCATATTCAGCTATATGATAGCTTAGAAACAACATTCAGAGCACACTTTTTTTTTACACTTGTGACTTGGATAATTCCTATAGGATCTAGTGTATATTGGTAGTATGCTGCATCAGCCTAACAGGTCAACTAACTTCGTCCAGCTATTTCCATGTGTACTATATAGCCTAACAGTATTGTCTACTTGTGCCTACTGTAATACTTATATTTTCTGTCTTATAAGTGAAACTGGAAATCATTTTATCATGGACAAGCTCTTTATTTCCTTACAGGTTGTACCATCGATGCCTTCACCTTGTGCATCTCTTGCCCCACTCATTGGTGTTTGCATCTGTTGGATGTAGAGGATGATGAGTGACCAGATCCTGCAGTGGTACAAGTTACGGTTGTGGTACTACAATACAATGATCTTCTTGGGTTACTTAGCAGAGCTGCTGTATCTCGCGACCACCACTACCTCCATCGTGGACTTAATGGGCAATCCGGTCTTAATCTTTTGAGGTAAGGACAATGCTAAATATCATCACTGTTAGAGATATTTTTGTTGTTTGGCATGCACATCGTAAATTACTAGGAATGTCACCCTATCTTTCTTGCTACGGATGGTATGGGGTTTAGTTCCACCTGCAATATTCAGAAACGAGATGTAGGAGTATATAAGCTGAAGTGTGAAGATAGTCTATCAGTTGTGTTATAGGCACTCCTTTCGAACCTTTACTTGTACCAAATATTTGTCTCCTTTATTCCAGTCCCTTCAAGTTCTACCTCTCTGCAGATTACTTTCTTGGTCATTGAGGCTGCTTCTTAGTGTTGTATACTAGCAATGATTTTGACGCACAAAAAATCTTCGCTGAGTTCGATTGGTCGTATTGGTTGGGAATGAGACAGTACTACAAATTTACGCTTTTACATTTATTTATATGTATGCTGACTTTGTTTTCTTGATTTCGTTTAAGTGATGATGATCTGGTAGATAGTGAGTGCATTTCATGGCTGATTATCTCCTGCCCCTCCTATGTACTTTTAGTGTTGCCCTACTTAGGTTATAAGAGGTACGTCAGGGCGCACCCCAGCAGTGATGTGTAAATCTATCTGTAGGCAATTCAAAGCAGAGATGGAGCATCTTGTTGCAAAGACGATCTACATGTAGCTATGCTTTCTTGGTCCATTTGCTGCTCATGGGCTCACCTAATTAGGGTCTTTCATATCTGCTAGGAATTTGAATTAATAAGCAGAGTGAATTAGGATTTCTATCAGAAGCTCTGAATACTAAAGTAGAAGTTGTTGCTGCATCTTCTTCACCTAAATCTTGTTTCATTAGATTTTTTAAGAATTAAATGTAGAGTCATTTTATTGTTTTTATGATTCCATCTTAATATCTATGCAGTGTGCTGATAAAATTATTTTCAAACTTTACCGCCAGGTAGCACAAATGCAGTAAGTTGCTAACTGCATGGACCATCTGCATCTTGCAGTACCATGTTTCAACAAATTTATGGTTCTTCTTTGGTAACCATCTCCCTGAATGCTCTCCTCTAACAATGGTGTTGCGGCCAGATTGATGATTTCAATCCCCAGGTGAAAATGTGCCTTATATTTATTCCTTATTTCTGTTGAACATAGTGTTGCTCAATCATTTATTTGTCAGGATTGATGTGGCGCTCAAAGATGATGTGTTTGACATCTACAATAGATACCCCTGCCTACTGTATTTTATTTTGAGTTCCAGTATGCAAGTTAGCCTACACCTTTGCAAAACCAGAACTGATATATGCAAATATGTAATCTTTATTTCTATTTTCTGGGAGTGATGTTTTGGCTCTTGTGTGCAGCATCTTTGATATATTTTGAAATATCAAAAAAATTCAAACAAAAATTCATGTGTTCATCTTCACATGGTACGTGCACATAAAGTATTTTAATGAAAAAATCACTTGTCGTTTGGGCTGTGTAAAAAAGGTAAAATTTGGTGCTAAAAATAAGTTTTTTTGGGAGACATGTTCTGTCCTTTTTACATCGACCATAACATAAGAAATATGGGTTGTTTCGCGAAACTGTATGAATGCACATACATTGTTGAGATATACATGCTAAAAAAATTATTAGACTTTTTTACAATTAATTTTTTTTGGACGGAAGGACCATATGCACCCGACAACCAAATTAAATTTGCTTAGATTTCGTTGAAATTGAAACTAATTTGCATTTGCATCTTATCAAGTTATGGCGACATATCTTTGATTGGGCCTACGTAGCCATGAGCTCGTAAGATAGGAGCCAGTTTCTGGGTCAGAGATTTGGTGCACATGGGCACTACTGATCTCATTTTTCAAATAAATCAAAAATCATATTTTTAAGTTTTGAAAAATTCTGAACATAAAATCTGCATATAGCGAATAATGTCTTCCACAAACTTGTAAAATATCAATTTCAAATACTTTATATTTTAAGCTACACAGAAATGACAAAAGTGCAGATTTGATTAGTCATTTTCAAATCTCCAAAAACATGTCAGATTTTGTTATTTTTTTCTAGCACAAAGTAAAAAAGAATTTTGGGTTGAGATTTTCCATGATTGTGAGATATTATCACTGACAATCTCCAGAATTAGTTTTCAGATTTTTTGATAACTTATAAACAACTTTTTTTAAAATGAAGAGCACTAAACCTCGGGAGCCAAAAACACTTTTCACCGGTTTGTGAAACTATTTAGTGGTAACCAGCATCATTAACGGACAGGGCTAGTTGACGAGTAGGTGTCTGGGTAACCATGCCCACGCGGCCACCATAGCCGGAATAGAGCACGTTCGATTGACATGGTGTTTTGACTTGTAATTCTAGATATATTGAGAGCAGCGTGTCGCTCTAGTGGCTTGAGGTGTGGGAGCGCACACAGCCTGTTCAGGTTTGAATTCTGGATTCGACATGGGTGCTCATGGAGTTTTTCTTCTATAAAAAGCCAACGGGTGCTAGTGTCCAGGTTGGTCTCATTTTTAATTCTAGATATATTCATGATAAAGAAAATTAGATCTATTTTATCAGAACCAAATGTAAATACTTGTCATGTAAAATGTAGGTTAAAATGTAGTATAAAAATTCAGGGGACATTCCTAGGTGTATATCTGGGCATTCTATATCCGCAAACAATTTTTTATGGAAAAATGATATTTTTTGTAGCATTTTTATTTTGGAGGATGATTTTTGGTGTTCTAAAATAGTTTTTCACAAAACATATGGTTTTCTTTTTACCCCATAAAAATGTTTTTTTTTGCCAAACTTCGTATGCAAACATTAAATCTCCGGATGTACATGTGGATATTCTTCATAAACTTTTTAAAATATTTAAAAAATAATTTTAGGCAGTGGGTGCATGTGCATCAGCATGTGTTCTTTCTTTTTTATGAAGAGCATGTGTTCTTTCTTGTCCACTTCAGGGGGTGCCGAAAACATTAAAGCCCGAAGCAGAGACGCAGCCTATGGCCAAGAGCCCATGAGAGCCAGTTTGCGAGACTACTAAATATGCAGTGCAAAATGGTTCAGTGTAGCATGGGCCGGCCTAGTCCACACAACACATTACGCACGGAGCCCCAGGTTCTCCCCAAAAATAAATAAAAAATGTAGCCCCCAGCTATGTTGCTATATGAGTAGTTTTTGACACAGCGACCAACTCTTCCCAACTGCTCTCTCTCAAAACAAAAAAATATATCTTCCTAACTCTAATTACCAGTCTAGTTTGCGCAGAAAAAAATTGCCAGTCATCGCAGTCCACTAAGAGCAAGTACAATAAGTCTTAGTCAGTTGGCTATAAGGATTAAAATAATACATTATTGCTTAGTTGAAGGAGAGAGGGGAGGAGAGAGAAGGAGAGTGGGCTCTTATGCAAGAGCTAGCTCTAGCACGTGCTTCTAGGCACTTTGTGAGAGTGAAAGTGGGCCACACATTGATTAAGTACTACATTTTTATAGCTCACTATTGTATATATTGGCTCTAAGTTGGCTATAAATGACATGATACTTGGCTTATAGCCAGCAGCTGGCTATATTATTGAAATTGCTCTAACCCGTTACTCTGTGATCCCCTACTAATGGTGCCGTGCCAGTAATCCATGACTTGTCGACAGTGCCAAGCAATCGGAACGGATCATTGCTAATATCGTCTCACGAAAGGGATTGACATAATTGGTTACGTTCGATGGAATAAGCAAACTTATCAGCTGATTGGAAACTCAATTAATTATGGATTGTTCCGTCTCAGTCCATGATTCCATAGCACTACGGCACAAACGGCGCACCCCATTTGACCAACTGGAAGATGCACAAAACTGAGGTTACAAATCGATCCCATCACAGCCTGTTCTGTCAGGTTTGAACTAGAAACAAGGGTTGCATTATTGGACTAGTATTGGATCGGGTAGTAATCTATCCTAGCTAGCTTGCTGTTTCCGACGAGTCTAGCTCCAGAATGTTAAGCGACGGCTTAATTATCGTCTACGGAATAAAGATGGAAAATGATGGAAAAGGCTATCTTTGACACTTTCGGCTAACTTTGTTGTGGTTTTCAGAGATAAGATCCCCATCCATCCTCTTGCCATCCATTCTACTCCTCTCAATTATGGAGATACAACAAACTTCCAGTGGACCCAATGCATCAACTGTTACTGTCATGGTGAACCCAAAAATCTATAGAATTAACAGCCCACATGCCACATGCATCATGAACCAATTGAAGTATCTGACAGTTAGATATCTTGGTTTTGAGCCCACACGTAGTTGATGCGATTTACTCTCAGCTACTAGCAAACTGTTGCTATATACTATTACATAATCCAGTGGACATGGTCCATCAACACCTGAGGCTCACACACACACACCCAAGTAGTAGCAGTAGTGTCAATTATGCTACCCATCTCCATTTTATCCATCCACATGGAATCTTTGTGGAGGACATCAAAGCACCAATTGAAACAAAGATATGGTATGAGTGCCACCCATGCATGCTGTCAATCACACAAACAGAGGCATCAATGATGGTGGTTTCCCTCCACTCCCAGCCTTGGATGCCCTGCCCAGTGACAGTGAGGGATGGACATGGAATGCTTATATCTTGCAAGGTTGTTTCTGCACAGCCCAGTTTGGTGGAGTCATGGGCATGGAATTAGTTGATTGCATATTGGGAGGGTGATTCTGCACAAAATTAGCTCAAGGGCAGCAGCATCATTCTTCTTCTCCCCCCACTCCCAACTTTCACCAGACTCGTCCCCTCCCGTAGACACCTTTACTCCATTTGCACTATTATTGCCAATGGCAGATGCACTCAATAAATGGAATCATGCTGATTTTGGTGCCATTGACAGCAAGATACCATTTCTTTCCCACCTTGCATCTAATGGAAGAGGCTGATGCTGCATGTGGATGCAGCAGGGGCATTAACCAGCTGGCATCAGTGGACGTATCATGTACCCGTTTTAGGAGTTACTAGGGTAGGGGTGTGACATGCACACAGCCCTATGAGCATCATGTGAGAAACTTAACTAATTCCTTCAGCGCCCTTCAAACAAATATCCTTGTGCGGTTGTCAATATGTAATATACAGAATATCCTTGTTGTGGAGTGTATATGTGGATTGCCTAGCCTTTTTCATCAGTTCGGATTTTTGGTTCAAGTGGCTAGTGCATGAAGCTTAACAATCCTAACTTTCACATCACTGGACCATTCTATATATGTGTTCATACGAAATTCATATGAAATGGCTCCTTGTGACATGTAGAGGAAACTAAATAAAAATAGCCATAAGTCCCACTATTCATTTTCTCTTGTTCTTTATTTTCTGGTTCACATATGGTTGTACTTTTAAATTTATTTTGCAGATGTGCACATGATATAGCCTGAACTTACATCCATGGGTTACTACAGAATCTTTTGAACTTGAACAAGTAAAAAATTAAGAGAATGGATATGGGTGGTGGCAAGTAGTTGCCAGAACTACTTTTCCTAAAGTCTTTGTTAACTGTATGCGTATGTCAAGATTCCAAAATGTTAAATGGGACCATCCAGGCATCCAGCTAAGGATTAGGACAATTACCGCAGCGAGAGCTGCACTTCTGCTTATGCTTTGATGCAAAGAAAGAAAAGTTAGGCTTATCTCCATTTGCTGAGGTCCAAGAGTCTGGATGTTAACATCATTTTCCAATAACCGGAAATCAGTGGCTATTGTGTGTCAAAACTGAGTGGATTATTGGGTGGTCACAAACTAAGACTAGTTATGGCCATAGGCAAGGAACATGTGTCCAGCCCTGAATACCAGTATTACTTTACAATAACTTTCTGATGTTCCTTAGCTAATTTTCCTGATTCGGAACACTGATGTTAACTATCACTACACAGGATAGAGTTGCAAGTCCAGTAATATTGGTCATTTTAAAGGAAGCGCTTCTCTTACTAGGACCTTAATTAGGCAAGCTGTTGTGTGAGATAAAATAAATAAAAAAGGTTTAAGTGTTAGGTCAAAATCAAGATCACGCGTCAAAAAAAATGTCGGAATTGTTAGACTTTTGTATTGGGGTTTAATTAACATAATTGGGTTATAAACTAAGCATTCGATCGCCTCGCATTAGCGGAAGCATGATCAACTAACAGAGATGGCTTAGGCTACAACTGCCGAAGCGAGATGTTGCACTCGGTGCAGGGGCGGTGAAGTGTCGTCCTAGAGCGCATGGTGCAATGTGACAGAGGTGTAGCCAATGAAGGCGAAGGAACCGGCGCCGACCATGTGGGTAGCAACGACACTGGCCCGTGTAGGTGCCATTGTTGCTTTAGGCGGTGGTCTTCCTGGCCCTCAAGGCAAGGGTGGCTAGATTGTTTCCCTATAGGGTTATTAGAATGCTACACTAAAAGCATCGACGGGCTTTGTGATGGGTTGTATTATGTTGATGAACAGGGGGGTGGGGGGGCAATACTTGAGAAAAGGCTTCCACGGGTGTAGGCTTTGGTGAACTTGATCAAAAATTGTCAACGAACCGATCGCTAAATTCCTTACACTTTGTTCATGTTGACAGGAAAGTAAATGATCTTAAAATGATTTAAAAAAGTAGCAGCTAGTTGCACTTTCTTTTCAAAATCTAATAGTCTAATGAATCCTATTATTTGTAATTTTGAAATATTATTGTGTATTTCTTCTAAAAAACACACACTTCTGTCAATTTATCTTGAATTTTATTTTGGTGGGAGATACTTCGTTTTATCTTGAATATTAGGTCCTAACCATTTTTATTGAGTTCATCCCTCGCCTAGTATATTGATATATCCCACCATCCCTTTCCTCCCAACATCTTGCACACGTAACACTCAAGTAGATGTGCACGAAAACTAAATAGAGAAAACCTACGCATTTACATGACCCTGAAAATACGTAACAGCTACAGAAAGAGTGCTAGGACAAGATATTTGAGTTGTGTGGACCATACTGCCAGTCGCTCTACGAAACCATGCTGCATATATGATTTCACAACACAGCATGTGTAGATTCAAAGATAATCATAGCAGATAATGGTCCTCATTTTTTTGTATGGCCCCACAGCTCGAAAATTGTATACGCTACCCATCGAACTATTATATACATGCACGCAAAAAAGATTTTTTTTTTCATGAAAGGCACCTTCTGACACCGCTCTCGATAACTAGAAATGCATGAGTGTGGCATTTTGTAGCTCGAGCTACATGTAGCCTGTTTTATTTTACATTCAAAAATGACATGTCATCATTTCAAAAAAATATGAACAAAAATTCTTGAGATAGATAATGTTCTACTCTACCACTATGAAAAAAAAGCAATACGGAAGGCTGAGTATTTTGGGTTGTGCAAAATTCACAAATCCTTGGATCTGAATAAGAGAATAGTACATATTTTGAAACCCCTTCAAAATCTGTCAGAATTTGTCTTCTTTCTGTAGCCTCGAATATAATGTGTTTCATCCTGAAATTTTGCACAGTAGTAGAGTAGATTATTTCCTACACCAAGAATTTTTTTTCAGAATGTTTTGAAACTTCAAAATGTTGAATTTGATTTTTATAAAAACAAGAGAGCCATGTAGCTCGGGCTACATTTGGACTTTCTGGAAATGCATTTGCTAGCTACGGAGTCTTAGTGTTCAAGAAGAGTTGGAGCTAATAGCAAATGATATTGGTGATGCCATAGCCTGCCCATCACCATCACTAGATTATATGCTCTTTTAGGGTTTGGAGCCTTTGGGTTGCCATGATAAAGGCAGCGTGCACGTCAGTCCATGCTTCAGACTCCAAGCATGTGGATGACGCTCGGTGTTCCAATGATTAACCAAATTACAATAAATCCATATATGTGTGTTCTGAGGTTAAGCTATTGTTAAGCTAAAAGATTAGCTTCAAGATGCTCACCGTAAAGTTATGGCAGTCTATGATAACATCTTCAAATTTCAAAGATCCACTCTCTCGCCGAGCTCCCGTCTTCGCCCTACTCCCTCTTTGTCCCTGTGTTCGACCCGAACTCGTCCGTAGAGGAGTGTAACACCCCCATCCATCCACGCCCCGCACTAGCACCACCCCGAGGTCATATGACCGATTTCGGTCACCCCACGAGCTAAATCTTCACCGCTCGTTCCCGCCACTTCTAAGCACACGATACACCTCCTAAGGCCCATCTGTGCGATTGTCGTGGGACAACACAAGGAGTGGCAACCTTAATTGGTTGTGTGAGGGTGTCGGAGACATCATCCTTGCTCCTAGAGAAGGGCATGTTTTTCCCTTCCTAGATTCTTTTCTTTCCAAACTTGGACTATGGGAGTCACTTTTTGAGAATCGGGTAGACATGCTCTAGGGTTCTAAAAAAGTATATGGCAGACTATTTTCTCGGCAAAACCTGCAAACTACTCCTAGGATAGAACCGTGTTAAAATTTTACTCCCTCCAGCCCAAATTAATTGGCGATGCACAAATTAACTTGGGCTAGACGGAGTAAGATATTCCAATATGTGTCGGAATAAAACTAGCGTTATTAGAATAAAACCATATCCAAAGCACATTTCATAAAAATCTCACAAATGTCTCATGAGTGATGGGGCTATTTTTTATCAACCAACGCGGACAAAGACGGTTGAAAGAAATATATGTAATGACCGATGATGTTTCTTCCGGAGTTTCAGAGTCAAAAGTAGATGGTGCTTTAACGGAAACCAGCGTTGCACACATTACTGATGAGGTGATCATGATGGCGGCCTTTATTGACATTTTATAAAGTCAAAACGGCATTTCATCCTGGATCCGTTTAGGCGCTTCCCACGCAGCTTTCTCATTTCTCAACCCGCTCCCTTGAGGAACACAAAACAGGCACCGCTGCAGTTGACACTAGCCGACCGGTGGTCCCTGTCGTCGTATCCCCCATCTCGGTCCCATATGTCAGTAATGCTTCGCCAGAAGAGGCTAACCTGGACACTGGTACCAAAAACCCATCTCGGAACGGGGCATCAGCTAGTAGCATCGGTAGTATTTATGGGGCCTCGTCTACTAGTACTAGTACTCTGCAGATGCCTTGCACTGACACGGCATTAACATTCAATGAACTCCAACAAACTCCATGGAAAAGCCATTGTCATGGCCTGAGGTAAGCCTTCCCAACGGCTAGACATCACCATATCACCGGTCAAATTTGTAAAACAGCATTGTTTGTTTTGTATACAATGGTGTAGTAAGTAGTTAGATCATGTGACGTCTGTACTAAAGTAGTTAGATCAAATGAAATAACAGATTCTAGCTCAATGGGTGCATGTCTGTGGTTAGATACAGTGGTGTAGTGCATGTCTGAAGAAACAGAAATTCAATTTGTGTGGGCAAGTACATCATGAGCATGTGGTGTCAGATTCTAGCTCAATGGGTGCACGACAGGATATGTGAATGCTGTACCAGGCGCCCTGCATGATGAAAAGGCAGAACCATCGATCAACAAAGTCTATGGAATCTCTTCTTAATCTGCCGTGTTTGAGTTTGAAGCCGAGATGAGAATCAGATCGCTTTTCTTAAGACTCTGATGATTATCTGTGGACAGAGTTTTTCCTTTTGCGAGTAACTGTAGACGGGATTATGGCGGGCATCATCAACCGATTTGGCTGCCCATAAGTAACTTTTTTTATGTAGGTAACATTTTCAGAAACAATGTTTGATTGTCTATGCATACGTGGATCCTCTGACAATTGCTGCTAACATTTAGTAATTGCCGTAAAATTTAAATATAACATTTTTTATATATGCGGCATTTTTAGGAATCCAACATCATTGCGTAAACTTTTTCCGTGAATCTATACAAACTTGCGAGGTGTGGCTAAAAGTGTTGTAACATTTTAAACACGTAATTGTAGCAAAACCGTAATAGTGTATGCAACAAATCCGAGAGTAGATTTTGTACACACGTGGGTGTGGATGTGTTCTGGACCGTTGATTTATTCCTCGAGATTCCCGCTCGTTTTGGTAGATGGAAAGATTCATTTCTCTCTTCTTCTTTTATCCGAATCTCAAAGAAAAATGGATGGTGATAAAAGCACCCACATCCATGCGCGCAAGTACAAAAGTATTTCCTCAACAAATCATCATTTATTTGTAGAAAAATATCAGTACAACCATGTCACATTTGTAATAAAAAAAGAAAACAAAACAATGCATCAAATATATGAGCCCAAAGTTTCACCATTAGTGAACACATGTTTGAAGTGTTCGAGAAAATTGTTTGTAGCATATATCTAGAATAAACATTGTAGCATTTTAAATTTGGATACACAACAATAACAACAAAATGCAAGTTTGTAGAAAAATGGCAGTAGTCTAGGAAACATCCAAAATTCCTAGAACAAAATCACTCACCTCCATGTCAACCATCAAAGCACCAACATAATGGTATTGGTAACCATTCGAGCTTGCCTCCGTCAAGCGCGCGAAGTGGAGACATTTACCGTGGAGGCCCGTCAAGAGGGTGGAGGGTGTCGTTGGGGAACCATCGACAATCTCGTCGCCGCCATCAAGCTAGTGGTTGCAGTAGTCCGGTTGCAGCTCCTTGTCCCAAGCAACACTCATCGTCTTCCATTGGGGTCATCAGCGGCTCGCAAGGGAGAGCATGTGGAGGAGCGATGTAGCGTGCTAGGGATTTTCTGGCCGAGATTTGATGGCCTAAGAAGCATCGCGGCGGTGTGTGTGGCACTCATATGTATTAAACAAGTTAAATAAACTAAGATGATTCCTTTAGAGAGGCTTAAAATTGAAAGTAAAAAAGCAGAAGAAAGAACAAAATAGATAAGTAGTATTGAGCAGAATTAGTTTAGGTAGGTAATGTTTCGGTATATTTTTATTCCATGTAAATGCAGCCTGGTCCCAGGATTTAGGGGTAAGGGCATCTCCAGCTGCGCGACGCATTTTAGCATCCGCGCGCGTTCGTTTGCGTCGGTGAAAATAGTCGAAATCGACCGCGCGTCCATTTGCGTGGGGGTGGCTCCAGCGGCACGTCACATTTTTTGGCCGAATCATTTTTTTAAAACATGAAACATAATTTACATAGTTAAAACATGAAAAAAAACCTAACGCCTACTGCTGCTCCTCGTCGCTGTCGAGCACGATGAGCTTCGGTATCGCCCACGGCCAGTTGCCATTTGGGGGATCGTACGCCGGGCGCGCCGGCGGTGCTGGAGGTGGAGGCGCCCAGGGCTGCGGCTGTGGCGGCGGTGGAGGCGCCCAGGGATACGGCTGCGGCGGCGGTGGAGGAGGCGCCCAGGGCTGCGGCTGTGGAGGAGGAGCCCAGGGGTTGTACGACGGCGGTTGTGGCGCCGCTGAGTCCTGTAGCGCCGTCGAAGGGCTTCATCCTCCGACAGGCCCGGTGGCATGATGACGGTGGCATAGCGGGGCAGCGGCGGCTGCACAGACGCGCCGTTCTCGGAGACGAGGACGCCGAGCTTCGCCATCTCGTCGTCCGTCATGTTCTCCGGGAACTCGAAATTTTGGCCCTCCGCCATGGCTTGCTGCCATTTGTGGAAGACGGCCGCGACGTAGTCATCGCTGTCGTCCTTCACCTCCTCGTTATGGTACGCGAGCGTCTCGATGTAGTCGTTCTCGTCATCGTAGGTGGCGTAGGCGTCGTCGTCGTGGTCGTCGCGGTCGTCGTCGTCGTTGTACTGCGCGCGCTTCGGCGCCTGCTGACGACGTGTTGGCGCCTCCTGTCTTCATGGACGAGTCGGCGGTGCAGCCGCGAAGGGAAAATCCATGTCGCCCATGAAGCCCGCCCTTCTTCTCTTATCCGTCTCGGTCAACAGATACGTACGCCAACTGTCGGAGTCGATGGCGTACGCCGGATCATTAGCCTCCTGGGCCGTGACGGGGAGCGGCACCCTCTTGCTGCCGCTGCCGGAGGCCTCGAAGTCGTTCTTCTTCCCCATGGCGCTGCAGCGGTGGTGGTGCGAGTGGAGGTGTGGACGAAGGAGGAACGCGGCTCGTAGACTTTTAAGAGCGGCCGCGCGCGGGATACGATGTCATTGAAGGCGGCGTAGAAACCCAGCCGCCGTCCGCGCGCGCGCGAATGTGCAGCCGCGCCATTGATGACGAAGGTTGCGGCACAGACGCGGAAGCGCTAATCGCCGAAGCGATGCCCTCGATGCAGACTCGCTGCCAGGCGGGCCCGATGGAGACGCGACCGAACACTTTGCGCGTTCGTGCAGCATCCGCAGAGAAGCAAACCTGCCGTATATTTGCGGTAGGTTTGCGTCTCTGCGGACGGCCCGGTCACTTTGCATCGCACCGCTGGAGAGGGTGCCCCCTAAGGATCAATCCGTCCACATTATCCATCCACCTGCTAGCATCCTTGCACTCGCCATAGGTGAATCATAAAATGCCTCAGCTATAATCAATTATTATTAATTAAAAAAGCTTGTGTAATTTGTTCCCGTAATACTTGTGGCTTCAGGATGGGCTCGTCCTCCTCGCACTCGTCTTCTTCGGGACCGGTGCGGTCGGCGCCTTTCTCGCACCGCGCCACGCCGTACACCGTGCTAAAGTGCGAGGTGAATGCAGATCAGGAGTACGCGACGCCGCCCGCAATTTGGAGGCGCGGCAGCAGCGATGACGGAATCACCATCCATGAATCAGCGCGACAGCAGCAGAGGCGCGCCGACGCCCTCCTCGTTCTGAAGCCGGAGGTGCAGGAGGAGCAGGACGACAAGGAGCCAGTAGCGATGACCCCGGGGACTGCCAAGAGCTGAACGTGGCATTCATGGCGTCATTGAACAACACAGACGATTGGAGGGGCGACAACGACACGGCGATCTCCATGTCCATCTGCGATGCCGGAATGCCACTCGTCGACCTAACCCATGACGACGAAATTGGGCCCAACGGCGCAGTGAAGGACGAGCCCGACGAGCGTGACAAGCAGGACATTGTCGACGACAGCATGTACAACTTCCACCAGTACTACGATCCCTCTGGGTGCCGCAAGTACTACTAGATTAGTTTTAGGTTTAAATTTCATCGAATTTCGTTCAAATCCATGTAATATATAGCAAGTTTGAATGAATTCGACTGTTTTCAATTAAATTTAAAAATACTATATTTCTATTTAGCGGACGCGACTGGGTAGCGACGCCCCCTAATCGCAGCACGAAGAAACAACATCCCTCAACCGCTAAATCCAGCGCGTTTTGTGGGACAAGATGCTCTTATGCGGCAACCTATTGTAGATGCCTAAAAAGGAAACTGTTGTTGGTAGAAGTGGAATGGGATCTGAGGAGCAGCCTAGCCGGTGGACAAATTTAGATCTCCCAAAATTTCCCATAGGGCAGACACAAATTTGCCTATTTTACTCTTCGGTGAAAAAATACTACTCCTTTGTCTAACAAGTATTGGTCATCCTCAGCCTTTGGATTTTGGTTGTTGGACGGTTGGTGCTTCTCTATCCCTACCGTAAAAAACCCCAAATAGAAATGTGAAGTGTTGACAATTCATGAGAGCTTTGTTGCTGTTGAGATCAAAACGCAAACAGTGGGTGACCAACGCGATGTCGCGTGGATGAGATCATTGATATAATAATAAAATCATTGCCATTGTGCCTAACTCCTGTAACGTAGAATTGGAGGCATGTGTTACATATGCAGTTGTGCATGTTTAATATATTTACGATTATTAAGGACGACATTTCTAAGTCATCGGGAACAACGGATTAACACTTCATGAACACATGAACTTCTCAAATTATAGCACATCCCATTATTTTTTCTAGACATCACCATTGGGTTCGCAGGTTCCATACTATATAAGGTAATACAACCAAACTAATATATATGATGGGGCCATACCAGGAGCGGAACCAACATACGAATAATGAGTATACATAGTACACCTGAAGTTACATTTTTGCTCATATTTCTTATATTTATTTGATGTATATTGCTCTGTATTTAAGTTTGACGTATGTATACAAGGTGCTGCCAAAAAATAATGGGTGTACATTTGTACACCCATGTACTGATCTGGCTCCACCTATGAGCAATACCGTTCATTAAATGTTACTCGGGTCCTAGTGACAAACATTACACATAGCAATTTTGCATTAAGAATCATACACAAAAATCTTAAGATAGGCAACTCAAATAAAGAAGGATATTCATCATTACGTAATTGATCTCTCATCCTATTCCCTTACACCTCACACCTACAACGGGTTTACTCACACATGGTCATGAAGATCATAGGATTGGTGGAGATGTTGGTGAAGACACTAGTAGATATATGCCAATATGGGTCACTCCATAGGTAGTGCCAATTTTTTACCGCTTCAATGGTAATATCAGTGGCGTGACAAAAACTAGAATGTCAATGACGAGGGTCCTCCCGGAAATGCCCACCACGAGGGGCTTAGGGTTGACGGAATCCTGCACGCTAGCACGAGATATCGGATATCAAACAAACGGGAAGAGAGATTTACCCAGGTTAGGGGCCCTCGATGAGGTAAAACCCTTACTTCCTGCTTGTCTGATCTTAATTATCGAATTTATCGGGTTGCAGTGGGGTAGCCGATAGGTTGTGGTGTTTGTCCCGCCGGGAGGCAAGGATTCTAGGTTTCTAGCTCTAACTTGCAGTGGGTCTACGTATTGAAGTTGTATCCCGACAGGCTCTCTACTAGCCTTTATATAGCAGGCCAGGTCCCGAGAGTTCTGTCCGGACTCGAATAGGTTACAATGAGATCTATTCTAGTCTTTACTTGTACAGTGTCTTCCTGCCTTGTTCGTCAAGAATCCCTCTTCGAGTAGGTCTCCTTCGCTGGAACCGACGTATAGGCCCACCTTGGCTGTTGGGCAATCTTCATGGGCCCCTAGTTGTGCCGGAGGAGATAGTCTAGTGTTGAGTACCCGAAGAGTAATGTCCATATCAGTAGCCCCCGAGTGACTGGCTGAAGTAAAGCTTCGGGCAGAGACTATAATTGTCTTCGTCTGAATGTCCATAATCGTTGAAAAGATTTGGTCCTTCTTTATCATTTTGAAGTCGAAATTGCTTGATATTGAGTGCGCGTCCAGCGCTCCTGATGGGAGTAGCCCCCGAGTGTAGGGACAGATGCTTGCAACCGTGTGTAGACTCAAGTTGTACTACTCGTAAATTCTGATGCTGATACTTTCCGGATTGCCTTCATCATCCGATATCTTTTTATATATCGGGTCTTCAAAAACTTTCGAGTGAAGTCATTTAGTATGGTAATACGGAGTGATAGAAGCAATGAGCCCAGTCTTACTCGATAAATCGATGCTAGTTAACTACCGATGGCAAAACAACGTTACTCTACTCAAGATCTTCTCTCCGGGCTCGATCCGGCCTGGATCTTCTGGAACCTTTGGGTTCGTTTTTCTTCTTCTTCAATAGTTTTTATCGGGTGCGCGTCCAGCGCTCCCAATGGGAGTAGCCCCCGAGTCTAGAGACGGATGCTTGTGATCGTGCGTAGACTCAAGCCGAGCAATCCAGTGCTGTCGATTCATTCGGATGCTTTACAAATGAGGAGCCGATAATTTTGATGGCATCATCAATGACGTGGCCTCTGCGGCGGCTCGATTGACAGGACATGACCTAACGGGCCCACCCTATATCTGCAGGTCAGTTAGGAAATGACTGATCCTTGCGCGTTGATCGAGGAGTTTCCTTGATTCTCGTGTGTAGTGGACGTAATGGGCCGTCGGTTTCTCCCCCTTCTTGACACGTGTGCAGCTATATTCTCGTCCACCTCTCCTCAATGTGGATTCAACGGCCACGATCCACAACAACTCTTTATTATAAAAAGGGGGTGTTTAGTTTTAACTTTTCACCCCCGCCGCACTGCTCATCTTCTCACTTGCCTTTGTCTCACCGTTGCCTCTGCATCCAAGAGCTCCCCTACTACCATGGGCAAGAAGAAGATGACTGCTAGCTCCTGCGCAACTGCAAGCACTGCCAGGGCCAAAGCGTCCTCTGCATCGCGCAAAGCGACTGGACTGCCTCCTCCATCTCTAAGCGTGATGAGGACAAGCTGAGGACGTTGGGGCTCATTTGATGAGTCAGATTTCATTCATCCAGGTTCTGCCTCTCTCCCAAAGCCTCCCAAGGGCTTTACCATCATGTTTTCTGCCTTTTTGCACCGTGGGCTATTTCTCCCAGCCCACGAGTTCCTCCACTGCCTTCTTTTCTCCTATGGGATTCAGCTTTGGCAGCTAACCCCAAACTCCATCCTCCACCTCGCCATTTTCATCACCGTCTGCGATACTTTCCTCGGCATTGACCCCCCACTGGGGTCTTTGGCGGAAGATTTTCTATGTCAAGTGCTGCAGCGGAAGCGAAGGTCCTCATATTGTCAGTGGAGTCGGTTTCATCGTCAGGAAAGAAGTCAAGTACTTCAGCTTTTCGATGAAGGAATCTGTTCAGGGCTGGCGACAGAAGTGGTTTTATCTTAGAGACCGCCCAGTGACAAGCCACTCCAATCTGCCGCCATTCGAAGATGTTCTCGAGGCATTCTCGAAAAAATCTTGGCAACACACTTTGACTACCAAAGAGAGCGAGGTGGCCGACCAACTGTACGAGAAGATCTTAGATCTGAAGAGTGCAAGAGGTCAAAAAATGTGTGGAACCAAAGTTGTTGCCCTGTTTCTGAAGCGTTGGGTGCAACCAGTGATGTTGAGGAGTCCTCAACTTTGGATGACGTTGGCCCCAATGAAAAGACGCGTATCAACTCGGCCAACTTTACGGAGAACGAGCTTTGGGATGAAGTGAGACGCTTGACTCGCTTCAGCCAGGAAGACACCATAGCCATGACGTAGGATCAATCTCCTTATGGCCTTCGTCATCTCCCTTCCGTGGTAATTACTTAATTATCTTGCAATCGATT
Source organism: Lolium perenne (assembly GCF_019359855.2). Classification (NCBI taxonomy): domain Eukaryota; kingdom Viridiplantae; phylum Streptophyta; class Magnoliopsida; order Poales; family Poaceae; genus Lolium; species Lolium perenne. Next base: position 195,160,920 of record NC_067248.2, read on the forward strand.
TCACTCTTTGCACCCGAAACTAACACTTTTTCTTTGTCTTGACAACCTTCTACCCTCGCACAGTGCTATCCTCCAGCACCCGAGAGTGGAGCAGCTCCCGAAGATGATAACATGTCTAAAGAAACCGAGGATAACCCCGATGTGATCGAAGACAGCGATGCTTCGGGTGATGAAGCTCACAAATATGTTGCACTTCTTGCTTCCAGGCATCGCAGGAGAGTTGATGAAGACTTGATTGAAATAGCGGAGTTGAGTCCTAGCAGACTGATGACCGCAGACTGCACACCATTGGGGAACCCCAAGAGGAAGGTATGATGAGCACAGTACCAAGGTTTAATCGACTAGTAGGAGAAAGGTGTGACTTCTGAGGTTTTGCTAGCTGACTAGTTGCAGGGCAAACTAGCGGCGTTAGCAACAACCTGGAACATGCACACAACACAACCAAAATACTTTGCCCCAACTTACAGTGAGGTTGTCAATCTCACCAGTTTTGTTGAACACAAAGGATTTAACGTATCAAGTGGAAAGAGATGTTTGCAGTAATTAAACAGAACAATGCTTGCACTAAGTAAACAAAACAGGATTATCAGTATAAAAGAAAGGACCGGGGTCCACAGTTCACTAGAGGTGTCTCTCCATAAAGATAAATAACATGCTGGGTGAAGAAATTACAGCTGGGAAATTGACAGAATACCGACCATACATGACAAGATGATTACTATGAGATTCGTTTGGGCATTACAACATAATACATAGACCGTAATCCAACCGCGTCTATGACTAATAATCCACCTTCCGGTTATCTTCTGAACCCCTTCCAGTATTAAGTTGCAAGCAACAGATTATCGCATTAAGCAATGTGTGTAAAGTAAACAATAGAATTACCCTTGGATAAAATATTGTTGTTTTCTCCCTAGTAGCAACAACACATCTACAATCTTAGAAGTTATTGTCACTCTTCCAGAAAACTAGAGGCATGAACCTACTATCGAGCATAAATACTCCCTCTTGGAGTCACAAGCATCTACTTGGCCAGAGTTTCTACTAGCAACGGAGAGCATCCAAGATCACAAATAACATATGACAAGTATATATAATCGATCTCAACACAGTATTCAATATTCATCGGATCCCAGCAAACACAACATGTAGCATTACATAAAGATGATATTGATCATGTAGGGCAGCTCACAAGATCTAAACATGAGGCACAAATTGGAGAAGACAACCATCTAGCTACTGCTATGGACCCATAGTCCAGGGATGAACTACTCACACATCACTTCGGAGGCGGGCATGGCGATGTAGAGGCCTCCGGTGATGATCTCCCCCTCCGGCAGGGTGCCGGGAAGAGCTTCAGAACCCTTCCGAGATAGGGTCTGCAATGGCGGCTGCGATGGAAATTTTCGTTGATGGAGGCTCGGGTGTTTAGGTTTTTCCCGAGATCGTGAATAAATAGGCGGAAGGGCGAGGTCGGTGGCCACCTGGGGGGGCCACACCACCCTTTGGCGCAGGCCCACCCTTGGCCACACCATGGGGTGGTCTGGCCACCCTGTGGCACCTCCTCATCCCCCCTCTAGACTTTGTCTTCGTTAAGGTAAAATATTGACTTCGGCTTTTGTTTCGTCCAATTCCGAGAATATTTCCTGTACAACTTTTCGGAAATACAAAACATCAGAAAACAGGGAACTGGCACTATGGCATCTTGTTAATAGGGTAGTGCCGGAAAATGTATAAAAGTGCAACTAAGTGTGAGCAAAACATATATAAATTGGTGTAAAACAAGCATGGAGCATCAAAAATTATAGGTATATTTGCAACCTATCAGCATCCCCAAGCTTAAGTCATGCTCGTCCTCGAGTAGGTAAGTGATAACAAGATAATTTTTTAGGTGACATGCAACCAACACAATCTTGATCAATTTATTGTAAAGCATTGTAAGCTGGGATCAAAGTACTCCAAACATAGACATGATAGATACAACTCTAACAATAAAACTTAGGAACTATGTTATAACGTACATGAGAAGTAACTCAAACAAAGGATCATGAATAATTGTGCATTGAAAGCAACTGTTTGTTTATGAGCATAGAGAAAACATAGCAAAGTGGTACTCAACTTGTCCTTTATGAAGTAGAAAAACATAAATGCTAGGACACCTTTAAAGTTCAAAGGGTGACTAGATACAAGTAATTTAAGAACAAGCAATAGCATAATCATGAATCGATTAATAATGATTTTAGGACTATGCACATTGCACTAAGAATGACAACTATGCTCTCTTAATTGTGCATAAAGAAGAAGGTGAATACTCAACATAAAAGTAAAAGAAAGAGTCTTTGCAGAGTAAGCAAGATTAACAAGTTTTATAAACCTTACAAAAAGTATGGTACTCATTAGCTTTGAGCTCTCATTGCCCCTATCATAAGCATATTGAATGGTTAAAGTTAATGTGAGTGCAAATATGAGCTATATGCTTGACAAATCACAAGTTGAAAATCTCATGCCCCATGAATACAAGTACCTCAACCTGATGCTACTCAAGTTAGGTCCTAAATAAGTTCTTGTCATTGTAAGTATACATGTATCATCGAGAACCGCCGACGGGGTACCTCCTGCCCCATGATATGGAAGTACTCCTGCATACGAGCAATCCCATGCCAAAATGACAAGACAAACAGACAATGAGCATCTCAGGAATCCTTTTATTTACTATGGGTATAGCTTTTTTATTGAAGATGCTTCATAGAATGCTCACTATAGTTCGCTGTAAATTTTCACCATGAATGATGCATGGCTTAGATTAGCGGCACAAGCGTTTCTCTAACATATATAAAAAAATCCATGGACTTACAAGTTTCCATTTTATTTCGCACTGCTAGGCATCCATAAATAAAAGAACATGACATCAACTAAGAATAAGTGCAATGTGGACAGTGTTCCCCATGAAAGCATGGTTGTGCTAACTCCAAACTTACAAACATATAAACTTCATAAGATAGTCACAATAATCAAGTTTATTAAGTGCAAGAAAGTAAATGTGCCATCAAGTTCGTAAGAGCTTTCCTGACTAATTTTCTCATGCCAAAATTTAATTTGGAAGATAAATAAAAACATGATGAACATACTTGGAATATCAATATGCTAGTAGGTAGATATGGTGAACACAACTGGCAAACTTCGGTTTTTGGTAGTTGGATGCACGAGTAGAGTTCATACTCAGTACAGGCGAAGGCTAGCAAAAGACTGGGAGCGACCAACTAAGAGAGCAATAATGGCCATATAATCATGCATAGCGACAAAATATTATCAATCAAAGGATAAAGTGATATTAAAAGTCAAAAAGTAAATAATCATTGAGGCTTTAGTTGACTGGTTATAGTCATAACATGGTATAAGCATGTGCCAAGTCAACCCAATAAAGCATCAAAGGAGAATACCACAATATTATGCTTTGTATGATGGAAACAACACATGATTCTTTCAATAGCACATTATGCACTCTTAGCTATTTGAGAGAAGTCATTCTACAACAATAAATACTAAGCATATGACAAGAATAACATCCAACATGACATGCCAAAGTCTATGCCACAGTCTAGACAAGCTTCCTTTTGCATCACTATAAGCATGAAACATTTTACTCGTCTCCAACACCAATCAACTTATTTGAAATAACTCTCAGAGATGAAAATCAATATGGATCAGAGAGATAATCATACATAAATAAAGAATACTAACAAGCTCTAAACAAAATTCGAGTGAAAGAACAAGAGCTAAACGTAGTACTAGAAAACTAGAACACTCGCAGAACAATAAGAGCGAAAACTAGATCGTTCTATGCAATTAAAATGGAGCGTGTATCTCTCCAAAACAAATATGCCGTGATCCAAACATATGCTACATCAAACAAAACAAAAAACAAAAATAAAGACTCTCCAAGAACAACACATAGCGTATGAAGCAATAAAAATATAGCGCATAGAGAGATGGCCTGATGCTTTGTTGATGAAGTGGGGATGCCCAAGGCATCCCCAAGTTTTGATGCTTGTACATCTTGGATATTTCTTGGGGTTACATGGGAATCCCCAAGCTTGAGCTTTGTCCATTCTTCATTTCATTACATTATTCTTCTCTCCCTACACTTGAAAACTTCCTTCATACAAAACTTCACACGATTCTTTATTAGCAGAATTAGTACAATCAAAATAAAAAATCCACTTGGGTTCAGTTATAACATATATCAAACACCTATTAAAGCATTAGTTACTGTAGCAACTCTTAAAAGTGTTGTTTGATCAAAAGAACTCAAAAAAGAAAGATATTAAGAGGCAATTGCAAATAGTGGCAGAAATCTATCAAAACAGAACAGCAGGTTCGAAAATCTTCTGTTGCTCAAATTGAAACGTGTTAGATAATAACCTGGGGCATCTGCACAAAAATTGGCAGCTCAAAATTCCCCTCTGGCTATGAATACGAATTTTTATGGTGACAGCCCAGAATCTATTTTCAAGACAGCAACTTCCCAAATCTTACTTTCTTCCTATTAGAGGTTATTCTTGTCACAAAAACGAAATAAAAATGATAAGGAGAGATTATTACATTGGTAATAATTTCCAAGACTTTAAAAAGAAAAAATTACAGAAATAAAACATGGGTTATCTCCCAAGAGTGCTTTTCTTTAACGTCTTTCAGCTAGGCGCAGAAAAAGAGCTAGCATCAAGTATTATCAAGTGAAGAAGCATCAAGATCAATCACTTCCTCTAAAACACAACTTGTCAAAATAGGCACTTTAGATACCCCTCGAGATGATTCAACATGTAAACCACTCTTAGTTGTACTAAAAGTTTTATCAATTTTAAACATATTATGGTGTTTTGGTTTAGGTGCCTTGGGAACATACAAATTTTTTTGCTCTTTTCCCACAAAAGCTTTCTCCTTATTAAACCCAAGAGAAGAAAAAGTTTAACTTAAAGTTTCCATAGCCTCCTCTAGTTTACAAATCCTAAGGTTCATACTATCATGGGTATTGCTAGCCTCTAAAACAGTGTTTCTTTTATTGATACTTTATATTGATTCATTAATTTGGCTAGCATTATCAAGGCAATTTAGCAAACTTTTCTCTAGAGAGCTTAGTCTTTCTATAACATTTTCCAAAGTGATCTCAGTTTTAACAACATTAGTTGGTCGTATTACTACCAAACTTTCAATTAAATTGCAAGCTTCCAAAGCAGGAGTTCCCAGAAAATTACCCCCTGTGAGAGTATCTAAAACATATCTATTCCAGCTAGATAAACCAACATAAAAATTTCTAAGGAGGATTGATACGCGTACAGCACGCGTCCGTTGGGAACCCCAAGAGGAAGGTGTGATGCGTACAGCGGCAAGTTTTCCCTCAGTAAGAAACCAAGGTTTATCGAACCAGTAGGAGCCAAGAAGCACGTTGAAGGTTGATGGCGGCGAGATGTAGTGCGGCGCAACACCAGGGATTTCGGCGCCAACGTGGAACCTGCACAACACAACCAAAGTACTTTGCCGCAACGAAACAGTGAGGTTGTCAATCTCACCGGCTTGCTGTAACAAAGGATTAGATGTATAGTGTGGATGATGATTGTTTGCAGAGAACAGTAAAGAACAATTGCAGTAGATTGTATTTCAGATGTAAAAGAATGGACCGGGGTCCACAGTTCACTAGTGGTGTCTCTCCCATAAGATAAATAGCATGTTGGGTGAACAAATTACAGTTGGGCAATTGACAAATAGAGAGAGCATGACCATGCACATACATGATATGATGAGTATTGTGAGATTTAATTAGGCATTAAGAAAAAGTACATAGACCGCTATCCAGCATGCATCTATGCCTAAAAAGTCCACCTTCAGGTTATCATCCGAACCCCTTCCAGTATTAAGTTGCAAACAACAGACAATTGCATTAAGTATGGTGCGTAATGTAATCAATAACTACATCCTCGGACATAGCATCAATGTTTTATCCCTAGTGGCAACAGCACATCCATAACCTTAGAGGTTTCTCTCACTCCCCCAGATTCACGGAGACATGAACCCACTATCGAGCATAAATACTCCCTCTTGGAGTTACTAGCAAAAACTTGGCCAGAGCCTCTACTAATAACGGAGAGCATGCAAGATCATAAACAATACATAGATATAAATTGATAATCAATATAACATAGTATTCTCTATTCATCGGATCCCAACAAACACAACATATAGCATTATAGATAGATGATCTTGATCATGTTCGGCAGCTCACAAGATCCGACAATGAAGCACATAATGAGAAGACAACCATCTAGCTACTGCTATGGACCCATAGTCCATGGGGGAACTACTCACGAAGCATGATGGAGGCGGTGGCGTCGATGGAGATGGCTTCCGGGGGCACTTCCCCGTCCCGGCAGGGTGCCGGAACAGAGACTTCTGTCCCCCGAATTGGAGTTTCGCGATGGCGGCGGCGCCCCTGGAGTCTTTCTTGAGTTTCGTCAATTGGTATCGCGTTTTTAGGTCGAAAGGGCTTATATAGGCGAAGAGGCGGCGCATGAGGGCGCCTGGGGCCTCCTCCCCATAGGCCGGCGCGGCCAGGGTGGAGCCTGATACGTCTCCGACGTATCGATAATTTCTTATGTTCCATGCCACATTATTGATGTTATCTACATGTTTTATGCACACTTTATGTCATATTCGTGCATTTTCTGGAACTAACCTATTAACAAGATGCCGAAGTGCCGGTTCACATTTCTGCTGTTTTTGGTTTCAGAAATCCTAGTAACGAAATATTCTCGGAATCGGACGAAATCAACGCCAAAGATCTTAGAATCCCCGGAAGCATCCAGAACACACGAGAGGGACCAGAGGGGGGGCACAGGCCCACCACACCATACCCTGGCGCGGCCTAGGGGGGGCCCGCGCCCCCCTATGGTTTGGCCAGCCCTTCGACCCTCCTGCGCCGCCTCTTCGCCTATATAAAGCCCCTGGATCGAAAACCCTGATGCGTTCGACGAAACCCACAGAAACCTTCCAGAGCCGCCGCCATCGCGAGGCCAAGATCTGGGGGACAGGAGTCTCTGTTCCAGCACGCCGCCGGAACGGGGAAGTGCCCCCGGAAGGCTTCTCCATCGACACCGCTGCCATCTCCACCTCCATCTTCACCGCCATCGCTGCTTCCATGATGAGGAGGGAGTAATCCACCTCCGAGGCTGAGGGCTCCGCTGTAGCTATGTGGTTCATCTCTCTCCCATGTACCTCAATACAATAATCTCATGAGCTGCTTTACATGATTGAGATTCATATGAGTTTTGTATCACTACTATCTATGTGCTACTCTAGCAAAGTTATTAAAGTAGTTCTATTCCTCCTGCACGTGTGTAAAGGTGACAGTGCGTGCACCGTGTTAGTACTTGGTTTATGCTATGATCATGATCTCTTGTAGATTGCGAAGTTAACTATTGCTATGATAATATTGATGTGATCTATTCCTCCTACATATGCATGAAGGTGACAGTGTGCATGCTATGTTAGTACTTGGTTTAGTCTGTTGATCTATCTTACACTATAAGGTTACTAAAATATGAACAAATTGTGGAGCTTGTTAACTCCGGCATTGAGGGTTCGTGTAATCCTACGCAATGCGTTCATCATCCAACAAAAGTGTAGAGTATGCATTTATCTATTATGTTATGTGATCAATGTTGAGAGTGTCCACTAGTGAAAGTCTAATCCCTAGGCCTTGTTCCTAAATACTGCTATCGCTGCTTGTTTACTGTTTCACTGTGTTACTACTGCTGCAATACTACCACCATCAACTACACGCCAGCAAGCTATTTTCTGGCACCGTTGCTACTGCTCATACTTATTCATACCACCTGTATTTTACTATCTCTTCGCCGAACTAGTGCACCTATTTGGTGTGTTGGGGACACAAGAGACTTCTTGCTTTGTGGTTGCAGGGTTGCATGAGAGGGATATCTTTGACCTCTTCCTCCCTGAGTTCGATAAACCTTGGGTATCCACTTAAGGGAAACTTGCTGCTGTTCTACAAACCTCTGCTCTTGGAGGCCCAACACTGTCTACAGGAAAGGAGGGGGAACGTAGACATCAGAGCCCGCGCGGCCCTGGCGTGTGGTGGCCCCCTGGCCCGCCTCCGACTCTCCTTCGGTGTTCTGGAGCCTCCCGGGAAAAATAAGATCTTTGGCGTTGATTTCGTCCAATTTCGAGAATATTGCCCGAACAGCCTTTCTGGAACCAAAAACAGCAGAAAACAGGAACTGGCACTGTGGCATCTTGTTAATAGGTTAGTTCTGGAAAACGCATAAAAACATTATAAAGTGCGAGCAAAACATATAAGTATTGTCATAAAACAAGCATGGAACATCAGAAATTATGGATACGTTGGAGACGTATCAGCATCCCCAAGCTTAGTTCCTACTCGTCCTCGAGTAGGTAAACGATAAAAAGAATAATTTCTGTAGTGACATGCTACTTACATAACCTTGATCATACAATTACAAAGCATATGAAATGAATGAAGTGACTCAAGGCAATAATCTATAGTTGCTAACAAATAGATAACATATAGCAAAACTTTTCATGAAGAGTACTTTCAAGACAAGCATCAAAAGTCTTGCATAAAAGTTAACTCATAAAGCAATAGATTCAAAGTAAAAGCATCGAAGCAACACAAAGGAAGATATAAGTTTCAGCGGTTGCTTTCAACTTTCAACATGCATATCTCATGGATAATTGTTAACATAAAGTAATATGATGAATGCAAATAAGCAAGTATGTAAGAATCAATGCACAGTTGACACAAGTGTTTGCTTCTAAGATGGAAGGAAGTAGGTAAACTGACTCAACATAAAGTAAAAGAAAGGCCCTTCGCAGAGGGAAGCATTGATTGCTATATTTGTGCTAGAGCTTTGGTTTTGAAAACATAAAGAGAGCATAAAAGTAAAGTTTTGAGAGGTGTTTGTTGTTGTCAACGAATGGTAGTGGGCACTCTAACCCCCTTGCCAGACAAACCTTCAAAGAGCGGCTCCCATTTTATTTTATTTTTGGGTGGCACTCCTTCCAACCTTTCTTTCACAAACCATGGCTAACCGAATCCTCGGGTGCCTGCCAACAATCTCATACCATGAAGGAGTGCCTTTTTTATTTTAGTTTTATTATGATGACACTCCTCCCCACCTTTGCTTTCTCAAGCCATGGCTAACCGAATCCTTCGGGTGCCGTCCATCAATCACATACCATGGAGGAGTGTCTATTTAGGTTAATTAATTTGGGACTGGGAATCCCATTGCCAGCTCTTTTTGCAAAATTATTGGATAAGCGGATGAAGCCACTAGTCCATTGGTGAAAGTTGCCCAACAAGATTGAAAGATAAACACCACATACTTCCTCATGAGCTATAAAACATTGACACAAATCAGAGGTAATAAATTTTGAATTGTTTAAAGGTAGCACTCAAGCAATTTACTTTGGAATGGCGGAGAAATACCATGTAGTAGGTAGGTATGGTGGACACAAATGGCATAGTGGTTGGCTCAAGGATTTTGGATGCATGAGAAGTATTCCCTCTCGATACAAGGCTTAGGCTAGCAAGGCTATTTGAAGCAAACACAAGTATGAACTGGTACAACAAAACTTACATAAGAACATATTGCAAGCATTATAATACTCTACACTATCTTCCTTGTTGCTCAAACACTTTTACCAGAAAATATCTAGACCTTAAGGGAGACCAATCATGCAAACCAATTTTAACAAGCTCTACAGTAGTTCTCCACTAATAGGTTTAAACTACACGGTGCAAGAACTTAATCATGATCTACTTGAGAGCTCAAAACAATTGCCAAGTGTCAAATTATCCAAGACATTATGAGGCATTTTCTGTTTCCAACCAAATTACAACAAGTGATGTAGCTTCTAACTTTTGTCATTGAACATTAAAAGTAAAACGAAGAACAAGTGTTCATATGAAAAAGCGGAGCGTGTCTCTCTCCCAAACAAGGATTGCTAGGATCCGATCTTATTCAAACAAAAACAAAAATAAAATAAACACACAGACGCTCCAAGTAAAGCACATATGATGTGACCGAATAAAAATATAGTTTCAATAGAAGAAACCTGATAAGTTGATGAAGAAGGGGATGCCTTGGGCATCCCCAAGCTTAGACGCTTGAGTCTCCTTGAAATATGCAGGGATGAACCACGGGGGCATCCCCAAGCTTAGACTTTTCACTCTTCTTGATCATATATCATCCTCCTCTCTTGACCCTTGAAAACTTCCTTCACACCAAACTTCTCATAAACTTCATTAGAGGGGTTAGTACTCAAAAAATTTGAATCCACCTTGGTCCTGTAGTGACACATTGCAAGAACTCAATAAAACATTAGCTACAGCTCTCCACGTCTAGACAGCCTTGCTTAAAGTCCACAAGAGACAATGCAAAAAACAGAGACAGAATCTGCCAAAACAGAACAGCCAGTAAAGACGAATTTTAAAGAGGTACTTTCGTTACTCAAATCAGAAAACTCAAAACTAATGAAAGTTGCGTACATATCTGAGGAACACGCACGTAAATTGGCAGATTTTTCTGAGTTACCTACAGAGAAAATAGCCCAGATTCGTGACAGATAGAAATCTGTTTCTGCGCAGAAATCCAAATCTAGTATCAACCTTCGATTAGAGGCTTCACTTGACACAACAATGCAATAAAATAAAGATAAGGAGAGGTTGCTACAGTAGTAACAACTTCCAAAACACAACAAAACAGTAGCAAAATAAACACATGGGTTATCTCCCAAGAAGTTCTTTCTTTATAGTCATTAAGATGGGCTCAGCAGTTTTAATGATGCACTCGCAAGAAATAATAGTTGAAGCAAAAGAGAGCATCAAAAGGCAAATTCAAAACACATTTAAGTCTCACCAACTTCCTATGCATAGGAATCTTGTACACAAATAAATTCATGAAGAACAAATTGACAAGCATAAGAAGATAAAACAAGAGTAACTTCAAAATTTTCAGCGTGTAGAGAGGTGTTTTAGTACCATACAAATTTCTACAACCATATTTTCCTCTCTCGTAATAATTTTCAGTAGCTTCATGAATAAACTCAACAATATAACTATCACATGCAGCATACTTTTCATGATCCATAAACTCATAATTTTTATCAAATTCAAGAATAGTGGGATTAAAACTTTCGAACACACTTTTATCAATAATATAACAGGATGATTGATCAATCTCAAGAGATATGGGACTCCTACATGAAGTCAAGAATTCTCCAATCCCATTTTCATTAGTAGTACAATTAATATTATCAAGTAACATAGGACCATCATCAAGAGCTTTATCATAAACATTTGCTACGCAAAATTCTTTAGTACCATGCATTTCGACATCAGGCACAAACAAAGCATTATCATAAGATTTATCAAAGTAGCATGGATTATCATAAATAACAGTAGCATAATTATTCTCACAAGTTTTACTCATAGGTAATATTTCAAGAGAATCCACAGGAACATAACATTCAACCTCTTTTGGTAAGCATGGAGGACAATCAAATAGTGTAAGAGATAAAGAGTTACTCTCATTAGAAGGTTGGAATGGGTAGCTAATCCATTCTTCCTCCTTTTGTTCATCACTCTCCTCTTCTTTTTCATCCAATGAGCTTTCAGGTTCATCAATTTCCTCCTCTTTTTCATCCAGTGAGCTTTCAGGTTCATCAATTTCTTCTTCCACAGGTTCCTGCAAATTGTGAGTGCATTCTTGTGCATTAATGAGTCTCTCTTTATAATCAATGATATAAGGATTATCAGTGTAACTTTCATTGCAAAAATTAAGAATAGAAGAGACATAATCTTTAAGGTCCTTACAAACAACACAAGTTTCATAATTCTTAACCATGAAGGATTCGATCTCAGAAGCTCCCATAAATATGACAAATTGTTCTACCTCTTCGAACCAAGATGAATATAGTTATTCCAATTATAGTTCTTAATTAAAACTTCTTCGCTAAAGCCACATTGAAATTTCAGATGTTTAGTGTCCTCTTTAGAGCAACAATTTATATCATGGCGTTTAAGAAAGATTTTAGCAATTGTATTCAATTTTTCTATCACAGCACTGATTACTTTACCAGTTCTTGATTCTCTATAATTATTATAATATTCTATAAGCTCCAAGTAGGTTATGGGTTCTCCCATAACAACTGTTTTTAATTTTTAGGTTTTTCAAATTTTTATGGATTTTCGGGTATATGAGAAAAATAAAACAAGACAAAAAGAAACTAAGCAAAAGTAAACTAAGCAAAATAATACTATACAGAAATAAACTAAGCACAAATAAACTAGACAAAAGTAAACTAAGCAAAACAAAATAAAACAAAATAAAAACAGAGAGAGAGGTAGAGTGTACTCCCCAGGTGAACTTATGAGTAGAGCTATGCCTCCCCGGCAACGGCGCCAGAAAAAGAGCTTGATACGCGTACAGCACGCGTCCGTTGGGAACCCCAAGAGGAAGGTGTGATGCGTACAGCGGCAAGTTTTCCCTCAGTAAGAAACCAAGGTTTATCGAACCAGTAGGAGCCAAGAAGCACGTTGAAGGTTGATGGCGGCCAGATGTAGTGCGGCGCAACACCAGGGATTCCGGCGCCAACGTGGAACCTTCACAACACAACCAAAGTACTTTGCCCCAACGAAACAGTGAGGTTGTCAATCTCACCGGCTTGCTGTAACAAAGGATTAGATGTATAGTGTGGATGATGATTGTTTGCAGAGAACAGTAAAGAACAATTGCAGTAGATTGTATTTCAGATGTAAAAGAATGGACCGGGGTCCACAGTTCACTAGTGGTGTCTCTCCCATAAGATAAATAGCATGTTGGGTGAACAAATTACAGTTGGGCAATTGACAAATAGAGAGGGCATGACCATGCACATACATGATATGATGAGTATTGTGAGATTTAATTAGGCATTACGACAAAGTACATAGACCGCTATCCAGCATGCATCTATGCCTAAAAAGTCCACCTTCAGGTTATTATCCGAACCCCTTCCAGTATTAAGTTGCAAACAACAGACAATTGCATTAAGTATGGTGCGTAATGTAATCAATAACTACATCCTCGGACATAGCATCAATGTTTTATCCCTAGTGGCAACAGCACATCCATAACCTTAGAGGTTTCTCTCACTCCCCCAGATTCACGGAGACATGAACCCACTATCGAGCATAAATACTCCCTCTTGGAGTTACTAGCAAAAACTTGGCCAGAGCCTCTACTAATAACGGAGAGCATGCAAGATCATAAACAACACGTAGATATAAATTGATAATCAACATAACATAGTATTCTCTATTCATTGGATCGCAACAAACACAACATATAGCATTACAGATAGATGATCTTGATCATGTTCGGCAGCTCACAAGATCCGACAATGAAGCACATAAGGAGAAGACAACCATCTAGCTACTTCTATGGACCCATAGTCCATGGGGGAACTACTCACGGAGCATGATGGAGGTGGTGGCGTCGATGGAGATGGCTTCCGGGGGCACTTCCCCGTCCCGGCAGGGTGCCGGAACAAAGACTTCTGTCCCCCGAATTGGAGTTTCGCGATGGCGGCGGCGCCCCTGAAGTCTTTCTGGAGTTTCGTCAATTGGTATCGCATTTTTAGGTCGAAAGGGCTTATATAGGCGAAGAGGCGGCGCAGGAGGGCGCCTGGGGCCTCCTCCCCATAGGCCGGCGCGGCCAGGGTGGAGCCCGCGCGGCCCTGGCGTGTGGTGGCCCCCTGGCCCGCCTCCGACTCTCCTTCGGTGTTCTGGAGCCTCCCGGGGAAAATAAGATCTTTGGCGTTGATTTCGTCCAATTCCGAGAATATTGCCCGAACAGCCTTTCTGGAACCAAAAACAGCAGAAAACAGGAACTGGCACTGTGGCATCTTGTTAATAGGTTAGTTCCGGAAAACGCATAAAAACATTATAAAGTGCGAGCAAAACATGTAAGTATTGTCATAAAACAAGCATGGAACATCAGAAATTATGGATACGTTGGAGACGTATCAAGGATCATGGTAGAATATTTTTTAGTACATCTATGATGAACATTACTTATTCTATAACAAGCATCTTTCAAACTTTCTCCCCCTTGTTGCTTAAAAAAGAATGAACCTCAACTTCAGGAATACTCATTTTAGCAAAATTGAAGTAGAACAACAGAAATAAAAGCTATAAGAGAAACTTTGTTTTTGTGTTTTTGATATAATGAAGAAAACAAGACTAATTAAGTAAAATAAACTAAGCAAAACTATAACAAAGTAAAGAGATTGGAGATGAGAGACTCCCCATGCAAAAATCCTCTTTCTCCCCGGCAATGGCGCTAGAAAGAGCTTGATGAGCGCAGATTGCACACCGTTGGGGGCCCCAAGAGGAAGGTATGATGAGCACAGTAGAAAGTTTTTCCTTAGTAAGAAACCAAGGTTTGATCGACTACTAGGATAAAGGTGTTACTTCCGAAGGTGTTGCTAGCTGACTAGTGGTAGGACGCACTACCGGCGTCAACAACATCGTGGAACCTGCACACAACACAACCAAAATACTTTGCCCCAACATATAGTGAGGTTGTCAATCTCACCGGTTTTGTTGAACACAAAGGATTAAACGTATCAAGTGGAAACAAATATTTGCAGTAATTAAAGAGAATAGTGCTTGTAGTAAGTAAACATGCAGGATTGGAGTGGATGAATTTATCAGTCTAAAAAAGGGACCGGGGTCCACAGTTCACTAGAGGTGTCTCTCCATAAAGATAAATAACATATTGGGTGAACAAACTACAGCTAGGCAATTGACAGAATACCGACCATAGATGACAAGATAATTACTATGAGATTCGTTTGGGCATTACAACATAATACATAGACCGTAATCCAACTGCATCTATGACTAATAATCCACCTTCCGGTTATCGTCTGAACCCCTTCGAGTATTAAGTTGCAAGCAACAGATTATCGCATTAAGCAATGTGTGTAAAGTAAACAATAGAATTACCCTTGGATAAAACATTATTGTTTTCTCCCTAGTAGCAACAACACATCTACAATCTTAGAAGTTATTGTCACTCTTCCAGAAAACTAGAGGCATGAACCTACTATCGAGCATAAATACTCCCTCTTGGAGTCACAAGCATCTACTTGGCAAGAGTATCTACTAGGAACGGAGAGCATGCAACATCACAAATAACATATGACAAGTATATATAATCGATCTCAACATAGTATTCAATA
The DNA here is from genome assembly GCF_019359855.2 of Lolium perenne. Lineage (NCBI taxonomy): Eukaryota > Viridiplantae > Streptophyta > Magnoliopsida > Poales > Poaceae > Lolium > Lolium perenne. Next base: position 195,176,238 of record NC_067248.2, read on the forward strand.
TTCATAGGATTCCAGTAAACACAACATGTAGCATTACATAAAGATGATCTTGATCATGTAGGGAAGCTCACAAGATATAAACATGAGGCACAAATTGGAGAAGACAACCATCTAGCTGCTGCTATGGTCCCATAGTCCATGGATGAACTACTAACGCATCACTTCGGAGGTGTGCATGGCGATGTAGAGGCCTCCGGTGATGATCCCCCCCTCCGGCACGGTGCCGGGAAGAGCTTCAGAACCCTCCCAAGCTAAGTTCTGCAATGGCGGCCGCGACGGTACTTTTCGCGGATGGAGGCTCGGTTGTTTATGTTTTTCTCGAGATCATGAAGAAATAGGCGGAAGGGCGAGGTCGGTGGCCGCCTGGGGGGGCCCACACAACCCCTTGGCACGGGCCCACCCTTGGCCGCGCCATGGGGTGGTCTGGCTGCCCTATGGTACCTCCTCCTTGTAGGGATTCGTTGCATAGAAAACAAAAAATTTCCTACCGCGAGAATGCAATCCAAGCCAAGATGCAATCTAGAAGACGGGAGGAACGAGGGGATGAACGAGACTCACCCTTGAAGATTTCCAAAGCCTACAAGATGAGGCTCTTGTTGCTGTGGTAGACGATCACTTGCCGCTTGTAAAAGCGCGTAGAAGATCTTGACGGTGCCACAATCGGGCAGCACCTCCGTACTCGGTCACACGTTCGGTGTTGATGAAGATGACGTCCTTCTCCCCGTTCCAGCGGGCAGCAGAAGTAGTAGCTCCTCCTTGAATCCGGCAGCACGATGGCGTGGTGGCGGTGGCGATGGAGATCTCCGGCGGAGCTTCGCTAAGCGTCGCGGGAGAGGTGGAGGAGAGGGGGCGGCTAGGGTTTGGGAGAGGGAGGGTGGCCGGCCACTATGAGGGGTGCGGCCACAATGGCTTTGGTGTGGCCGGCCCCCTCCCCTTGCTCCTCATTATATAGGTGGAACCCCCAAGTGTTGGACTACAAGTCTTCGAATAAGACCCCAACCCAAAACCTTCCATGTGTAGGGAAACCTACCCAAGGTGGGACTCCCACCTCAAGTGGGATTCCCACCCTTCCATGAGGGGGGGTGGCCGGCCCCCTTGGTGGAGTCCACTTGGGACTCCACCCCTCTAGGGTTGGCCGGCCATGGGTGGTGGAGTCCCTCCCGGACTCCGCCTTCCAAAGTGAATTCTTCCGGACTTTTCTAGAAGCTTCTAGAACCTTCCATAAATTCACCGGATCATTTTAAAACTTATAAAATGACTTCCTATATATGAATCTTATTCTCCGGACCATTCCGGAACTCCTCGGATGTCCGGGATCCGATCCGAGACTTCGAACAATACTTTCAAACTCCATTCCATATTCAAGTTCTACTATTACAACATCAAACCTTAAGTGTGTCACCCTACGGTTCGCGAACTATGTGGACATGGTTGAGAACTCTCTCCGACCAATAACCTATAGCGGGATCTGGAGATCGATAATGGCTCCCACATATTCAACGATGACTTAGTGATCGAATGAACCATTCACATACGATACCAATTCCCTTTGTCACGCGATATTTTACTTGTCCGAGGTTTGATCATCGGTATCTCTCTATACCTTGTTCAACCTCGTCTCCTGACAAGTACTCTTTACTCGTACCGTGGTATGTGGTCTCTTATGAACCATTCATATGCTTGCAAGACATTAGACGACATTCCACCGAGAGGGCCCAGAGTATATCTATCCGTCATCGGGATGGACAGATCCCACTGTTGATCCATATGCCTCAACTCATACTTTCCGGATACTTAATCCCACCTTTATAACCACCCATTTACGCAGTGGCGTTTGATGTAATCGAAGTACCTTTCCGGTATAAGTGATTTACATGATCTCATGGTCGAAAGGACTAGGTAACTATGTATCGAAAGCTTATAGCAAATAACTTAATGACGTGATCTTATGCTACGCTTAATTGGGTGTATCCATTACATCATTCATATAATGATATAACCTTGTTATTAATAACATCCAATGTTCATGATTATGAAACTAATCATCTATTAATCAACAAGCTAGTTAAGAGGCTTACTAGGGACTCATTGTTGTTTACATAACACACATGTATCAATGTTCCGGTTAATACAATTATAGCATGGTATATAAACATTTATCATAAACATAAAGATATATAATAACCACTTTTATTATTGCCTCTTGGGCATATCTCCAACAGTCTCTCACTTGCACTAGAGTCAATAATCTAGATTACATTGTAAGGTACCTAACACCCATGGCATTCTGGTGTTGGTCATGCTTTGCCCTAGGGAGAGCTTTAGTCAACGGATCTGCTACATTCAGATCAGTGTGTACTTTGCAAATCTTTACTTCTCCATCTTCGATGTACTCGCGAATCGAGTGATAACGCGGCTTGATATGCTTCAGCCTCTTGTGTGACCTTGGTTCCTGTGCATTGGCGATGGCACCCATGTTGTCACAGTAGATGACTAGTGGGTCCAATGCACTAGGAACCACACTGAGCTCTACAATGAACCTCTTCATCCATACTGCTTCTGATGAAGCCTCTGAAGCCGCTATGTACTCTGATTCTGTTGAAGACTTCGCCATCATGCACTGCTTCGAGCTTGCCCAGCTTACTGCAGCACCATTCTATATAAACACGTACCCAGACTGAGACTTAGAGTCATCAGGATCAGTGTTCCAACTTGCATTGGTGTAACTTGTTACAACGAGCTCTTGGTCACCTCCATAACAAAGAAACATATCCTTAGTTCTTTTCAAGTACTTCAGGATATTCTTGACCGCTGTCCAGTGTTCCATCCCTGGATCACTTTGATATCTGCTAGTCAAACTAACAACATGTGCTATATCCGGTCTAGTACATAGCATGGCATACATGATAGAGCCTACTGCCGAGGCATAGGGGATCTGACTCATCCTTTCTCTTTCTTCTGCCATAGCTGGACCTTGAGTCTTACTCAAGACCTTGCCTGGTAACATAGGTAAGAATCCTTTCTTACTTTCGTCCATTCTAAACTTCTTTAGAATCTTGTCCAGGTATGTACTCTGTGATATCCCTATTAGGCGTCTTGATCTATCTCTATAAATCTTGATGCCTAATATATACGATGCTTCACCAAGGTCTTTCATTGAAAAACTATTATTCAAATAACCTTTTACACTGCTTAATAGTTCTATATCATTCCCAATCAGTAATATGTCATCTACATATAATATCAGGAACGCTACAGAGCTCCCACTCACTTTCTTGTAAATACAGGCCTCTCCATGACACTGTATAAACCCGAAGTCTTTGATCACCTTATCAAAGCGTCGGTTCCAACTTCTCGATGCTTGCTTCAGTCCATAAATTGAATGCTGAAGTTTGCATACCTTGTCAGCATTTTTAGGATCGACAAAACCTTTGGGTTGTACCATATACAACTCTTCCTCAATGTCTCCATTAAGGAACGCCGTTTTGACATCCATCTGCCAAATCTCATAATCGAAAAATGCAGCTATTGCTAACAAAATCCTCATAGATTTTAGCTTCGCTGCTGGTGAGAAAGTCTCATCATAGTCAACACCTTGAATTTGTTGGAAACCCTTTGCGACAAGTCGAGCTTTATAGACAGTAATATTACCATCAGCATCTGTTTTTCTCTTGAAGATCCATTTATTCTCAACAGCCTTGCGGCTATCAGGTAAGTCTACCGAAGTCCACACTTTGTTATCATACATGGATCCCATTTCGGATTTCATGGCTTCTTGCCATTTGTTGGAATCTGGGCTCATCATCGTTTCTTCATACGTCGCAGGGTCTTCATCATTGTTGTCCACAATCATGACATTTAGACAAGGATCATACCAATCAGGAGTGGCACGTTCCCTTGTCGATCTGCGAGGTTCAGTAGTTTCCTCGTTCGAAGTTTCATGATCATTATCATTAGCTTCCTCTGTTGCCGGTGTAGGCGGTACAGGAACAACTTCCGGTACTGCGCTACTCTGATCAATGAGTGAAGATTCAGTAATCTCGTCGAGTTCTACTTTTCTTCCAGTCACTTCTTTAGTGAGAAATTCTTTCTCAAGAAAGGTTCCGTTCTTAGCAACAAAGATTTTGCCTTCGGATCTGTGATAGAAAGTGTACCCTATAGTTTCCTTAGGGTATCCTATGAAGACGTATTTCTCCGCTTTGGGTTCTAGCTTGTCCAGTTGTAACTTTTTTACATAGGCTTCGCAACCCCAATCTTTAAGGAACGACAGCTTAGGTTTCTTATTAAACCATAATTCATACGGTGTCGTTTCAACGGATTTTGATGGTGCTCTATTTAAAGTGAATGCGGTTGTCTCTAATGCATAACTCCAAAATGATAACGGCAAATCAGTAAGAGACATCATAGAACAAACCATATCTAAGAGAGTTCGATTACGACGTTCGGGCACACGATTTCGTTGTGGTGTTCCCGGCGGTGTCAATTGTGAAAGTATTCCGCATTTCTACAAATGCATGCCAAACTCATAACTCAGATATTCACCTCCGCGATCAGATCGTAGAAATTTAATCTTCTTGTGACGTTGATTTTCTACTTCACTTTGGAATTCCTTAAACTTCTCGAAAGTTTCGGATTTATGTTTCATGAAATAGATATACCCATATCTACTCAGATCATATGTGAAGGTTAGAACATAACGATAACCACCGCGCGATGCTACACTCATTGGTCTGCACACATCGGTATGTATGATTTCCAATAAGTCAGTAGCTCGCTCCATAATACCAGAGAATGGAGTCTTAGTCATTTTTCCCATCAGACATGCTTCGCATCTATCAAGTGACTCAAAGTCAAGTGATTCAAGTAATCCATCGGTATGGAGTTTCTTCATGCATTTCACTCCAATATGACCAAGACGACAGTGCCACATATAAGTAGAATTATCATTCAATCTAATTCGCTTAGCATCAATGTTATGAATATGTGTATCACTACTATCGAGATCTAACAGAAATAAACCATTCTTTTCAGGTGCTCAACCATAAAAGATATTATTCATAAAAATAGAACAACCATTATTCTCAGACTTGAATGAATAACCGTCTTGCATTAAACAAGATCCAGATATAATGTTCATGCTCAACGCGGGTACAAAATAACAATTATTGAGGTTTAAAACTAATCCCGAAGGTAGATGTAGAGGAAGTGTGCCGACAGCGATCACATCGACTTTGGATCCATTTCCAACGCGCATCGTCACTTCATCCTTCAATAGTCTTCGTTTATTCTTTAGTTCCTGTTTCGAGTTACAAATATGAGCAACCGAACCAGTATCAAATACCCAGGTACTAGTACGAGAACCAGTAAGATAAAAATCTATAACATGTATATCAGATATACCTTCTTTCTTCTTCTTGACAAGGCCGCTCTTCAGATCAGCCAAATACTTGGAGCAATCACGCTTCCAATGTCCCTTCTCCTTGAAGTAATAGCACTCAGCATCAGGCTTAGGGCCAGTCTTAGGTTTCACAGGAGGCGTGGCAACTTTCTTGCCACCCTTCTTGAATTTGCCTTTAGACTTGCCATGTTTCTTGAAACTGGTGGTCTTGTTGACCATCAACACTTGGTGCTCTTTCTTGATCTCAATCTCAGCAGATTTCAGCATGGCGAAGAGTTCAGGTAACTCTTTGTTCATGTTCTGCATATTGTAGTTCATCACAAAGTTCTTGTAACTAGGTGGCAGTGATTGAAGGACACGATTAATCCCCAGTTTGTTAGGAATCACTATTCCCAAGTCACTGAGTTTCTTCGCATGCCCGGTCATGGCGAGCATGTGCTCACTAACGGAGTTGCCTTCTTCCATCATACAGCTGAAGAAGTGTTTCGATGCTTCATAGCATTCCATGGCTGCATGAGTTTGAAAGATAGCTTTCAGCACATTGACCAACTCATGAGGATCGTGGTGCTCAAAACGTTTTTGAAGATCGGCTTCCAGACTGCAAAGGATGGCACACTGAACTTGAGAGTACCGAGTTTTCCGAGTCTCGTAAACATTCTTTACTTCATCGGTTTCAGTTTCTGCAGGAGGGTCACCCAGCGGTGCATCAAGCACATATTGCAGGTTTCCACCAGCGAGGAAAATCCTCACATGACGGAACCAGTCGGTGAAGTTGCTACCATTGCTCTTAAGCTTTTCTTTCTCTAGGAACTGGTTAAACTTGATTGGGGACACCATATCTACAACATATATTTGCAATAGTTTAGACTAAGTTTATGACAAATTGAGTTCAAATTTTAATTCAACATAATTAAAAACTAGGTGAACTCCCACTCAAAACAATATCCCTCGAATTGTCTTAGTGATCACACGAACCAAATCCACCACACCAAGTTCGATCATCACGAGACAAGATGTAACTTCAATGGCGAACACTCAAAGTGTTCATCATCTCAATCATATGATTCATGCTCTACCTTTCGGTATCACGTGTTCCGAGACCATGTCTGTACATGCTAGGCTCGTCAAGGCCACCTTAGTATCCGCATGTGCAAAACTGGCTTGCACCCGTTGTATGCACTTGTTGAGTCTATCACACCCGATCATCACGAGATGCTTCGAAACGACAAGTCTTGGCAATGGTGCTACTAAGGATGAACACTTTATTATCTTGATATTTTAGTGAGAGGGATCATCTTATAATGCTACCGTCGCGATCTAAGCAAAATAAGATGCATAAAAAGGATTAACATCACATGCAGTTCATATGTGATATGATATGGCCCTTTTGTCTTTGCGCCTTTGATCTTCATCTCCAAAGCAAGGACATGATCTCCATCATCAACGGGCATGATCTCCATCATCGTCGGCGTAGCGTCAAGGTCAATGGTGCCGTCTTCATGATTGTTCTCCATGTAGCAACTATTACAACTACTATGAAATACTACTCAACATGAAATTTAAAGACAACCATAAGGCTCCTGTCGGTTGCCACAATACAATAATGACCATCTCATACATATTCATCATCACATTATGGCCATATCATATCACCAAACCCTGCAAAAACAAGTTAGACGTCTCTAATTTGGTTTGCATATTTTACGTGGTTTAGGGTTTTCGAGAGAGATCTAATCTACCTACGAACATGAACCACAACGGTGATACTAGTGTTGTCAATAGAAGAGTAAATTTAATATTCACTATAGTAGGAGAGACAGACACCCGCAAAGCCTCTTATGCAATACAAGTTGCATGTCGAACGACGAGCAAGTCTCATGAACGCGGTCATGTAAAGTTAGCCCGAGCCGCTTCATCCCACTATGCCACAAAGATGCAAAGTACTCAAACTAAAGACAACATAAGCATCAACGCCCACAAAACCATTGTGTTCTACTCGTGCAACCATCTATGCATAGACACGGCTCTGATACCACTGTAGGGATTCGTTGCATAGAAAACAAAAAAATTCCTACCGCGAGAATGCAATCCAAGCCAAGATGCAATCTAGAAGACGAGAGCAACGAGGGGATGAACGAGACTCACCCTTGAAGATTTCCAAAGCCTACAAGATGAGGCTCTTGTTGCTATGGTAGATGATCACTTGCCGCTTGCAAAAGCGCGTAGAAGATCTTGACGGTGCCACAATCGGGCAGCACCTCCGTACTCGGTCACACGTTCGGTGTTGATGAAGACGACGTCCTTCTCCCCGTTCCAGCGGGCAGCGGAAGTAGTAGCTCCTCCTTGAATCCGGCAGCACGACGGCGTGGTGGCGGTGGCGATGGAGATCTTCGGTGGAGCTTCGCTAAGTGTTGCGGGAGAGGTGGAGGAGAGGGGGCGGCTAGGGTTTGGGAGAGGGAGGGTGGCCGGCCACTATGAGGGGTGCGGCCACAATGGCTTTGGTGTGGCCGGCCCCCTCCCCTTGCTCCTCATTATATAGGTGGAACCCCCAAGTGTTGGACTACAAGTCTTCAAATAAGACCCCAACCCAAAACCTTCCATGTGTAGGGAAACCTACCCAAGGTGGGACTCCCACCTCAAGTGGGATTCCCACCCTTCCATGAGGGGGGGTGGCCGGCCCCCTTGGTGGAGTCCACTTGGGACTCCACCCCTCTAGGGTTGGCCAGCCATGGGTGGTGGAGTCCCTCCGGGACTCCGCCTTCCAAAGTGAATTCTTCCAGACTTTTCTAGAACCTTCTAGAACCTTCCATAAATTCACCGGATCATTTTAAAACTTATAAAATGACTTCCTATATATGAATCTTATTCTCCGGACCATTCCGGAACTCCTCGTGATGTCCAGGATCCCATCCGAGACTTCGAACAATACTTTCGAACTCCATTCCATATTCAAGTTCTACTATTACAACATCAAACCTTAAGTGTGTCACCCTACGGTTCGCGAACTATGTGGACATGGTTGAGAACTCTCTCCGACTAATAACCAATAGCGTGATCTGGAGATCCATAATGGCTCCCACATATTCAACGATGACTTAGTGATCGAATGAACCATTCACATACGATACCAATTCCCTTTGTCACGCGATATTTTACTTATCCGAGGTTTGATCATCGGTATCTCTCTATACCTTGTTCAACCTCGTCTCCTGACAAGTACTCTTTACTCGTACTGTGGTATGTGGTCTCTTATGAACCATTCATATGCTTGCAAGACATTAGACGACATTCCACTTAGAGGGCCCAGAGTATATCTATCCGTCATCGGGATGGACAAATCCCACTGTTGATCCATATGCCTCAACTCATACTTTCCGGATACTTAATCCCACCTTTATAACCACCCATTTACGCAGTGGCGTTTTATGTAATCAAAGTACCTTTCCGGTATAAGTGATTTACATGATCTCATGGTCGAAAGGACTAGGTAACTATGTATCGAAAGCTTATAGCAAATAACTTAATGACGTGATCTTATGCTACGATTAATTGGGTGTATCCATTACATCATTCATATAATGATATAACCTTGTTATTAATAACATCCAATGTTCATGATTATGAAACTAATCATCTATTAATCAACAAGCTAGTTAAGAGGCTTACTAGGGACTCATTGTTGTTTACATAACACACATGTATCAATGTTCGGGTTAATACAATTATAGCATGGTATGTAAACATTTATCATAAACATAAAGATATATAATAACCACTTTTATTATTGCCTCTTGGGCAATATCTCCAACACTCCTCCCCCCTCTGGACTCTGTCTTCGTTACGGTAAAATATTGACTTCGGCTTTTATTTCGTCCAATTCCGAGAATATTTCCTGTACAACTTTTCTGAAATACAAAACAGCAGAAAACAGGGAACTGACACTGTGGCTTCTTGTTAATAGGTTTGTGTCGGAAAATGTATAAAAGTGCAACGAAGCGTGAGCAAAACATATATAAATTGGTGTAAAAGAAGCAGGGAGCATCAAAAATTATAGATACGTTCGCAACGTATCACGGACGCAATGACGATGATGCTAATGTAACTCCTCTTGACGCACTTTCTCGTGAAGCCTCAGCTCCCCCAGCTCCAAAGAAATCATCAGGTTTCTTGGCCGACGAAGATGATTTGATGTCAATTTCACAAGTTCCTTTTCATTATGTTTATTCCTTAATTTTTGGTAATATTCACCTTATCATGGTCCATGTTTCTTCAAATAGTTCTGATGAAGACACAAACACTCCTCCTGTGAAGAAGATGAAGATTAGCTCTGAAAAGCCAGAATCGACAAAGGAATCGACGCCCTATCTCCCGAAGATGAACCAGCCGTTCCCCTTCTTCCAAGGAAAGTCGTGGCCAAGGTCAAAGCTTATTCGATTGCTCCTTCATCAGCAAGCGCTTCCATTCCTCCACCATCAAACGATCATGCAAGTGTTTTTCCTTTTAATAATCCGCACCCAGGAGCCCCTGAGCCGATAGTTGGCTGGTCGAAGCCGAGTATAGGTTATGATAGTTTTGTATCCTATTTAGACATACTACTTCAATTCCTTTGTTGCAGCCAATTCATGCCGCAGTCGATATTGTGGTAGATTTTGCTGATCAGTTCGTTCGTATGGAGGCAGAGAACGCTCAGCTCCGCGAAGCTGCCAAGTCTTCAAATGATCAATTGCAGGAAGCAAACAAGCTGGCAGCCGAAGCTCAGAAAGAGAATGCGAGCCTAAAGGAGGACCTGAAGTAGTTTAAGAAGAAAATGAAAGAGGAGGAGCAGTCGAAGCTTAAAGCTCAGGCCCAAGCATACAAGAAGGAGGGCGCTCTTTGCAAATCCATCGAGAGCTTGCTAGGTAAAACTCCTTCGCCCCGTTTATTTCTTCTTCCCTTGTGATATTTTATCTTTGTAATGAATTTCTTTCCGTAATATTTTTAGTTATTGCCGACATGCCTGTCGACTGTATCAACAAGCTCAGAGTGGATTCCATGTCGGATGCTCTTTTCTTTGCCGTGGAGTCCAACGAATAGATCTAGGAGCTTCTGAAGAAGGCCAATGGAGCTTTATCGAAGCAATTCTCGCTGATGTTCCCCAAGCTGGACCAGAACAAGACTCTTGGAGAGCTTGCAAAAAGTTTCTTCATCGACTCCAGTGGCACCATCGAGGTATTGAAGCATCACTCTCGCCTTTACGGAGCAGTTCTTGCTTTTCATCTCTTGATGGGGCATGGATTTAAATCCGATTTGGAGCAATTATCCAAAGCGTTACCAGAAGACGCGGATGGATCTCCTGTCGATCTTGGCCCCTTCAATGAATCGACAAGTATATGCGCAAGCCAACTCCTCAAGTTAGTCGATGACGATAAGAAGAAATCTACATCCGAAACTACTCCAAGCTCATATGTGCAATCTCGGGCGCTTTGAGTCTATTAACTCTTTTATTTGTAACTAGAACACATTTATATCATCTTTTTGCTCTGTAATGAATTATGCTGGCTTTGTTGCTAGCACTCAACTTTTATCATTGCCCTTCTTTGAGTAAAAAGCTTTTGATGCCTCCCGATGGGAGTTCCTCGAAATTGATAATTTCCCCTTGTTGATTTTCTGAGGATGCATATTAAACAACTTGCTGCAGATGCCTATGACTTCTTTTCGTGCCGAATGTTCTTTGAATTCTGCAACTGTCAACGAATCTGAACTTGTGTGTCGACTGCGCAATCGAATATTCCAGTTGGAGAAACACATGGTTGGACTCCATGCCATGGCAGCATTGGTGAAGAAGAAGAGCGAGCTCGCCACAGCAGTCGAACAACACGCTCTGGATCATCTGTGCATAGTTACTGAGAGCTTAAGTTGTAAGCAATCAACGCTTTTTGTTCCTCATACTTTTTTTAGTAAAAACCTTCTTCTGACTTGATTTTCCTTCATCTTCGATAGTCATTGCTTTCAACGAATCAGAGGAAAACACGCGAGTCCACGAGAAGATTGAAGCCATGACCGATATGTCACACCCGAAGTGCTCATTATGGTCAAATAGATCGAAGGCTGTAATTGTAGAAAAGTTCGAGTGTCGGTTAGAGAAGGTACATTATTACTTCTGATGGGATTTGTAGCATAGAAAACAAAAAAATTCCTACCGCAAGAACGAAAACCAAGCCAAGATGCAATCAAGAAGATGGGAGCAACGAGAAGATCATCAGACTAACCCTCGAAGATTTCCAAAGCCTACGAGATTAGATCTCGTTGTTGCAGAAGATGATCACTTGCCGCTTTCAAAAGTGCGTAGAAGATCTTGACGGTGCCACAGTCGGGAAGCACCTCCGTACTCGGTCATACATTCGGTGTTGATGACGATGTCCTTCTCCCCGTTCCAGCGGGCAGCAGAAGTAGTAGATCCTCCTCGGAATCCCGATGGCATGACTGCGTGGTGGCGGTGGAGGTAGAGATCTCCGGCATGGCTTCGCCAAAGCTATGCGGGAGAGGTGGGAGGAGGGAGGCAGCTAGGGTTTGGGAGAGGGGGTGCCGGCCTGGGTCCCTTGAGGGGTGCGGCCAAGGTGGTATTGGTGTGGCCGGCCCCCTCCCTCTCCCCCTCATTATATAGGTGGAACCCCAAGGGTTTGCCCAAAGTCTTCGAATAAGACCCCAATTCAAAAACTGCCATATGGACAAAACCTACTCAAGGTGGGACTCCCCCTTTTCCTTGGTGGGGTGGCCAGCCCCCTCAGGTGGAGTCCACCTGGGACTCCTCCTCCATTTGGCTGGCCGGCCAAGGTTGGTGGAGTCCCTCCGGGAATCCACCTTCCACGGTGATTTCTTCCGGACTTTTCTAGAACCTTCCATAAATACACCGGATCATTTTCAAACTTAGAAAATGACTTCCTATATATGAATCTTATTCTCCGGGCCATTCCGGACCTCCTCGTGATGCCATGGATCCCATCTGAGACTCTGAACAAACATTCGAACTCCATTCCTTATTCCATATCTACTTAAAATGACATCAAACCTTAAGTGTGTCACCCTACGGTTCGTGAACTATGTAGACATGGTCGAGACTCTTCTCCGACCAATAACCAATAGAGGGATATGGAGATCCATAATGGCTCCCACACATTCAACGATAACTTAGTGATCGATTGAACCATTTACATATGATACCGATTCCCTTTGTCACGCGATATTTTACTTGTCCGAGGTTTGATCATCGGTATCTCCATACCTTGTTCAACCTCGTCTCCGACTAGTACTCTTTACTCGTACCGTGGCATGTCATCTCTTATGAACCAGTCATATGCTTGCAAGCTAATCAGACGACATTCCACCGAGAGGGCCCAGAGTATATCTATCTGTCATCGGGATGGACAAATCCCACTCTTGATCCATATGCCTCAACTCAGACTTTCCGAATACCTAATCCCACCTTTATAACCACCCATTTACGCAGTGGCGTTTGATGTAATCAAAGTACCCTTCCGGTATAAGTGATTTACATCATCTTATGGTCGAAGGACTAGGTAACTATGTATCGAAAGCTTATAGCAAATTGAACTTAATGACGTGATCTTATGCTACGCTTAATTGGGTGCGTCCATTATATCATTCATCTAATGACATAACCTTGTTATTAATAACATCCAATGTTCATGATCATGAAACTATGATCATCTATTAATCAACAAGCATGTTATACAAGAGGCTTACTAGGGACTCCTTGTTGTTCACATAACACACATGTATCAATGTTTCGGTTAATACAATTTTAACATGGTATGCAAACATTTATCATAAACACAAAGATATATAATAACTTTATTGTTGCGTCTTTGGCATATCTCCAACAACTTCGACAAGTACCATGCTCATCTGACCATGGTGTGGAAGACCATGTTCCCTCTTGATCCGGCTCCCGAAACTCCGTCTGCTTTAATGACTCGATTCAAGAATCCTACCAAAATTCAATCCTTGATACGCAAAGAACTTCTTGCTGTAGCTGAACTGGCGTTTGCTTCCGTACTGTCTTGCCATCCAACCCTGGATTTAGAGTCTATTGCCAATTCCAATGCAAAACTCGATCAGTACTACCCTGTAGCCAGGCATCATGCTTATATTATTATCTATAGGATGGAAGCAGGTACTGAGAGAGATTTGAAGAATCAGACGAGTCAAGGAACCTCATCATGACAAAGACTTTCGAATATCCTCGCACATAATGTGCTTTGTAATTATAATTGAATCACTCTTCTATTTTGAAGAGAACCTTGTATTGCAATGACGATGTTCTTTTTTAACATCTCATGCCGACGATGTTCATTTATAGCATCGTATTGAGTTGATAATTTCATTTATATTCGAAGGGACCATAAGCCCAGGCGCATATTTCATCTGTCGAAGGCAACTGAGGGATCAGGTCAGTTTGCTCATTCGACGACCCTGTAGTAATCGCAAATTTTTTTTTGGGCCGTGCGTATTTTTGTACTCACGATAGCCCCCGAGTAAACTTGGGAACCATGCACCTATTTTGCTTCGTAACGCGGTGCACCAGCGTGAGCCTTCTAGTTATATAATTTCCACTAATTGCAGCACTCGCATGTTCCCTGAGGCATGGTGGAGGTATACTAGTTTTTATTTTTGTATAAAGATTCTCGTCAATTATAGCACTCGCATGTTCCCTGAGGCTATTGATGAAAACCACAAAAGACCTTGCAGCCCCCGGGTATTGTCGGGTAAGCTATGACATGTCAATAAACCAGAGCTCCCGATGGGAGTAATAGTAATCGATAGCTTTGAAGGGCTCCCGAATATTTGCTCGGGTGAAATAACAATTATATAGACCGAGCTAGAAGTTTTATTCATAATATGCAACTGGGCTATACATTATTCCGAAAGTGGCTAAGAAGCCTTTATGTAAAAAAGGATAAAAAGACAAGATCTGAGCATAAAATTGTCGCAATTGTGCAACGTTCCATGGGTTGCCTTCCACCTGTCATGTTATAGTATTCTTGATGCGATAAGCTCCTCCTGGGATGACTTGGTAACGATGTAAGGTCCTTCCCATGGAGATTCAAACTTCATATGTCCTTTTTGCTTTAAGTGTAGTACTAGGTCACCTACATCAAAACTTCGAGTGCGCAAACTTCGACTGTGATAATTTCGTATCGCCCGCTGATATACTGATGTTCTAGCCAAAGCAATATCTCGAGCTTCGTCAACGAGGTCCACATCATCCTACAATGCTTGAACAGAGGCTTTTCATTATATGTGTTGACGCGTAAAGCACACGCCCGTTGGGAACCCCAAGTGGAAGGTGTGATGCGTACAGCAGCAAGTTTCCCTCGGTAAGAAACCAAGGTTTATCAAACCAGTAGGAGTCAATAAGCACGTGAAGGTTGATGGTGGCGGAGTGTAGTGCGGCGCAACACCAGGGATTCCGGCGCCAACGTGGAACCTGCCCAACACAATCCAAATACTTTGCCCCAACTTAACAGTGAGGTTGTCAATCTCACCGGCTTGCTGTAACAAAGGATTAATTGTATAGTGTGGAAGATGATGTTTGTTTGCGAAGAACAGTAAAGAACAAGTATTGCAGTAGATTGTATTCGATGTAAAAGAATGGACCGGGGTCCACAGTTCACTAGTGGTGTCTCTCCAATAAGAAATAGCATGTTGGGTGAACAAATTACAGTTGGAAAATTGACAAATAAATAGGGCATAACAATGCACATACATATCATGATGAGTAGTGTGAAATTCAATTGGGCATTACGACAAAGTACATAGACCGCTATCCAGCATGCATCTATGCCTAAAAAGTCCACCTTCAGGTTAGCATCCGCACCCCTTCCAGTATTGAGTTGCAAACAACAGACAATTGCATTAAGTATGGTGCGTAATGTAATCAACACAAATATCCTTAGACAAAGCATTGATGTTTTATCCCTAGTGGCAACAGCACATCCACAACCTTAGAACTTTCTGTCACTGTCCCAGATTAAATGGAGGCATGAATCCACTATCGAGCATAAATACTCCCTCTTGGAGTTACAAGTATCAACTTGGCCAGAGCCTCTACTAGTAACGGAGAGCATGCAAGATCTTAAACAACACATATATGATAGATTGATAATCAACATAACATAGTATTTCATATTCATCGGATCCCAACAAACACAACATGTAGCATTACAAATAGATGATCTTGATCATGTTAGGCAGCTCACAAGATCCAACAATGATAGCACATGAGGAGAACACGACCATCTAGCTATTGCTATGGACCCATAGTCCAGGGGTGAACTACTCACACATCAATCCGGAGGCGATCATGGCGATGAAGAGTCCTCCGGGAGATGATTCCCCTCTCCGGCAGGGTGCCGGAGGCGATCTCCCGAATCCCCCAAGATGGGATTGGCGGCGGCGGCGTCTCTGGAAGGTTTTCCGTATCGTGGCTCTCGGTACTGGGGTATTCTCGACGAAGGATTTTTATAGGCGGAAGGGCGGAGTCGGGGGGCTGACGGCCCCCCTCGGTCTTCTGGAAGCTTCGTGGCAAAATAAGACCCTGGGCGTTGATTTCGTCCAATTCCGAGAATATTTCCTTTGTAGGATTTCTGAAACCAAAAATAGCAGAAAACAACAACTGGCTCTTCGGCATCTTGTCAATAGGTTAGTGCCGGAAAATGCATAAATATGACATAAAGTGTGTATAAAACATGTGAGTATCATCATAAAAGTAGCATGGAACATAAGAATTTATAGATACGTTTGAGACGTATCAATATGCGACGACCTGTGATGCTTCGAAGCGAATGTCAGCAGGCAGAATAGCCTCGGCACCGTGCACAAGGAAGAAGGGAGTATACTGCGTTGATCTATTCAGCGTAGTCCGCAGGCTCCAAAGTACTGACGGCAACTCTTCGACCCAAGCTCCAACTGCTTTTGTGAGACATTTTTAATGCCGCCGTAGATTAAACCATTGATCATTTCCACTTGCCCATTGGTTTGGGGTGTGAAACCGAAGCAAAACTGAGCTTGATGTCGTTATCTTCACAGAATTCGTGGAATTCCTTGGACGCAAAGTTGGTTCCATTGTCTGTGATGATACTGTGAGGTACACCGAAACGACAGGTGATTCCTTTGAAAAACTTGACAGCTGTTGTGGCTGTTTGATTGGTGACTGGTATGGCCTCAATCCACTTAGTGAATTTATCGACTGCTATCAATAGTTATGTATGACCACCTCGCGATGACTTTGGCATTGGCCCTACTTGGTCGAGTCCCCACTACGCAAAAGGCCATGCCAAGGGTATTGTCATGAGGTCCGTAGGAGAGGCGTGTGGCTTTGGTGCGAAACGCTGACGAAGGTCACACTTCCTGACCAAGTATCTTGTGTCGGCTGCTGATGTTGGCCAATAAAACCCAGCTCTGAAAGCTTTAGCCACAAGTGCTCGACTGCTTGCATGATGACCACACGTGCCTTCGTGTATCTCCCACAACAGGGCCTTTCCATATTCGATGGCGATGCACCATTGAAATATACCAGAGATACTTCGTTTGTAAAGTTCGCCAGCTACTACTGTGAATGCCTTAGAGTGACGCGCAATGCGCCTAGATTCTGCTGGATCATCTGGTAGCTCATGTCGAAGTAATATGCCAGGAAAGGCTTACCCACACGGGCTCAAGGAGTAGAACTTGTTGTTCATGTCCAACAATAATGTCTTCGGCAGCGTCTTGGGGCGTAGCCCCCGATTCAGTAGTCGACTTTTCAGGAGGTGCCGAAGTCTTGACTTTGATAGACAATTGATTAATTACTTCATAAAAAACTCCATCTAGAATTGTGGAGCATGTGGAACCAATGTTTGCCAAGGCATCTGCTTCTTGATTGCTAGCTCTGCCGATATGTTTTAACTCATGTAATGTCCCAGGTTTAGAGACTATCGAGGGGTAGATTTTAGAAAGGGATGTGCATTGCATTGTAAATTCTGGGGAAATTTCGCGATTTTAAAACAAAATTGCATCGAAGGGGGACCAGTTTCTCTCTCGACATCCTACAGGGTTAGGGTTTCGAGAGTGCGATGAACTTGTTCCTACTTGTCTAAATTAGGGTTTTGAGAAGAGAGAAGTGAAATTGCATTGAAATCATAAGTTGCATGATTGAATTCTAAATTAAGTTGTATGATTGAATTCAAACCAAATTTGAATTTGAATTTCAAATTCAAACATCAAATGGATATCACATAATTCAAACTTGAGATAATTTAATAAACAATTATCATTAATCAAGATTATAAATAATACAACAATTATGTAAAGCTCATTAAGGAAAATGGGAGCTTTATTGATAATCACACAAGATACAATGTCAATTACAATATCCAGAAATGAAATATGAATTTACAACACATTACATGAATTGAAGAAATAGAAAAAGAAAGAGGAAAATTACAAATAAATGAAATATCCTAAACTACAAGATAATCTTGAGCTTGATGATCTTCATGTCCATTTGATCATCATTTTGACCCTGCACACAAACACAAAGAAAATAAAACAAGTGTTATGCCAAGTGGCATAGCCACTTGGCAGGTTAGAAAGAAAATAAATTGAGCAGATATGATCAACTCTGCCGAAGCTGATCTTTCCACAGCACAAGTCCCAAGCTGGATTCACATACACACAACCAGGCAGCACACAATGCTGGTGTGCATGCTCAACAGCACACCAGGGTTGCTGCATGCTCTCCACACACATAGTGACCAGGGGAGGAGTACAGCATGGCTGTCGACCATAAAGGAAAGGGAGAGGGCAAGTATAAAGGGTTTTCTGAAGCAAACCCTAACCATTGCATCGATAGCAACCTCACAGGGTAAGTGACAAGAACACAAGAACACAAGAACAGCTTGAACAGCCACTGCTGTTCAACACATCTTCACCACCACAGCAAATAACCAAGAAGCATCAAGCTCACAAGGAGGAGCAGGGCAAGCCAAACAAACCACCGGAAGCAAAACCTCTACACCAACACCAAATTCTAGGAGCTGGAGTGAGGTATACAAATCATCATGAACAAACCAGATGGTTTTGTTCATAAATAAGCATATGCACCAATCACACACAAGCAAAAGGGTGTGATACCCTATTTGTGTCATCATCTGGCTACTAAGCCATATGGTGCAAGCAAAGGTAGTAAAGGCCACTAGGAAATCATCTTATGGGAACAGCAGCTATGAAATCAATGCATAACTGAAGAAATCCAGCAAGAGATGAAAACACAGCTAGCCTAGCTACACACATAGCACCTACAGCTAGTCAAAGCATCGAGACATAGACAAAACATTGTCTATTTGATTTCAACATCAAAAGCTATCGGCAATCCAACAAAAGGATCACCCGTAAAGCATCTAGTGAGCCACAAAGAAGCCAACAAGAGGGGAGCTACCCTAGGGCAGCATATGATTACTGCCAGGGTCACCTCAACCACTAAAACAGCCAAACCACCAAGCCAAGCAATTGTATCATTACCCAGATTGGGTTCAAAGAGGAGCTAGGGTTCCCAACCACTGTTGGCATCCCTCTAGCTCAATCAAGCTAATTGCAAGAATCATCACTGCAAGCAGTTCATCTAATTTATCTAATAAACAAGGACAAGCTATACAGATAAATGAAGTTCACAAATCACCAGTAACTTGAACACTTACACATGATCCAAGGGATCACTGCAAGCAACAGCAATTGCTTGAGCCAACCACTACACACACCAGCACTAGTCTGTAATCACACACAGCTCAAATTGAGCAGTGGTAAGGCACAAGATGGAGCACCACACCTTTTACTAGCAGCTGATGATCATATGATCATCAGAGCTTGCTATAGCATGCCAGTGCATGTTAGAGCATCACTGAGCAACAGAGCATGGACCAGATAATTAAATGGCCACAGTTAATCAACAATTGCTTCACAGATAAACAAATGGATGAACTGTAATTGTATCCAGAAGCACATCAAATACATGATGTACCACTGGATCAAGTTAGACATGGATGGCACACACATATAATTAAGCCATCACAACAACCAGAGCCACTAAGCAAGCAAATTGATTTAATTGTAGCATGACAGTAGCCATTTAGCAGTCCATGAGCATTACAAGATGCTCATGAGCAAGCCTATAGGAACACACTTGAGTATCTGGCGAGCTTAGTAACAAGAACAGAGCCACAGAGGGGAAATTAAGCAAGAAATAGATAGCATAGCAGGGCTGCACACAGCAGTAACGCAAGCTCTGGCATGGCCATGGCGACCATGGCCAAAGCCAGGAAGCAGAGAGCCAGCAATATGCACACAGCAAGCAAGCAAGCACAGCAACTATGGCCAGCAGAGCAACAGCAACAGCACGGCAGGCCTCTCCATGAGGAGGGAAGCCATGGCCAGAGCTAGTGGAGGAGGAAGAAGAGCAAGCACAGGAGAAAGAGAAAGGTGGCGCGCGTACCTGGGGCGAGCAGACGTCTGGCGCAGCCATGGCGGCCACGGCGGCACGCGCCGGGAGCACGGCAGCACCTGGCCAGGCCAGGCCAGGCTCCGACTAGCGCTGCAGCGCCCCGCACCACGGCGGCTAAGACCGCGGCGGCGCCATCACACCAGAAGCGCCGGTGAGCACCGCATCACCGAGCGGACGAACGCAATTGGGGTCGGCGAAGGGGGCGGCAAGGACCAGATCGACGCCGTTGATCTGGTGCGCCGTCACGTGGCGGTGCAGATGCGCCCCATCTCACCGCCGGCGATGGCCGGAGGCGGCCGGAAAATATCGGCGAAGACGGCGGCGACCACGGCGTCGCCAGAGCTCGTTAGGGTTAGGGTTCGGGCACGCGAGAGAGAGAGAGGGAGAGAGTGAAGGGGTTGGGCCGGACCAGGTGGGTCGGCCAACCTAACCCGTTGGGCCACCTGACAGGTGGGGCCCAAGGGCAAATAAGACATTTCACAAAAAGAGATAAAAACAGAAACTTTGAAATTAAATAAGAAATGTTTAAAAGCTCTAAAAAATAATTAAAAATATGAAAATTGATCAGCATAAAATTCTCTATCCAAATAAAATAGCAAAGAGAATTTTTGAAGACAATTAAGAATAAGTCTTAATTTGATGATTTAAATAATAATTTAAATCACACATATTATTTTCAATAATGAAAATAAGTCCATTAATGCAATTGGACTTTAAAAACACCTTGACAACATTTCAAGGTTGTAATTTACTTTAAACAGAGTATCTCCAAATCTATCTTTGTATTAACCTCTTACATGAAATAATAACGTCATCGGAAGGGGGGAACAAACCCTAAAACTGGAATCATGCATAATTGCTTCTTTAACCATTGCCCTTATCGGACAATGATGCTATTTTTCAGAGACAGAGGACAAGGGTCAGTCCACACCTTCCAACTGCAAAACTTTGCAGTGTTCAGGCAAGTTCATCACTTGCTCATGTCATTTGAGTATTTCTATCAAATTACTTGCAAAGTACTATGGTTATCACTATTGCATAAAAACCAAAACCACTACTTTCATAACTATGAATATGACTATGTGGTGGGCAATGGAACCATGGATTGTGTTGATATGGTGGAGGTTCCATTGCAAGGGTTCATATCCATCTAGGATTAAACAACAAATGTCGCCAGTGATTCTTGTGCCATAATACCCGTGTTAACCATAAGATCTGGAGTGGGACGGAATAGTCAATTGTATTTCCACCTCTTGTACATCAACGGATGCGCTTACCGTAGCAGTTGTATCTGGCGGAACAACCGGAGGGTGGGGATCCCATTCTAATTCCCCACGGTAATGCAATGCTTACCGTAGCAGTTGTGTCTTGCGGAACAACCGGAGGGTGGGGATCCCATTCTAATTCCCCACGGTAATGCGGTCTATGATGGGTTGCAGCTGCCGGCGAAGGAGTTTATGGTAGAGCCCAGAACTGTTGTCGTGGTCGGGGTCCACCCTGAAATTACGGGAATAATGGGACCGGCGAGGACCCAGGGTCGGGGTTTGCAACAAAGGGTGGGTGTGCGAGGTAGCGGAGGAATATGATTGGCTATAAACTTTTACCAGGCCTCACACCGAAGGAAGTGTGGACGGGAAAGCTGCCCGGTTGGCACCAAGGTTAAGATCTCTTATGGGTAAAGCAACACACCTCTGCAGAGTGTAAAGACTCGTGACCTGTCACTCCCTGTTCCGGGATATGGAACTGCGAACGCGGCCGGAAAGGAGCTCCATGAAGTTCTAGTAAACCGGTGAAGGCTGACGGACATAGCTCTTGGAAATAAAAGCAACCTCTTGAAGAAATGTTTATCAAAACTTGCATTGGTATTAGACTTTCTGGTCTAATATCGTAGCTAGTGCATAAAACACCTCTTATCTATAATGAACTTGTTGAGTACGCTCGTACTCATCCCAATCTTAAATCCCTTGCTTAGATTGTCTGAATCGTATGGAGGAGGACTACCACCGCAATGAAGGAGCCGAGATCATCGGCTATGAAGAACCAGACCTCTCTTGAGGGATTGAAGGCGTAGACTACCTCATAGTCTACGGAAACGGGGAGGCTTCCGGAGGAGATCAAGCCTAGAAGCATCAAGTAGTAGTAGTAGCCGAGCAGCCCGAACTCTTAATACTTAGCTGCTCGAGAGAATAAATGTACAACTTAATGAGACATCTATACTGTAAGCTAAGTTGGGTTCGCCTCGAACCCAGGAGTATTCCTCTTAGGACCCAAGAGGAGCTCCGAGACGATATGTGTATGATGTTTGTAATATTAAATGAATGAGTTATGGACCTGCTATGTTCTGTTGTACTACTCCGAGGGATGTAATATTTGCGGAATGGTACTTCGTGAATGTTATATCAACGACTGGCATACTACAACATGCAGTGGTATGCAGGGTCACCACAACTCACAACCTTAAAACTTAGCTTCCATCGAAAGATACATTTGAAGATAAGCAATCATGTTATCGCTGATGGCATCACACAATTCATCGACTACTGAACCACGAGGTTTGAATCTCCATAAATATCCAAACGGGTAGCGCCACATGCTTTGTCCATATGCATGCCGTGTAATAATGCCTCGTATTCTGCTTCATTGTTTGTCCGTAGTGAGAAGTTCATCCTTAGCATGTACTTCATCTTGTCACCTTGTGGTGAGATTAACACTACTCCTGCTCCTGCGCTCGTGTTTCTCTTGGAACCATCAAAGTACATGGTCCATGAACCTGACATATCGGGTGCAGCCGGAGTTTGTGACTGAATCCAATCGACAAAGAAGTCTGGGAGGACCTGGGATTTGATAGATGTTTGATTAACATAGGAGATATCATGTGGTGCTAACTCGATGGCCCACTGAGATACTCGACCTGTGGCATGAAGATTGGTGAGTATATTCTCCAGTGGAGCTTTAGTGACAATGCTAATCGGATGCTCAGCGAAATAATGCCGTAATTTCCGTGTTGTCATCCACACGGCATATGCCAGCAGTAACAAGGACCGGGGAAGTCGACAAGACTTTCTTTAGATTGTCGAAAGCGTCTTGTGATTCTGCCGTCCAATCGAATTTCTCTGATTTTTTCATTAATTGATAGAAGGGCAGCGCCTTTTCTCCTAATTTTTTAATGAACCTGTTAAGAGCTGCTATGCGTCCTGCTAGCTGCTGCACCTGCTGCAAATTCCTTGCTGGCTCCATGTCGAGAACAACCTTGATCTTCAAGGGATTAGCTTCTATTCCTCTAGCTGAAATAAAGTACCCGAGTACTTGGACTCCTGGTACCCCGAAAAATCTTTTCTTCGAGTTCAACTTGATTTTGTAACGATCGAGATTGTCGAAGGTCTCTCACAGGTCGTCGATTAGCATGGCGGCGTTTCTGGTCTTGACGGCGTTTCTGGTCTAGAACCCCCTAATGCAACTCAAAATATTGGAACACAATTTTTTTGATTATGTCCCTTCCTACCCTCTTTATTACACTAAGTTGCATCCATATAATTTCATATTTTGCACATTACCATCATAGAACAAGATAAGAGATTAAACTTGGCCAAATACTCATTACTTACTTGTGTATAAATAAACACCAATCCATCATATGCCCTTGAGAACATGGGAAACTACTCACAATGGAGAGACATTACAAAGATCATAGGTTGTATGAAGTTTTTGATGAAGAGCAGGAGCATGGTGATGGATATGATGTAGATGGCGGCCACGACGCCTATGGCCAAGGTGGTTGCGACACAACAGCCCGCCGGTGATGACAGGGGTCACCTAGGGCAGCGGCTGCCCTAGGGGTGGAGGCCCCCTGCCCTTCTTCTCCGCTTGAGTTGGTGCTTGTATGGAGGAGCTCCTCCCAGTCCTTGACAGCTGCCAAGAGGGAGGATTTTCGTCACAATGGGCGATGCCTCCAAAAGTAGGGTTTCACCTCAATATATAAAGGTTGAGATGCAATCCACAACTTTGTAGTTTATCATTTTTCTATTTAACTTCATATTCTCACCTTTACATGGACATATCTGAAAATAGTTATGTAGGGGTAGATTCCAGAAAACTCCAAATCTTGTCATAATGGGGGACTTTCTTCCATATTCTTGTATTTCCTACACATAGAAGTTTAAAGAAGAAATACTAAACTTTTGCAACTATTAATAGGTTAGTCCCAATAAATATAATAATGTTTATGAATAATAAATATTTTAACACCATAAACTACCAAGTTCATGTATGTATTTTGCACGCATCACCTGGCCACGTGGCCATGCGTGCCGACGTTAGTTCGCGCTGACGTAAATGTGCACCACCACCCCCTAGCCTATATTCATCGTATAAATACACACACTCGCGGGCCATCCCCCTCACACACATCATCACCGCCCTCCTCACAACCCTAGTGAAAGAGCATCTCTCACATTATGTTTTGGAGTGTTTAATGTAAATATATGGGATACACTAGTGTTTGATGAAGTGGTGCAGAGATTACATATATACATGTGTATGAGTGTCTTTTGTGGAAATACAAGACAAAAGGAAGCAGAATCAGTTTCACCAGGCCGGATAATCCGGGCCGGATATTTGCAAAATATCCGGCCCTCCAAAATCGGCTAAGGACTTTTTGGAATGTGGCTCAGTACTACCCTGGACATGGGCCGGATTTTTGGCCGGACATTTACCCGGAAATTCCCCAGGGCTGGACTTTTTGGGGGGTGGATTATCCGGCCCCAACTTAGGCCGGATTATCCGGCCCTCGAAAGAGCCCAACGGCTGGATTTTGAGAGGGGGTATTTATACCCCCCCCTTCTTCTTCCTTCCAACCTGCTCAATCATTGCTCAAAATTCTGCCAAGCCTCACCACCATTAGAGCCACCTTACCCATCCAAAGCTCTTGATCTTTGGAGATTCAAAGGAGAAGACCCCGATCTACATCCTCACCGAAGCGATTTGCATTTCTCCCTCATATGCTTGAGGGCCCTCTTGCTAGTGTTCCTATTTGGAATCTCTAGTTGTTTGTTGTTGATTGTTGTGTTGTTACAGATTTGGGAGCCTCCAATTTGGTTGTGGATGTGTGCCCCAAGAACCTTGTAAAGGCCCGATTTCCGCCTCGAGGAAATCCCTTAGTGGAAGTGGGCTAGGCCTTCATGGCGTTGCTCACCGGAGACCTGAGTGAAGCCTTCGTGGTGTTGGTTTGGCTTTCGTAGCAACCACACTCCTGCAAACGTAGATGTACCTTCTTGCAAAGGAAGGGAACTACGGGAATCAACTCCGTGTCTCCGCGTGCTCCACTCTCGGTTACCTCTATCCTTTATCTCTCTATATATATTGCGTAGCTATATCTTGCTTAGTCGTTGACCTTGTCATATAGGTAAATTCACTTAGTTGCATATCTAGAGAATTTACCTTTTTGTCAAGCCTATATTGAAAAAGAACTAAAAGTTGGTTAGCACCTATTCACCCCCCTCTAGGTGCGGCATACGATCCTTTCAATTGGTATCAGAGCCTCAGCTCTTATTTCGGGCTTAACCGCCTAAGAGTATGACATACGATAATGTTACGGAAGAAACCCCAAAGCCGGTTTCCATGGATGATCTCAAGTCGATGGAAACATCCTTGAGGTCCTCCATGGAAGCTCAAATGGAAAGCATGAGAAAAATGATTTCCGAGCTTTTCACGCGGGCTCCCGCCGTCATCCCCGTCCTAGAGGTTAGGGAAAAGAATGGGTTAGAAAAGGGAGATGCTTCGGGCTTACCCTCCTCTACCTCACCCTTGGAGAGTGATCACTTAGAAACCAATAAACTCCCACTACTTCTCCTAGAGCAACGAGTGATGGTGGAAGCTACCATAATGTGCCTCCATCTTTCACCTCCCCCGATATTCCGGTTCCCCATCCTCATATAAACATTCGGGGCGATCCACTAAGTTTAATGATAAATATTTCGATACATGGCAATTTGAGTTTCGCTCTCATGTTCGCAGTGCCTCCAATGAACTCTGGAGAATCATCTTGGAAGGGTTCAAGCCTTAAAACCCCGATAAGTTGACTAGAATAGAAGTGATTGATAATCAACTCAACTACATTACCTTGCACATGATTCAAACTAGTGTGGGGACAAAGGAATTGTCTCGGGTTCAGAATTTCACCACCGCCAAGGAAGCTTGGGAAGGTTTGGCCGCTAGTTGCTTGGGAAGTGATAGCATGAGAAGGAACAAGTATAATGCCCTTCGGAATCAAGCCGAAGGATTCATGAGGCTACCAGATGAAGATCATGAAGTCATGTATAGATGACTTATCACCGTTGCCGCCGGAATGTGGGTGCCAAACACATTGATGACTCTTGGATCAAGGATAAGTATATTGATTGCATGATGCCGTTTGAACCCATTGATGTGAAGACTCTAGTTGGGAGAGAATGCTTTTCCTCTCTCACTTCTCAACAAGCGGTGCACGGGTTGCAAGCTCTCAAGGTGCTTGAGCAAAACTCTCATGATTCTCGCAATCGAGCTATTGGGATGTCAAAAGGGACCGACCTTGCCTTGGTGGTCAATTCTGTTGAAGAAGTGAACCCTCAAGAACCATATAGGGCATCTTGGAGTATGTCCTATCTTTATGATTTGGAATACCACTACAATGACCACATGGCATTCCATGCAAAGACCTTTTGGGTTGATCCATCCAAGGCCAAGGAAGACAATATCAAGAGAAACAACTCTAGTGGGTTCAAGGGATTGGGCCCAAAAACAATAACTTGCTACGATTGTGGTGACAAGAACCATTTCATCACCCAATGCCCCTATGAGCATAGGGAAACTCGTGGTGGTAGGCTCATTCCCAAGGACAAGAGCAAAGTGTCAAAGGCTCCCAACAAGAAATTCTACAACAAGGGTAAGAAGGACAAGAGGCCTTCAAGGATTGTGCTAATGACCAAGGAAGAGTATTCTTTCGATGAAGTTGAGAGTAGTAGTGAAGAAGAAGAAACCTCAAAGGAAGTGGACTCCATTGCCACCATCAATATTCCCTCTTCATCTCTCTTTGAATCTCCCAATGAGAACCCTCACATCAAGAATGCACATTGCTTCATGGCTAGGTCCTCCTTGGACGCATCTATTGTGATATCAACTCACGAAAAATATACCTCCGGTGATGATGATGATGATGAAGAAGATGGAACTTTGAATGGATTGGTTGCTCTTGCTTCTCTCTCCACTAACTCTTCATCACCAAATGAATCCCCCAATGAAGACATTCACTTGGAGGAAGAAAGTTGCCTCATGGCTAAATCTTCCGAGGTATCATCCCCTAACCCCTCTATTCCTATCATATCAAATGACCTAGGGGTTGATCATGCTAGTTTAAAAGTGAAACAAGAAATGCTTGAGTTTTATGAGTTCATTCTTAACTTGAAGGGTGGCACTAAAAAGCATGTTTAAAATATCATGGTTCGACTAGCACAACTAGATGATACTCTTGAGAAAAAATGTCAAATAGAGAGAGAAGACTCTCTTGAAATTTATGTTCTTAAAAATGCCCTTGAGGAGGGACAAGAAACTATAGCTTATCTTGAAGAGAGGCTAGAAATTCTTGAAGAACCTCAAGATGAAATTAATAAGCTTATAAAAGAAAGAGATCTTGCTAGCACTAAAGCATAAGTGCTTAAAATTAAAAAAGCCAAATTTGGTGTTGATCATGAGAAACTTGTGAAGGATCTAGATGATCTAGACAAGGCTCACAAAGCCTTGAAGAGTGAATACTCACTCCTCTCCAAGTCTAATGAGCAACTTAAAATTAGGCTTGCTAAATATGATGTACCTAGTTCTTCTACCTCAACTTGTTGGGAGGATAACCCCCGGTATGCCAAAGGCATGCCAAACCGGATGGTTTGTGCCATCAGGATACCGGTTAGATGTTCATGCCGGAGTCTAAGATAGGCGTTTGGCTGAACAAGCTAAACCGGTATCCTCATAAGAGGGATACCGGAACCGGATAGAAAAGGTACCGGGCTGCCGGTAGGAAGGGCTTGTCGGCAAGGCTGGTCAAAGATCCTCTCCAGAGCTAGAAGAAAAAGATGAGCTAAGCAAAGTAGCTTTAAACGAAGAGCTGACGATAAAGCAGAAGGTGACGAAGAAAGAAGCCGGAGGACGTCAGCTTCCCTGATTAAAGAAGACCCCGGTGTCATCTATGATTAAAGTAGCTTTGTACAGTAGCAGGTAAAGTAGTTTGTCCAGTCAAAGATGCCATTAGGGTTTCTTGCACTGTAAGCCACCCTCTCCCCTATATAAGGAGAGGGGGCAGCCCTCCTTACGGGCACGCGGGTATGTGTGTAGGCAGAGCCTGTAACTTGTGTGAATCTATGAACATGGTGATCTAGAGGGAGTTCTTCCTTGTGTCTTTCTTCTTCAACCTCTGGCCTTGGCCAAGTTCTTGAGGAAACCATCCGGAATCTCTTCCCACCTGATCGCAAACCCTCCCCCGAATCCTCTTGCGTCCATTCGGCCCCAATCTAAGCCATCCTATGGCATCTGTCTGTTCACCACGACGACAGTTGGCGCCCACCGTGGGGCATGAAGTGGCGCTTGGTGGAATTCACATTCGGGCGGGCGTCCTCGAGATCTCCGGCGAGCGTACGGTGTCCGCGTTGGTGCAGCGCATCTACGCCATGGACTTCATCAACGACAACGCGGGCTGCTTCGCCAACGGCGGCGTCTTCCCCAAGAACGGCCGCATCATCGAGTTCGGCAGCCACCGCGTCTACTTCGGCACCGTCCCCGTGCGCCAGCGCCTCTCGCCGGTGCTGGTGGCACCGGACCCGCCAAGATGGCTTTGTGCTGGCCGCGTCGCCGGCAGCGTCGAGGTAATGATGACCGGTGTGGCTGGTGCAGGAAAGGAGGTTGCGGCTGAAGGTGCCGGTCGCGCGGTTTCGACCCGTGCGGCTAAGCCACCACTGGAGCGCGGTGCAGGCGCAGCGGGAGCATCATCCGCGCCACCGGAGACACCGCTCCAGGCGGCGATGAACGTCCTCGCCACCCCCATCGCGCAGAACATCGACCCGGCAGCGGCTCAGGCGGAGCTGGAGGCGCAGCGCCAGAAGATGCTGGAGAGCGGCAAGGACATCGTCAGGGCGCAGCGCGAGCTGAACCTAACCGTACGTGAGTATAACGCTGCCCATGGCTTTGCTTCTGTTAGCGCACATGCTGCTAGGATGCCGGAAAACCGGCTAAAAGCTCGCAACCTAGATCAAGATTTGCGCAAAGAGATTCTTACCGGCAAGAGTGCCTCTGCATCTGTTAGCATCGTGGAAAAGCCTAAGTATAGCAGCCCGGATAAAACTATAAAAGCTGCTAAGGCCGCAGTAGAGCTGTGCGAGTCGCTTTCCGGAGAGGCTTTGGTAAAGCAGCAAGAGCGCGTTAGAGAGCTGCTGGAAACTATTGAGCAGCAAAATGCTGAGCAGCTGGCTAAACTGAACAAGGCCGCGGCCTCAAAATCCGCGCGTTCGACAAAGAATGCCGGTAGCAAGTCCCATGGGCAGGCTTCGTCCCCCCATCCGGACAGAAGGAGAGAAAAAGAAGTGAATGCGCAGCAGATGACTGTGTACGATCCGGTTCTTGCCGGAAAGCAACAAGCCGGGCAACATGATGCCGGTAGAAAAAGCCAAGGGGCAGAGCGAGGCTACGCCAGAGGCTATGCCGGAAACAATCATGCCGGTAGATATGAGACCGGGCAAAACTATCGAGCTGCAAGGGCAGCGTACGATGAGGAGGAAATAGATCCCCCAAGGTACCGGCAAGCAAGGGCCGCGGTACCGGAATGTTATGATGAAGCCGATTCAGCAAGACCGGCAGCATACCGGAACCCATTGGGAGAACGCCTGGGAGAGAGATACTTACCGGAACGGGATGCGAGACACCGTCTGGATAGAGTGTACTTGTCAGAAATGATCGAGGAGGAAGGTCCTCCAGGTCCAAAGTGCTTTGGCCCAAGGATCATGAAAGAAAAACCACCAGTTCGCAACTTTATGTTGCCCCGTGACACAAAGACATACGATGGCACCACGAAGTCGGAAGACTGGCTCGCGGATTACGTGACCGCGGTATACGTTGCAGGCGGTGGAGGAACCGTAGCAGGAGGAGGAAACCGGCGTTGGGCCGTGAGGATCATACCATCGTTTTTGGTTGGACCGGCAAGAATTTGGCTAAACAACTTGCCGGCAGGAAGCATAAATGGCTGGCTGGATTTTGAGGAGGCCTTTGTGAGCAATTTCAGCAGCACCTATCAGAGGCCAAACAGGCCGCAGCAACTTGCTCTATGCGTGCAGCGCCCGAATGAAACAGACCGGGAATATTTGGCCCGGTGGAACACTACAAGGAACTCCTGTGAAGGGGTAATCGAGGCACAAGCCATTGCTTGGTTTAGCAGTGGATGCAGAAGAGGTTCACCGTTGTGGCAAAAGTTGCAGCGCAACATGCCGACAACGCTGGCAGAGATGATACGTGTGGCTGATAGCTATGCGTTAGGAGACCCAACGCAGCCGGCAGTGCAACCGGAGCCGGAACAGCTGCGCCACGAACAACACCGGGACAACCGGAATAACAAAAGAAGAGAAGATTTTCCGGATCGAAGGTACGGTCCGCAGCAAGTTGCTTGTCAGGCAGAAAACTCGAGGCCAGCGGCGATCGAGGCAAAAAACCGGATCGCAGCCATGGGCGGGTCCTAAGAAGCAGTGGGTGGAAAAGAAACCCTGGGTCCAGAAGAGAAACTGGCAAGAACCCGCAAAATACACCATGGAAGCTGCCATGGACCAACCTTGCCGGTGGCACACGCCGAATCCGGCACACCCGTCAAACCATCTGACGAAGGATTGTACCTGGACCAAGTACTTGATGCAAAAGGGAACGGTAAAAGATGCACAGCCACCACAAGACATGCCGCGGCAGCAACAACAGCTACCGCCACCACCGCCACTTACCGGGGCAAACGCCTTACCGGTGCAGCCAAACCGGCAGCGATACCAAAGCAAGTTAACCGGTGGAGCAAACTGCTAACCTGCCACCTCCACCGGCACCTTTAGGCCGGAATGTGTACGAAGATCCGCATCTGTGCTGTGTTGTCTTTGTCACTGAGCCAACAGACCGGCAAAGTGTACACCGGCGCTCCATGGAGGTCAATGCTGTGATGCCGGCAGTTCCCAAGTACATGATGTGGTCCAATCAGGAAATCACCTGGTCATCCAAGGATCATCCCAAGATCATGCCGAATCCGGGTGGATATGCTCTTGTTGTGGACCCAATCATGAAAGGGCCGCAAACTCGAGTGAAGTTCAGCAAGGTGCTGATAGACAATGGCAGTAGCATCAACATCATGTACAAGCACACCATGCATACGCTGGGCATAACAGAAAACATGCTTCAGCCAACGCGCACAACGTTCCACGGGATCGTTCCTGGCTTGTCCTGTGCCCCGATAGGAAAAGTTCGGGTGGACGTGGCATTTGGAGGACGTGACAATTGTCGGGTGGAAAATCTGGAGTTTGAGGTGGTGGATCTAGACAGTCCCTACCATGCATTGCTGGGGAGACCGGCGTTGGCAGCCTTTATGGCCACAACTCATACGGCTTACCTCAAGATGAAGATGCCGGCACCTCGTGGACCACTGACTGTGGTGGGAAACTATAAGATCTCACCGAAATCGCATCTGCCGGATCGAACCTAGCGGAATCGCTGGTGATCGCGGAGGAAAAGAAAAGAATGCAAACAGCTGTTGCGCTGGCTCAGTCCTCACAAATGAGCTTAGCGGCAATGAGTGAAAACATGGGTTCGCCGGCATTCAAGCCAACGAATGAAACAAAGGACATCGTGCTGGATCCGGCTTACCCAGAGCGCACCGTTCGTATCGGTGCCGGCCTTGATCAAGCATAGGAAAGCGCGCTCGTCAGCTTCCTCCGTGAGAATCGGAATATCTTTGCCTGGTCAACTGATGATTTGGTAGGTGTTCCGAGGGAGCTGGCTGAGCACTCCTTAAACGTCCGGAAAGATGCCAAGCCGGTGCGGCAACCACTGCGCCGGTTCGCTGAAGACAGAAGAAAGATCATAGGAGAAGAGGTAACCAAACTGCTTGTTGCCGGATTCATTGTGGAGGTCACGCACACAGAGTGGCTGGCCAATCCGGTAATGGTTGAAAAGAAGAAAGATGAGAACCTGGAGGCAAAAGCTCCGAAGGTGTGGCGCATGTGCATCGACTACACCAACCTGAACAAGGCTTGCCCAAGAGATCCTTTTCCTTTGCCACGAATCGATCAAGTGATTGATTCAACTGCTGGGTGTGAGTTGTTGTCCTTCCTGGATGCCTATTCCGGTTTCCACCAAATTCCCTTGAAAAAGGAAGATCAAATAAAAACTGCGTTCATTACCCCGCACGGGGCTTATTGCTATGTCACTATGCCTTTTGGTTTGCGCAACGCTGGTGCAACGTACCAGCGCTGTATGCAAAAATGCTTGTTTGATCAAATCGGAAAGAATGTGCAGGTCTATGTGGATGACATTGTGATAAAAACTAAGGTAAAGAACACCTTAATCGATGACATCCGGCAAACATTCGATAACCTAAGACGGTTCCGGATGAAACTCAATCCGGCAAAATGCACCTTTGGTGTCCCTGCCGGCAAGCTGCTCGGTTTTCTGGTATCAAGCCGGGGCATAGAAGTTAATCTGGTAAAGATCCGGGTAATAGAAAGAATGGCTATCCCTCGAGAGTTAAAAGATGTGCAGAAGTTTACCGGAAGCTTGGCATCGCTAAGCCGGTTTGTAAGCAGGTTGGGAGAAAAAGCTCTGCCACTCTATGCTCTGATGAAAAAATCTGACACGTTCGTCTGGACCCCTCAGGCAGACGCAGCGTTTAAGAAGCTAAAAACAATGCTAGCCACAGCACCCATACTGGCTTCACCTCTAGAAAGGGAGCCTATGCTGTTATACATAGCAGCAACAAACCGGGTTGTGAGTGTAGTGGTTGTAGTTGAAAGAGAAGAGGAAGGAAAAACCGTCCAGAGGCCGGTATACTACTTGAGCGAAGTGCTCTCCCTCTCAAAACAAAACTACCCTCACTTCCAAAAAATGACTTATGGCGTGTACATGGCCGCCACCAAACTCAAGCACTACTTTGAGGAGCACCCCATGAAGGTGGTGAGCGAAGCACCAATTTCCGACATCATGTGCAACAAAGATGCCAGCGGCCGGATTGCAAAATGGGCAATCCAGATATCACCGTACGTGCCGGTGTATGAAAGAAGAGATGCCATAAAATCACAGGCTTTGGCTGATTTCCTTGTTGATTGGGCGGAGATGCAATACAAACCGCCAGATCAGAGGATAGAGTACTGGAAAATGCACTTTGATGGATCCAAGCTCAAGGAGGGTTTAGGTGCCGGTGTGGTGCTTACTTCACCAAAAGGAGATCACCTCCGGTATGTTTTGCAAGTACACTTCAGGGCATCGAACAATGTCGCTGAATATGAAGCTTTGATCCATGGGCTTAAGGTCGCAAAAGAAATCGGTGCGCACCGGATCATTTGCTATGGAGATTCAGACCTTGTGGTACAGCAGTGTTCCGGAGATTGGGATGCTAAAGATGCCAACATGGCCTCATACCGGTTTCACGTGCAAAAGATTGCCGGATTCTTCGAAGGGTGTGAGTTTCACCATGTGCCGCGAGCAGAAAATGAAGCCGCGGATGCTTTGTCCAAGCTGGGCTCATCTAGGCAAGAAATTCCTCCCGGAATAGCTTTGGCTCACTTAAGAGTGCCATCGATCAAACCAAGCCCGGCATCAGAGTCAATTTTTGTACCGGAGTCACACGTAGTACCCATGGATATCGATGAAGGGAACCCGGGGACTGCTCCGGCAAGCTCGGGGACTGCTCCGGCAAACTCGGGGACTGCTGTACCCATACCGGAAGAAATGATGCTGGTGGATAGCATGGAGATAGACGCACCGGTGTTTCTGGTTCGAGAGATACCGTCATGGGTTAAACCTATTAAGGAATTCCTGATCAACGGCACCTTGCCGGCTGACGAAAACGAGTCAAGGAGGATACAAAGAAGGTCCAAAGCTTACACATTCATCAACGGTGAGGTGTACAAGAGAAGCGTTACCGGTGTCCTTCAAAGATGCGTGCAACCGGAGGAAGGAAAAGAGATGCTTGAGGAAATTCACCAAGGAGAGTGTGGGCATCATGCTTCATCAAGGGCGCTAGTAGCAAAGGTGTTCCGGCATGGGTTCTATTGGCCCACTGCTTTGGAGAACGCTGAGGATTTGGTAAGAAAATGCAACGGCTGCCAGAGGTACGCCAAGCAAAACCATACCCCAGCATCCGGTTTAAAGACAATACCGTTAACATGGCCATTCGCCGTTTGGTGCCTTGACATGGTCGGACCATTCAAAACTGCAAGAAGCAGCATGACTCACATCTTGGTGATGGTGGATAAGTTCACCAAATGGCTAGAAGTAAAACCTATCGCAAAGTGTGATGGGCATACAGCGGTGAAATTCCTAAAAGATGTCATTTTGCGGTATGGGTACCCGCATAGCATCATCACTGATAATGGAACCAACTTTGCTCAAGGTGAGTTCAAAAGGTTCTGTGAAGACAACAACATCCGGTTGGATTTGTGCTCAGTGGCACACCCTCAGGGCAATGGCCAGGTGGAAAGAATGAATGCCTTGGTGCTTTCCGGTATCAAGCCTAGACTCATTGATGCGGTGGAAAAGTCACCGGGATGTTGGCTCGATGAGCTACCGTCAGTACTGTGGAGTATAAGAACAACCCCAAACCGGTCTACCGGATACACTCCCTTCTTCATGGTTTATGGAGCAGAAGCGGTGATACCAACCGACATCATTCATGATTCACCAAGGGTACAGCTCTATACTGAGCAAGAGGTCAAAGAGGCCAGAGAAAATGATGTCGACTTGCTGGAAGAAGCAAGAGAGCTGGCTTTGGCAAGAACAGCCATTTACCAGCAAAACCTAAGGCGCTATCATAACCGGAAGGTTAACCCGAGAGTTTTCCGGGAAGGAGATCTTGTACTTCGCACAGTGCAGCGCACTGAAGGCCGGCATAAGCTTTTGCCACCATGGGAAGGTCCCTTCATTGTAAGCAAGGTGCTTCACAATGATGCATACTACTTAATCGATGCGCAGGAGTGGAAGAAAGGAAAGGCGGACAGGTCCGGAGAGGAGAGCAAACGTCCGTGGAACGTAGCTTTGTTGCGTCCTTTCTACTCCTGAACTGGTGGTGTAAGAAGTTCCTTTTTGTACCTTATATGCTATGAATAAAAGATGCCGGAACCTTGAATGAATCTCGGGGACTACCCCAACTTAAGTTGCATGTAACTTGTCTATTTTTTCAGTTTACCGGTTGCTTATTGAATGTTTTTTCTTTCCGGTTTAGTAGTGTGCTAAATCCTACCGGAGTCTTTGACTCTGCTGCTGTCCGCAAACCGGCTTCATGGCAAGCAAGATAAACCGGTAGGAGATAAGCACATGAACTGCGAAAAGGGAGAGCAGGAAAGAACAATCCGGAAAGTTTAACTAACCCCGGTTAAACCGGTTTTTTGCAAAATTTCAAAGTTATTTCTAAGTTCAAGAAGATGCTTGTTTGGTGAAAGAACCTTATGCTCATACGCCAAAGAACGCCCAGAGAAGGCAGGCAGAGCCAAGGCAAAAGAACCAAGTATGCATCAAATTGGATGCGGAAACAATTGAGAAATTTTTGTAGTGCAGGATAAAATCAAAACCAAAAGCAGAATATGCTAAGACAAACTTAGAAATACTTAGCTACCGGTATAACTTACCGGCAGGAAATGTTGTACCACAACCACAAGCAAGCTTAAGTTTTACATCATAGACCCCGGCATTCCGGGGCAGAATTTAACGGACATTGTCTTTAAGATAACCAGGACAAACAAACAGATCACAGGCAAGCGTCTGAAAGAGGGTCATCAAGCAGCAGGAGCATCGGGTGCAGCGTCACCAGCCTCAACATCTTCAGGGGGAGCAGCACCAGCCTCAGGAGCTTCCGGCGGCGCGTCCTCGGCAGCTTCACCTTCATCTCCCTCGTCTTCTTCTTCCTCATCGCTGAGGTAGTCCTTGACGCCAGGAGGGGGTGGGATGAAGGTGCGGACCTCGGCATACTCAGCGAGTCGGTATGCCCGGTCCTGCCGCTTCGCGGAGAGCGCCGGGTCTGTGTCCGTGGGAGCATCCGCGCGCACACCTTGGAGAGCATCCAGGTCAAGAGCAGGATACCATGAGCACACAGAGCGCAGCGCCGTGTCAGCTCCGGCGCGAGCCGCGGAACACTGCCACTCGCGGATCCGGTGCCCGGCATCATTGAGCCGCGCGGCGGTGAGGGTGATGTCCCCCGGCAGCTCCTCCTCAGGCCACAAGACCTTGAAGACTTGGATGGCGGCGGCTGGCAGGTCAGCAAGAAGCCGGTCGACGGAGCGCATATGCTGAACACGCGCGGAGAGGGCGACAAGATAGTCGTACCCATCCCAGTGCGCATCCAGATTTGGAAATTCCCGCGCAATCCGATCCTCCCTCACCTTCTTCAAGGCATAGACCTGGGATGCCGGGAAGTGCTCTACAGGAAGAAGGAAAAGCATAAACACGAGACACCGGAAAGAGTATGTCGGAAAAAACATGTCGGAAGAAGCAAGGACAAAGATAAATCTTCAAAGGAAAAGGCTTATAAGCAAAAGAAGGGGCAAGGCAGGAACTTACGGAGGGCCAGCGCATCTATCTTCATAACCAACCGATCGTACTCCCGGTGATCGGTGGTCATGGTGTCAATAAGGCGCTCCGCTGCCTTCCGCGACTTCCTTTCCTCCTCCAGTTCTGTCGAGAGGACGGTGTTGGCGTTGGTGGAATCCTCCACAACCTCCGCCAGCCTGGCCTCCGCTGCTACCCGGGCGTCCTTCAAGGCCTGATCATGCCGGAGCGCGGCTTGTATAGCTTGCTCTTTGAGCTCCCCCAGGGCGGTCTTCTGGGCCTCCAGCACCTCGTTGTGCTCCTTGAGGAGCTGCTCCTTCTCGCCTAAGTACCGGAAAGAAAAGTCTTAGCAAGCAACAACAGATGAAATGAAAAAAGGAACAAGTTAGCAGAAGAAGAAAGGATGGTACCTTGAAGCTTGGCGACCTGGGCCTTCAGGGCCTCGATGGTAGCTTCCGGAACAACTGTTAAGCAAAAGAGTGTGTAAGTGTCAAAGAAGGAAACATTCCGGTAAAAAGATGCCGGAGGGGAAAGAAACAGACCTTGGCAAAGGGTCAGGCCTCAGCAAGGTCCCGGTGCTCCCACAGAAGCTCCTCGAAGAGTTGCTTCCGGGCGTCGGCAGTGCTCTGTTCAAAGGAAGAAGGGTGTGAGAAAGAAAGAAACAAGGTTTCAACCCGAAACTCGGGGACTGGCAGTGCCGGTTTTCCGCGTTTTTAAGATAAGTTTTGCGCTAAGAACAAAGTTCTTAACCCGAAATTCGGGGACTGGCAGTGCCGGTTTTGCGCGTTTCTAAGGTAAATTGTGTGTTAAGAAGAAGGTGTTTAACCCGAAACTCGGGGACTGGCAGTGCCGGTTTCACGTTAAGTTCTTAAGTTAAAGTTTCGCACTGAAAACAGCGTTTTCACCACGAAACTCGGGGACTGGGAGAATAGATAAGATCCGGAAAGAAAAGAAACCGGCATCAACAAAAAGATAAGAGGTTTAGCAGAACTTACCAGAACATTGTTGGTAGCATCGTACCAGGCACTGTCGAACTCTTTCACGGCGCGTTTAAGCCGCGTCAGATGTTCTTCAGTGGACCGAGCCCCGGCAGGATCTGGCGCCGGAAGGCGATCCTTCCCCAGGCCGCGGGTAGAAGCGGAGAGATCCGCCTCATTCCACTTCTGGGCATAGGGGAGAAGGTGCCCCAGGTCCTTGCCCGCGCGCTTCAGATCAACAATCCGGCCCAGGAGGCCGGTAGGCTTGCCCTGGGCAGCGATGGCAGCGGGGCCGACATGCAGCACCACGTCCCCTGAGCCGCTTGAGGCGGCGCCCTCCACAGCCTTGCCGCGGGAAGCCCCGGGCTTGAGGAAGTTGGTGATCTTGGGGGTCCCCGACGGCGCCGGTTGCTTGGCCGCGGAAGGTCCTTGGCTGGGCGGCGGTGTCGGCGTGGCCTTGGGAGGAGGAGAAGGTACCGGCGTGGAAGTATCCGGCGCGGTAGGGGAAGTGCTTGGTTGTTTCTTCTTCTTCTTCGGGGGAGGAGGAACCAGAGGTTCCGCCTGCCCGGCATCAGTCTGGCCGGCGCCGATGTTGCTGGCGCCGGTGTCTTGGGTCTCTGGAGGGGAGGTAAAGTCCTCCTCCGCGCGGTGATCTGGAGGTGTTGGGGCCGCGCGCCCCGAACTTGTAGTGCCTCCCGAAAGGGAAGCAGAGCTGTTGCCGGCACCAGATGGTGCCGGGCTTGAGTGAGGAGGAGGAGTTGAGGTCCTCGCGGAGCCGGCAGAGCCAAGCTCAAGCGCAGGGCTGAAAGAAAGGAAAAAGAGAGCAAGTTGGAAAAAAGCAACCGGAAAAGAACTCGGTGGAAACAAAAGAAGGCATAAAGAAGATAAAAACTTACCCGGAAGACATCGGCATCCGCTTATGCTTGTAGCGCTTGGTGCCCACCTGCTTCCCGCCAATGACCTCCGTCCGAGGGCGTTTGCCGGAGGAAGCATGGCTGGGGCCGGCGCCGGCGGCTGGAGGATCGCTCTGTTGGCCCTCGGCCATGAGCTTATCCAGAAACTCCTCGCCAACCTCGGCCTGCAGGGGGGGCTCGTGCTCGTGGACCTGAGGGTTGTTGCTGGCTGAGGGAGTGTCTCTGAGAATGGCAAGAATAAAAAGAGTATAAGAAAACGAACAGGAAGGCTACCTCAAGAATGGTCAAGTCATCAGACGAACCAGCAGGTTCCGGCGGAGACTTGCCGAGGCGAGCGGATGCAGTCCGGCCCATCCTCAGATCTAGCCAATGGATGACGGGATCAGGATCGTACTTGTCCAAGGGCCTCTTCCGGCAAGGGCCTCGCCGGTCAGAATCAATCCGGGGGAAGCGGGCCTTGGCCTGAAAACAAAGGAAAAAAGAAAGATTAGACGCAAGTGCAAAAGTTACCGGTAATACGACCTAAGCCGCGCCGGTTCTTACATCTTGGGACGGAGGATTTTTGGAGCTGAGAGGGCAAAGGCCCCACTCCCAGTCATCCGGCATGTCCGTTTGGCAGATTTGGTTAGCCTTCAGGACCACATCAGCCTTGCTCAAGGGCAAGCCGGTGATCTTGGTAGGATCACCGGGGCCGTACATCTCACTAATCTTATGAGCACGCTGTTGAAGGGGAAGCACCCGGCGGCAGATGAAGGTGCGGACGATATCGTCGGAGCAAATGTTGGTATCCTTCATCAACCTCAGCATGAAGCGCACAACCCGGTTCGTCTCGGCATGATCCGTCCCGGGATTATACTGCCAGTTGGTCTTGGCGGGCGGCGCCGGGTTGAAAGCCGGCAGGTTGATGAGATCATCGTCGCCCGCGTTCTTCACATAAAAGAACGTCGTCTGCCACAACCGGCAGGTCTCGAGGCAGTTGAACTTAAAAAAGGGGCTCCCTTGGCGGGAGCCGATGATGCAGGACCCGCATTGAACGGGAGGTTTGGGGGCAGGAATGTCCTTGCCCTGGACCGAATTGATCCGAAGGGAGAAAAAGCGGGCAAACGTCTCGCGAGCGGGACGGATGCCAATGTAGCCCTCCATGAAGGCCACAAAACAAGAAAGATAAAAAACGGCGTTGCCGGGGAGATGGTGAGGTTGTAGGCGATAGAAGTCGAGGAATTGACGAAAGAAATCTGAGGCAGGAAGGCCGAAGCCACGCTCGAAGTGAGCAAGAAAAACTACGACCTCACCGGGTTCGAGTACCGGTTGGATCTCGCCGCGAGGAAGCCGGCAGATGACCCCTTCCGGAATCCTCCTAGACCGGTAGAGCCAGTCTATCTCGAACTGGGTCACGTCGGAACCTCTCCAGGCTCCGCGTGTTTTGTCCTTTCCGGAGGCCCGGCTGGAGGTGCCGGTCTCTTGTTTCCGGCTGGATGCCTGGCCCATCCGGGCAGGGTCGTCGGTTAGCCCGCCGGAAGCGTTGCTATCTTGGGTGCTAGAGGTGGCCGCAGGGAGAGACTCTTCGCTTGACATGAGGATCTAGAAGATGCCGAAATCTACCAAGAAACAGTTTTCCCCGAACGAACCCACGCGCGAAGATCTACGAGTAAGAGGAAAAGCAAAACAAAGAGCGAATAAATACTCTACCGTCCCAAGATCCAAAGTGCAAGAGGAAAGGGGTAAGGGCGCATCAAGCCTAACCTGGGGCGGCGGAGTTGCGAAGGAAGAAGTTCGCTGGAGAAACGGCGAGCCCGCGGCCGGCGAGGAAGTCTGTCGGCGGCGAGGCGAAGAAGTGCTGGAGGAAAGGCGAATGCTGCGGGCACGGTGAAGTCGCTGCTGAGGTTCTCCGCGCGGCGAAGTCCGGCGGAACGGAGGCGTGAGTTCGCCGGGCGACGGGCTCGAACGAGCGGCGGCGGACGAAGAACGGCGGAGAGCACGGAGGCGAAGAACTCTGTGCGCAAGGAAGTGGGGAATGCGGAGAAGATGAGGAAGGAGCGGCGGTTACGCTTATAAAGGAGAAGGGTAATGGGCTGGAAACCGCTGGGCCGCGGCGGTTCGCCTCGCGGCCCGCGGCGGTTCGCACCGTGGGCCGCCACGTGTCAAGAAGATACACGCGAAAGACAGGAGGCCACACGGAAGTACACAGAAGATCCAGAACGGCTAGTGGGATCCGCTGCGGTGCATTAAATGCACGCGCGGGAGTCGAAGCGAATTGACAACTGACACTGGCGCGTCAGTTACAGTGCGCATGTCTGTCAGGCGCGGGGCCCGAGATATTCTCGACTTCACCGAGGAAGCGTTTAATGGTTAAGATACCGGGAGATAAGATACCGGAGAATGACTTGCAAAGAAAAGATAAGGAGGATCTGGGCAAAGATGCCGGATCCGAGCGTGGCGCCGGATGAATCAAACCGGTATCCAAAGACATAAGAACCTGGCATGATCTGTTGGATAGGATCCGCCAGACTATACCAGCTTCGGGGACTAATGTTGGGAGGATAACCCCCGGTATGCCAAAGGCATGCCAAACCGGATGGTTTGTGCCATCAGGATACCGGTTAGATGTTCATGCCGGAGTCTAAGATAGGCGTTTGGCTGAACAAGCTAAACCGGTATCCTCATAAGAGGGATACCGGAACCGGATAGAAAAGGTACCGGGCTGCCGGTAGGAAGGGCTTGTCGGCAAGGCTGGTCAAAGATCCTCTCCAGAGCTAGAAGACAAAGATGAGCTAAGCAAAGTAGCTTTAAACGAAGAGCTGACGATAAAGCAGAAGGTGACGAAGAAAGAAGCCGGAGGACGTCAGCTTCCCTGATTAAAGAAGACCCCGGTGTCATCTATGATTAAAGTAGCTTTGTACAGTAGCAGGTAAAGTAGTTTGTCCAGTCAAAGATGCCATTAGGGTTTCTTGCACTGTAAGCCACCCTCTCCCCTATATAAGGAGAGGGGGCAGCCCTCCTTACGGGCACGCGGGTATGTGTGTAGGCAGAGCCTGTAACTTGTGTGAATCTATGAACATGGTGATCTAGAGGGAGTTCTTCCTTGTGTCTTTCTTCTTCAACCTCTGGCCTTGGCCAAGTTCTTGAGGAAACCATCCGGAATCTCTTCCCACCTGATCGCAAACCCTCCCCCGAATCCTCTTGCGTCCATTCGGCCCCAATCTAAGCCATCCTATGGCATCTGTCTGTTCACCACGACAACACAACTTGTGATCATGCAAACATTATTGAGGAAAATGCCAGGTTAAAGGATGAACTTGCTAAGGCCTCCTCTCCCCAAAGTAAACTCTGTTTGGATGACCTTTTGAGTAAGCAAAGGTAAAACAATGGGAAGGAGGGCATTGGCTATAAGGCCAAGGCAAAGAATGCAAACAAGAAGAAATCCAAGCCTGCACAAAAGAAGGTTATCACTAATGATGAAGCCCCTAAGGTCAACATCATTAATGATGATGATGCGGGAATTGCTAACCCTCACTATGTTTTATTTAAAGATTATTATAGTGATGTTTATGCAAAATATGTTGGTCCATATGATGGTTATATTGCTTGGTCTATTTGGCTCCCAAAGACCCTTGTTGCTAACAAAAGAGGACCCATTGAAAAATGGGTACCTAAATCCAAGAATTGATCTCATGTAGGACTATGCCGCCGGAGGGACAAAATGGGTACGTGATAGTGGATGTACAAGTCATATGACCGGCGGCAAGAACCTCGTCAAGGAGTTGAGGCCCAACATAGATCATATCACCGTCTCCTTTGGCGATAATTATACATCCGAGGTATTGGGTTTTGGCAAGGTTGTGGTTTCACACAACATTACTCTTGTGGATGTCATGCTTGTCAAAACCCTTGGTTACAATTTGCTTTCCGTTTCCACCCTTGGCAAGATGGGCTTCACCGTCTTTATTGATAATGATATTGTGGTCCTCTTGTGGAGCAAGACTCTAAAAGTCGCTTTCGTTGGGTATCGCGAACATAACTTGTATGTGGTGGATTTTTCGGGGACCACCACGACAGGTGCGATGTGCCTACTCGGAAAGGCAGATGTGGGTTAGTAGTGGCATCGCCGCTTGGCCCGTGTCAACATGAGAACTTTGCAAAGTCTTCACAAGGGGAACCATATTGTGGGACTAATGGAAAATGTGTCTTTTGCCAAAGATCGTGTTTGTAGGGCTTGTGTTGAAGGCAAAATGCATGACTCTCCACACCCAAGCAAGACTATTATCTCTTCCAAGAGGATCTTGGAGCTCCTTCATGTGGATCTCTTTGGTCCCGTCACTCATGCAAGTCTTGGTGTGAAGAAACATTGCTTGGTGATTGTTGATGACTACTCAAGATACACTTGGGTCTACTTTCTCAAAAAGAAAGATGAGACTCAACAAATCTTCATTGACTTTGCCACCAAGGTGCAACGCCAACACAACCTCCTTATAATGGCAATAAGAAGTGACAATGGCTCCGAGTTCAAGAACTATACACTCAATGATTTTCTTAGTGATGAGGGGATTCGACATCAATATTCCGCTGCATACACCCCTCAACAAAATGGTGTTGCAGAGAGGAAGAACCGGACTCTTATGGATATGGCAAGATCTATGATGGCGGAGTATAAATCCCGTTATAAGTTTGGGCCGAAGTCATTTCCACCGCTTGCCACTCTTCTAACCGGCTATATCTCCGCAAGGGCTTGAACAAGACTCCATATGAAATACTCACTGGGAACAAGCCTAATATCTCATACTTCAAGGTATTCGGGTGTAAGTGTTTCCATAAAATCAAAGGAGTTCGTTTATCTAAATTTGCTCCTAAAGCTTTGGAGGGTATATTTGTTGGTTACGGTGCCGAATCTCACACTTAGAGAGTCTTTGATGTATCCTCCGGGATTATCATCGAATCTTGTAGTGTGAAGTTCGAAGAAAATGATGGCTCCCAAGTGGGGCAAGTTGATGTTTGTGCAGGTGATGAAATACCTCAAGATGCCATAGTAAGAATGGGTGTGGGATTTTTCTGCCCCATTGAGGGACACGGTGTGGCGTCTCGGGACGAACTATGCTCTACCACGGTGGAGCCCTCATCTTCTCAACATCAACAAACCCCATCTCTTGAAGCTAATGATGCACCAACCCAAGAACAAGAACAAGACCATTCCTCTAATGTGCAAGATCAAGGACAAGATCAACCAAGGATTCATGATGGCTCTGATGAGTATCCATTTGATATTTTCTCTTCACCAAATGATGTCCAAGATCAAGCACATGATGTTGAGCACTCTCAAGAAACTGAGGAAGCTCAAGTTGAAGGTCAAGACGGGGACCCAAATGATCAAATTGATCAAGTGATACCTCCAAGGCCAAGAAGAACCAAGGAGGAGATCGAGGCCCGTCGCCTAGCAAGAAGAGATAGAAACTTGGAAATTCTTGGACACACTCATGATAAGGTCCTAAGTGATGTA
This sequence comes from Lolium perenne, assembly GCF_019359855.2. Classification (NCBI taxonomy): domain Eukaryota; kingdom Viridiplantae; phylum Streptophyta; class Magnoliopsida; order Poales; family Poaceae; genus Lolium; species Lolium perenne. The sequence goes on from NC_067248.2 coordinate 195,220,342, forward strand.
AGAGGAAGAGTTTCCACAAGAAGGCAATTGGACAACTTTAGCAATCATCATGCTTATATCTCCTTAGTGGAACCCAATAAAGTATTTGAGGCTCTTGAAGATTCGGATTGGTTGGAAGCCATGCATGAGGAGCTCAACAACTTCAAGCGCAACAAGGTTTGGACCTTAGTAGAGAAGCCAAAGGAGTGCCGCAATGTTATAGGCACTAAATGGATTTTCAAGAACAAGCAAGATGAGTTTGGAAATGTTGTGATGAACAAGGCAAGATTGGTAGCTCAAGGTTTCTTTCAAATTGAAGGCATTGACTTTGGGGAAACTTATGCTCCCGTGGCTCACCTTGAGTCCATCGGTATCCTTCTTGCTTATGCATCGCATCATAACTTTAAGTTACAACAAATGGATGTGAAAAGTGCATTTCTTAATGGTCCTTTGCATGAAGAGGTCTATGTTAAGCAACCCTCGGGGTTTGAGGATCTCAACTTTCCTAACAATGTCTATAAGCTTGATAAAGCACTTTATGGTCTCAAACAAGCTCCTAGAGCTTGGTACGAGCACCTTAAAGAATTATTTATAGACCGTGGGTTTGTTGTTGGGCTAATCGATCCCACTCCTTTTTACTAAGAGGGTCAATGGGGAGCTTTTCGTTTGCCAATTATATGTTGATGATATTATCTTTGGCTCTACTAACAAAGCTTTCAATGATGAATTTTCAAAGCTTATGACCGATAGGTTTGAGATGTCTATGATGGGAGAGATGAGGTTCTTTCTTGGTTTTGAGATCAAGCAATTGAGAGAAGGGACTTTCATCAATCAAGCAAAATATCTCCAAGACATGCTCAAGAGGTTCGTGATGAACGATATGAAGGGTGTAGTCACTCCTATGGTTACTAAATGTCATCTTGCACTTGATCCCAATGGTAAGAGGTGGATCAAAAGGTATATCGCTCCATGATCGGATCCTTGCTTTACCTTTGTGCATCTAGACCGGACATAGTGTTTGAGTGTTGGTGTGTGTGCAAGATATCAAGCTTCTCCTAAGGAAAGTCATATGATGGCTATCAAAAGAATCTTTCGATATTTAGTTGACACCCCAAGATATGGTCTTTGGTATCCTAAAGGCTCAAATTTATTTCTCAATGGATACACCGATGCGGATTGGGCGGGGGACAAGGATGATAGGAAATCAACCTCCGGGGCTTGCCAATTCCTTGGTAGGTCCTTGGTGTGTTGGTCTTCTAAGAAGCAAAATTGTATATCTCTCTCCACCGCCGAAGCCGAATATGTTGCCGCCGCAAGTGGATGCACTCAATTGTTATGGATGAGGCAAACTTTAAAGGAATACAGTGTCACTTGTGACAAAGTGCCTCTATTATGTGACAATGAAAGGGCTATCAAGATTGCCTATAATCCGGTGCAACATTCAAGAACGAAGCATATTGAGATCCGGAATCATTTTATTAGGGATCATGTTGCCCGTGGTGATATTGAGCTATTCTATGTTCCTAACAAAGATCAACTTGTCGATATATTCACGAAGCCTCTTGATGAAGCAAGATTTTTTCTATTTGAGGAATGAGCTAAATATCATTGATTCAAGAAGTATAGTTTGTCCATCTTGCAAACACACCTTTGTCTCAAAACTTTAGTTGGTTTAGATGTGGGCATGGAAATAGGGGGAGTGCGGTTTAAACTATTGAGCTATCCCGCCCCCCATAATGCCAATAGTAAGAAATCATTCTCTTTATATCATATGTTGATATGTGAGCTTCAATGACGAGTATTGGTTTTGGGCCCAATATATATCTTCGCGGTGCCAAACCATATCACTCCTACATGGTGGCCTAGGCCACCACACTCTTCTTTGTGAAGAGTTGGAGTTATTTGGATCTTAAATGGATTTTATTTGACATCTCCTTGTTCTTATGGGAAATCACTCTAGTTTGGCCTTATTTGCTCATATCTTGCAAACTTGAGTGATCATGTACCATTAACAGTTCGATCATTCTAAACCCAAGCCTACACTCATCTATCATCCTTTTCCATCTTGCTGCTATGCCATGTTTTGGTAAAAACTTGGAGTTTGAGGAGTTTCAGTCGGATGATGTCGCTTGTCCCATCTTATTGGTCAATTTGCCTCTTATATGTGACGTGATATCTTATTGCATCACAAATGGGCATATGGAAATAACCAACGAAAGATAGGCAGGATTTCCGGAGTTCTGGAATCTTCCAGAAAATCGGATAATCTGGCCTAGTGGCACCCCGGAAAATTTGGCCCGGCCAGATTATCCGCCTTTACTTTGGGCCGGATTATCCGGCCTGGGATGGTTGCGAGGGGATTTGGAGAGGCCGCGGGGTGGACAGTTGCCACAGCAACCAGTCCCCCCCCCCACGCGCCCTCTCTCTCCCCCATAGCCGTCGGAGCTCCTCCTCCTCACCGAAGCCGCCCCGCCCGCTCCCTCTCGAAGTTTTTGGGTGGATCGGGTGTTCCTCCTCCCTAGATTTCATCCCCTCCAAGTGACTCCTCCAATGGATGAGGGTATGGCTCACAATCCCTAACCCTAGGTGTTGTGATTTATATGTGCTATTTTCTTGATGGGGATGTTGTCTAGTTGTTCCAAATCATGTGTAGTATACTCCATTTGCATGCTATGAGGCCGATCTGGTTCTAGACAATTTTTTGCTTGAGATTTCTGCAGATTCGCAGGGCCGAATCATCCGGCCAGACCGGATTATCCGCCCCTCGGGGACACCGGATTATCCGGCCTGGAGCTATGTTGCTGCTGCAGTTTTGATTCAATCTATCATGTCTAAACTTTTACCGACTCCTAGTATGTTTCTAGAGTACACCACGGTATCAATACATGACTTATGAGCATTACCTTCTCTTTGCTATCCATCTTTGTCTATCACACGAGGTTCTCGGAGGCGCACTAGAACTTCAAGGTCGAGCGATGAGTTTGCTCAGAATGCTCCTCGCAAGTCTGCCACTCTTAGGCGGAAAGGCAAGGCTACTAGGGAAAACTACAAGACCATGGATAGTATCTCTTATGTTGCTATCCGTCAGAAGAACTGGTATGAAGACCTTGAGAGGGATAATGATATTAAGGACAAGCATTTCTGGTGCATGGAATAGGAGTACATCTTCAAGGATATATATGAACCTATAAAGAAAGTGAGACCTATGCAAGGAATCAATGTGGAGTTTCTGGCAGTGAACAATCACTTTGAGGATGCCATTTGGGTCACAGGAAGAATGGGTCTACAGGACCTTATGAAGATTCAATGTGACTACAATCCAGAGTTGATCAAGCAATTCTTTGCTACCCTTGCTTTCAAGAAGGATGAAGCACGTACTTTGCAGTGGATGACTGGCTCCACCCATTGTGAGGCAACTTTGGCCCGGTTTGCTTCGATTCTTGGTCTTCCCTCGGAAGGTGGTCACCGCCTTCATGGCCCTCAGAAGACGGATAAGATAGTGCTATATGAACTATATGACGAGTCTGGAACTGTTGGTTCTTCCAAGGGGCTCCATCCTATCTATGGCCACCTGCTCCGATTCTTTAGAGCCACCATTGCTCCTAGTGGTGGAAACAATGATGCTATCCGTGGAGCTCTTGTGGACCTTATGCATCTAGCCTTTCATTGTGCTCGTGATGGTGATGAGGAAATGGATTTCACTCTTGATATCATGGACTTCATGTTTCATGAGATTCATGATGCTATGGTCTCCCGGACCACTATGCCCTATGCTCCATATATTCAACTTCTCATCAACAATACTACTGCCCTCACTGAAGACGTGGGTCGATTCCCTACTGAGAGCCACACTGTCAAGAAAGCCTACAAGAATAAGCCAGTTCCGCATGCTGCACTTGCTTCTGGTTCCTTCATGGGAGATGCCCGATCTAGTGGCTATGCACCCGAACGCCCTGTTGCTACCCCGGTGATTCAGAAGAATGTGAAGAAGCTTACTTGGTTCCAACGCAATGTGATGTGCATGAACATTGATATTCACAAGGAAAACTATGAGGCCAGCCGTCAGCGATCTGAGATTCAGCATACACAGGCAGTCATTCTTCACAGGCTCAGTGGTGAGCAAGGTCCTCCGCCTCAGCCTCCAGTTCACCCAGCTTACAGTGGGTGGCACTCTTCCCAGGTCCCTTGGGCTGATCTTGAGCAGAGCATTCAGAGGGCTAGCATTGCTCGCGACTCTCCTCCTACCGCTGGTAGCGATGATGAGTATGTCTCCGAGACGGACTCCGAGTGATCTCCATGGGGCGTGTAGCATCGCGTTTTTCCCCTTTTTGGCGTCTCGATGGCAAAGGGGGAGAAGTGTTCTATTAAGCCTTCTCTACAGGATTTTCTTGGGTCGGGCACAAGCATACGCGTTTACCATTCTTTTATCGCTTGTGTCCTCTTTTATGTCATTCATTTGAACTATGTGGCTTGGTTTGTTCGTTCAAAACTATGTGATATGTGTGGCTGTGAGACATTATGTTGAGATTTTCGGAATTCTATATGTTGAGACCAAGGTTTATATTATGGTGTGGTATTTACTTATATCCGGTATTATATATCTCCATATGGGTATGATCTTTCTCACCTTGTCTCATCTATATATTTGCCTATGTCTCTTGTTTGAGCTCATGTTGGATATCTCTTGTGTTGAGGCACCTCGCACCTATATGTTGTGCATTTGTATTCAAATGCAAATTACTTGTATGCACACATGTAGGGGGAGTACCTCTATGTTTTGCCAACATGATTGCTCTCTATAGTGTTTTTCTTGCAAATCCGTATATTGTCATCAAACACCAAAAAGGGGGAGATTGAAAGAGCATCTCTCACATTATGTTTTGGAGTGTTTGATGTCAATATATGGGATACACTAATGTTTGATGAAGTGGTGCAGAGATTACATATATACATGTGTATGAGTATCTTGTGTGGAAATACAAGACAAAAGGAAGCAGAATCAGTTTCACCAGGCCGGATAATCCGGGCCGGATAATCCGGGCCGGATATTTGCAAAATATGCGGCCCTCCAAAATCAGCTAAGGACTTTCTGGAATGTGGCTCAGTACTACCCTGGACATGGGCCGGATTTTTGGCCGGACATTTGCTCGGAAATACCCCAGGGCCGGACTTTTGGGGGGGGGGGGATTATCCGGCCCCAACTTAGGCCGGATTATCCGGCCCTCGAAAGAGCCCAACGGCTGGATTTTGAGAGGGGGTATTTATACCCACCCTTCTTCTTCCTTCCAACCTGCTCAATCATTGCTCAAAATTCTGCCAAGCCTCACCACCATTGGAGCCACCTCAAGAACACAAGATTTGCAAGATCTCCTCCTCCACCCATCCAAAGCTCTTGATCTTTGGAGATTCGAAGAAGAAGACCTCGATCTACATCCTCACCAAAGCGATTTGCATTTCCCCCTCATATGCTTGAGGGACCTCTTGCTAGTGTTCCTATTTGGAATCTCTAGTTGTTTGTTGTTGATGTATTGTTGTTGATTATTGTGTTGTTACATAATAGGGAGCCTCCAATTTGGTTGTGGATGTGTGCCCCAAGAACCTTGTAAAGGCCCGATTTCCGCCTCGAGGAAATCCCTTAGTGGAAGTGGGCTAGGCCTTCGTGGCGTTGCTCACCGGAGACCTGAGTGAAGCCTTCGTGGCATTGGTTTGGCTTTCATAGCAGCCACACTCCTCCAAACGTAGTCGTACCTTCTTGCAAAGGAAGGGAACTACGGGAATCAACTCTGTGTCTCCGCGTGCTCCACTCTCGGTTACCTCTATCCTTGATCTCTCTATATATATTGAATAGCTATATCTTGCTTAGTCGTTGACCTTGTCATATAGGTAAATTCACTTAGTTGCATATCTAGAGAATTTACCTTTGTATCAAGCCTAAATTGAAAAAGAACTAAAAATTGGTTAGCACCTATTCACCCCCCCCCCTCTAGGTGCGGCATACGATCCTTTCACATAGCGCCACCAAGCTCTGAGATCAAATATCCTCGCCACCATGTCGAACCGATGCGAATGGTTTTGGGCAATGCAACCTCACAGTATCCACGACTTGGGCCCTGTACGAGCCGTGTTACCCAGTGTCGCCCTACATGTGGCTCCAAAGCAGTGACGACTAGAAGGTGGCGACCAACGGAGTCGGCATCCCGCTGGTGCCCAAGGTGGGAAGCGAGCGGTGGTATCGGGAGATCCACTACCACCGGCGAATGCTGACCCCGGAGGAGCTAGCCGCATTCTGACCATGGACGATGACACGTGGTGGCGATACTTCTCCAATGCGCGGCAAGAGGCTGATCTGGCACGCCTCGAGAGCCTTATTGGGTCGCTGGTGCTGAAAAACGCGAAGGGACGCCACCTATTCTGGCGCGTACCCATCCAGAGGGTCGCCGCCGTTCTGGAGGGCATCCGGCACGACGACGCGCATCTAGAGATGCCAGCACCGCACAACCAGCGCGGCGGTGGCTTTCCATGAAGATGGTGTCACATTCTTTGTCTTCTGGAACGGAACGCACCAAGACCGAAGCCGGAGCCAAAGTTAGAGGAGGAGAACGGTGGTCGGTAAAAGATGGCGGCGTACCTTATGGTGTGTACATACCCGACTATGCAAAATCTGACTGGGTATGCACAAGCATTTTCTTAAAGCAAAACCTCACAAGCCTCAAACAAAAACAATATATACTATCTTCGTCGGACAGAGATTTGGTGCACATGACCACCAGTGATCCTGTTTTTTAAATAGAAAATCATATTTTTGAGTTTCAAAAATTCTCAAAATAGTCCATATATAGTCAATGTTGTATTCCACAAACGTGTAAAATCAACTTCAAATACTTTATATTTTGCTCTACACAAAATGATTAAAGTGTAGATCTGAGTAGGCATTTTGAAATCTCCCAAACATATCAGATTTTATCATTTTTTTCTAGCACAAAATAAAACGAATTTCGTGTTAAGATTTTGCATGATTGTGAGATGTATCATTGACAATCCTGAAAAATCATTTTCATACTTTTTAGCAACTTGTAAAAATATTTTGAATTTTTTTTAAATGACAAGAGCACCGGAGCTAGGGAGCTAAGTCGTCCCAGTTCATAGGAAGTACATGCATAATGCATTGTACAATAACAACAACACAGATAGCTCTTTCCAAGTGATGCATGCTTAGCAGGTATTGAAATCGTTTGCACCGATGAAATGTAAGATCTTCATATGGGTGGCGTCAGATAGGAGATCACGACATGGGCTACATGAGCAGTCGGATACCTGCTTTACTTGTTTGCAAGCGAAGGATAAGGTGGATCACATCCTGGCACAATGCCCACATGCGAGACAAGTGTGGTGCGAGGTGTTGCGGAGTGCTGGACTTATCATCCCCGAGCCAGAAGTTGTTGGAGAGTTTGAGAGGTGGTGGACTGAAGCCCGCAAGAGAACTAGGAAGCTCAACAGGAAGAGGTTCGACTCACTGGTCATCAACACGTCTTGATCGCTTTGGAAGCAAAGGAACCCAGGGCCTTTGGCAATGAGCATGAGCAGAAGATCCTTACTCAAACGCTGGTGGAGATCAAGGACATTCCAGTTTTGGGAGAGGACGAGGAGGGGAGGGAGTGATAGGATAGCGCGAGAGTAGGCCTTAAGCGGAGAGGAAGGGTTTTGAAATAAATGTGTCGCAGCCCTGTTGTATGCAAAGTTAGGCTGTTCTTGAAAAATATTTTTGCTTCTCCTTCTATAAGGATAAAGCACCTTTGCGCGTGGTCTCGAAAAAAAAAAACGAGGCATGCATCCAAAAAGAACCGAAGGCATGAAGTGATTTCCTCCCAATAAAAAACACAGTGTACCACCATCCCCAGCTTACGCTGTCATCTAGCGCTACACTGGTCACTAGTCACAAGACGGGCGTCATTGCGTCATGGATGCAGATTTACCACTGTGCATCACTGTAATGCAAGATCAGCCTTTGACCTCGTGGCCGGATTAAACAAGACACACCTCATCGGGAGGCGCGCTCGCCGCCGGCTGAATCAGCCATTCGACGCGGGTAGCGTACTACCAGGTCGCCATTACTGCTACTCGGGATGCTCCCCACGTCTGCGCTGCGCTAGCTGCACGCGAGAGCCAAGAAGCCGCCGGAGCAAATTAACCGTGGCAGACAGCTCACTGCCGCGCAGGGCAAGAATCAAGCTAGATCAGAAGATCCATTTTTAAATTAGACCTAGGCTAGCCCAGTTTTATATGAGACCCCTGCATGGGCGAGGTCAGGTGCTAATTCAGGAAGGTAGCTTTCTAAGTACAGTACGTAAGCAGCAATCAGGTGGGCGCTAATCTGCCCCACCCTCGTCTTAAGGTGGCATCATCCAGAAAGGACGAATCTCTCTCTGCCGTGAGCTATCATCGGAGCTGGTTAAAGTAAACCGGATAGCAATATATAAGAGCATCCCCACTCGTTGGCGCTCCCCACGCCCAAATCCGGCGAAATTTTCGTCCGGATTGGATGAAGATTTGGCGTGGGGAGCGCCGAAGTTCCAGCCGTCCCCCCGGCAGGAAACCCCCAACCTCGACCATTTGACATATTTCAAACAAATTCAACATAAAATTTAACAAGTTGGGCAAACAAGAGGACGAAAATTGCTGAAACAAATTCGGCGATAACAGTACAATGTTTAACAAGTGCTGAAACAAATGAAGCACACAAATTTCACAATTTTTCAAACAAATTAAGACAGACTAGTTGGCGTCGGCGTTGGCGTTGCCTCGGAGCCTCCATATGTGCTCCACCAGATCATCTTGCACATTCCCTGCCACGCAAACGGACAGTTCTTCCATTGCCAATGCATGCAGTCAATGCTTCCAAGCATCCCTGGAAAACCTCTAGCTTCATTTGTTGCAAGGATCCTCTGAGTGTCTTCGACAGTGGGTGATCTCAAGTAATAGTCCCCGAACACTGCTATGACGGCCCTGCAGAACCGGTAGAAACAATCAAGGGCGGTGGACTCCGCCATCCGAAGATAGTCATCTGCAGTATCACCGGGAGCTCCATACGCCAGCATCCTCATAGCCACTGTGCACTTCTGCAGTGACGAAAATCCAACCAAACCAGTGCAATCCGCCTTGCATCTGAAGTAGGGATCAAAGTGGCGGATGGCATACACAATTTGCAGAAATAGCTTTCTGCTCATCCTGAAACGACGCCGGAAAACACTCTCACCGTGCAACGGATTGTCGGCGAAGTAGTCGGCGTACAACATGCAGTAGGCCCTCCGATCGGCTGTCTCGGCTTGCACTTCCGGCGACCTCGTGCCGACCCACCACGCCGACGAGTTGCCAGTCCGGCGTACATGCTTGCCAAGCAACCAAGGATCATCATGTGCTCGTCGTCTTGGGCGGCTGCTGCCATCTCTTCTTGCATAAGCTCGACGAACATCTGCTCCTCCTCTTCGTCCGAGTCCATGGCCGGCGAGGCAAATGGACGAACACCTGACGGGCGTGGTCGAGGCAACCCGAGCCGCGAGCGACGACGAGCAAGCAGGCCGGAAAACAGGCCGGCGGAAGAGCAGCCAGATAGGCCGTCGTCCAAACACGGCGGAATATAGGCAGGTGGGGAAGGAGTGGCGGCGCAATCTGGGCAACAAGCCGGCGGGGTGGTGCCGGCGGCGAGAGAGATACGAGGGGTGGGGGAGATTTTGAGCGACGTGGCGGTGGGGTTCGTGCGTCGAGTCACCGACAGATCGGGCCCTTCCCCGCTTTTCACTCGTCCGGAGTCCCCGAGAGCTCCCCGGGGGGCCGGGGGGGCGTGGGATCGCCGGATGAATTTAGGCCCGAATCCGGACGAAAACGAGGAACCGGGGGCGCGACTGGGCCGAATTTCGCCGTCCGGATGGAAAAAACGCTCGCCGGGGGCCTCCTCGGGGGGACGAGTGGAGATGCTCTAACTCGATGATGGTGAAAAGGTGAAACATCACGTGGGAATCGATTCCAAGTGAGCATCCAGACGCGTATCTTAAACTGGGCTTCAAAAGATTTGGAGAACATCGTCTGCAACTATCCTTTCTTTGTACAATGTCTATGAATTGAACGAAATTAGGGTGTTCTGACCCTAGCCTTGTTACAAAAAAGGATTTGGAGGACTCCGGATAAAAAAACGCTTCTCTCCACTTCGCTATTCATCCGCTCTAGGAAGAAGGTGCGCGACCTCACCGTTCCCTGTCTTGCTGTTCTGCCATATATTTAGATCGGTTTTTCCCCTTCTCATCGTGGTTCAGATTATTGATCTTCTTCGCTTTTTTTAAGGAAAATTTGCTACAGGACACCGTTATTTTCCGGCGTTTGCCAAAACACACTGCTCGATTGTGTCTTTGCCAGGTACCATTACAATTTCGTGGTACATTTGCTAGAACACACCACCTAGCCGAAAACGGAAAGTTTTGCACTTTTACCTAGGATGACTGGTTTTAAAGACAAAATGTATAACTTTCCGTTTTTGGCTAGGTGGTGTGTTCTGGCAAATGTGCCACAGAATTGTAATGGTACCCGGCAAAGACACAATCGAGCGGTGTGTTTGACGACGAAATGATGGCGCATATGTTCATAGAGGAGGGAGTCAATGTCCGTGCCAATGAAGGGGAGCATTTTCATGATTCTCGCACTCTCGGACAATTACACGCGGAAGAGAACGCCGCACCCAACCATGGAGGTTTATAGTGTGAGAGAAAGAAATCGATGTCAAGGCAAAGAAATGAAGGGTCATGCCATGCTCTACCCCAAATGATTTTTGTGCAAGATATAGCATGAACAAGAAATTTTTCACGATGATATTATATGGTGTGGGAGAGTTTGATAACTACTTTGTGAGGAAGAAAGAATGCACTTGAATCCCTGTTTCTCATCAGCTTAGAAATGCAATGTGGCAATGAGGATGCTGGCACATGGAGTTCACGGAGATGCAAAAGATGAGTACATGTGCATGTCCGAGTCCACAACTCAAGAACCCATGAAGAGATTCAACAGGGTAATGGTTGAGAAGATTGGGCCACACCTTTTCAGGCCAAATGAAGATGAGACAGCTCCGAAGCGTCGATTGCATTCATTAGTCATGGAAGACTTGTCCATTTTACCTAGCAAGGATTGTAAAAATGGCATCATGAAAATTGCCATCTGGTACTTTGAAGCTGGACGGACTATGACCTATGGATTTGCCATGATCTTTCGGCATGGTGGGTTCTCACAATGATGCCAACGTGCTACAGTGGCCACCGGTCTTCGCTAGACTTGTTGAAGGACATGTTTCACCTCGTAACTCTGAGATCAATGGCCACCAATATACCAAAGGATACTACCTAACCGATGACATCTATCCAAGATGATTAACATTTGTGAATATAACTAGCGAGCCTTTGGGTCATAAGAAGTCTCACGTTGTTTTGCGGCAGAAGAGTTGCCTAAAGCATGTGGCGCTAGTATTTGGTGCTACAAGCTCGATTTTCTATTGTTAGTTATCTCGCTCTTGCTTGGTTTGGCGGGGAGATGTGGAAAGTGATGAATGCTTGCATGATCTTGCAAAATATGATCGTCAAGAGTGAGCGCACGAATTCAACCATGGACGATCATTCGTATGATAATATGATAACCGGGGTCCTCTTGCCAAGCTTGATCATGAGATGTCCGTTGATTTTGCTGATTTTTTCGTCATGCTTGCAGAAACCCGTGACATAGGCACTCATGCATACCTGCAAAATGATCTTGTCAAGCATCCGTAGAGGCTCAAAGGAGAGTTTGGTCGATATTATTTGAGTAGTATGGATTATTTTACTTATTTTAATTTTTACTTGTTGTCAATTATTTATTTGTGTGTTAAACTATTTATTAGAATATTTCAAAACAGGGTTAAAAAATTATTTCTATTGAATAAAACTTAGTAAGATCGGCCGGTTGAGGGACGTCGCTAGACATAGCCACATAGTCACCCAAAAAATTGACGACCCACGCGAGCGCTTCCAATCGATCTGTTGGACGAGTGTACGAACACTGCTTGAGAGACGGGGCTTTGATGCCCTTAAGACACTGTTCTCTACTCCTTATCGCTATGACTAGTTAACATTGCGTTTAGGGAATATTCTCATGTTAACAATGTGTCTAGAATAGGCGCTAATCTTACGATTTATCAAATTATAGGTAATTCTACAAAGAGTGGGCACTTTCGGTCCTAGCCATGACAAGGTACTGCTAGTAGATATCTGTACCTGGAAAGCGACATTTTCGGTTGACAATGGTCTTTATATGTCAGGTAAATATCAACAATTCTTTTTTATGTTCTCTCGAACTTGTTCGCCCTTAACAGTTTTCGACCTTGATTCAGAAGTCACAGTAAAATGCGAAAATGGTGACTTCCCTGCCCATGCAATCTTACAGGGAGAATGTTCATTTAATATTGTAGCTCTTTTGAGGTTTTGCATGAATTTTGTAGAACACTGTAGTAGGACATTGTAAACACTATCAGTAGGTCAGTGTGACGACATGTGGCGTTGAACTGAGCACGGTATGCTTGTGAGTACACATTTTAAATTTTCACCGTGATCACAACGTTGAGCCAAATATTTAATAGATCATGAAAAAATTCAAGAGAACAAGAACATATTTTCCGTGGCCCATTAAAAACGAAACATAGGAAGAAAAATGAAAAAATCCACCATGTCACATGGCTAACAGCCTGACTGACAGTATCGCCATGCTACCAATACCTTTCCATTATTATAATCTCAGGTATAGTTTAACCATCATTCTAACCTGGGAAGAGACACCTTCCTTCTGATAGGAGGGACATCCTTGGATTAAATTAAGAGATGCACATTTCGGGAACCTATCCAAAGGAAGATCAGCATAGGGGGAAGACGAATCTAGGCTGTCAAGCTAACACGGAGCTTAGATTAGATTATTTGCTAGGGTTTGCCATCGCATGAACCCCAACTACCCAACAGCCAAATCTTTCAAGACCTTGCATGCCCATCACTATCAGAAAGATAAAGCATGATGGTCAGGAGCATCCGTATGATGAGTTCCCCTTAAAGAGGCATCACCGGATCTGACAATACAATATCTTGAATCATTTTGCACAAGAAGGGTCACCGTGTTTATTAACTTCATAATGATCCACAACATAAATAAATAAAAATGTAATAGGATATCTATACTTCTTATAAAGTAAAACACCACTAACTGCAATTAATATTAGTTTATCTCTACATTCAAGCCATCTACATCATCTATTCCATTAGGCAATCAAATGTCTATGCCATCGTCACTAACATTCATTATTAATGTATCCTTGCATGCAAGCTATCTATGTCGCCATTTTTTGATTGAAATGTCCACGTAGCTAATTTTTATGTGGTTCCTTCGTAATAAAGTCTTATTAACAAAGGACAATTTGGCAAAGCGAAATTGGAGTGGCTGTCTAAAATGTTGTTTCTGTGACTCGAACGAGACCGTTGATCATTTGTTTCTCAATTGTCCGTTTGCAAAGATTGTTTGGCGTATGGTGTATTTTGCTTTTAATATACCCGCGCCAACTAGTATTAATAATATGTTTGGTAACTGGTTAAATGGAGTTAGCAAATGTGATAAGGCTCGCATACGTATTGGTATTGCAGCTTTATGTTGGTCCATTTGGACAAGTCGAAATGACATGGTCTTTAATAAACAAAAATCTACTAATTTCTTGCAGGTTATTCGGCGAGCTGCGCACTGGATCCACTTATGGGCGTTCCTTCTCCCGGAGGAGCAGCGGGAGCACATGGCTTCTGGATGCAACCGGCTGTTGACGGTTGCTCAGGACTGCTTTTTCCGGTTGCTCAGGACTGCTTTTTCCGGGCTACTGGATGGCGACACATTAACAGATTATCAAATGGATAGTTTCTTTATGTGTCTCATTTTCTTATGGTTGATCCATGTATCGACGTTGGCCGATCCATGATTGTAATCGTTTAAATTACCGCATACTTTGAACTTGATTTAATAAAGAAAGCTGTGTGCATCAATTGATGCAGAGGCTGGGGCTATGCTCCCATTTCGAAAAAACATAGCTAATTTATAGTCATCAAATATAAAAAATATTGTGAACTAAATTTAGCATCTCAACTATTTTGACCAATTGAATATTGCATACTTCTATAGACAATTCATATCACATATGTATTATACCATTTCATTTAGACAATATAATTTCTTAGAAGATTCCCGCTGCAATGTGCGGGGTATCCTTCTAGTTAACATAATGTTCATGTCAAAATATATAGTCGTAAAATTTGTTACTACTCCAACTATTAGGATAGTTTTGTTACAAGGAAAACGCATGCACGGTAACCATAAAATTGACATAAACAAGGTTGATGATATATTGTTTCTATAAAAAAAAGGTTTTAATTGGTAGCCATGAGATAAATTGTATATATGTATGTTTCTGTGATCATCATTATAATCTCTCGGTGAAGTATTTGTAGAATTAATTCTTGTTTAGGAAATTTTTTTGAATTACCTTGTTTAGCAAATTTTCATCTAGATTACCCTATTTAGCAAAAGATTCCTATTTTTTAGCTTTACCCCCCCCCCCCCCCCCCAAATTCATATTAATTGTTCATTTTTTCCAGAAATTGCAGACGTGAAGGCTATCCTTTTTTCGACAGATCCATCTCTAGTAAACTCACAAGCCTCTGCCTAATAATGGCAAAGCTCTCAGCCTAATAAGTAGCTTAAACCTAGGATCCACACCATTAATCTAATTGCCGAATATATTCATAATGCGACGTGGTGGGTATAAGGTAGAACCTATCTAGATGGTTGACCATATAGATCTGGCAAATTTACACCAGAAGAAAATGTGATTTATAGTCTTGTCTTGATGACAAAAGACACATGATTCACTTCTCTGCCAATTGTATTTAACAAGGTTATCTTTGGTAAGAATTACCACTCGATGAAGATACCACGTGAACACTTCCATTTTTAGCGGGATCTTCATCTTCCAAAATTTCTTATTATTATTGTTATCAACTGGAATATCAGGTTGGATTAAAGCATTATACATAGAAGTCGCCAAGAATAAGCCATTCTTAGTAAGATTTCAATGAAATACATCAGATCCATGCTTTAAATGGAATGAATCCAGACATTGTAACAAATTCTTGTTTAGGGCCAATGAGACTTCTTTAGAACGACCCATTTGTTGGGGAAGTCACCTACACCTTAGCGTGTGTATCACCCTTGTGTCGCACAATATTGTATAATATCGTATATTATTCACAGAGAGTGGCATTGCTAAGCCACTTATCGTTCCAGATCTAATCTCTGATCCATCCCTTATACAGAAAGACCCGTATGAG
The DNA here is from genome assembly GCF_019359855.2 of Lolium perenne. Classification (NCBI taxonomy): domain Eukaryota; kingdom Viridiplantae; phylum Streptophyta; class Magnoliopsida; order Poales; family Poaceae; genus Lolium; species Lolium perenne. The sequence continues at coordinate 195,235,740 of NC_067248.2, forward strand.
AAGAAGAACTTCTTCGCCGCCATAATGCCAACCCAAAAATGGGAGTCCCTCGGTTTTCAATAAACTTGAGATAACGTTTTTGAGCCCACGTCTTTCTTCTAAGGAGGGTTTGCATATCTCGCTCTTCGTAAGCAGTTGAACAACCATTTACCAAAGAGAGCCTTGTTTTTTTTTATCTCAAGGTCTTGAATTCCAAGACCTCCCTGATCGTTGGGCCGTCAGACCATACTCCATTCAGCCAATCCTTTTCTCACTATCATCTTGCCAGAAGAATCTTAATCAGAAATAATTCAATCTTTTTAAGATTCCTTTTGAAATTTGGAAGAATGATATCATATACAGTACCATGTTGGTTAGTACTGAATTAATAAGAACCAATATTGCACCCATGAATAAATTTGCCTTTACAACTACTTAATCTAATTTGCAGTCATTTCTCCACCATTTTCCATTCACACATGTAATTCTTCGATAATGAATCAAAATTAGCCTTTACAACTACTTAATCTAATTTGCCTTTACAACTACTTAATCTAATTTTGCATGAATCTTGGCCTTCCTTTTGTTGTATTCAGATTATGGTGCAATTGGTACTCCGCCCAGGACAGCAGTTTGGCTTTTCAGCTACTTAATCTAAACTCTTCCACCATTTTTCATCTGGCATTTGTATATCTCCAATAATGAATTGGAATTTTCAATTACCTAATAGGAAACTGGTCTTGTCCGCAGTCGAGTAATTGAGCATACAGATGGGCATCTGCTTGAGCCTCGCGAAACCAACTCACGCTTATGGAAATTCATCTTCAGGTGAAAGCATTAACTTAACCTCTCTTTCTATGAAAATATGCATGATTTCTACGAAGAGGTTAGACCTCTCGGAAAAAAAATTCTATGTGTCTATGATAACTATGGCATGTACTCAATCTCTGTAGAAATTTCCTACCTTTTTCGTATGGTGCAACCAAGCGACCAGTACGACTAATTCCTCCATTTTTGATTCGTGTAGGATTTCACATGTCATGACATACTATTCATATGTTTTTCCTAGTTATGTACTGTATTCAGATCATGGTGCAATTGTGAAGTGTGGCAGGAGAAATTTGATAACCCTGCATTCCATACACGCCAGAGCAATAAACTTGCACTCACTGAATTTGCAGCGACATTGTAATTGGTGTGGCGGCAGACATTCATGCAACCTCTATCCGGTCAGGAGCAACGCAATGGACCTATGCATGGTTTTTTGATTTGTTTGTGGCAGAAGGAACCAAAAAGAAGAAGAGCGGCACGCACGGGCGGGCGGGGCGGCACCCCCACCACCTGCAGAAGTTGCATAATTGATCGGGATTGAGAGCAAATCATGCGCTGGGGTTAGGGAGCAGCTGGCGGCGAGGCGATCACATCGATTGCTTGCGTCCTTCGGGAATTGGGCAGGGAAGGAAGGGGGCGAGATGAGCACTCGAGCGTGGACATGTGAGAGGAGGAAGAAGGGAAAGGGTTGGTCTTTTGTGTGAAGCTGCGGTGTCAGGAGGCCATGCCGAGGCTAATGCCATCACGAGCGTAGCTGCATGAGGGCATGGCCAATGGTATGCCCCAACTTACTTCCCTAGAGGTCCAACTAGGATCGGATGCCACCTTGTAAGCTAAAAGATGGTTCGGATGAAGCAGTGACTGCCTGCAGAGGAAGCATGATCCTCAGGTAAAAGAGAGGAGAAAAGAATGAGTTTCATAGGAAAAGCGGGGGTGAAGGAAAAAAGCTTGAAGCAGATTGGGCAGGTGTGGACAGGCCTGTACTGTATGCTCGCGTCACAGAGCCACTGGTGCATTGGGCAGAGGCGATTCTGAGCCATGGCCTCAAGGGCTTGTGCTGATATGGCTGTACTGGGGCGACCACTTGAGGTTGCTTCCTTTGTACATGCTCTGATTTGGCTTGTCAGCCAGCCCTGCTCCTGCCCTGCCCGAGCGGCCTTTTCAGTGTCAATGCCGCCATCAGCTTTTCGACCAGAGTGAGCGAGGCCAGCACGACAAAAAGCATCACCTTCCTCCCTCCTCATATTCCATCCCCTCACGAGCAACAGTAGAACGGTACTTCTGCCATTACTGGAGGAGCTTCTGCTTAAGCCATCGATCGTCCTTAAGGACAAAGTGGCTCCTCTTCCTGCCTAATTGCCTGCCTGACCTGGCCCCAACCCACATCTCGTCACCCCCAACCGCACGCACGAACGGTCGATCTGATGGATACCTGCGTGCGCTTTTTGGCCGTGTTGTAGCGTCGAGTTCTTGGCCGGCCGGCCGGCCGGCCTGGAGACGCAAAAGTTCTCCATGGTGGGGATGCCCAAATCGGACGGGTTTTGCCTGGGAGAAGCTAGCAGAGGGACTATGGCGGAGAGGGACCATACGAGAACTAGACGAGAATGTGTGATGGAGAAAGGGGCAGCGACTATTCTCATTCCATTGCAAGAGACAGCGTAGTTAGTGATGGCAAGCATGCGGGGAAGATACTAACTATAGATCGATAGATGGATAGTGCTGCAATGCAACAAGAAAGATGCTTTTGTTTAGGCGTACGTTAATCGCATAGGGATTGCATGCGAAGCATTATAATAATAAGCTCCTAATGATGGGGATTAACAACCTAGCAAAAAGGGCAATTGTTCTAGCCAGCGCAAGTACGAGCAAGCCCATTAATTAATGGAACAATTGTACCCCTGCTAAGCAGAGATGCTACCCTCCATCTACATTCATTCATTCTGTGTACATTCCACCATCAGAGAAGATGCTATGAGTTTACAACAGCGAAGGAGGTAATCTCTTCTATTACAGCAGAAGCTCGACTTACACTTACAGGGACACGAACAGGGACGAACTCAACTTACAGGGACAGCAACGAACCAAGAAAGGTGCCGCTTTTGAGATCGGATAACCTAATTAACTCCTAATTTACCCGCTTCATCCGATCCCAAGAGCATCCTTCTTCCTCAAGGTTAATTTCTTACTTACTACTAGCTCGATCGGAACCCTAAATTAACGAAATGGAATGGAATGATCGCTGAAAGCTACTTATTTTTTTCTTCTTCTTCTTTCTCTCCGCCGCCCCGCCGCTTATTGTTTTCTCCCTTGATGACGACTAGTTTAGGCGGACTGCGGCGACGAGGTTCCGTTCACTTGGTGGACGGCGGTGTAGACGGGGGTGGGGGTGACGGCGGAGGTGGCGGTGCCGTTCATGTTGAAGCCGCTGGCGGTGGGGGCTGGGGAGCTGTGGGTGACGGACGGTGCGAATGGCGCTGGCGGCGGCGGTGCCTGCGCGCCGGGGGCGGGCGCGATGTGGTGGAATGGCCCGGCCGCGGCGGGGGCGGTCGGGGTTGTGGCGGCGGAGGACGCGGCGGTCGCGGAGGCGCTGCGGCGGGCGCTGTGGCCGCCCAGGTAGTTGTGCTTGTTGTTGTGCATCCACACCTTGAACACGCCCTTGCTCACCCCGATGTCGCGGCACCACTCGTCCACGATGGCCTCGTCGCGCTTCTGCAGCCGCCACCCGAGCCGCTCCGACAGCTCCTGCATCCGCTGCTTCTGCTGCGCGGTGAACTTGGTGCGGAACCGCTTCCGAGCCGCCGCGGCCGTCGCGCCCCCCACGTGGGCCGGCGGGGCGGTCGCCGGCGAGGCCTGGACGGGGAGCCTCTGGCCCTGCGCCTGCACGTGCGCCCCCGGCGGTGGCGCGCTGGAGTTCAGGGAGAGCAGCATGTGTGGCTGCTGCTGCTGATGCGACGGCGGCGGGGAGAAGTAGGCCGGAGGCTGCTGCGACACCGGCGCCGGCACGCGCGCCGGTTGAGCCTGCAGCAGCTGAGGCGGGGAGACGGACCGCTCGTCGTCGTACCCGGACCCCGAGCCGTCGGAGTCGGACTCGGAGTCGTCGTCGTCGTCGCCGTCGGCCGCCGGGAGCCGGACCTCGGGCGTCTCCTCCCCGCGTCGCGGCGGGGCGTGCTGCACCTGCACAACGCCCCCCGACACGGGCGGCGCCGGCAGTCGCGCCACCTGTTGCTGCGCCGGCGCCGGCGGCGCCTGCTCCTCCTCCTCCACCATCACGCGGCGGTGGAAGTTGCGGTGGCAGCCGCAGGCGACGCAGGTGAAGGAGGCCGGGTCGGCGGGGTTGAGCTGCGGCGCCGGCAAGAACTCGCCGCAGCCGTCCACGGCGTGCGCGCCCATGCACGCCGCGTGGTTCCGGAGGCACTCCCGGTAGCTGGGCACCACCACCACGGCGCCCACTCCGACGGCCGCTGCCGCCTGCCGCGCCCTCTTCACAGACCCGTTTCCGGGGAACATGGCCGGGGCGTGCTTGACGTCCATGGCCTCCATGCCGCGCGCCTGAGAGGTCCCTGTCTAGCTTGACAAAGATTACCACTAGTGCCTAAGCCTGGGCTTAAGGCACGACACACTCACACAGGACGGGGAAGGGTCAAGGGAGGTAGAGAAGGAAAACTACAGGTAAGGATGTGAAGCGAAGGCGGGGAGACAAGAGCTTAAAAAGGCCGTCGCCGGAGAGACGCTGACGCTCGGAGACAAGCGAAATAACTCATTAGCCCATGTAATTAGTGAGTACATAGACCAGAAATATTTCTGCGAGATCTTGGAGATAGATAGAGATCAATGACGGACGACGCACTGTATTGAATCAGTTGCAGCTGTATCCTGCCTGCGTCACGGAGTAGAGGAGTAAGCATGCACGGACCGCTGATCAAGAATCAAACACACACGCCGGCCCCGGATGGGCGGCCGTTTTTGTTTGACCTCCCACATCTTCGACCTGTCATTTACATCATCACATAGTAGATCACGCGACACGTGTAAACCACTGCTTTACATTTGTCCACCCTGTATATTTGGCAATCACTTACCATGGAGTAAATCGTTCTTGATTCATTCCTTAGTTTGAGCTGTCCAATATGAGTCATTAATTGGGTACAACTAGTAAACCTATACTGCTAAATTTACCCACTGTCACCAACCATACAACACACTTCGAAACCATAATGCAGTTTTCTCTTCCACAATGTAAGTTTTCATATAGGTGTGTGTGCTCAGAAAAGCAAATATGTAAACCAATCTTATCAAAAGTTACCAACCAATATAAGAGCATCTCGAGCCGCGTCCCAACAAGTGATTTTGGACGCGCCGGAAAAAAAAACGTTTCCGGCCGCGTCTTCCAAAGCCCCATTTTGTCCGGCGTGTCCAATACGGTGTCCGGCGCCCAACGAAAAGCGAGGGGAAGAGACGCGGGCCTGACGCGTCAACGGCACAGGAAAAATTTGTCACTCTCTTCTGCCACATCGCGCCTCTCCCGCCGCGCATTTCTGCCCTCCCGTCGTCGCTACTCTGTTCCTCCCGCCGCCGCTACCCTCTCCCCCTTCCATGGTGCCGCCGACAGCCCCCCCAAAAAAATGGCCAAGAAAGCGACCAAGAAGACGCCGGGCAATGACACGAAAGGGGCGAAGGCGCCCTTCGCGAAGCCGCGGAAGGCGCCGGCTCTGAAGAAGAAGCCGGAGCGCTAGACCAAAGATTAGTGGCATCAAGACTGTATGCGCCGGAAGATGTCGACGGTGGAGCGGAAGGGACGGAGGGCGGCGCAGCTGGAGAAGAAGGTGTTGGCAGCGCGCGCGCGCACCAGCACGCGTTGGCCGGGTATATCGCTGCCACCAACGCGAGCCCATGGAGTACGTCGGCGCCGGTGTACATTCTGGGAGTGGTCTCTCTGTCCACATCCGGGTTCTACAACGACGGCCCCTCTGCCACTCCCGGGTGCGTGACGCCGAACTTGTTGTTGCACTACCAGGATACGCTATCGCATGGCGGCTTCAACCCCAACGACGTCTTCTCCCCAGCGCGAGCCAGGACCTGGTACGGACGACGCCCCGTTCACTGGCCGCAGGGGCCCGCTCAGATTTGAGGGCGCGGTGCTGAGGACGAGGAGGAGGAGGGGGAGGGGGTGGACGAGGACGAGGACGAAGATGGCGGCGATGAAGAGGACGACGAGGACGCGGGTGCCGCAGAGGATGCCGATGATTTCGTGGAGGTTGACGCGGCCAGCGTGTGGGAGAACAAGAAGAAGGCGTCGGGCACACAAGGCCCCATGATGAGGACATCCCTACCACACTACCACCTTTGTCATTACCAAATGAAGATGAACCTGTTGTGAAGCTCAAGTCCAATGAAGTTCAGATTGGACCGGGCGGCAGACCGGATCCACTCCGGCACCGACCGGGCGCTACGCTGACTGCAACCGGGCGGGTTACTGTGCCACAATTCTAGAGCCCGGTTGTCACCCGGTCCCTAGCCCGGTTTGAACCGGCCAGCCCGGTCCTAGGCCCGGTCGACCGGCCCCCAGACTGGCCGTGTCCGAGTCTGTCTCGACCAGATCTATTCTGGGTCGGTTATTCTTGTATCTTTTCGACCAGAAGTCGTCCCGGACGCCTATATAAGTGCCCAGGACGCCCCCCTAGCTGCTTGAGACCACGTTTAAGATAAACCCTAGTTCTTAGTTGTTTGCTTTAGCAAAACTATTGAATCCCTACACCATATTGCTTGTTATTGTGTAGATCTAAAAGTCTTGTGTGATCTGTTGTTCCATTGGGAATTAGTAGATTGCAACTTACCGCTTCGTGGTCGGCGGCTACGTGCGCAAGTGTGTGGAGTTGCGAATATCTTGCAGGGTTGAGAGCTGTTGCATTGGCGACAGGGACCAATCGAGAGATCTCGTTGCGTCATACAAGTTATCATCCACTTCATCAAGTTACCTCCGCTGCAATCACCCCGTGATCATCATCACCACCGTTGCTTACTGAGAAGATCGGGCCACCCCTTATCAACCCAAGTGGACGGTTCTGGAGGATCAATGTCTCTGCGAGTCGTGGTCGACGGTGAGCCATGACTCCATCATCGGCTCCAACCAAAAATACGAGAAGTATTGGGCGAGGAGTTCGATGACTGCAAGCTAATCAACATCGACTACAACAAAGTGACAATGAAGAGGAGCCAAAAGGCAATGTCGACGCGATGGGCCATCATCCAGGCATCGGTGAACATGTTCCATGGGTTCCATCACGAGGTCGAGACCAGAGGCGACATCGGCATCGATGTCAGCGGCGTGGTACGACTCTTTCTTAGCTAATCTATAGCGCCTACATTTTGTTCGACGATCTGTGATTGTGTTTCCTGTTGTTAGTTCGACAAGGCCATGGATATGTACCGGAAGAACTCGAATGGGAAGTCGTTGATACGTCTCAAACTTATCTATAAATTTTGATGCTCCATGCTTGTTTTACACAAACTCATATATGTGCACTTCATTGCACTTTTACATGATTTCCGGCACTAACCTATTAAGAAGATACCATAGTGCCAGTTTCCCGTTTTCTGCTGTTTTTGTATTCTAGAAAAGTTGTACAGGAAATATTCTCGAAATTTGATGAAACAAAAGCCGAATCAATATTTTACCGAAACGAAGACGAAGTCCAGAGGGGGGTCGAAGAGGCACCACAGGACGGCCAGACTACCCCATGGCGCGGACTGGGCCTGACCCGCACCTAGGTGTGGTGTGGGCCCCCCAGGCATCCCGCCGACCTAAATCCTCTGCCTATTTATACATCTTCTCGGGAAAATCATGTATACCTGAGCCTCCATCCACGAAAAGTTCCGTCGCGGCCGCCATCGCAGAACCCATCTCGTGGGGTTCTGAAGCTCTTCCCGGCACCCTGCTGGAGGAGGAAATCATTGCCGGAGGCACTACTAGGAAAAGGCCTACCGCCGGCGAACCTAAAAGGCCCATTGCCGGCGCACCACGAGCCCGCCGGTGCGAACGCGCCGGTGATAAATGGCCACTGCCGGCGCACCAGGTAGTGCGCCGGCGATATGTCGCCCATCACGGCGCACCACCCAAGCTTCGCCGGCAAAGCGAAATTCCACCGGCGCACGTGCAGCTGCGCCGGCAGTAGGTCTTCCAGCACTGGCGCATGCCACGTGCGCCGGTAGTAGGGCATTTAGGTGCGCCGGTAATTATATTCGAAAATTCATTTTACAGCTTTTTTTCTAGCATATTACAATACATATTTGACAGCAGTATATATTTACAACGCAGTTCATATTTAGACAGCATTACATGCAATATGAGAAGCACATAGAGAGCCAAGTTTCATTTCGGTATCAATACACAATTACGCAAGTCTCGTTCCGGAATGTGTTGATTCATACAACACATGTGCATATGCAACACCGAACGACGAAGTTTCACAAAGTTAGAAGTCTCGGTACATAGTCGTCACAAGTATCGTCATACACCTCACAATGTAGGTCCTAACCTAAACTACAATCACATAGAAGATGACCAACATGGTCATGATGACCATCATCACGAAGGCCATGGTCTTCATCCGGTTCCTCCTCATGTCCCTCATCTCTCCCGCTAGATAACGGGCGTATCTTCCTTCCGCCTCCACCCTAGTGGGGTATCCCTTGTAGTTGTTGCCGCTGAAACGGTGCACCTGTCTCCGACAGTCCTCCCAGTCGTCGTAGACTCCAGGAACCCTCCCCTTGTACACGACATATGTCGTCGGCATCTCCATTCACAAGACAAGTAAAACGTTAGTACCAATGCAATGAACAAGTGCCAACTTAAATAAGAGACAAGTAGTATGAACTAAATAGCATGTGCCTCATACTTTGTTGGTCGAAATAAATAATAACATACAGGGATGGGGTCAGTGAGGCTAGGTAGGATGCACAATAGATTGATATTTGTGGCCATCACACCAAGCCTCACTAGCCCCACCCCGGAGTGTACAAGTGACCGAACATTTTAATCATCGGCCAATGCAATTAAGAAGTGCGAACTCAAATAGAAGACAAGTAGTACGAATTAAATAGCGTGCCTCATACTTTGTCGGTCGAAACAAATATTAACATCCAGGGATGGAGTCAGTGAGGCTAGGTAGGATGCACAATAGATTGATACTTGTGGCCGTCGCACCAAGGCTCACTGGCTCCACCCCCGAGTGTACGAGTGACCGAACATTCTAATCATCGGCGAACTCCAAATACGAGGCAAGTAGTGGTCGAGTAAATGCAAATAATTATTAAGCTATGTACGCCATAATCTTGAAATATATAGCAAAGTAAATGAAACTATAGACACATGTTCACATGCACATTCATACAACTAAATAAAAGCAACTAGTCGATTCTATGGGAATATATAGCAATTATTACAGTACGGAAGTTCAAGGACATATCGTTCAAGCTTTAACAAGTGTTCCCGTCGTAGGATCAGGTTGTACGCCTAGGGGGGAATGGACGGCAGCCCTCAAGCGAGTTGAACGGCCTCTCATCACGCGACATCTCCAAGCGGAGTTCTATCTCGTCATTAGGTGGTAGACCGTAGCCGTAGAAGAACTCGCCAGACCTATTGTTGACATCCTGCAGGATTATCGTGCAAATGAACTGCTGGATGCGACCCCAGTTCTTTCTAATCTCTCTATCAGGGACATCCGCCATGTTTGCGAACCTGTTTCTGAGATTCTCTGGCAGCAACATGTCATCTGCGTACTTTATGTACTCCTGCATCTGAAGGATGGCGTACCACGCGTCCATCCCATTGTCGGGCGTCGACTGCCTGAGGCAGGGGAAGTTGATTGTGTGGGTTAAGACCAAGCCTCCTCGGGATTTCCTCTCTACTTTGAGGGGGCCTGCCTTGTTGGCGAAGCCGGTGAGAGCATCATTGAGAAGGGCCTTGATGTGGGTGTAGTCTTTCTTGTGGTCCCTACCCGAGTCGAGATAGACTGCATGCGAGTGTTGCGGGTGCACGACGATGAGGGTGCAGAACTTATCTCTGCGGAAAACACACGGATTAACCTTTGGAAATGCAAATGGAGATATAGGATAGATTGGTAATGGGGGACTAGCGAGTGATTACTTACTCGGGGAAGTAAGGGATGAGAATGGCGCCCTTTTTAATGTTCGCCAGCATGAAATCCTCGACCTGCTGGGTGGCAATCGCCCGATCCCCAGCGTTGCAGATGATGCTCTCCCGCATATAGAAGGGGTCCATTATCGCGATGGTCGGCATCTCCTCCTTAACAACTGCGGGCGAGACAAGCTAAGAGCAACTAGGCGAACCACACTAAAGTGGAGCGCTTGCATGCGATAGATGCTGAAGATGTCGTTGAACCGGATGAAGCACAAGTCCGCGGGGTACTTCTCGACGAAGTTCATGCCAGTTGGCACCTTCGCCACCAAGAGAGGGTAACCAGGATCTTTTGATTTGAGAAGAAGGTTCTCCACATGCAAGACAGTCTCATGCAAGCTCCTCATATCCGGGGTGAGTTTCTTCACGACATGCTCCGGCAGCATCGGTTGACCCAAGTGATGCAGAGGTCGCCAATTGTTTGGCAACTTGTCAAGGAGTGGGACCTTGTCCTTGGATTTGGCCGCCGCCGCCTTGTCTTGGGCGTCCTTCTTATTTGCCCTCTTCCTCTTCTTGGGTTGTAGTGCTGGACCATCCATCGCCGTAGTGGCCGTAGCACGGAGTGTGTTTGGGCTCAACATATTTTTGACGGCGGCGGTGGCGACCTCCTCAGGATTTACCTCCTCAGCCGTTCTTGAGAATCGAACAGCTTCTTGGAGCACACATATTTCAAGCCCGGCGCATCCTCATGGACAACTTGTGAAGACGTAGGAATATCCCATTGGAAGTTGTCACGTTCGTATTCCTCGGCCTCTGGCGCAGCTGGCTGTTGTGGTGGGCGCTGACCTCCGGCGCAGCCGGCCGTTTCCGGTGGGGCGATGACCACGGGCGCCGCTGGCTGTCGTGGAGGGACGCTGCCATGTGGCGCCGCAAGGTGCTTGTCTTTGCTTGCCGTCGACCCCGAGTAGGTGTTGATCCGAATTAGGGTCTTCGGCCATAGCAGTACCCAACCCTTCAGTGAGGCCAGATTCAACGGGCTATCGTCATCGGCACCATGCGGTTGATTAGGAGGAAACAAATCCTCATAGCCCGGTAACGCCCGATCCACTTCAACCCGGTAAACGTCATCCGCCATATCTCGTGTGTGCCACTTCTTATCCAGGGGCCGAAGGATGGACCCCCTCGCGACGTCTTTGAGTTCGTCGTTTACTCTCATCAAGAAGGTGCATGGCGTCGAGAGCGCCTGCGAGAACATGTGTATGGCGTTAGAGAGAGGGCAAGGATGACGAAACTAATATATTAACTTGATGTACACATTAGTTAATTACCGTGAGGGCGTTGAGCTCGGCTAATGTCGACGGGCCAGCACATGCGGCGGCGGGCGTGCAAGTGACGGAGGGGCTGCTACCCGGCATGGACGGTGAATCCTAGCACCGCCGACATTGCCGGCGGCCGGAGGAGTCTCCATTATAACATTGTCATTGCCGGCGGACGGCGGCACCATCGAGTTGCTGCCGTTGAAGCTAACCACTTGCATTTTCGGGGGGGGGGGGCTTGTTTGCCACCCTCATACCACGCTTGTAGAGCGTTAAAATCTGCTTGGACTGAAGCGGCGACTTCAGCTTTGACTTCAGGTACGAGTGTAGCTTTGAGTTGCGGTACCAGTTGCGGTACCAAACCAGCTTGGACTTGGGCTAGGATTGACTCCCTCATTTCCTCCGCCTCCCGCTGCTTCCTCTCATTACGCGCATTTTTATCGGCTGCAGACGACAAGCCATAGTGACCATGCTTGTAGCCTGTACCGGCGCCAGCCACACGGCCTCTATGCGGCCTTCTCGTCGGTGAATGCTCATTTACGATGTTTAGCGCCCGTACGAGAGGCTTGTGCCATGCTACCCTGCCCGTCGACGCCTGGGACGAGGAGCCTTCGTCACCTTGAGAAAGTCTTTGTCTTTCTTCTTCCTGCGGAAGAAACGCGAACCATTTAGAAATGTTGCTACTATTATATGAACGATACTTGATCTAATTAAACCGGTAAATTGCTTACCAGTTTTTTCTCCAACGCCAGGACCTTCTGGTCGTTCGTGAACCAAATTATGTCGGTTACGACCTTCGGGTCCGTGACAAGTTCCCCGGTTAGTTTCTTCTTATGGTACCGGGACCTGATGAATCTTCTTTCAAGCGGGTCCTTGTACTTGAGCCAGGGGTTCTCAATGCCGGCATTTACATACGCCTCGTCCTCCTTCGCCCAATAGGGCTCCTTTCCCTCGTACCCACGGCTCCCAAGGTTGTGGTTGCCGATGTTAAGCTCCCGCATTTCCTTCCCCCACAACTTGCGATTCTTGGTTGCTTGTAGCTCTTCATTGGCCACAAAAGCATCAAAGTCCGCCTGGGTGACATGCGGAAAGGCGGAGTGGACCTCTTCGAAACCTTTGCCCTCAGCAATCAGCTTCCGCACTATGTACTTATAGCTGCTGAGGTGTTTGGTGAACTTCAGGAGGGCTTGTGAGTTCACAATGTTGTTGGTTTGATGACTGGAGGCGTAGTCGCCTAGGAACTTGTATCGTGCGTGCAACCTCGCAATGAGCTGGGCTCGCAAAGGCGCTTTGCTCTCAGCTCGGAGGTCCATCTCGTTGAGATTGACGACCTCTCGGAGGATACATGCCAGTTGGTTGCCGTACCCCTTGGCAACATCCTTAGGCTCCACCGGCAAACCACTGGCGGGGTCCACCTCTTTGACTGTGTCTCCGCGGTGCCGACCGTGTTTTGGCGCCTTGCCTTCCGCGGCCTCTTGGCTCCACTTGTCCCGGTGCCACTACTCCCGGCGGCGCCGCTAGGATCGTCGCCGCTTGTCTCGCCGCCACCCGGCGGCGCGGTTGCCTCATCGCCGCTAGGCTCGTAGGTACTACCCCCGGCGGCGCCGCTTGCCTCGTTGCCGCTCGGCTCGTCGGCACTACCCCCGGCGGCATCCTCCATCTCATGGTCCTCGTCGCCGCCAACACCAGCGGCCTCGGCATCCTCCTCCGTCCTAAAGAAGTGCCTATTGTAGTGCTCCTCTAACTCTTCTTGAGACGACATGGTGGCTTGCACTAATAGAAGATGAAAAAGAGTTAGAATTCACGGAAAAATTCGGCATGACCTTTGCTAAAAATTGGTCATGCCGAGTGCTAGAATTGCCGAACGGAAATGAATCGACATTCCGGCACTCAATAGCAACTCAATCCCCGTAATGTAAATGCAAACATATAAATGCCATAACCATAACCATAACCATCTCCATAACCATGCCATCACCATAACCATCACCATATAAATTACAGTAGCATTTCAGCATATACATTACAGTGGCATTTTACATCAGCATAAAAATAACACTTGACAGCATCCATTTAAAACCAGAAAAGGAAATATTTGCAACTTAACACTTTAAATCCCATTACTGCTAGCATAGCAGTAGCTAGCAACTTAGCATTACTGCTTATTTACATAAACAAATGAAATATTTGCAACTTAACACTTTAAATCCCTGGCACCTATTGAGAACCTTGCATACTAGCTACTGCTAGTAAACCCCTGGATCGATAGCATGCATTACGTAGCATTACGGTAGCTACGACTATGTTCTCTCGTATTATTTAGCATTTTACACCATAACCAGAATTCAAACACTAAAATAAAAACCAGAATTCAAACAAGAAAATAAAAACCAGAATTCAAACCATCTTTAGCATTTTACACCATAACCATTTTACATCAACATAGAGAGCTTGTACCCACTTATACAAAATACACTAGGTACCTTATCATTTTGTTTTAAATGAACCAGATAAGGAACATAGCACCAATTTTCATTTTCTTTTAAATGAACCAGAGAAGATCATGTGTCATTTCTCATTTGTGGATTAACCACTATTAACTAAACCAACAGCAATTAACCACTTTAGTCTCTGCCAATTTCACCTGACACAACCTAAGCATCATTGAACTAAATCAGTGACAACCTAAGCATCATTGAACTAAATCAGTGATAAATCAAGCATGCCTTTCATCATCCTGGATTCCTAAATTGCAAAAGAGCAACATGTTGATTCACCTGACACAATCACTAAGTAAATAACTAGCAGGTTGTTTTTCTACAAATATTCTGGCCATGATTGTTCCTATACATATTTGATTAACCAACTAAATCAACCAGTAGGAGTAGTATGACCATTTTTTCATCATTTTTTTAAATGAACCAGAGAATGTACTGCTACTGCTACTGCAGAGAGGGGAATTCAGCATTTTTGCATGACCATGAGCATGCAACACCTACACTGCCAGCAATTCATTCTCTAGGTACTGCAAGCATAAAAAAACTAATTTAGCTAAATGAACCAGAGAATTGCTAACATAATATCATCATTTCATTTAAACTTGCTACTGCATTTTCATTTTCGTAGTAGCGACTTCAAACAACCAAAGTGAGCATGCATGAGCATTTTGAACATGAGCAAGCAATTTTGCATTTCATTCATGTTATGAGCATGAGCATGCAATAGAACCAAAGGAGCCCAGTAGCATTCTTTCTTTTTTGATTCAGAGAATAAATGTAGTAGCATAAGCATTGCATTTTGCATTTCATTTTAAAATTGGTTTAGTTTCAAACTAGAGAGCTTAATTGTTACTATAATTTATATGCATTGCATTTTGCATTGCATTTTGCATTTCATTTTCACATTTAAAACAATGAATTGAACCAGAAGAAGTCATAGGGCATCTAGCAAAACCATTTTCATTTTCATTTTCATTTAATGAAGAACTAACATACTGCTTATTGTCTAGTTTTTATTTTCATCATAAACCATAGCATAAAAACACCCTACTACTATAGCTACTCCTAAACTAAATGAACCAGAGAACCATGTACATCATTTTCATTTTGTTTTAAATGAAACATAGAATGAATTGAACCCTAAAGTGTTCATTTCATCATTTTTTAAATGAACCAGAGAGAATAATTGCTATATCAACCAGCCAACATCTATAGAATTTATAGAATTTAAATGAACCAAAGAGCATTGTCATAGAAGGCACTACATTTATAGAATTTGCAAGAACTAGCACCAATTTGCAAGAATTAGCATTACAATTTGCAAGAATTTGCAAGAACTGGGCGCGCGGGGCAATTTGCAAGAACTGGGCGCGCGGGGCAATTTGCAAGAATTAGCAAGAATTTGCAACAAGAGGGAGGGGAAGAGGGAAGGGGAGAGGATGCTTACCGTGGCTGGCGCGCGGGGCAGGTGGTGGGGGCTGGTGGAGGGGACGGTGAGGACGGTGGCGCCGACGTCCCCGACCTGCTCCTCTCGGCGACTGCTCCTCTCGGCGATGGTGGCACGCGCGTGACTGCTCCTCCTCTTGGTGACGCCCTGCTCCTCCTCGCGGCGGCGTTCTCCTCCTCTCGGCGGCGCGGAACGGGGGCGGGTGCAGGGCGGCGGCACGGTAGCTAGGGTTGGTTTGGGAATGGGGAAGAAGGAGAAAGGAGAGTCGCGTGGCGGTTAAGTCCTAGGTATAGCCGGACCACCTTATTGCCGGCGCACCACTTGTTTCGTTCGCCGGGGACAATTATACCCCCGGCGAACCAAATAGGTGGTGCGCCGGCAATAAGATGGGTCCGGCTATACCTGGGACTTGTCACCCAGCCCTGGCTAGCCATTTACTTTTCTTTTTTTATTTTCTTTTTCTTCATTTCTTTATTTCTTTTCACTTTCTTTGATGTTTCTTTTCTTTTCCCCCAAGTCATATACAAAAATGAGTTATGCATTACAAAAAATATGAGTTATGCATTGCAAAAAATATTAGTTATACATGTTGACCAACACAATATTAATTAGTCATACATAAAATATTGGCCATGACCATATGAGTAGTTATGAATTACATAAAATATGAGTTATAGATTGCAAATAAAGTTTTACATCATCGATTGAGAAGAGTGTTTCGCTTTCTTCTTGCTTTTCTTGCTCGTCGTTGAATAATTTAGCCCCGTGTCGTGACTTCTTCTTTTGAAGGGTCGACCTGACCTCGGTAGCGTGGTCCTGCTTCTTCTTGTGGTGTATGTTGTGTCTTCGTCCTCGGATTCTTCCATCATTGGGTCTCCGACTTGTCCTTCGAAGTCTTCCTCGTTGGCGACTCCATCCATTCCGACGATGGTCCTCTTGCCTCTCCTCACGATAACACGGCTAGGCCTGGATGGGTCGATTATGAAGAAGCATTGGTGCACGTGTTCTGCCAGTACCCATGGCTCATTCTGCGCGGTGGCGTTCGTGGACTTTGATTTGTTGGCTTCGGGTAGAAACATGGTGGTGAAATACCGGTCTTCTTTTCTGACGCTCTTAGCCCATCTGATACGGAACATCGGCACTTTCTCCCCAGCGTAGCTAAGCTCCCAGATTTCCTCGATTCTTCCGTAGTATCTAGTCTTTACGTCACCCGTCCAGGAATCCATCGTTACCCCTGAGTTCTGGTAAACACTGTTCTTGTCTTTTTCTTCCGTGTAGAATGTGTACCCGTTGATATCGTATGCTTGGTAAGTCATGATGTTGGGCGCGGGGCCATGTGACAAGGCCAATACTAGTTTATCCTTGTCAGAATCCATTGGTGGGGGATTAGCATCAATGTGGTCTTTGAACCAGCGCGCGAAAGAGGAGTTGTGCTCTCTGTATATTTCTGCTTCCGTCATCATCGGCTTGCCACTGTTCTCTATCATGGTTTTGTGCTCTTTCAACCAAGGATCGATCAAGTCAATGTGTTGTAGCGCTGCTAAGTTGGCCCTGTCAAAGTCGGAACTCCGACCAGACATGTGCACGTGCAGTTCCTTCCTTCCATTTTTGTGGCCTACTCCCTCGAACCTGCGGAGGTGCTTGTTTTGAGGCAAACCAACAGGGTCCTCGATGTCTAGATAATTCGTGCAGAAAGAGATGCACTCTTCGGTGAGCCAGCCCTGTACGATGCTTCCATCCGGATGTGACCTGTTACGAACGTATCCTTTAATGACCCCATTCATTCTTTCAAACGGCATCATGTTGTGTAAGAATGCCGGCCCTAGACTGACGATATCATCCATGATATGGACCAACAGATGGACCATCACGTCAAAGAATGCAGGCGGGAAGTACATCTCCATCTCACATAGGATCACCACGATCTCTTCCTGGAGCCTTGCGAGTTTCTTCACGCTTATCGACTTCCGAGTTATGACGTCGAAGAAGTTATAGAGCCCAGTCAGCGCTGCACGGACATGGTCATCCATTATACCTCGGATTGCAACCGGAAGAATCTGCGTCATCATCACGTGATGCTCATGAGACTTCATGCCGCTGAAGTTTCGTTTCTTGGGGTCCATGTATCTGCTTATTAGCCCGGAGTAACCGAAGGGCACTCTGACTCCTACAAGGCAATTGAAAAATTGATCGACCTCGGCCAGACTAAAAGTGAAGCAGGAGGGGGGACAGTAATAGTCTGGCTGCTTAATCATTTTGCGCTTCTGACCGCCGTCCGCCTCCTCCTCCGACTGTCCCTCTTGGGCCGGCGGGATCTGAAGCTCTTCCCTGATGCCCAAAACTTTCAGGTCCTGTCTTGCTTTCGGCCCATCTTTGGTCCGGTCCGGCATGTTGAGAAGAGTGCCAAGCAAGCTCTCGCACACGTTCTTTGTAATATGCATGACATCAAGGCAGTGAGGTGTATCGAGAATTTTCCAAAGACGGCAAGTCCCAAAACACGGACCTCCTTTTCCATACACCAATGAGCGGCGTCGTTTCCTTTTTCTTCTTCTTCTCTCCAGGCTTTTGACGAATCTTTCCCGGCGCAGGGCACTCCTTCCAACCTTTCAGTAATGTATCGATCTCTTCGCCGCTCTTCTTACGTGGAGGTCCTCGGGGTTCATTTGTACCATCGAACAGATCTCCACGCTTTCTCCACGGGTCAGTTTTACGTAGCCACCTTCGATGCCCCATGTAAACTGTTTTCGAAGAGCCGGGATCCTTACCAAGCTGCAAAAACATCGTCTCTTCCATGCACCTGACACATGCCTTGTGTCCATGGCACACCGGGCACGAAATGTAACCGTATCCGAGGTAGTCCTGCACCGTCGTGATCAACGCGGCTCTCAAAGGGAAATATTCTTCCGCGACGGCGTCCCATGTATCTACCCCTTCCTCCGCCCACAACGTTTCAAGCTCCTCCTTTAATAGTTCGAGATACATGTTGATATCGTTTCCTGGCTGTGTTGGCCCGTGAAATAGCATACTCTTAGGTATGTACTTGGTCTTCATGCCCAGCCAGGGCGGGAGGTTGTAGATCCATACCAACGCGGGCCCTGTGCGCTGTGTGCTGCTCGGGTTTCCGAACGGATTGACTCCGGCCGCGCGCGCACCCACCCGGATGTTTCGGGATCTGCCCCAAAACTTCCGAATTCATTGTCTAATGCTTTCCACCGGCTTGCATCCGAAGGGTGCGTCAGCACTGGGTGCTCAATCCGCTCTTTATCATTCAACACTGCCTCCTTTCTTTCTGCGTGCCAGCGCATGAGCTTTGCTTCCTTGCGGTCCGCGTAGAACCGTTGAAGCCGGGGGGCGAGCGGGAAGTACCACACAACTTTCCGAGAAGCTTTCTTCTTCCCTTTCTTGTACCGTTCAGCTTCACACACAGGACATTTGGTCTTGTCCATGTGCTCCTTGCGATACATGATACAGTCGTTGATGCAGGCGTGATACTTTTCGTGGGGTAAGTCAAGAGGGCACGTGATTCTCTTGGCCTCGGCTAGACTACCAGGACACGTGTTCCCGGCAGGAAGGAGATCTTTCACGTATTCCAGGATGTCGTCGACGCTTGTGTCCGTCCATCCGTGTTTCGCCTTCATCCGCAAGACATCGAGAGCTACTCTCAAGCGAGACTCCCCCAACCCGCGACCTGAGTCGTACAACGGAGTATTCGAGTCTATCTCGAGTTGCTCAAGCTTTGATTTCCGCTTGGCGCCTTTCATCTTTTCGAGAAGCAGATCTTGAAGATGAGGGTCCCGCACGACTGAAGCTAGCGGCACCTCTTCGTCGTCGTCAAGGTTATTGTCGTCGTCAAGGTTATTGTCGTCGTCAAGGTTATCGTCCTGTGCAACAAACTCTTCATCATCATCAATATCATGATGCCCTCCTTCTTGCCGGCCATTTTTACCACCTGCCGCCGTCGCCCCATTGACCTCCGCGCCATCATCACTCATCCATTGAGTGTGTCCATGCATGAAACCATTAGTGAGCAGGTGCCCCTGCAATTTGCCTGAATACGGGTCAAACCATTTCCCTCGTTTGCATCTCCGGCACAGACACAATACCTCCGTGCGGTTATTTTCATACATGTCGATGATCGCGTGTTTCAGATATCTCATCACGATGCTTTCACTCATCTCGATAACCATTATTGCCTGCATGGTAAGATTACATAATTCATTAGAACCATGCATCCGTCGGTAGTTTTCACGGAAAATTTCGGCATGACCTTCCTACACGGTAGGACATAGGAGCGCCAGAAATGTGCCGAAACGGAAACTTAAAGAATCAACATTTCGGCGCAACGTTGGCAACTCATTTTCAACGCCAACACACACAAGCACAAGCACAACATATATATATGCCACACACGAGAGCTTTGCTTCAAATGTCCAACATAAGTCGATTTCATTCCTCAATTTGTTCATTAATCACCTATTTGTTTGATATATTCGTCAACGAGATCGAGACGTCGCGCCGCTACCACGGCGTATGGAAGCCAACTTTCTAGATCTAGATCTAGATTGAGCGGTCAATGCGTGATAGATAGATCTAGATCTACATAGGGATGTGGGAGATGCATGTAGGAAGGGAAGAGTTGCTCAAAAAATATGATTTTGTTTGGTCAAATTGGCTAAAGTTGGGGTAGAAATGGGCAAAAATTAGGTGGGTTGGGAGAAGGGTTGGGTTGTGTGGATGAGGAGTGAGTGTAGTGGCTTGTGAGTGCTGGTTGGTGGCTGTAATAAGTCCCAGGTTACTGCCGGCGCACCAGGACCTGGGTGCGCCGGCAGTGTATAGCCCATCCGGCTATATCTGCTCCAGACCAGGCCCATGAAGCATTGCCGGCGCACCAGCCCAAAAGCGCGCCGGCAATAGAAAATTACCGCCGGCGCGCTCCTGGGCTGGTGCGCCGGCAATGCTTTGTGGGCCTGGCCGAGTTGGGGGGGAGGTGTTGCCAGGAAATAGCGCCGGCGCGTCGTGTCAGCTGGTGCGCCGGCAGTGGGAAGGCATCGCCGGCGCGGCGGTTTTCTGGTGCGCCGGCAACAGGTTCCACCGGCGCATGCCTATGGTGGTGCGCCGGCACCACTTGCCTCCACCTATAGGCTTTTCCTTAGTAGTGAGGCATCTACATTGCCATGCCCGCCTCCGAAGTGATGCGTGAGTAGTTCATCCCTGGACTATGGGTTCATGGCATTAACTAGATGGTTGTCTTCTCCAATGTGTGCTTCATGTATAGATCTTATGAGCTGCCCTACATGATCAAGATCATCTTTATGTAATCCTACATGTTGTGTTTGCTGGTATCCGATGAATATTGTATACTATGTTGAGGTCGATTATATATTCATGTCATATGTTATTTGTGATCTTGCATGTTCTCAGTTGCTAGTAGATACTCTGGCCAAGTAGATGCTTGTGACTTCAAGAAGGGGTATTTATACTCGATAGTAGGTTCATGCATCTAGTAATTTGGGAGAGTGACAGGAACTTCTAAGATTGTATATGTGTTGTTGCTACTAGGGAGAAAACAACTATGTTTTATCCAAGGGTAATTCTGTTGTTTACTTTACACACATTGCTAATTGCGATAATCTGTTGCTTCCAACTTAATACTGAAAGGGGTTCGGACGATAACCAGAAGGTGGATTGTTAGTCATAGACGCAATTGGATTACGATCCATGTATTATGTTGTAATGCCCAATCAAATCTCATAGTAATCATCTTGTCATGTATGGTCGATATTCTATCCATAGCCCAGCCGTAATTTGTTCACCCAACATGCAATTTATCTTTATGGAGAGACACCTCTAGTGAACTGTGGACCCTGGTCCGTTTTCTTTACACTTACAAATTCATCTACTGCAATCCTGTTCTGTTTACTTTCTGCAAGCACTGTTCTTTTTAATTACTGCAAACATCTCTTTCCACTCGATACGTCTAATCCTTTATGTTTAGAAAACCGGTGAGATTGACAACCTCACTAAAATTTGGGGCAAAATACTTTGGTTGTGTTGTGTGCAGGTTCCACGTTGTTGTTGATGCTGGTAGTGCGTCTTGCCACTAGTTAGCTAGCAACACCTTCAGAAGTCACGCCTTTCTCCTACTGGTCGATTAAATCTTGGTTTCGTACTAAGGGAAAACTTGATGCTGTGCTCATCACACCTTCCTCTTAAAGTTTCCCAACCGCTTCCACAATAATTTCCAATAAAATTGTCTGGCGCCATCACTGGACCACCATCAAGATTTTCTGGCGCCGTTTTCGGGAAACTAAAGAAAAGTTACACCACAGAGATTGTCAACTCCCACGACAACTGCACTGCCAACAAAGATTTTATGGCGCCGTTGCTGGGGAGAAAGAGGATTTCTGCAAAGGGAGTCTCTCATCTCCAATCTCTTTACTTTGTTATAGTTTTGCTTAGTATATTTTTATTTTATTTTGTTTGCTTTATTGTATCAAAAACACACAAAAAATAGTTTCTATTGTAGCTGTTATTCCCGTTGCTTAGTTTTAATTTTGCTAAATGTCTATTCCTGTTACTATGTCATCTGAGGAAATGATTTTCACTTTCAAGCAAGGTAGTGAGGAGAGTTTCAAGGAAGCTTGGTCTAGAATTAATAGTTCTTATAATAAAACTGAACCAATAATGACTCTAGGCTTGCTTCTTAGTAGCTTTTGTTATGATCTTATTCTGCGTTATAGATATGCTTTGGAAACAATAGCTGGAGGAGATTTCCTTCAGTGTGATGGAGGTCAAGCTTTTAATGCCATAAAAAGTTGATTGCAACATATAGCTCACCTAGTAATTTTGATTCATTCCTTGTGAGCATTTTTGCTAGATTAAATACTCTTGAGACAAGTACTACTAGATTGAAACAATGTTATAGTATGCTTCGGAAGAAGTATGATCATGTTCCAATAAATTCGGAACCCTCAAGTTGGCTCCCTTCAGTAAAAGTTTATATAGGTGGTAAAAAAAATATGCTCGTTGCGATATTATGTCTGAGTGTTGTCTTATGCCTAGAGATATTTACGAGTCTTTAAATCTATGGGGACTTTCTGATGGAGGAGAAGAAATATCTCTTACCAATAATGTTGTTATATTATCCATTGGAACTGCTGAGGAGTGCAGATTTTTTTTAGGGAGGATGGTATCCACTGATTATCTTGTCATTGAATGTGTAGGAAAAGGACAAATCACGCTTAGGCGATCACTGCTAAAACTCCTTGGAGCAAGGATTGATGTGGGGAAGGTATGATGACTTTCACCTCCTCACCGGGTACTTCTCATTATTTCCCTAAGAAAAGGCGTAAAGGTATGAGGATTAGGCGCAAGGCTCCCACCATTTTTGATCTTAATGCTCCTTCACTTGATAATACTTGATGCTCGCCCTTTTTCTACGCCTAGCATAAAGGCGTTAAAGAAAAGCACTCTTGGGAGATAACCCGTGTTTATTTTCTGTAATTTTTCTTTTGTTGAGTCTTGGAAGTTGTTACCTATGTAATAACCTCTTCTTATCATTTTTATTTCGTCTTTGTGCCAAGAATAGCCTCTAATAGGAAGAAAGTAAGATTTGGGGAAGTTGCTGTCCTGAAAACAGATTATGTGTTGTTACCATAAATATTCGTAAAAATATACATAGCGAAATTTTGAGCTGTTATTTTTTGTGCATATGCCCCAGGTTATTATCTAACTTTCATTAGTTTAGCACTTTTCAAGATAAGCAACATAGGATTTTCGAAAAAATCGATCTTTACCTGCTATCTGTTTTAACAGACTTCTGCACTATTTGCATTTGCCTCTTAAATCTATATATTTTTGAGTTCTTTTGATCAAAGAGCTTTTTGAAAGGTTGCTAAGTATCTAATGCTTTAATAGATATTTGATATATGTTAGTACTGAACCCAAGTGGGTTTGTTTATTTTGATTGTACTAATGCTGCTATTAAGGAATTGTGTGAAGTTTTGTATGAAGGAAGTTTTCAAGTGTAGGGAGACAAGAATGATGTGATGAGATGAAGAATGGACAAAAAAATAAGCTTGGGGATGCCCCTGCACCCCAAGACATATTCAAGAGGTACAAGCGTCAAATCTTGGGGATGCCCAACGCATCCCCTCTTCATCAACAAAGCAACATGTCATCTTTCTATGCGCTATATTTTTATTGCTTCATACGCTATGTGTTGTTCTTGGAGCATCTTTATTTTTGTTTTTAGTTTTGCCCTGTTTTGTTTTCTGTATCATATGTTGTTTCCCCACGCATTTTTTTTTGGAGAAAGACCCGCTCCGTTTTAATTGCATAGAACGCTCTAGTTTTCGCTGTTATTGTTCTGCGAGTGTTCTAGCTTTCTGGTACTGCGTTTAGCTCTTGTTCTTTCACTTGAATTTTATTGAGAGCTTGTTAGTATTATTTATTTATGTATGATTAGCTCTCTGGTCCATAATGTATTTCACCTCTGAGAGTTTTTTCAAATAAGTTGAATGGTGTTGGATACAAGTAAAAAGTTTCATGCCTACAATGATGCAAAAGGAAGCTTGTTTAGACTGTGGCATAGACTTTGGCATGTCATGTGGGATGTTATTCTTGTCATATGCTTAGTATTTATTTTTGTAGCATGACTTGTCTCAAATGGATGAAAGTGCATAATGTGTCGTTGAAAGAATCATGTGTTGTTTCCATCATAAAAGCATAATATTGTGGTATTCTCCTTTGATGCTTTATTGGGTTGACTTGACGCATGTTTACACCATGTTATGACTATAACCAGTCAACTAAAGCCTCTATGATCATTTAGTTTTTGACTTGGTTTGATTGATAATATTTTGTCGCTATGCATGATTATGGTCATTATTGCTCTCTTAGTTGGTCGCTCCCAGTCTTCTGTGCTGAGTATGAACTCTACTCGTGCATCCAACCACCATAAACCAAAGTTTTCCAATTGTGTCCACCATATCTACCTAGTAGCATTATTGTTATTCCAAGTAATTCATCATGTTTTTATTTATCTTCCAAATTAAATTTTGGCATGAGAAAATTAGTCAGTAAAGCTCTCACAAACTTGATGGCACATTTACTTTCTTGCACTTAACAAACTTGATCATTGTGCCTATCTTATGAAGTTTATATGGTTGCAAATTGCGAGTTGGGAGTTAGTAGAACCATGCTTTCATGGGAACACTTTCGACATTGCACTTATATATTAGTTGATGTCATGTTCTTTTGTCTATGGATGCCTAGCGGTGCGAAATAAAATGGAAACTTATAAGTTCATGGAGTTTGTATATGAGTTAGAGAAACACATGGGCCGCTAATCTAAGCCATGCATCATTCATCGTGGAAATTTACAGCTAAGCTGTAGTGAGCATTCTGTGAAGCATTTGCAATAAAAAACTATACCCATAGTACATAAAAAATTGTTGAGATGCTCATTATCTATTTGTCTTGTCATTTTGGCATGGGATTTCTCCTACAAAAGTATCTCCATATCATCGGGCAAGAGGTACCCCGTTGGCGGTTCTCAATGATATATGTATACTTACAATGACAAGAACTTATTTGGGGCCTAAATTGAGTAGCATGTGATTTAGGTACTCGCATTCAAGGGGCATGAGATTTTCAACTTGTGATTTGCAAGCATATAGATCATTTTTTACTCACATTAACTTTAACCATTCAAGATGCTTATGATAGGGGCAATGAGAGCTCAAAGCTAATAAGTACCATACTTTTTGGAAGGTTTATAAAACTTGTGTATCTTGCTTACTCTGTAAAGAGTCTCTCTTTTACTTTTATGTTGAGTCTTCACCTTCTACTTTATGCACCAATTAAGAGAGCATATGTTGTGGGTATACTTCATGGGTGTACGATCGACAGTGCCTAGATCCGGCAAGCCCGGGTGGCCCATAGATGGTGATGTGGCATGTGGCCCATCGGGCGGCCCAGTTGTTGTTGATCCTGAAGGATGAAGTCCAGCCCAGGATAGGGAAGCCGGATCCCAACCGACCTTCGGAGGAAGTCGGATCCGTGGAGGCCCATATGGAACCCGGATCCAGTACGACGTAGATAGGAAGGCGGATCCTTGACGTACACAGCAAGACATTGTACCGTAGTTAGGCCACCTGTAATCCGGCTAGGACTCTCCATGTAAACCCTAGATCCGTGCGCCTTTATAAGCCGGATCTCGGGAGCCCTAGAGGCATAACCACAACTCATTGTAACAATGCAAAAGCGCCCAGATAATTCCAGACAAGCAGCAGTGGGCCATGTCATCGTGCAGGTGTTCCGAAGCTGGGTAAATCGCGTACCACCGTCCCGTGTGCACTCCGCCCTATGGATCCTACTTCTTCTCCCCCTCGTGAGGATCCCTCCTCCGAGGTACCGTCGAATAGGCAACGACAGTTGGCGCCCACCGTGGGGCCAGCGGCGTCTGGAGGCCGGAACCGGGAGGGTTCTGCCATGGGAAGCTACGACGACACCATCGCTGTGGGGCGCGTCCTTTACGCCGGAAACCTTCCGATCGTCCCTCCGGATGAGTGCTGGATACCGGCTAAGACAAACCCCATCAAGCTCTCCATCGCCCCAGTCGGCGGCATACACATCTTCATCGGGGAAACCGTCGATTCCGACGGAAACCCACTGGTAAGTAACGCTGACGCGACCGCCGATGAGCAGGACGCAGTCGCGAAGATCCGATCGGAGATGCAGGAGCTTCCCAAAGAAGATTCCGCCTTGGATCTGGAAAAATCAAAACCCACCCAATCCGCCCCTGAGCAGGAAATAAAGGTGGAAGACCAATGCAGATCCGCCTGGGTCTCCCAGGTGTTAGAGAAGCAAAGGTGTCACTTCGTACACTTCTTGGCCCATACCGCCGGAACCGCCCCTCAAGAAGCCGGAGCTGGTCCCGAGCAGGTCGAGGCACCGGAAAACAACGTTGCTCCGGATCAGCAGGAGACTGTCGGAGAAAGCGGTACTCCGGTTGAAGAGTCGATCCTGGGCAACCTAAGCCCAATTTCCGGGGATACCCCCTCCATGGATACTGAAGAATTCGATCGCAGGGTGAAGGAATACGGATACGGTGATCAGCCTGAAGTTGAATCTGCCCAGCCTAAGCAGGTTCTCGCAACCTTGGCGGTGCTGGATCAACGGGAATCAGAAGATGAAAACACCCAATCCGACCCACAGCCATCCCACGCAGGATCTCCGCTTTCGCGGGAACGACCGCGTAAGGAAGTCTTGTCCGCAGAGGAACTGGTTGAGCAAGCAGGCATGGATGCAATCGCACACTCGGATATTCTCAACAAACCCATTACTCCCGAAGACACATTAAATGCGGAAGCGCTAGAAGCTAAGAGACTGGAGATGTTGGCCACAGCCCAAAAGTTTGCCCAAACCGCAGCCGCAATGATTGACGAGAGGAAGGAAGCCGCGAATTTCGTGGACAATTTTCTCAAGCGCGAGCATGAGGTGGACGAATCATTGGTGAAAGTCAAGCAACTCCGGAAGCATTAGGAGGACAAGATCACTGAGGCTCAACAGGAGGTTGATAAGATCTGGCGAGAAACCATAGCTCCCCGTAAGATCACCTTCGCAACTCCGACGGAGCAGCAGCCGTACGCCACTCCGAAAGACAACATGAAGAAGGCTGCGGAGATCTTGAAGAAAAAAGATGAGGAGATCGACATCGACTACGCTCATACGCTCGTTGCTTCAGCAATGAAGCAGCAGAGCAAGGCAGATACTTCACGCAAGTTGGAATCCAACCCTGAACATTGCATCTCTACTGCGCAGAAGGACGCCTACGACAATCGCCATCGCTACGATGAATCGCGAACCGGATCCTCGGAACGCAGAAGGAAAACCAGAGAACACCCAAATCCAATCTCGGTACCATCAAAGACGCCTCCGTCAGATCCGAGAAAGGGAAAGGATGCAATGTACACTGGTAAGGACAAGTACCGCAATCCCTCACCTCCGCCTAATGGATATCCGCGCCCTCCACCTCCTCGTTGCCGTAGTCCATCCGGAAACAGCAGACCCCATGGGCCTGGCGGAATCAATATCCGCGACAATGTGCTGCCCTCAAGGAACATGAACAGGGAGCGAACGCCGAAACCTCGCCGGAGCCAGATCAATGATCGCGAGCCTGAGCCCAGGAGGAGTCGGAACGAAGAACGCGACCCGGAGCCTCGTAGAAGCCAGAACGGCCAAGGCAGCCAACATCAAGGTGAAGGCAGCCATCGAAGCCGGAGCCAGCATTGCGAAGGGCGGGGAGAATCAGAAGGTGGAAGTAAAAGGTCGCATCGGCCCCCTCGCAGGTCTCCCTCACCACCACCTAGCGGTGGAGGAGGAGGTGGAGGCGGAGGTGGTGGCCGGAGATCTCGCTCGCGCTCAAAATCCCCCTGTAACGGTTCGCGTGATGCGCGGGAACGCCTCAACGAATACAAAACTGACTACATTGGCCCAAAGTGCTTTGGCAGGATGATTCGAGAGGAACCAAAGCCATGGATGAACCTCAAGCTACCCGGAAACCTGAAGAATTATGATGGCACGGAAAGGCCGGATACCTGGATTGAGGATTACTACAATGCAATAACCTTTGCCGGAGGAACCCCTAATATCGCCTTCCGCATGCTTCAGTTGTACCTTGTAGGTCCAGCCCGGATCTGGCTCAGCAACCTCGAGAAGAACTCCATCTTTTGTTGGTTTGACCTAAAAACCGCCTTCGAAAAGCACTTCAGGGGCACCTACAAAAGGCCTGCCACAACAAGTGACTTGCAAGCATGTATCCAGAAGAAGGGCGAAACTTCAAGACACTCCCTCACACGATGGTTGGCATGCAGAAACGAGTGCGAAAACGTCGACAATCGTACAGCCATGCACGCCTTCATAGGTGGATTACAGAGAGGAGGACTGCTGCGACACAAGCTCACTTGCTTGGTCAACGCAAATAAATTGACTTTGGATGACATGATCACCATTGCCAGCAATCACACCGCCGCCGATGACGACGCAGGCGGAGATCTCCCAGCAACAGCAATCCCCCTGCATCAGCAGAAGAAGAACCGTGATAACAGTAACAGCAGCGGCAATAAGCGGAAAACCCCCCTGATGACCAGAAGAGTGGCGGATCCGAGATGGTCGCCATGGCTTTCCAACGCGGAGGTCAAGGAGGCGGAAGAGGCCGCGGTCGCGGAGGCGGAGCCGGCAGGGGCCAGCAGCGTGGTGATGAAGTCACCGCTGCCGGATCCCGCGCCCCCAAACCTACGAAGAGTACAGAGACATGCCCTGCCTGGCCCATCTGGATCCGGCTACGAGGAAGTCCACTCACACTAACCGCAACTGCAAGTGGGTCAATGATCTGAAAAACGACCCGGAAGCAGGATACAAGCGAGCCCAGAAGCACCGCCCACGCGGCAAAGGAGGCAAGGGCAAGAACAAGGACAAAGAAGAGGACAGTTCCGAGGTGATGGATGAGGATGACGCTTCGCCGGATCCCAAGGAAGGATCCGCAGCGAAACCCAACCCCTTCGTCAAAAAGAGCGCATACGCTTACCACACTTTCCTCGGAACCCCAACAGTCTGTGCCAGCAAGTCAGCTTTCCGGATCCTGAACGCCACAGTTCCGGCTGTGCCGCAGTATGTCAGGTGGTCGGAAGTTCCGTGCACATTTGATAGGAAAGATCATCCTACCATTGTGCCAAAAGAGTGCTACGCCTTGGTTGTAAGTCCCCGCATCAACGGCTTTGACTTCTCCAAGTGCCTCATGGATGGCGGAGCCAGCTTGAACATCATGTACCTGGAGACTCTGGAGCGGATGAACCTTACCAAGGAACAGCTCAAGCACAGCAACACTGAGTTTGATGGCGTGGTTCCGGGTAAAAAGGCAAATTCCCTCGGCAGCATCAGACTTCGCGTGGCCTTCAGCGATGTTAATAATTTCCGTGAAGAGATGATCACGTTTGAGGTCGTGCCCTTCAAGAGCTCCTACCATGTCATCTTCAGCAGGCCCACCTACCACAAGTTCCACGCAAGAGCGTGCTACATCTACAACAAGCTCAAGATTCCGGGTCCCAATGGTATGATTACCATATCCGGAGACTACAAAAAGGCTCATGAGTGCGAGTTGGGCGAAGCCGCCTTCGCAGAGTCTGTGATATCTGGAGAGGAGCTGAAGGCTACAAAGCCTCGGTGGATCCGACTGAGATGCAGACCACCAAGAAACAGATCTCCGAACAGAAAAATTCCTTCAAGGCCGCGATAGAGACCAAGAAAGTCAACTTCAAGGAAGGAGACGCTACCAAGCAGGTTTCGGTCGGAGCCAACATGGACCCCAAATAGGAAGACGCGCTCGTCGAATTCTTCCGCGCTAACATGGATATCTTCGCATGGCACCCTTCTGACATGTCCGGAGTACCTAGGGAACTCGCCGAGCACTACCTCAACATAAACCCGGGGGCTAAACCGGTGAAGCAAGCTATGCGACGCTTTGGAGATAAGAAGCGCCGCGCCATAGGAATGGAATTAGCAAAGTTACTAGAGGCAGGTTTTGTAATAGAAGTTATCCATACTGATTGGGTCGCAAATCCCGTTCTTGTACCCAAAAAGAATTCTGAAATACTAAGAATGTGCATCGATTACTCCGGCTTGAATAAGCATTGTCCGAAGGATCCGTTTCCCCTGCCGCGCATTGACCAAGTCATTGATTCGACGGCAGGGGCGGAACTTCTGTGTTTTCTTGACGCATATTCCGGGTATCACCAGATCCGGATGAAGAAGTCCGACCAAAAGGCGACCTCGTTCATCACCCCATTTGGCACTTACTGCTATGTTACTATGCCCTTTGGCTTGAAAAACGCAGGTGCCACCTACCAACGTACGATGCAGCGGTGCCTGAAGGACTAAATTGGCCGGAACGTACACGCCTACGTCGACGACATCGCGGTCATGACCCGGAAAGGATCCGACTTGATCAGCGACCTCACAGAAACCTTTGAGAATCTCCGACGGTACAAGATGATGTTGAATCCGCTGAAGTGCGTCTTTGGCATTCCAGCCGAAAAACTCCTTGGCTTCATTATCTCTAACAGGGGCATTGAAGTTAACCCGGAGAAAATCAAGGCAATCATGTGCATCAAAAAGCCAACTTGTCTCAAAGATGTGCAACGACTAACTGGTTGTGTTGTGGCAATCAGCAGGTTTGTTAGCCGTCTTGGCGAGAAGGCGCTACCCCTGTACAAGCTATTGAAGAAGACATACAAATTTGTCTAGGACGATGCAGCAGATGCAACACTTCAAGGGTTGAAGGAAATACTCACCTCCCCACCTATCCTAGCAGCACCAGGAGAGTCAGAGCCTATGCTCCTTTACCTGGCAGCCACCAACAGAGTCATCAGCCTCGTCATCGTGGTGGAGCGACAGGAAGAAGGACACGAGTATGGAGTCCAAAGGCCAGTCTACTACATTAGCGAAGTGCTTACGGAATCCAAACAGAGATATCCTCACTTTCAAAAGCTAGCCTATGGAGTATTCCTAGGTAGCAGGAAGCTGAGACACTACTTCCAGGAGCATCCAGTAACAGTCGTGAGCAAAGCTCCGCTGTCAACGATTCTCAACAAAGCTGACGCAACAGGACGCACAGCAAAATGGGGCATTGAATTATCCGCCTTTGACATCAACTACAAAGCCAGGACTGCGATTAAGTCCCAGATCTTGGCAGATTTTGTCGCAGATTGGACAAAAGCTCCAGATATAAATTTAGAACCGGAACCAGAGACATGGGTTATGCATTTCGATGGATCCAAGCAGCATCAAGGCTCGAGAGCCGAAGTCACCCTGAAGTCCCCTACCGGAGAAGAACTGCAGTACGTTCTGCAGATCCACTTTGAAGCTACAAATAACATGGCGGAATGTGAGGCTCTACTACACAGACTGCGCATCGCTAAGGAGATAGGGATCAAGCACATTATTTGCTGTAGAGATTCCGACCTGGTGGCACAGCAAGTAGCCGGAACCTGGAACGCCAGAAACTCCGTCATGGCGGCTTACAGAGACGAAGTTGACGAGATCGCCAAATGCTTCCTCGGGTACGAAGTCAAGTACGTCAGGAGAGATGACAACGCAGCGGCAGATATGCTATCCAAGCTCGGATCCGGCAGGAAGCCAATTCCGCCTGGTATTTTCCTGGAGCATCTACGGATACCCTCGGTGAAGAGCGCTAACCCGGAAAACCCAGAGGTGGCAGTATCTCCGGCGAGGGAAGTGATGGCTATCATTCCGGCCTGGACACAGCCTTTCCTGGACTACCTCATCGATCAGAAGTTGCCAGAGGACGAGGTCCTCGCACGACAGATCATTAGGCGAGCACGATCCTACACAATCGTTGATGGACAGCTCTACAAAAGAAGTGCAACAGGAGTTTTTCTCAAATGCGTCTCCAACCAAGATGGTATTGAGATACTCAGAGAGATCCATGCAGGGGACTGCGGGCATCTGATACGTCTCCGACGTATCGATAATTTCTTATGTTCCATGCCACATTATTGATGATATCTACATGTTTTATGCACACTTTATGTCATATTCGTGCATTTTCTGGAACTAACCTATTAACAAGATGCCGAAGTGCCGATTCTTTGTTTCTGCTATTTTTGGTTTCAGAAATCCTAGTAAGGAAATATTCTCGGAATTGGACGAAATCAACGCCCAGGGTCCTATTTTGCCACGAAGCTTCCAGAAGACCGAAGAGGAGACGAAGTGGGGCCACGAGGTGGCGACACCATAGGGCGGCGCGGCCCAAGCCCTGGCCGCGCCGACCTAGGGTGTGGGCCCCTCGTGACGCCCCTTGACCTGCCCTTCCGCCTACAAATAGCCTTCGTCGCGAAACCCCCAGTACCGAGAGCCACGATACGGAAAACCTTCCAGAGACGCCGCCGCCGCCAATCCCATCTCGGGGGATTCAGGAGATCGCCTCCGGCACCCTGCCGGAGAGGGGAATCATCTCCCGGAGGACTCTACGCCGCCATGGTCGCCTCCGGAGTGATGTGTGAGTAGTCTACCCCTGGACTATGGGTCCATAGCAGTAGCTAGATGGTTGTCTTCTCCTCATTGTGCTTAATTGTCGGGTCTTGTGAGCTGCCGAACATGATCAAGATCATCTATCTGTAATTCTATATGTTGTGTTTGTTGGGATCCGATGAATAGAGAATACTTGTTATGTTGATTATCAAATTTATATCTATGTGTTGTTTAAGATCTTGCATGCTCTCCGTTACTAGTAGATGCTCTGGCCAAGTAGATGCTTGTAACTCCAAGAGGGAGTATTTATGCTCGATAGTGGGTTCATGTCTCCGTGAATCTGGGAAGTGACAGAAATCTCTAAGATTATGGATGTGCTGTTGCCACTAGGGATAAAACATTGGTGCTATGTTCGAGGATGTAGTTACTGATTACATTACGCGCAATACTTAATGCAATTGTCTGTTGTTAGCAACTTAATACTGGAGGGGGTTCGAATGATAACCTGAAGGTGGACTTTTTAGGCATAGATGCATGCTGGATAGCGGTCTATGTACTTTGTCGTAATGCCCAATTAAATCTCACAATACTCATCATAATATGTATGTGCATGGTCGTGCCCTCTTTATTTGTCAATTGCCCAACTGTAATTTGTTCACCCAACATGCTGTTTATCTTATGGGAGAGACACCTCTAGTGAACTGTGGACCCCGGTCCAATTCTCTTTACTGAAATACAATCTACTGCAATACTGTTCTACTGTTTTTCTGCAAACAATCATCATCCACACTATACATCTAATCCTTTGTTACAGCAAGCCGGTGAGATTGACAACCTCGCTGTTTCGTTGGGGCAAAGTACTTTGTTTGTGTTGTGCAGGTTCCACGTTGGCGCCGGAATCCCTGGTGTTGCGCCGCGCTACATCTCGCCGCCATCAACCTTCAACATGCTTCTTGGCTCCTACTGGTTCGATAAACCTTGGTTTCATACTGAGGGAAAACTTGCCGCTGTACGCATCACACCTTCCTCTTGGGGTTCCCAACGGACGCGTGCTGTACGCGTATCAAGCTCTTTTTCTGACGCCGTTGCCGGGGAGATCAAGACACGCTGCAAGGGGAGTCTCCACATCGCAATCTCTTTACTTTGTTTTTGTCTTGCTTAGTTTTATTTACTACTTTGTTTGCTGCACTAAATCAAAATACAAAAAAATTAGTTGCTAGTTTTACTTTATTTGCTATCTTGTTTGCTATATCAAAAACACAAAAAAATTAGTTACTTGCATTTACTTTATCTAGTTTGCTTTATTTACTGTTGCTAAAATGGGTACTCCTGAAAATACTAAGTTGTGTGACTTCACAACCACAAATAATAATGATTTCTTATGCACACCTATTGCTCCACCTGCTACTACAGTAGAATTCTTTGAAATTAAACCTGCTTTACTAAATCTTGTTTTGCGAGAGCAATTTTCTGGTGTTAGTTATGATGATGTTGCTGCCCATCTCAATAATTTTGTTGAACTATGTGAAATGCAAAAATATAAAGATGTAGATGGTGACATTATAAAATTAAAATTGTTCCCTTTCTCATTAAGAGGAAGAGCTAAAGATTGGTTGCTATCTCTGCCTAAGAATAGTATTGATTCATGGACTAAATGCAAGGATGCTTTTATTGGTAGATATTATCCCCCTGCTAAAATTATATCTTTGAGGAGTAGCATAATGAATTTTAAACAATTAGATACTGAACATGTTGCACAAGCATGGGAAAGAATGAAATCTCTGGTTAAAAATTGCCCAACCCATGGACTGACTACTTGGATGATCATCCAAACCTTTTATGCAGGACTGAATTTTTCTTCGCGGAACCTATTGGATTCAGCTGCTGGAGGTACCTTTATGTCCATCACTCTTGGTGAAGCAACAAAGCTTCTTGATAATATGATGATCAACTACTCTGAATGGCACACGGAAAGAGCTCCACAAGGTAAGAAGGTAAATTCTGTCGAAGAAACCTCTTCCTTGAGTGATAAGATTGATGCTATTATGTCTATGCTTGTGAATGATAGGACTAATGTTGATCCTAATAATGTTCCGTTAGCTTCATTGGTTGCACAAGAAGAACATGTTGATGTAAACTTCATTAAAAATAATAATTTCAACAACAATGCTTACCGGAACAATTCTAGTAACAACTATAGGCCATATCCTTATAATAATGGCAACGGCTATGGTAATTCTTATGGGAATTCTTACAACAATAATAGGAACACACCCCCTGGACTTGAAGCCATGCTTAAAGAATTTATTAGTACACAAACTACTTTTAACAAATCTGTTGAAGAAAAGCTTGGGAAAATTGATATACTTGCTTCTAAAGTCGATAGTCTTGCTGCTAATGTTGATCTTTTGAAATCGAAAGTTATGCCTAATGAAAATCATCATAATAAAATTTTTACTACAGCAAATGCCATCCAAGTTAGAATTAATGAGAATATAAGATTGATGGCTGAATTGCGTGCTAGGTGGGAAAAAGAAGAAAATGAAAAAGAAGGTAATATAGCTAAAGTTTGGACTATCACCACCACTAGTAATGCTAATGCTACACAAGTTGCTGCACCCCCTACTATTAATGGTAAAATAATTGGTGTTGGCAATGTTTCCACTTCTAATGCAAAGCGCGAGAAACTGCCTGAAACTGCTAAAACTGCTGAAACTGCCTGTGATAGAACTGCTGAAATTTTTTCCAACATTGGGGATGATGATCCCATTGCTTTAGATTATAATGGTTTGAATTTTGATGATTGCCACATCTCTGAAGTTATAAAGTTCTTGCAAAAACTTGCTAAAAGTCCTAATGCTAGTGCTATAAATTTGGCTTTCACGAAACATATTACAAATGCTCTCATAAAAGCTAGAGAAGAGAAACTAGAGCGCGAAGCCTCTATTCCTAGAAAGCTAGAGGATGGTTGGGAGCCCATCATTAAGATGAAAGTTAAAGATTTTGATTGTAATGCTTTATGTGATCTTGGTGCCAGTATTTCTGTTATGCCTAAGAAAATCTATAATATGCTTGACTTGCCACCGCTGAAAATTGTTATTTGGATGTTAATCTTGCTGATCATTCTACAAAGAAACCTTTGGGGAAAGTTGATAATGTTCGCATTACTGGTAACAATAACCTTGTCCCCGTTGATTTTGTTGTCTTGGATATTGAATGCAATGCATCTTGTCCCATTATATTGGGAAGACCTTTTCTTCGAACTGTTGGTGCTATCATTGATATGAAGGAAGGTAATATTAAATATCAATTTCCTCTCAAGAAAGGTATGGAACACTTCCCTAGAAAGACAATGAAGTTACCTTTTGATTCTATTATTAGAACAAATTATGATGTTGACACTTCGTCTCTTGATAATACTTGATACACACTTTCTGCGCCTAGCTGAAAGGCGTTAAAGAAAAGCGCTTATGGGAGACAACCCATGTTTTTTACTACAGTACTTTATTTTTATTTTGTGTCTTGGAAGTTATTTACTACTGTAGCAACCTCTCCTTATCTTAGTTTAGTGTTTTGTTGTGCCAAGTAAAGTCGTTGATACTAAAGTTCATACTAGATTTGGATTACTGCGCAGAAACAGATTTCTTTGCTGTCACGAATCTGGGCAAAATTCTCTGTCGGTAACTCAGAAAATTATGCCAATTTACATGAGTGATCCTCAGATATGTACGCAACTTTCATTCAATTTGAGCATTTTCATTTGAGCAAGTCTGGTGCCTCGATAAAATTCGTCAATACAAACGGTTCTGTTTTGACAGATTCTGCCTTTTATTTCGCATTGCCAGTTTTGTTATGTTCGATGGATATTTCGATTCCATTGACTTTCAGTAGCTTTGTGCAATGTCCAGAAGTGTTAAGAATGATTATTTCACCTCTGAACATGTATATTTTGATTGTGCACTAACCCTCTAATGAGTTGTTCTATGTTTGGTGTGGAGGAAGTTTTCAAGGATCAAGAGAGGGAGATGATACAACATGATCAAGGAGAGTGAAAGCTCTAAGCTTGGGGATGCCCCGGTGGTTCACCCCTGCATATATCAAGAAGACTCAAGCGTCTAAGCTTGGGGATGCCCAAGGCATCCCCTTCTTCATCGACAACATTATCAGGTTCCTCCCCTGAAACTATATTTTTATTCCATCACAGCTTATGTGCTTTACTTGGAGCGTCAGTTTGTTTTTGTTTTTGTTTTGTTTGAATAAAATGGATCCTAGCATTCACTGTGTGGGAGAGAGACACGCTCCGCTGTAGCATATGGACAAGTATGTCCTTAGGCTCTACTCATAGTATTCATGGCGAAGTTTCTTCTTCGTTAAATTGTTATATGGTTGGAATTGGAAAATGATACATGTAGTAATTGCTAAAATGTCTTGGATAATGTGATACTTGGCAATTGTTGTGCTCATGTTTAAGCTCTTGCATCATATACTTTGCACCCATTAATGAAGAAATACATAGAGCATGCTAAAATTTGGTTTGCATATTTGGTCTCTCTAAGGTCTAGATAATTTCTAGTATTGAGTTTGAACAACAAGGAAGATGGTGTAGAGTCTTATAATGTTTACAATGTGTCTTTTATGTGAGTTTTGCTGCACCGCTTCATCCTTGTGTTTGTTTCAAATAGCCTTGCTAGCCTAAACCTTGTATCGAGAAGGAATACTTCTCATGCATCCAAAATACTTGAGCCAACCACTATGTCATTTGTGTCCACCATACCTACCTACTACATGGTATTTCTCCGCCATTCCAAAGTAAATTGCTTGAAGTGCTACCTTTAAATTTCGATTCTTCACCTTTACAATATATAGCTCATGGGACAAATAGCTTAAAAACTATTGTGGTATTGAATATGTACTTATGCACTTTATCTCTTATTAAGTTGCTCGTTGTGCGATAACCATGTTCACTGGGGACGCCATCAACTACTCTTTGTTGAATTTCATGTGAGTTGCTATGCATGTTCGTCTTGTCTGAAGTAAGAGCGATCTACCACCTTATGGTTAGAGCATGCATATTGTTAGAGAAGAACATTGGGCCGCTAACTAAAGCCATGATCCATGGTGGAAGTTTCAGTTTTGGACATATATCCTCAATCTCATATGAGAAAATTAATTGTTGTTACATGCTTATGCATAAAGAGGAGTCCATTATCTGTTGTCTATGTTGTCCCGGTATGGATGTCTAAGTTGAGAATAATCAATAGCGAGAAATCCGATGCGAGCTTTCTCCTTAGACCTTTGTACAGGCGGCATAGAGGTACCCCTTTGTGACACTTGGTTAAAACATGTGCATTGCGATGATCCCGGTAGTCCAAGCTAATTAGGACAAGGTGCGGGCACTATTAGTATACTATGCATGAGGCTTGCAACTTGTAAGATATAATTTACATGATACATATGCTTTATTACTACCGTTGACAAAATTGTTTCTTGTTTTCAAAATCAAAGCTCTAGCACAAATATAGCAATCGATGCTTTCCTCTTTGAAGGACCTTTCTTCTACTTTTATTGTTGAGTCAGTTCACCTATTTTTCTCCACCTCAAGAAGCAAACACTTGTGTGAACTGTGCATTGATTCCTACATACTTGCATATTGCACTTGTTATATTACTCTATGTTGACAATATCCATGAGATATACATGTTACAAGTTGAAAGCAACCGCTGAAACTTCATCTTCCTTTGTGTTGCTTCAATGCCTTTACTTTGAATTATTGCTTTATGAGTTAACTCTTATGCAAGACTTATTGATGCTTGTCTTGAAGTACTATTCATGAAAAGTCTTTGCTATATGATTCACTTGTTAACTCATGTCATATACATTGTTTTGATCGCTGCATTCACTACATATGCTTTACAATAGTATGATCAAGGTTATGATGGCATGTCACTCCAGAAATTATCTTTGTTTATCGTTTACCTGCTCGGGACGAGTAGGAACTAAGCTTGGGGATGCTGATACGTCTCCGACGTATCGATAATTTCTTATGTTCCATGCCACATTATTGATGATATCTACATGTTTTATGCACACTTTATGTCATATTCGTGCATTTTCTGGAACTAACCTATTAACAAGATGCCGAAGTGCCAGTTGCCGTTTTCTGCTGTTTTTGGTTTCAGAAATCCTAGTAAGGAAATATTCTCGGAATTGGACGAAATCAACGCCCAGGGTCCTATTTTGCCACGAAGCTTCCAGAAGACCGAAGAGGAGACGAAGTGGGGCCACGAGGTGGCGACACCATAGGGCGGCGCGGCCCAAGCCCTGGCTGCGCCGACCTAGGGTGTGGGCCCCTCGTGACGCCCCTTGACCTGCCTTTCCGCCTACAAATAGCCTTCTTCACGAAACCCCCAGTACCGAGAGCCACGATACGGAAAACCTTCCAGAGACGCTGCCGCCGCCAATCCCATCTCGGGGGATTCAGGAGATCGCCTCCGGCACCCTGCCGGAGAGGGGAATCATCTCCCGGAGGACTCTACGCCGCCATGGTCGCCTCCGGAGTGATGTGTGAGTAGTCTACCCCTGGACTATGGGTCCATAGCAGTAGCTAGATGGTTGTCTTCTCCTCATTGTGCTTAATTGTCGGGTCTTGTGAGCTGCCGAACATGATCAAGATCATCTATATGTAATTCTATATGTTGTGTTTATTGGGATCCGATGAATAGAGAATACTTGTTATGTTGATTATCAAATTTATATCTATGTGTTGTTTAAGATCTTGCATGCTCTCCGTTACTAGTAGATGCTCTGGCCAAGTAGATGCTTGTAACTCCAAGAGGGAGTATTTATGCTCGATAGTGGGTTCATGTCTCCGTGAATCTGGGGAAGTGACAGAAATCTCTAAGATTATGGATGTGCTGTTGCCACTAGGGATAAAACATTGGTGCTATGTTCGAGGATGTAGTTACTGATTACATTACGCGCAATACTTAATGCAATTGTCTATTGTTAGCAACTTAATACTGGAGGGGGTTCGGATGATAACCTGAAGGTGGACTTTTTAGGCATAGATGCATGCTGGATAGCGGTCTATGTACTTTGTCGTAATGCCCAATTAAATCTCACAATACTCATCATAATATGTATGTGCATGGTCATGCCCTCTTTATTTGTCAATTGCCCAACTGTAATTTGTTCACCCAACATGCTGTTTATCTTATGGGAGAGACACCTC
Organism: Lolium perenne; assembly: GCF_019359855.2. Lineage (NCBI taxonomy): Eukaryota > Viridiplantae > Streptophyta > Magnoliopsida > Poales > Poaceae > Lolium > Lolium perenne. The sequence continues at coordinate 195,275,230 of NC_067248.2, forward strand.
TAGTGAACTGTGGACCCCGGTCCAATTCTCTTTACTGAAATACAATCTCTTGCAATCTTGTTCTACTGTTTTTCTGCAAACAATCATCATCCACACTATACATCTAATCCTTTGTTACAGCAAGCCGGTGAGATTGACAACCTCGCTGTTTCGTTGGGGCAAAGTACTTGGTTTGTGTTGTGCAGGTTCCACGTTGGCGCCGGAATCCCTGGTGTTGCGCCGCACTACATCTCGCCGCCATCAACCTTCAACGTGCTTCTTGGCTCCTACTAGTTCGATAAACCTTGGTTTCATACTGAGGGAAAACTTGCCGCTGTACGCATCACACCTTCCTCTTGGGGTTCCCAACGGACGCGTGCTGTACGCGTATCAGCATCATGCCGCTCCCAGGTCACTCGTTGCAAAATATTTTCGGCTTGGATTTTACTGGCTCACAGCAAAAGAAGATGCTGATAAGCTAGTGAAGACCTACCGAGGTTGTCAGTACTACGCTACTCAACCTAACGCTCCAGCCCAAGAGCTGAAGACCATCCCTATCACCTGGCCATTTGCGGTCTGGGGGCTCGATATGGTTGGTAAACTAAAGAGATCATCTCCTGGCGGTTTTGAGTACCTCTTGGTCGCTATTGACAAGTTCAATAAGTGGATCAAGGCAAAGCCAGTGAGAAAAGCCGATGGTGCTACGGCACTAAAATTTGTCTGCAGCCTGGTGATGAGATTCGGCATCCCACACAGCATAATCACAGATAATGGCACAAACTTCCCACAGGGAGAATTGAAGGATTACTGTGAGAACGTAGGGATACGGCTGGACCTTGCTTCTGTGGCTCATCCGCAGTCCAATGGTCATGTCGAAAGGGCCAATGGTCTCATATTATCAGGGATTAAACCACGCCTTGAAGAACCGCTGCGACGCGCAGCTGGAGCTTGGGCTAATGAGTTATATTCTGTCTTGTGGATTTTACGAACTACCCCTAACAGGTCAACCGGATTCACTCCTTTCTTCCTGGTATACGGATCCGAAGCCGTGCTCCCCTTTGACATCATCCACGATTCACCGCGAGTTTCCGCATACAATGAAGAAACTGCTGACGAGGCCAGAAAGCTATCTGTGGACCTGATCGAAGAAGCTCGGAATTTAGTTGATCAACGCTCCACCATATATCAGCAGAAACTCCGACGCTATCACAGCCGTCGAGTTCGGAAGCGCTCTTTCATGGCTGGAGACTTGGTCCACCGCCTTCGTCAGGTAAAAGACCATAAGCTGCAATCTCCATGGGAAGGACCCTTTGTCGTTAGCAAAGTGCTTCACAATGGATCGTACTACCTTGTCGATTTCCGGGAGCTAAAGGACAGACCTGCTAACTGGTACCGGAAACGCAAGCGAGAGGATCCGGATGACATATACGATGAAACAGATAATCCCTGGAACATTGCACAGCTATGTCCTTTCCACACTTAGCAGAATTTTAGAATTACATACCTCGTAATAGTTATGCATGATCAATGAAATAAAGCTTTTGGTTCACTCTTTGAGTCTTTTACCTCCTTTACTTGTTCATTTTTAGATCATGTAAGTTTTCCGACTAAAACCGCAGAGCTGGATATTTCCGCCTAGGCGTGTATGAAAGTTGTGATTTTCAAAATCGTCCTTTTCTGGACGTAAGCTTAAGTTTTCTGGCGGAAATATTTTTTTTTGCAAACTCATGGATTCCTGGTAGCGATTTCCGGCACCTACGCTGGGGGCTTGTTTCCGCGGTTATTGACGGACGCCATTGGGCTTCGTAGCCGCTGGCTAGCGTTTCTGGCTAACGGTCTTCCGGCTCGTGGAAGGTCAAATGAGCAAGACAGAAAATATGAAACCAGCACTTGCTTTCAAACAAAACGAAACTTGCAAATAACATTTAAACGGATAGCAGGATAAGTATTTCCGCCCATGCATAAGTGTTTCGTCCCTAGCTACTTAAGAATTTAAGTTATCTCACAAACCCACTCCGGGGCCAAAATGATACATCAGTTTCTCAGTTTCATAGGGTTTCACTCGGAGGATTGCTCCTCATCAGACGCTACGTTCGCGGAGCCGTCGCTAGAGCCTTCCCCGGAGCCAATGCCGGAGTTGCCATCTGAGCCTCCCTCGGATTGCTCCGCGCTCGATCCGGAGCCCTCCGCGTTGCCCTCCTCAGCACCTTCCTCTTCGTCTTCCGCGTCCGAGAAGCCCTTGGGGAGATTGTACTTGTTGTACCAGAACGAGTGGTTAACTCGTCCAACGAAGAGTCGATCAAACCCTTTGGTCTCCACGAGGATGGCGTGCATGTTGGTACCCTTGGGAGTATCGCGCGCAACATCCACGAACCTCATGGTGGGGAAGTGCGCTTTGCAGGTGGCTAAGACGAGGGAGGCGACTCCACGAGCAGACGATTCTTGCCAATCTTTGATGAGCTCTGGCACCTGCCTCATAAGCTTTGACATGGTGTCAATCACCGTGGTCTTGGCCCTCTTCAGGGACAGTGACTTGGAGATTCCGCGACAGGCCTCGACCAGCTCGTCGATTGAACTCCGCGCTTCATCATATGCTTCCGTCCTCTTGAGGGTTGAATCCTTGGTCCATTCAAAGCCAAGACTCGCTGCGAAAATGAAGATCAGTTCTTCCGCGGACATAGCAAAAGATGAGGGAGTCGGAATTAAAACAGAAAAGATTCTTACGGAAGATCATTTTGTCGATAGCCTCCGCCTCCACCTCTTGACTCTTATTTTTAGCCTCTAAGGTTGATACCCTTTGCTAGCTCTTCTTAAGTTTGTCCGCCAGTTCCGCCATGTAGCGTGCGTGCTTTTCCGAGAGCTCCTTCTTCGCCAAAGTCTCCTTCTCGGAGGATTCTTTTGTGAAGTTCTTGAGGGATTCATTCTCTGCCTCGAGCACTTGGACTTTGGCGGATAGGTCGTCGATGGCGGGGCGCTTGGCAGTTTCTTCTGTAGGCGGAAAATCACAAAAGTTATGCATCATGATTGTTCATGGAAAGATTCGAATCCAACCCGGAGTTCTTACCATTCAGGCGGGTCTCCAAGTGCTTTATAGCTTTTTGGTTATTTTCAGCATTCTGGCGCAGCCCTTCTATCTCCGTCATTTGCTCCAGCACATGGACGCGCAGGTCTTCGTGCAGCTTCCGCGTGTTCTGAGAAGCAGGCAGGAGTTAGCCGGAAATTCAAAATTCTGGGGGCTGTCGAGGAGTTCAAATTCTTGGATTGAGAAAATTTTAAATTTCCGCTAAAGTGCACATCTAAAAAAGCATCGGCTAACACATGTTACTCGGAAAAAATGTAAAACCCAATGCTTGGGGGCTAATGTTACCTGGCGCACGTTCTTGTGCTTAGAACGAAAACCTTGAGTTCACTCTCGAGGTCTGAGAGCTCCTGTATTTCCGTGTTCGCAGGACCCCACACTTTGTCCATCATGGCGGAGACTTCCGCATGGCGCTGTGAGAGGGGGACCTTTTGCAAAGTCGGAAAGAGGTGAGGATGAGTTTGGGGCTTGCCGGTGGCACGACTTAGCTGTAACTTTTGCTCAAATTGCTCAGCCGAAGGTTCAGCTGAGGTGGTGGTTGGTTGCTCAGGCGGAGGTGCAGACGAGGATGCGCCCTTGCCGAATTCGCCGTGGCCGGTCTCGGCAGTTGGGTCTTCGGGGAGGTCATCAAGGTTGATGACGTCCTTAGGATCCGGCTTGGCGGTAGAAGAGGCCTTGGGCGGAACCTCGACTTCCGGTGTGACTGGTATGGAAGCCGGAGATGGCTTCGTTCTCTTCTTGGGGACCTTGGGGGGCTGGCTTCCGGAGCTTCTATTGCGCAAAAGAAAACGCATAATAGTTAAGCACATGTGGATTCATGGTGATAGAGGATTTTTAAAGGCGGAAACCAAGCACTTACCCGGATGGTTTGAAAAAATGATGCATGTCAGGTTGGGCTCGGTTGGTGGTGTCGATGAGCTTGAGGCGCTTCTTCTCCGCCTCCGCCTTACGGGTAGCCGCGGTGCTAAGCACTTCGCGGGCACGTTTGGCTGTGGGGCTGGAGGGAGCAGCCCTCTTTCTCTTGGAGGGGCGCGGAGCCTCGGGGGCTTCCGCATCCGATGCGACCTCCGGGTCGGTATTGCCCGCGTGAGGAACCCGGAGGAGAGTTTCGAGTTCACCCTCCTCGAGGGCTTCGAGCTGCATTACCAAGCCAACACTTAGACAAAATTTAGAATATAAAGGAATCAACGGTTGGGTCAAGACAACGTACCGCGGTCCCGGAGCCGTTGGTGTGGATGTCCTTGTTACACACGTGAATCCGAAGATCACGCGGAATCTTGATGAGAAGTCGGATCCGCTTGTCGATGGCGTCAGCAGAAAGGTTGTCCTTAGAGGCGCGCATAGGATCGTCACGCCCCGTGTATTGGAACATCAGGCGGTCCCGATGTTGAAGTGGTTGGATCCGCTTGGTGAACAGGACATTGTGAGGTCCTTCCCCGACAGACCTTCCTCCGTCAGCTTGCAGATCCGCCTAACTGCGCGAGTCAACAAAGGCGACTCGGAAAGGACATTGTCTCCAGGCCGGAGTCTCGCTGCTGTTCTTGAAGGGCGGCAGCATCCTTTCGCTCGCCGGGTCGGAAACGTCCTTCAGGTAGAAGAAGCCTCCGGACCAGTATCGGGCGGATTCGTGGCGGTCGGTGGGAGGATAGACGCGGCCGGGGCGGAGCATGAATGTGATTGACCCACAAGTGGCCAACTCGCAGGTCTGAGGAACCTTCTCCTTTTTAACGGAGAAGTAGTAATGAAAGAGAGAAAGTTCTGGGGGTACCCGGAGATGGCCTTCACATAGAGTGACGTGATTGCTGATGGCCAGGACGCTGTTGGGGGATATGTTGTGGGGCTGGAGCCCATAAGCCTTCAAGATTTCCGAGAAGAAATCACTTGGCGGAAATGAGAAGCCGCGCTCCACAAGCGCCTTGGTCACCACCATCTCTCCGGCTTCGGGAGCTAGAGCCAGAGAACCCGGAAGTGTCCGCCAGGACCCGGGTCTTAGGAAGCCCTCCGCCTCGAGGTTGTTGAGCTATGTTTCGGTGGTGGTGCAGGGCCACCATTTCCCCTTGGCTTCGCTGTCTCGCTGGCGAGCCTTGGATTTTTTGGCGGCTGCCTCTTCCGCCTTCTTCTCAGCTTGATCTGCTCTGGAGGTTTTCTCCGGGTTAGTGGATGTTCCCTCGACGTTCTTGCCGGAATCCTTGGAAGGATCCAACTGAACGGGGACAAAGGGGGAGGGGCGGAGGAGAGAGGTGTTGCCATGATCAGCTCGTAAGTAGGAGGCGGAGTCGAAGAAGACATCTGAAGAGAAATGATGGCGGAAAAAACTAACTTAGTCGGATCCAATGTTGAAATCCTACCTCATCCCTACCAACTACAGTGCGAAGACGAAGCTCGAGATCTTACCGGAATGGCTTCCGCGGTGGTCGGGGTCGCCAGCGACGAGGTTTAGTTCTGGTGGCTCGCTGAAGTTAAGAACACGAAGAACACGGCGTGGCGGCGAAACGACTCCGGCGAGATTCCGGCGAACTCCGGTACGGCGGAGGAGGAGCTCGGAGGTGGCGCTGTGCTGAGAGGTGAAAAGGGGGAGAATAGGTGATTAGGGTTTGAACGGCGGATATTTATAGGCCGAGGGAGGAGATTCGTGCTCCGCATCCTGTGGTCGGAATGCAAGCGGGGATATGGAAGTACTTTTGTAGGAGCAATCCCATGCCAAAATGACAAGACAAACATACAATGAGCATCTCAACAATCTTTTTATTTACTATGGGTTTAGCTTTTTACTGAAAATGCTTCATAGAATGCTCACTATGGTTCGGAGTAAATTTCCACCATGAATGATGCATGGGTTATATTAGCAGCCCAGGTGTTTCTCTAACACATATACAAACTCTTTCCATTTTATTTCGCACCGCTAGGCATCCATAAACAAAAGAACATGACATCAACTAAATATGAATAGTGCAATGTTGAAAGCGTTCCCCATGAAAGCATGGTTGTGCTAACTCCTGATACGCGTACAGCACGCGTCCGTTGGGAACCCCAAGAGGAAGGTGTCATGCGTACAGCGGCAAGTTTTCCCTCAGTAAGAAACCAAGGTTTATCGAACCAGTAGGAGCCAAGAAGCACGTTGAAGGTTGATGGCGGCAAGATGTAGTGCGGCGCAACACCAGGGATTCCGGCGCCAACGTGGAACCTGCACAACACAACCAAAGTACTTTGCCCCAACGAAACAGTGAGGTTGTCAATCTCACCGGCTTGCTGTAACAAAGGATTAGATGTATAGTGTGGATGATGATTGTTTGCAGAAAACAGTAGAACAAGTATTGCAGTAGATTGTATTCGATGTAAAAGAATGGACCGGGGTCCACAGTTCACTAGAGGTGTCTCTCCCATAAGATAAATAGCATGTTGGGTGAACAAATTACAGTTGGGCAATTGACAAATAGAGAGGGCATGACAATGCACATACATGATATGATGAGTATTGTGAGATTTAATTGGGCATTACGACAAAGTACATAGACCGCTATCCAGCATGCATATATGCCTAAAAAGTCCACCTTCAGGTTATAATCCGAACCCCTTCCAGTATTAAGTTGAAAACAACAGACAATTGCATTAAGTATGGTGCGTAATGTAATCAATAACTACATCCTCGGACATAGCATCAATGTTTTATCCCTAGTGGCAACAGCACATCCACAACCTTAGAACTTTCTGTCATCGTCCTGCATTTAATGGAGGCATGAACCCACTATCGAGCATAAATACTCCCTCTTGGAGTTAAGAGTAAAAACTTGGCCAGAGCCTCTACTAATAACGGAGAGCATGCAAGATCATAAACAACACATAGGTAATAGATTGATAATCAACATAACATAGTATTCTCTATCCATCGGATCCCAACAAACACAACATATAGCATTACAGATAGATGATCTTGATCATGTTAGGCAGCTCACAAGACCCGACAATGAAGCATAATGAGGAGAAGACAACCATCTAGCTACTGCTATGGACCCATAGTCCAGGGGTGAACTACTCACTCATCACTCCGGAGGCGACCATGGCGGTGAAGAGTCCTCCGGGAGATGATTCCCCTCTCCGGCAGGGTGCCGGAGGCGATCTCCTGAATCCCCTGAGATGGGATTGGCGGCGGCGGCGTCTCTGGAAGGTTTTCCGTATTGTGGCTCTCGGTACTGGGGGTTTCGCGACGAAGGCTATAAGTAGGCGGAGGAGATAGGTCAGGGGGCCACACGAGGGCCCCACACGCTAGGTCGGCGCGGCCAAGGGCCAGGCCGCGCCGCCCTAGTGTTTGGCCTCCTCGTGGCCCCACTTCGTATCATCTTCGGTCTTCTGGAAGCTTCGTGGAAAAATAGGCCCCTGGGCGTTGATTTCGTCCAATTCCGAGAATATTTCCTTGCTAGGATTTCTGAAACCAAAAACAGCAGTAAAACAAAGAATCGGCTCTTCGGCATCTCGTTAATAGGTTAGTGCCGGAAAATGTATAAATATGACATAAAGTATGCATAAAACATGTAGATATCATCAATAATGTGGCACGGAACATAAGAAATTATCGATACGTCGGAGACGTATCAGCATCCCCAAGCTTAGTTTCTGCTCGTCCCGAGCAGGTAAACGATAACAAAGATAATTTCTGGAGTGACATGCCATCATAACCTTGATCATACTATTGTAAGCATATGTAATGAATGCAGCGATCCAAACAATGGTAAATGACATGAGTAAACAAATGAATCATGTAGCAAAGACTTTTCATGAATAGTACTTCAAGACAAGCATCAATAAGTCTTGCATAAGAGTTAACTCATAAAGCAATAATTCAAAGTAAAGGCATTGAAGCAACACAAAGGAAGATTAAGTTTCAACGGTTGCTTTCAACTTATAACATGTATATCTCATGGATAGTTGTCAATGTAAAGTAATATAACAAGTGCAATATGCAAGTATGTAGGAATCAATGCGTGCACAGTTCACACAAGTGTTTGCTTCTTGAGGTGGAGAGAGATAGGTGAACTGACTCAACAATAAAAGTAAAAGAAATGCCCTTCGCAGAGGGAAGCATTGATTGCTATATTTGTGCTAGAGCTTTGGTTTTGAAAACAAGAAACAATTTTGTCAACGGTAGTAATAAAGCATATGTGTCATGTAAATTATATCCTACAAGTTGCAAGCCTCATGCATAGTATACTAATAGTGCCCGCACCTTGTCCTAATTAGCTTGGATTACCTGGATTATCATCGCAATGCATATGTTTTAACCAAGTGTCACAAAGGGGTACCTCTATGCCGCCTGTACAAAGGTCTAAGGAGAAAGCTCGCATTGGATTTCTCGCTATTGATTATTCTCAACTTAGACATCCATACCGGGACAACATAGACAACAGATAATGGACTCCTCTTTTATGCATAAGCATTCAACAATTATTAATTCTCTCATATGAGATTGAGGATATTTGTCCAAAACTGAAACTTCCACCATGGATCATGGCTTTAGTTACGGCCCAATGTTCTTCTCTAACATTATGCATGCTCTAACCATTCTAGCGGTAAATCTCCCTTACTTCAGACAAGACGGACATGCATAGCAACTCACATGATATTCAACAAAGAGTAGTTGATGGCGTCCCCAGGAACATGGTTATCGCACAACAAGCAACTTAATAAGAGATAAAGTGCATAAGTACATATTCAATACCACAATAGTTTTTAGGCTATTTGTCCCATGAGCTATATATTGCAAAGGTAGAGGATAGAAATTTAAAGGTAGCACTCAAGCAATTTACTTTGGAATGGCGGAGAAATACCATGTAGTAGGTAGGTATGGTGGACACAAATGGCATAGTGGTTGGCTCAAGGATTTTGGATGCATGAGAAGTATTCCCTCTCGATACAAGGCTAGGCTAGCAAGGTTTATTTGAAACAAACACAAGGATGAACCGGTGCAGCAAAACTCACATAAAAGACATATTGTAAACATTATAAGACTCTACACCGTCTTCCTTGTTGTTCAAACTCAATACTAGAAATTATCTAGACCTTAGAGAGACCAATTATGCAAACCAAATTTTAGCAAGCTCTATGTATTTCTTCATTAATAGGTGCAAAGTATATGATGCAAGAGCTTAAACATGAGCACAACAATTGCCAAGTATCAAATTATCCAAGACATCTTACCAATTACTACATGTATCATTTTCCATTTCCAACCATATAACAATTTAACGAAGAAGATTCAACCTTCGCCATGAATATTATGAGTAAAGCCTAAGGACATATTTGTCCATATGCAACAGCGGAGTGTATCTCTCTCCCACACAGTGAATGCTAGGATCCATTTTATTCAAACAAAACGAAAACAAAAACAAACAGACGCTCCAAGCAAAGTACATAAGATCGATGTGATGGAATAAAAATATAGTTTCACTAGAGGAACCTGATAATGTTGTCGATGAAGAAGGGGATGCCTTGGGACTCCCCAAGATTAGACGCTTGAGTCTTCTTGAAATATGCAGGGGTGAACCACCGGGACATCCCAAAGCTTAGAGCTTTCACTCTCCTTGATCATATTGTATCATCTCCCTCTCTTGATCCTTGAAAACTTCCTCCACACCAAACTCAAAACAACTCATTAGAGGGTTAGTGCACAATCAAAACTTACATGTTCAGAGGTGACACAATCATTCTTAACACTTCTGGACATTGCACAAAGCTACTGAAAGTTAATGGAATCGAAAAATCCATCAAGCATAGCAAAACAGACAATGCGAAATAAAAGGCAGAATCTGTCAAAACAGAACAGTTCGTAAAGACGAATTTATAAGAGGCACCAGACTTGCTCAAATGAAAATGCTAAAATTGAATGAAAGTTGCGTACATATCTAAGGATCACTCACGTAAATTGGCATAATTTTCTGAGTTACCTACAGAGAATTAAACCCAGATTCGTGACAGCAAAAAAATCTGTTTCTGCGCAGTAATCCAAATCTAGTATGAACCTTACTATCAACGACTTTACTTGGCACAACAATGCACAAAACTAAGATAAGGAGAGGTTGCTACAGTAGTAACAACTTCCAAGACTCAAATATAAAATAAAGGTACTGTAGTAAAAACATGGGTTGTCTCCCATAAGCGCTTTTCTTTAACGCCTTTCAGCTAGGCGCAGAAAGTGTATATCAAGTATTATCAAGAGATGGTGCATCAACATTACCTTGGGTTTTGCACCTACCTTTCTTGTTCTTTTTCTTACTCTTTTATTTAGGGAATACATGTCTACCCCCCGATGTAGAGGTGAATTTTAGGGTGCCTTCTCCCATATCTATGACTGCTCCCAATAGTTTCAGCAGGGATCTTCCGAGTGTAATTTGTCCTGTTCCTACACATTCAATAACAAGATAATCAATGGATATTGTTCTTCCAAGAATGGTTGTATGCACACCCGCAGCTATTACCTTAGGAATTATAACAAGTTATCAATAAGAGTTATTCCTTCTCCCCCTTCAACGAATCCCCAAAGTGCCAAATATTCATGAATACTCTTAGGCATAAGGCAAAATTCAGACATAATATCACAATTAGCATGCAAAGTTTGATCACCGATAACAATTTTAACAGTAGGATCCCATAATGAAGGTTCAGAGTTCACTAAAACTTGATCAAGACGGTTACGAACATATCTATAATTTTCGTTCAAGCGAGATGCTCTTGTCTCAAGAGTGTTTAATCTATTATAAATGCTAATAAGGGCTGAATCAAAGTTATTAGCTGAATCATGTGATGAAACCAATTTTTTTATGGCATTAAAAGCTTGATCCCCATTGCAATGAAGGAAATCTCCTCCCACTAAAGCATCCAAGGCATATCTATAGCGAATCATAAGACCAAAATAAAAGTTACTAAGAAGCAAACTTAGAGTCATTTGAGGTTCAGCTTTACGATAAGAATCAAAAATTCTGGACCAAGCATCTTTAAAACTCTCCTCATCCCCTTGTTTAAAAGTGAAAACTAATTCCTCCGGTGAAGAAGTAACAGGTGCAGAACTAGACATGGTAACAAAAGTAAAATGCAAGTAACTAAGTAAAATGCAAGTAACTATTTTTTGTGTGTTTTCAATATAGCAAACAAGATAGCAAATAAAGTAAAACTAGCAACTAATTTTTTTGTATTTTGATTTAGTGCAGCAAACAAAGTAGTAAATAAAATAAAAGCAAGACAAAAACAAAGTAAAGAGATTGGAATGTGGAGACTCCCCTTGCAGCGTGTCTTGATCTCCCCGGCAACGGCGTCAGAAAAAGAGCTTGATACGCGTACAACACGCGTCCGTTGGGAACCCCAAGAGGAAGGTGTGATGCGTACAGCGGCAAGTTTTCCTCGCAAGAAACCAAGGTTTATCGAACCAGTAGGAGCCAAGAAGCACGTTGAAGGTTGATGGCGGCGAGATGTAGTGCGGCGCAACACCAGGGATTCCGGCGCCAACGTGGAACCTGCACAACACAACCAAAGTACTTTGCCCCAACGAAACAGTGAGGTTGTCAATCTCACCGGCTTGCTGTAACAAAGGATTAGATGTATAGTGTGGATGATGATTGTTTGCAGAAAACAGTATAACAAGTATTGCAGTAGATTGTATTCGATGTAAAAGAATGGACCGGGGTCCACAATTCACTAGAGGTGTCTCTCCCATAAGATAAATAGCATGTTGGGTGAACAAATTACAGTTGGGCAATTGACAAATAGAGAGGGCATGACAATGCACATACATGATATGATGAGTATTGTGAGATTTAATTGGGCATTACGACAAAGTACATAGACCGCTATCCAGCATGCATCTATGCCTAAAAAGTCCACCTTCAGGTTATCATCCGAACCCCTTCCAGTATTAAGTTGAAAACAACAGACAATTGCATTAAGTATGGTGCGTAATGTAATCAATAACTACATCTTCGGACATAGCATCAATGTTTTATCCCTAGTGGCAACAGCACATCCACAACCTTAGAACTTTCTGTCACTGTCGCAGATTTAATGGAGGCATGAACCCACTATCGAGCATAAATACTCCCTCTTGGAGTTAAGAGTAAAAACTTGGCCAGAGCCTCTACTAATAACGGAGAGCATGCAAGATCATAAACAACACATAGGTAATAGATTGATAATCAACATAACATAGTATTCTCTATCCATCGGATCCCAACAAACACAACATATAGCATTATAGATAGATGATCTTGATCATGTTAGGCAGCTCACAAGACCCGACAATGAAGCATAATGAGGAGAAGACAACCATCTAGCTACTGCTATGGACCCATAGTCCAGGGGTGAACTACTCACTCATCACTCCGGAGGCGACCATGGTGGTGAAGAGTCCCCCGGGAGATGATTCCCCTCTCCGGCAGGGTGCCAGAGGCGATCTCCTGAATCCCCCGAGATGGGATTGGCGGCGGCGGCGTCTCTGGAAGGTTTTCCGTATCGTGGCTCTCGGTACTGGGGGTTTCGCGATGAAGGCTATAAGTAGGCGGAGGAGATAGGTCAGGGGGCCACAGGAGGGCCCCACACGCTAGGTCAGCGCGGCCAAGGGCCAGGCCGCGCCGCCCTAGTGTTTGGCCTCCTCGTGGCCCCACTTCGTATCATCTTCGGTCTTCTGGAAGCTTCGTGGAAAAATAGGCCCCTGGGCGTTGATTTCGTCCAATTCTGAGAATATTTCCTTACTAGGATTTCTGAAACCAAAAACAGCAGAAAACAGCAACTGGCTCTTCGGCATCTCGTTAATAGGTTAGTGCCGGAAAATGCATAAATATGACATAAAGTATGCATAAAACATGTAGATATCATCAATAATGTGGCACGGAACATAAGAAATTATCGATACGCCGGAGACGTATCAACTCCCAACTTGCAATTTGCAAACATATAAACTTCATAAGATAGTCACAATGATCAAGTTTATTAAGTGCAAGAAAGTAAATGTGCCATCAAGTTCGTGAGAGCTTTACTGACTAATTTTCTCATGCCAAAACTTTATTTGGAAGATAAACAAAAACAGGATGAATATACTTGGAAGAACAATAATGCTAGTAGTTAGATATGGTGGACACAATTGGCAAACTTTGGTTTATGGTGGTTGGATGCATGAGTAGAGTTCATACTCAGTACAGGTGAAGGGTAGCAAAAAACTGGGAGCGACCAACGAAGAGAGCAGTAATGGCCATAATCATGCACCGCGACAAAACATTATCAATCAAAGCATAAAGTGATATTACAAGCCAAAAACTAAATGAACATAGAGGCTTTAGTTGACTGGTTATAGTCATAACATGATATAAGCATGTGCCAAGTCAACCCAATAAAGCATCAAAGGAGAATACCACAATATTATGCTTTTATGATGGAAACAACACATGATTCTTTCAATGACACATTATGCACTCTCAGACATTTGAGACAAGTCATGCTACAACAATAAATACTAAGCATATGACAAGAATAACATCCAACATGACATGCCAAAGTCTGCCACAATCTAGACAAGCTTCATTTTGCATCACTATAGTCATGAAATATTTTACTCGTATCCAACACCAATCAACTTATTTGAAATAGCTCTCAGAGATAACACACAATATGGACCAGAGAGCTAGTCACATATAAATAACTAACGAGCTCTGAACAAAATTAGAATCGAAAACCAAGAGCTAAACACAGTACTAGCAAAGTAGAACACTCGCAGAATAATAACAACGAAAACTAGAGCGTTCTATGCAATTAAAACGGAGCGGGTCTTTCTCCAAAATAAATGTTCCAGAATCCAACATATGCTACAACAAACAAAACAAAACAAAACAAAATAACAACACTCCAATAACAACACATAGCGTATGAAGTAATAAAAATATAGCGCATAGAGAGATGACCTGTTGCTTTGTTGATGAAGAGGGGATGCCTTGGGCCTCCCCAATATTTCACGCTTGTACCTTTTGGATATTTCTTGGGGTGCAGGGGAATCCCCAAGTTTGAGCTTTTGTCCATTCTTCATCTCACCACATCATTCTTCTGTCCCTACACTTGAAAACTTCCTTCATACAAAACTTCACGCAATTCTTTATTAGCAGCATTAGTACAATCAAAATAAACAAATTCTCTTGGGTTCAGTTGTAACACATATAAAAAATCTATTAAATAATTAGCTACTATAGAAACTCTTAAAAAACCTCTTTTGATCAAAAGAACTAAAAAAGAAAGAGATTAAGAGACAAATGCAAATAGTGGCAGTCTGTCAAAACAGAACAGCAGGTAAAGATCGATTTTTCCGAAAATCTTTTGTTGCTCATATCGAGGGTGATCAACTAAATAATGTTATATAATAACCTGGGGCATATGCATAAAAAATGTCAGCTCAAAATTCCGCTCTGGATATTTTTACGAATTTTTATGGTTACATCACAGAATCTGTTTTCAGGACAGCAACTTCCCCAAATCTTACTTTCTTCCTATTAGAGGCTGTTCTTGGCACAAAAACGAAATAAAAATGATAAGGAGAGGTTATTACAGAGGTAATAACTTCCAAGACTCAACAAAAGAAAAATTACAGAAATAAAACATGGGTTATCTCCCAAGGGTGCTTTTCTTTAACGCCTTTCAGCTAGGCGCAGAAAAAGAGCGAGCATCAAGTACTATCAAGTTAAGAAGCATCAAGATCAATGCGAGAAGTTTTTTCAACAAGGATTTGTATTTTATCAATATATGTTTTAGAAGACCCTTTCTCAGCACTTTTAGGTTCACTACTTTCGTCAAAAGGATTTTTTGGAACAATCCAATCAAAATTCTTTTCCCAAGTTTCATGCATTGCTACTAATTAGAAAGGTATTGGTATTTTACTTTATCTCCTATTTTTGGTTTTTTCTATTTTTTTCAAGTGTACCAAATATATCTACACATGAGCCTAGCATCTCAAACCGATCAAAACTTTCCTAGCTTCTATAACAACATCTTTAAATTCTCTAAGCAAAGTTTGTAGAATAAAATCTTTATTTTCATCATCCTCAACTTCATGAAGTTTAAGAAACATTGCTGCATTATAGGATTAAGGCTAACAAATCTAGCCTCCAGCATTTGAACTAAATAAGCTGCAGCAGTTTCATAATTAGGAGCAAGTTCTACCAGGGATTTATCCTCAATATCTTTATGCTTACTAACATGATTGAAGAATTTTTCAATGTTATCTCTCCCAATTATAGAACCACTACCTATAGATAGGTCCTTCAGATCGTACTTAGGGAACAACATAATAAACTAGTAACAAAATAAGAACTATGAAAGATTTTTTTTGTGTTTTTGATATAGAGAAGCAAACAAAATAAAATAAAATAAACTAAGCAAAACAATAACAAAGTAAAGAGATTGGAGATGAGAGACTCCCCTTGCAGAAATCCTCTTTCTCCCCGGCAACGGCGCCATAAAATCTTGATGGCGTGCAGTTGTTGGGGAACCGCAAGAGGAGGTGTGATGAGCACATCAACAAGTTTTCCCTTAGTAAGAAACCAAGGTTTAATCGACCGGTAAGAGAAAGGCGTGACTTCTGAAGGTGTTGCTAGCTGACTATTGGCAGGGCGCACTAACGGCGTCAGCAACAACGTGGAACCTGCACACAACACAACCAAAATACTTTGCCCCAACTTATAGTGAGGTTGTCAATCTCACCGGTTTGCTGAACACAAAGGATTAGACGTATCGAGTCGAAAGAGATGTTTGAGGTAATTAAAGATAACAGAGCTTACAACAAGTAAATAGAGCAGGATTGCAGTGGTTGAATTTATCAGTATAAAGGAAAGGACCGGGGTCCACAGTTCACTAGAGGTGTCTCTCCATAAAGATAAATAACATCCTGGGGGAACAAATTTCAGCTGGGCAATTGATAGAATATCGACCATACATGTCAAGATGATTACTATGAGATTCGTTTGAGCATTACAATATAATACATAGACCGTAATCCAACTGCATCTATGACTAATAATCCACCTTCCGGTTATCATCTGAACCCCTTCCAGTATTAAGTTGCAACCAACAGATTATCGCATTAAGCAATGTGTGTAAAGTAAACAATAGAATTACTCTTGGATAAAACATTGATGTTTTCTCCCTTGTAGCAACAACACATCTACAATCCTAGAAGTTATTGTCACTCTCCCAGAAAACTAGAGGCATGAACCTACTATCGAGCATAAGTACCCCCACTTGGAGTCACAAGCATCTACTTGGCCAGAGTATCTACTAGCAACAGAGAGCATGCAAGATCACAAATAACATATGACAATAATATATAATCGATCTCAACATAGTATACAATATTCACCGAATCCTAGCAAACACAACATGTAGCATTACATAAGGATGAACAAAACATATATGAATTGGTGTTAAACAAGCATGGAGCATCAAACATTATAGATACGTTTGAGACCTATCACTCTTCTTGTTCGATGATCCATCTGTCTGATAACCTGTGAATATATTCAAGACGAGGAAGCACAGTGCAAGCGAAGCGAGCTTGACTAAACATATACTTATACTTATAATAATTCTTATACCAGACTCTAACAAGAATATCCATTTTAACCAATAATGTAGAATCCAACAAGTTGGATGTAAAACTTTAGTTCCAATGTTATTAAATCCCCATTCTTCTCTAATGTGCTCATGCACCTGCATAGAGTGGTTTAGTTTCATTGTGATAAACAACATAAGACAAAGTTCTAGCAAGAATTAAACCCAAGTTAAATGCAGGATAAGTTCCATTCCTAGCAAATCCCAACAAATAGACAACATGTCCTATGCAAGCAGTTACGAACAAAGTAAACTACCTCAATCCTGGATGTTGAATATGAGAGATTTTAATCCTACGAACATCATTAGGAACATCCACACTAATTCTTCTCCAAACTGCCTGGAGTTCCCCATCAGAATCACTAGGGATTTTTCCCAACTCCCAACATTTGGGACATTAATAGCTTTGCAAAAATCATCAAGGGACATAACAACCTTATTTTGCTTCATGAAAAATTTAACATCAAATTTGGCAGGGATGATTTTACGTCTCTTACCTGCCCTTTCCTTGGTGTGTGCAAACCTGAATGGAGCGAGAAAATCAGGAGCTATCTCGGCTTGCGTCTTGTAGGGACGGCTTGCAAACCCATCCAGCCTTGTATGCTCCAGGAAGAAGGCAACACTTCCTCTATATGCATCGCCTTGAGCATCCTTGGGTCTTGCCACCTACTGGTATGCACATAGAGAGCTCCCGCTTTATAGATCAAATCATCCTCGAATTGATGCTCATCATCCATACTGAGAGCCACTCTGACATTCCATCTCGATCTAAGGCTACTAAATATCCCTTTACCCTTCTCCATGAGAGCATTAACCTACAACACTTTAATCAAAACCACTAACAAATTATATGTAGCAAGTTATATAAGCTCAAGAATACTCATAGAGGCTCTACCACACAAAACTACCAATTATTTCACTCTAAAACTTGCAAATCTTGGGATATCTCAAGCATAATATATGACACTAAGAAAAACATCTTCCCCAAAATATAATGTATGATATGAAAAACAAATTGGATGGGTGGAGGAGTCACATACCGAAGAGTAATTCCTCCAAAGGAATTTGCAAGTGGCTGCCCAAATTGATAGATCGAAAATGGAGCAGCAATGGGGCAAAGATTTTTTTCTGAATAATACCTTGTCGGGTTTTGACTCGAGGGAAGGACCTGTGCCTTTTCCCCTTACCTAACTCTCTCTGTGGGGCTAAAGAGGACAGGTGGTGCACCCATGGAAGTAGGGCGTGCCACCCCTGCTCCCATTTTTGCTGACTTGCCTCGTCATTTTGCCGAGTGGATCCTCTGTGCAGAAAAATGACCTGTGTAATTTTTGGTGATTTTTTAAGAACATTTTGTGTGTAAATTTTTCAAAACTCAAAACTATTAAAATCTAGAAGAATTAATTAACTGAATAAAATGCTAAATGCAAAACTTGCAAGAAAGTTTAATACTAATCCAATAATAAAGTACTATAAATCATAATCTTATCATTATCATGTTAAGAATGAGGTTGATCAAGTCTAATTATTACTATGACAAAGATAGAAACAATGATACAATAGAAACAATAATGGAAATTTCAGGGTACCTCATAATGGAACTACTAGGAAATAGGCAATTAGTGGCACACCACCTTTCCCCATCCGTGGTGCACTGCTGGTGCGCCACTGTAATCATGCCACTGCTAAGATTTAGTAGTGGCGCAGCTCTGGTGCGCCACAACTACCCTATGTAATAGTGGCGCACTACCCTGTGCGCCATTGACAGGTACACTGGTGCGCCACTACTACTCCAAAGGGGTGTGCCACTGTTGTTCAGCAGCAGTGCGCCACTGTTGTTCAGCAGCAGTGTGCCACTACTGTCTGCTGTCGGTGCGCCACTGCTGCCTCCTTGGGTGCGCCACTGTTACAGCGAGCTGGTGCGCCATTGCTGCCTGTTTAGGTGCGCCACTGTTGCATCTCAGACGTGCGCCACTGCTGGCAGCTTTGGTGCGCCACTGGCAGTTTCGAAGGTGATCAGAGGGTTGTGCGCCACTGGGTCTAGGCTGGTGCGCCACTGTTACTTGGTGGTCGTGCGCCACTCATAGTACAGTAGTGTGCCACTGCTAGTAGTTCGTTTTCATTTTTTGTATTTCTGGCATGTATTTGTACAAGTTGTATAGCACAGTATAACAGCACAGATACAGAATATATAACACATATATACAACAGCACCGTATACCAATACATAGTCCTTCACATTAGCCTCCATGATTCACAAGATTTCAAATATTAGACAAGTGTTACGGGGTTACAAGTCACAAATGAGCTAGTGGTTACACAAGGTCGATCATCTAAACTAGCATCACATAGAAGAGAGCTAGAGTCACTACTAGCATCGTCCCGATGAAAGTGGACTTCATCCGGTTCCTCCTCCGCTCCCTCCTCTCTCCCGCCAGATAGCGTGCGTATCTGTCTTCAGCCTCCGCTCTAGTGGTGTACCCTTTGTAGTTGTTACCGCTAAAATGGTGAACCTGTCTCCGACACTCCTCCCAGTCGTTGTAGACTCTGGGAACCTTGCCCTTGTACACGACATACCACGTCATATCTGCACATATGCACAAGCCAAAGAAACATTAGTGCACACTCATAGATGTTTGCAACGAATAAGAGCAAACTCAAAAACAATCCAAGTAGTATGAACTAAAAGGCATGCCTCATACATTGTTTGTCGGAACAAATATTAACATTTAGGGGCGGTGTCAGTGAAACCAAGTAGGATGCACAAGAGATTGATATTTGTGTCATCGCACCAGGTTCACTGGCCCCTCCCCCAAGTGTATAGGTGACCAAACATTCTAATCATAGGCATTTTGAGATACCAAAGCAAATGGAATGATAAGGGCCTCATACATTGTTGGTCCAAACAAATATTAACATTTAGGGAAGGTGTTAGCGAGACCAAGTAGGATGCACAAGAGATTGATATTTGTGTCATCGCACCAGGCTCTCTAACGCCTCCCCCAAGTGTAGTGACCACAAAATTTAATCATCGGCACTAAAATGGAAGAAAGGCCAATGCAATTAAGAAGTGCCAACTCAAATAAGAGACAAGTAGCTGGTATGAACTAAATGGAATGCCTCATATTTTGTTGGTCGGAACAAATATTTACATTTAGAGAAGGGGTAAGTGAAACCAAGTAGGATGCACAAGAGATTGATATTTGTGTCATCGCACCAGGTTCACTGACCCCTCCCCCAAGTGTATAGGTGACCAAACATTTTAATCATCGGTATTCTGAAAAACCAAAGAAAATGGAATGACGAGGGCCTCATACATTGTTGGTCGAAACAAATATGAACATTCCGGGATGGCGTCAGTGAGGCCAGGTAGGATGCACAAGAGATTGATATTTGTGCCATCACACCAGGCTCACTGGCGTCACCCCGGAGTGTACAGTTGACCGAACATTCTAATCATCGGCACTAAAATGGAAGAAAGAGCCAAGTGGTATCAACTAAATAGCATATGCAAAACAAAAAATGAAACAAACGTAGCCGAACTAGTAATTAATAGCATCGATTACATATAAGTTCAACAACCGTCGAAACTAATTAAACAGACATGCAAGCAAAGTGCTAGATAAAGTTTATTACAACACAAGCTCGTCTTTAGTTCACAACTACATAACTAGGCTCGCACATCAAGAATCGGCTAAAGGGACGACGAAGCGTGGATAAAACCGCCGCCTTTCTTCAAGCACATCCATGAGCGGTAGTCGTCACCCTGCATTTGGAGCATTGTGTCTATGTACCTGTTTGACGGCTGATAGCCGGCATAGAACTCCCCCGCACTTCTAATGACATCTTGAAAGATGATTTCACAAAACTCTACTTGGATGCGAAAGAACTCTTGCTTGATGCCGTCGTCCCAGATCCGCGACAAGCCGTTGCCCCACTCTCTGAGATGCTCAGGCAGCGTAAGCTGCTGCTAGTCCCGTATGAACGCCTCCATGTGGTGGAGGGCGTAGTAGGCATCCTTCTTACTAGAAGGTGACTTCTTGACGTAGGGGAAATTTGTTATGTGCTTGAACACGTGCTTCCCGTACCTACGATTTGGCCTCTCCATGATGCCTTTAGCTTTGACGTAGCCATTGAGAGCATCATCAAGTACAGCCTTGACATTCGTGTAGTCCGTGCTTGACTTACTCTCCGCATCAAAGTATGTGGCCATGGAATATTTCGGGGTTATGGAGATGAGGGTGCAGGTATTGTCTCTGCGTATAGAACACATAATGTTTAAGAATGGGACGATAGAAATCTAAAAAAATCACGTGTTAAGACCGGTGGGGGGTTGACTTACTCGGGAAATACAGGCAGGAGGATGTTGTACTTCTTCTGGTTCGCTAGAAAGAAGCCTTTGAGGTACTCAGACGCCACTTTCCGGTCATCGGCGCAGGCCAAGTGGACGGCACACATGTAGAAGGGGTCGGCTATCGCGATGCCCGGGGTCTTGTCTCTAATGATCCGCATCGCCTTACTAATCGAGTATAGGCGAAGGAAGGTGTAGTGCAGCGGATAACTGTTCAACATGGCGAAGATGTCATCATACCGCAAGAAGATCTTCTGGGTGAAGCCGCTATCGACAAAGCCATGGCCCGAGGGCACCTTGGCCACATACACCGGGTATCCATTATCTTTCTCCTTGAGACGCCGCTCCTCCATATGCCAAACACCGTCCACCAGAGATCGCATAGGACCGGGTGTAGCATCGTACAATCTTTTAATTAGCATCAGCTCACCCGCCACATGCACCCTCGACTCGATATCCTTGGGCACTGGTGGCCCGTCCTGAGCACGGATCGGTGTCGGCTGGCTGGCAGACTTGTCGTCCTTCTTCTTTCTTTTCCGTCCCTTCGGCTTCATATTTATTGGGACTGCATTCTCCTCTTCGCAAGCCTTCTTCAGTGTGTTAGGACTTATAACACTTCTCACCTCGGCTATCGGCTGAGTGTCTGTGAAGTCGGCAGCTGGAGGCGTCTCCTGAGAACAGAATAGGCGCCGCTTGTTGCAATAGGTTTTCCCCTCGGCGGCAGCTTGAGAGGGTTGGCCAATAAGATCATAGTCCATCGCAAAATCGAAGTTGGCGTCAAGGTTGGCAAACGTACTGTCCTCGTCCGGACCATCGTGAGGATCCTGTGCCATATGCATGTCCTCGTCGGCTGATGGCGGCACCGTTGTGGTGGTCTTGCCATGGCTTGGCGCTGGCACGGCTTGGGGTGCTGTCTGTGGTGTGGTGTCCCTCGCCCCCAAACAAATTTGGCTCTTTGGCCAAACCATGGACCAATTGAAGCATTGGTGGAGGGTAAGGACCTCATCTTCGTCGGCACCATGGGGTTGAAAGGGAGGTACCACGTCGTCGTAGCCACTAAGCACCCAAACCAGTTGAATCCTATACACGTCGGGTGCCATGGGTACACCGTGTAACTGGCGGTTGCTTGGTTGAACGATTTTGGCCTTGGCAACATCGATCAACTCGCCGTTCACAAAATGCATGAGAGTTCATGGGACGTCGGCGGCGGCACCCTGTGGAAAACATGTAGGGCATTAGGGATGGCTAGCTAGTCAAAGGCAAGGATATGGAAGTCATCGGAGACGAGGGTTGGTTACCGTGATGGCGTCCAGCTCGGCTAAGGTCGAGGCACCGCCGGCGGCGGGCGTGCCACTGATGGAGTGGCCACTTGTTTGCGCGGTGCCGGGCGGCGTATTATCCGCAGCGACGGGTGCATTGAGCTGAAGTAATGGCGCCACGGGAGACACCAAGGTTGGCGCCGTGGGAGTCACCAAGGTTGGCGCCGCCGGAGCCACCAATGTTGGCGCCGCCGGAGCCACCAAGGTTTGCACCGCCGGAGACACCATTGTTGCCTCCTGCGGACTCACCGATGGCTCCACGTTGTGCGAGTTGCTGCTCGTGAAACTGGGAACCGGGGAGGCCCCTTTTTTCCTCCCGTATACCACTCGTCCAGACCGGCAACCAAGGTAGGGATGATAGAGCTAAGTGTGTTGCCCACTTGGTCCTCCACTTGCTGTCGTTGCGTCCTCTGTTGGGTCTCCACGATATGTTGCACTTGTTGTCGCACTTGCTCCTCGACCAATGCCGGGATCTGCGCAACTTGTGCCTTGAGATGTGCGACCTCCTTCTCATCGATGGTGGCCTTTTTCTCCTTTTTCCCCGACTTGTAGTAATCCGACCATTTCATAGAGCATCCTTCACCGACCACACGACCAGCCGACGTCGGCTTACTCAATGGATCCCTCTTCTTGTGGGCATTCAACGCCCTATTTAAAGGGTTGTCCCAAGGGGCACACTGCGAGGAGCTCGTGGACCCCGCGCCGCTACTGATTTCAGCTTCCTTTTCGCCTTCCTTATTAGCAGCTTCATCCTTAGCCTACGGGAGGAACATGTTGGAGATATGCCCAAGAGACAATAATAAAATGGTTATTATAATATATCTTGTGTTTATGATAATGTTTACATACCATGCTATAATTGTATTAACCGAAACATTGATACATGTGTGTTATGTGAACAACAAGGAGTCCCTAGTAAGCCTCTTGTATAACTAGCTTGTTGATTAATAGATGATCATAGTTTCATGATCATGAACATTGGATGTTATTAATAACAAGGTTATGTCATTATGTGAATGATGTAATGGACACACCCAAATTAAGCGTAGCATAAGATCACGTCATTAAGTTATTTGCTATAAGCTTTCGATACATAGTTACCTAGTCATTTCGACCATGAGATCATATAAATCACTTATACCGGAAGGGTACTTTGATTACATCAAACGCCACTGCGTAAATGGGTGGTTATAAAGGTGGGATTAAGTATCCGGAAAGTATAAGTTGAGGCATATGGATCAACAGTTGGATTTGTCCATCCCGATGACGGATAGATATACTCTGGGCCCTCTCGGTGGAATGTCGTCTAATTAGCTTGCAAGCATATGAATGGTTCATAAGAGACTACATACCACGGTACGAGTCAAGAGTACTTTTCATGAGACGAGGTTGAACGAGGTATAGAGATACCGATGATCAAACCTCGGACAAGTAAAATATCACGTGACAAAGGGAATCGGTATCGTATGTAAATGGTTCAGTCGATCACTAAAGTCATCGTTGAATATGTGGGAGCCATTATGGATCTCCAGATCCCGCTATTGGTTATTGGTCGGAGAGAAGTCTCAACCATGTCTGCATAGTTCGCGAACCATAGGGTGACACACTTAAGGTTTGATGTCGTTTAAGTAGATATGGAAATATGGAATGGAGTTCGAAGTTTTGTTCGGAGTCTCGGATGGGATCCAGGACATCACGAGGAGTTCCGGAATGGTCCGGAGAATAAGATTCATGTATAGGAAGTCACTTTCCAAGTTTGAAATGATCCGGTGCATTTATGCAAGGTTCTAGAAGGTTCTAGAAAAGTCCGGAAGAAATCACCATGGAAAGTGGAGTCCCGGAGGGACTCCACATAGCTTGGCCAGCCAGCCTAAGGAGGAGTCCCAGGTGGACTCCACCCCATGGTGGCCGGCCACCCCCCAAGGAAGGGGTGGGAGTCCCACCTTGAGTAGGAGTCCCACCTTGGGTAGGTTTCCCACCTTATGGCAAGTTCTTGAGTTGGGGTCTTATTCGAAGACTTGGAGTCTAACTCTTTGGGGTTCCACCTATAAAAAGAGGGACAAGGGGAGGGTGGCCGGCCACTCTAGCCTCCACCTTGGGCGCACCCCTTTGAGGGCCGGCGCCCAAGCCCCCTCTCCCCAAACCCTAGCTACCTCTCCTCCACATACAACTCCCGCATACGCTTAGGCGAAGCCCTACCGGAGTTCTCCATCTCCACCGCCACCACGCCGTCGTGCTGCCGGGATTCCGAGGAGGATCTACTACTTCCGCTGCCCGCTGGAACGTGGAGAAGGACGTCGTCTTCATCAACACCGAACGTGTGACCGAGTACGGAGGTGCTGCTCGATTGTGGCACCGTCAAGATCTTCTACGCGCTTTTGAAAGAGAGAAGTGATCATCTTCTGCAACAACGAGATCTAATCTCGTAGGCTTTGGAAATCTTCAAGGGTTAGTCTCGTTTATCCTCTCATTGCTACCATCTTCTAGATTGCATCTTGGCTTGGATTGCGTTCTCGCGGTAGGAAATTTTTTGTTTTCTATGCTGCGAATCCCATCAGTGGTATCAGAGCCAGGTTTATGCATAGATTGGTTGCATGAGTAGAACACAATTATTTTGTGGGCGTTGATGCTTTGTTGTCTTTAGTTCGAGTACTTTGCATCTTTGTGGCATGGTGGGATGAAGTGGCTCGGGCTAACTTTACATGACCGCGTTCATGAGACTTGCTCCACGTTCGACATGCAACTTGTATTGCATAAGTGGCTTTGCGGGTGTCTGTCTCTCTCACCATAGTGAAGATTCAACTTACTCTTTCTATTGACAACACTAGTATCACCGTTGTGGTTCATGTTCGTAGGTAGATTGGATCTTACTCAAAAACCCTAAACCACGTAAAATATGCAAACAAAATTATAGACGTCTAACTTGTTTTTGCAGGGTTTGGTGATGTGATATGGCCATGATGTGATGATGAATATGTATGAGATGATCATTATTGTATTGTGGCAACCGGCAGGAGCCTTATGGTTGTCTTTAAATTTCATGTTGAATAGTATTTCAAAGTAGTTGTAATAGTTGCTACATGAGGTGAACAACCATGAAGACGGCGCCATGGACCTTGACGCTACGCCGACGATGATGGAGATCATGCCCGTTGATGATGGAGATCATGTCCATGCTTTGGAGATGAAGATCGAAGGCGCAAAGACTAAAGGGCCATATCATATTGATACGTCTCCGACGTATCGATAATTTCTTATGTTCCATGCCACATTATTGATGTTATCTACATGTTTTATGCACACTTTATGTCATATTCGTGCATTTTCTGGAACTAACCTATTAACAAGATGCCGAAGTGCCAGTTCCTGTTTTCTGCTGTTTTTGGTTTCAGAAATCCTAGTAACGAAATATTCTCGGAATCGGACGAAATCAACGCCCAAGTTCCTATTTTCACCGGAAGCATCCAGAACACCCGGGAAGGACCAGAGGGGGGGCACTGGGCCCCCAGACCATAGGCCGGCGCGGCCCAGGCCCTGGCCGCGCCGCCCTATGGTTTCGTCGCCCCTTCGACCCTCCTGCGCCGCCTCTTCGCCTATATAAAGCCCCTGGATCGAAAACCCTGAGGCGCTTGACAAAAACCACAGAAACCTTCCAGAGCCGCCGCCATCGCGAGGCCAAGATCTGGGGGACAGGAGTCTCTGTTCCGGCACGCTGCCGGAGCGGGGAAGTGCCCCCGGAAGGCTTCTCCATCGACACCGCTGCCATCTCCACCGCCATCTTCATCACCGCTGCTGCTCCCATGAGGAGGGAGTAGTTCTCCATCGAGGCTCGGGGCTGTACCGGTAGCTATGTGGTTAATCTCTCTCCTATGTACCTCAATACAATGATCTCATGAGCTGCTTTACATGATTGAGATTCATATGAGTTTTGTATCACTACTATCTATGTGCTACTCTAGCAAAGTTATTAAAGTAGTTCTATTCCTCCTGCACGTGTGTAAAGGTGACAGTGTGTGCACCGTGTTAGTACTTGGTTTATGCTATGATCATGATCTCTTGTAGATTGCGAAGTTAACTATTGCTATGATAATATTGATGTGATTTATTCCTCCTACATATGCATGAAGGTGACAGTGTGCATGCTATGTTAGTACTTGGTTTAATCTGTTGATCTATCTTACACTATAAGGTTACTTAAATATGAACAAATTGTGGAGCTTGTTAACTCCGGCATTGAGGGTTCGTGTAATCCTACGCAATGCGTTCATCATCCAACAAGAGTGTAGAGTATGCATTTATCTGTTCTGTTATGTGATCAATGTTGAGAGTGTCCACTAGTGAAAGTCTAATCCCTAGGCCTTGCTCCTAAATACTGCTATCGCTACTTGTTTACTACTGCTGCGTTACTACTGCTTGTTTACTGTTTTACTGCGTTACTACTGCTGCAATACTACCACCATCAACTACACGCCAGCAAGCTATTTTCTGGCACCGTTGCTACTGCTCATATATATTCATACCACCTGTATTTCACTATCTCTTCGCCAAACTAGTGCACCTATTAGGTGTGTTGGAGACACAAGAGACTTCTTGCTTTGTGGTTGCAGGGTTGCATGAGAGGGATATCTTTGACCTCTTCCTCCCTGAGTTTGATAAACCTTGGGTGATCCACTTAAGGGAAAACTTGCTGCTGTTCTACAAACCTCTGCTCTTGGAGGCCCAACACTGTCTACAGGAAAGGAGGGGGAACGTAGACATCAAGCACTTTTCTGGCGCCGTTGCCGGGGAGGAAAGGTAAAAGGTACTCACACTCCGGACCTCGGCTACCAAGCTATTTTCCGGCGCCGTAAGTACTCAAAGCTATTTCCTTTAGATCCTGCAATTGCATCTTTTTGTTTCTTGTTTACACTAGTTTGGCATAATGGACAACAATGAGCTTTTTACTCTATTTCCTGATTTAAGACATGGATGGTTTGATCCGAAAATTAAAAAACCCATGGAACATATTAATATGAACACTTTGAACACCATTGTTGCTAATGATATGGAAAATTCTAAGCTTGGGGAAGCTGGTTTTGATGAGCATGATCTTTTTAGTCCCCCAAGCATTGAGGAGAAAATTTACTTTGATGATACTTTGCCTCCTATATATGATGATTATAATGATAGTGGTCTTTTGGTGCCACCTACTATGGAGAGTAAATTTTGTTGTGATTATACTATGCCTCCTACACTTGATGAGAATAATAATGATAGCTACTTTGTTGAATTTGCTCCCACTACAACTAATAAAATTGATTATGCTTATGTGGAGAGTAATAATTTTATGCATGAGACTCATGATAAGAATGCTTTATGTGATAGTTATATTGTTGAGTTTGCTCATGTTGCTACTGAAAGTTATTATGAGAGAGGAAAATATGGTTGTAGAAATTTTCATGTTACTAAAACACCTCTCTATGTGCTGAAATTTTTCAAGCTACACTTGTTTTATCTTCCTACGCTTGTTACTTTGCTCTTCATGAACTTGTTTATTTACAAGATTCCTATGCATAGGAAGTATGTTAGACTTAAATGTGTTTTGAATTTGCCTCTGGATGCTCTCTTTCGCTTCAATTACTATTTCTTATGAGTGCATCATTAAAACTACTGAGCCCATCTTAATGGCTATAAAGAAAGAACTTCTTGGGAGATAACCCATGTTTTTACCTACAGTACTTTGTTTTATATTTGTGTCTTGGAAGTTGTTTACTACTGTAGCAACCTCTCCTTATCTTAGTTTAGTGTTTTGTTGTGCCAAGTTAAGCCGTTGATAGAAAAGTAAGTACTAGATTTGGATTACTGCACAGTTCCAGATTTCTTTGCTGTCACGAATCTGGATCCACCTCCCTGTAGGTAGCTCAGAAAATTATGCCAATTTACGTGCATGATCCTCAGATATGTACGCAACTTTCATTCAATTTGAGCATTTTCATTTGAGCAAGTCTGGTGCCATTTTAAAATTCGTCAATACGAACTGTTCTGTTTTGACAGATTCTGCCTTTTATTTCGCATTGCCTCTTTTGCTATGTTGGATGAATTTCTTTGATCCACTAATGTCCAGTAGCATTATGCAATGTCCAGAAGTGTTAAGAATGATTGTGTCACCTCTGAACATGTTAATTTTTATTGTGCACTAACCCTCTAATGAGTTGTTTCGAGTTTGGTGTGGAGGAAGTTTTCAAGGGTCAAGAGAGGAGGATGATATACTATGATCAAGAAGAGTGAAAGCTCTAAGCTTGGGGATGCCCCGGTGGTTCACCCCTACATATTCTAAGAAGACTCAAGCGTCTAAGCTTGGGGATGCCCAAGGCATCCCCTTCTTCATCGACAACTTATCAGGTTCCTCCCCTGAAACTATATTTTTATTCCGTCACATCTTATGTGCTTTGCTTGGAGCGTCGGTTTGTTTTTGTTTTTGTTTTGTTTGAATAAAATGGATCCTAGCATTCACTTTATGGGAGAGAGACACGCTCCGCTGTAGCATATGGACAAGTATGTCCTTGGTTTCTACTCATAGTATTCATGGCGAAGTTTCTCCTTCGTTAAATTGTTATATGGTTGGAATTGGAAAATGATACATGTAGTAATTGCTATAAATGTTTTGGGTAATGTGATACTTGGAAATTGTTGTGCTCATGATTAAGCTCTTGCATCATATGCTTTGCACCCATTAATGAAGAAATACATAGAGCATGCTAAAATTTGGTTTGCATATTTGGTTTCTCTAAGGTCTAGATAATTTCTAGTATTGAGTTTGAACAACAAGGAAGACGGTGTAGAGTCTTATAATGTTTTCAATATGTCTTTTATGTGAGTTTTGCTGCACCGGTTCATCCTTGTGTTTGTTTCAAATAAACCTTGCTAGCCTAAACCTTGTATCGAGAGGGAATACTTCTCATGCATCCAAAATCCTTGAGCCAACCACTATGCCATTTGTGTCCACCATACCTACCTACTACATGGTATTTTCCGCCATTCCAAAGTAAATTGCTTGAGTGCTACCTTTAAAATTCCATCATTCGCCTTTACAATATATAGCTCATGGGACAAATAGCTTAAAAACTATTGTGGTATTGAATATGTAATTATGCAGTTTATCTCTTATTAAGTTGCTTGTTGTGCGATAACCATGTTTCTGGGGACGCCATCAACTACTCTTTGTTGAATTTCATGTGAGTTGCTATGCATGTTCGTCTTGTCTGAAGTAAGAGCGATCTACCACCTTATGGTTAAGCATGCATATTGTTAGAGAAGAACATTGGGCCGCTAACTAAAGCCATGATCCATGGTGGAAGTTTCAGTTTTGGACATATATCCTCAATCTCAAATGAGAAAATTATTAATTGTTGTTACATGCTTATGCATAAAAGAGGAGTCCATTATCTGTTTTCTATGTTGTCCCGGTATGGATGTCTAAGTTGAGAATAATCAATAGCGAGAAATCCAATGCGAGCTTTCTCCTTAGACCTTTGTACAGGCGGCATAGAGGTACCCCTTTGTGACACTTGGTTAAAACATGTGCATTGTGATGATCTGGTAGTCCAAGCTAATTAGGACAAGGTGCGGGCACTATTAGTACACTATGCATGAGGCTTGCAACTTGTAAGATATAATTTACATGATACATATGCTTTATTACTACCGTTGACAAAATTGTTTCATGTTTTCAAAATCAAAGCTCTAGCACAAATATAGCAATCGATGCTTTTCCTCTATGGAGGACCATTCTTTTACTTTTATTGTTGAGTCAGTTCACCTATTTCTCTCCACCTCAAGAAGCAAACACTTGTGTGAACTGTGCATTGATTCCTACATATTTGCATATTGCACTTATTATATTACTCTATGTTGACAATATCAATGAGATATACATGTTATAAGTTGAAAGCAACCGCTGAAACTTAATCTTCTTTTGTGTTGCTTCAATGCCTTTACTATGAATTATTGCTTTATGAGTTAACTCTTATGCAAGACTTATTGATGCTTGTCTTGAAGTACTATTCATGAAAAGTCTTTGCTATATGATTGAGTTGTTTACTCATGTCATTTACCATTGTCTTGGATTGCTGCATTCATTACTTGTGTTTACAATAGTATGATCAAGGTTATGATGGCATGTCACTCCAGAAATTATCTGTGTTATCGTTTTACCTGCTCGGGACGAGCAGAACTAAGCTTGGGGATGCTGATACGTCTCCGACGTATCGATAATTTCTTATGTTCCATGCCACATTATTGATGTTATCTACATGTTTTATGCACACTTTATGTCATATTCGTGCATTTTCTGGAACTAACCTATTAACAAGATGCCGAAGTGCCAGTTCCTGTTTTCTGCTGTTTTTGGTTTCAGAAATCCTAGTAACGAAATATTCTCGGAATCGGACGAAATCAACGCCCAAGTTCCTATTTTCACCGGAAGCATCCAGAACACCCGGGAAGGACCAGAGGGGGGGCACTGGGCCCCCAGACCATAGGCCGGCGCGGCCCAGGCCCTGGCCGCGCCGCCCTATGGTTTCGTCGCCCCTTCGACCCTCCTGCGCCGCCTCTTCGCCTATATAAAGCCCCTGGATCGAAAACCCTGAGGCGCTTGACGAAAACCACAGAAACCTTCCAGAGCCGCCGCCATCGCGAGGCCAAGATCTGGGGGACAGGAGTCTCTGTTCCGGCACGCTGCCGGAGCGGGGAAGTGCCCCCGGAAGGCTTCTCCATCGACACCGCTGCCATCTCCACCGCCATCTTCATCACCGCTGCTGCTCCCATGAGGAGGGAGTAGTTCTCCATCGAGGCTCAGGGCTGTACCGGTAGCTATGTGGTTAATCTCTCTCCTATGTACCTCAATACAATGATCTCATGAGCTGCTTTACATGATTGAGATTCATATGAGTTTTGTATCACTACTATCTATGTGCTACTCTAGCAAAGTTATTAAAGTAGTTCTATTCCTCCTGCACGTGTGTAAAGGTGACAGTGTGTGCACCGTGTTAGTACTTGGTTTATGCTATGATCATGATCTCTTGTAGATTGCGAAGTTAACTATTGCTATGATAATATTGATGTGATTTATTCCTCCTACATATGCATGAAGGTGACAGTGTGCATGCTATGTTAGTACTTGGTTTAATCTGTTGATCTATCTTACACTATAAGGTTACTTAAATATGAACAAATTGTGGAGCTTGTTAACTCCGGCATTGAGGGTTCGTGTAATCCTACGCAATGCGTTCATCATCCAACAAGAGTGTAGAGTATGCATTTATCTGTTCTGTTATGTGATCAATGTTGAGAGTGTCCACTAGTGAAAGTCTAATCCCTAGGCCTTGCTCCTAAATACTGCTATCGCTACTTGTTTACTACTGCTGCGTTACTACTGCTTGTTTACTGTTTTACTGCGTTACTACTGCTGCAATACTACCACCATCAACTACACGCCAGCAAGCTATTTTCTGGCACCGTTGCTACTGCTCATATATATTCATACCACCTGTATTTCACTATCTCTTCGCCGAACTAGTGCACCTATTAGGTGTGTTGGGGACACAAGAGACTTCTTGCTTTGTGGTTGCAGGGTTGCATGAGAGGGATATCTTTGACCTCTTCCTCCCTGAGTTCGATAAACCTTGGGTGATCCACTTAAGGGAAAACTTGCTGCTGTTCTACAAACCTCTGCTCTTGGAGGCCCAACACTGTCTACAGGAAAGGAGGGGGAACGTAGACATCACATATCACATATGAATTGCATGTGATGTTAATCCTTTATGCATCTTATTTTGCTTAGAACGCGACGGTAGCATTATAAGATGATCCCTCACATTAATATCAAGATAATAAAGTGTTCTCCCCTCGTATGCACTGTTGATATAGTTCGTCGTTTCGAAGCATCTCGTGATGATCGGATGTGATAGACTCAACGATTCACATACTACGGGTGTAAGCCATGTTGCACACGCGGAATTCTTGGGTTTGATTGATGAGCCTAGCATGTATAGTCATGGCCTCGGGACAACGGAAACCGAAAGGTTGAACACGAGTCATATGGATGATATGATCAACATGTTGATGTTCACCATTGAAGCTACATCATCTCACGTGATGATCGGTTTTGGTGTAGTGGATTTGGATCGTGTACCACTTAACAACTATGAGGGATGTTGTATTAAGTGGGAGTTCATTAGTAATTAGATTAAAACATGAACTAATAATCATAAACATAGTCTGAGTAGTATTTTGAATTAATTTTATAGTATTGGCATCCGTTTTCTACCATGCGCTAGTCTTGTAATTGAGATAGAAATACTGTTAAGTCTGACAAGAAACTTTACGGATTGGTACCGTATTGTTAAAGAATCAAGAAATGATTAAGTCCTATTGCGAATTTTTAGTAAACCTCACATTGTTGATTCAAAGAGCTGTGGTTTCAATTAGTACCTAAAGTTATCTTGTCTCCGTGAAACTTGAAGTTCAAATCTGTTTGAAAAGTAAGGAGCTGAAAATTTAGTTTTCAGAAATAAGCAAGGTATGAGATATATGTTATATCTAAGACCTTATTGCAAGATGATAGAATATAATCTAGTGAGACTACATAAACTCATAAGTTTTATGGGAATGTACGAAGGTTGAAGACGCCCGGCGTCCCAATCCTCCAACTAAGTTGGACACTAAAGATATTCGCATATCTATGAAGTAATCGTCCTTAGTATGCACCGTTGCTAAGACTCGTTGTTTCGAAGCATCTCGTGATGATCGGGTGTTATAGATTCTACGTGTACATACAACGGGTGCAAGTCAGATTTGCACATGCGAATACTGAGGTTAAACTTTACAAGCCTAGCATGTCCAGACATGGTCTCGAAAAGTCGTCATGATATGATGGATAAAATTATGAGTGAAATTGTTCATCATATTAAAAGGTTACTAATAGTGAAATCCGGAACACTTGTCATATGATGATCAACTTCAAAGTAAGAACCTCAAGGTTATTGGTATTTGACCAACAAACCTAGAAGTTATTGATGTTGAAGTGTTTTTCTGAATAATGAGGAAAGCTAAAAGAGAAATTACAAAAGATATTTTGGTAGAAAGAAAAGAAAAGACTAGAAAGTCTAGATCAGGTGTATATAAATGATATACATGATATGGTTGTATTCCTAGTTAGGTCACACAATGAAATTCTTGGGTATTAGTACCATATTGGTTGGTATGAAGTGTCATACAAAACAAATACAAGAATACAATGGCCTAAGTGACTGACAAGGAATATGATAGGAATGCACGTCTGGAACAAAAAAAAGTGTTATTATGTTCGTTGTTGGCATTCTATCTAGCCCTTAGAATTTATAATAAAGAACTTAATAATTGTTATTTTGCTCTGGTCAAATGAAAACAATGAGTTGTTCAAATTATGACATTACTCCATGTACGATGGATAAGTTATTATAAATCTCAATGGTGAAACACACATACATAACACTGACGCTAAAATGCCATAAGGCAAATGATTTGAATTCCACTTATTTGTGGAACCGCCATTTAGGTCATGTTAGAAAGGAACGCATGAAGGAACTCCATGCAAATGGATTTTTGGAGTCATTTGATTTTTGAATCATTTGGCACTTGCAAAATCTTTTCTAAAAGTATTGACTGAAATACCGTTCATAGGCCAAGAGTTGAACGGGAAACTAACTTAGTGGAAACATACACAAAGATGTATGTGGTTCACTGGGCATAGTTGTGTGCGGGAGATTCTTCTACTTCATGAAAACTTTCAACAATGAATTGAGTATATATATGTGGATATATTCGATAAGGAAAAAGTTTGAAACATTTGAATAGATTCAAATAAATTTCAGCATGAAGTGGAAATCATCGTAATAGAAAAGTCAAATATCTATGATTGGATCATGGTGGAAATATTTGAATTACGAGTTTTAGCAAACATCTAAGGGAGTTATGAAATTGTTCTACAACTCACGTTTCTTGGAGTATCATAGTGATGATGAAATATCCAAGAGATGTATCCAAACCTTGTTGGGTCAATGATGAGATAAAATATTGACGCCATTATATTTTTATGGATTATGCTTTAGAGACTACCGCTTTTACACTAAATAGAGCATCATCATGATCCGTTGTAATGACACCATACAAGTTATGGCATGGGTATAAACCCTAATAGTCCTTTCTTTAAATTTTGGTCTAAAAAGTTTACAACCAAAATCGGATGAATGTCTTTGTTGGTTATCCCAAAGAATTGATTGGGAATTCTTTCCACTATGAAGTAAAAGACAAAAGTGTTTGTTAATGTTACTTGCTTATTTCCAAGAAATTGTTTTCTAGCGAAGTATTTGAGTGGGAGGACAATAGAACTTGATAAGGTTTATGAACCTGAGCATAATGATCAGAGTAGCGCAGCATCGGAAATTGGTTCCGGAAGCGGCCACGACGATTATGGCTCCCATGACTACAAAGTGTTTTAGCCATGGAGATCGAAGTACTTATTGAACCTTATAGGTATGGTTTACTTTGTGATCAAATAAATGATTTGTGGACAAAGTATTGATTTTGAAAACCAACTACAAACAAAGAAGTTATGATGGGCCCTGACTCCGTTAAAATAGCCATGCGCCATGAAATCCATGATAGATGAATACTTTTTGAAAGTAAATGGATCTATAAAATTGATGGACTTGGATGGAATATCCTTGAAGAAGCTCAACTTGTCGAAAAGTTGTTTACGACAAAGTTCAAAGAGTTGACTACGATAAGATTAGATCTTCCGTAACAATGCTTATAGTCTATATGGATTATTCTAGTAATCGCTACATATTACTTTTATGAGATATGCTAGTAGGATGGCAAAATACATTACTTAACAGAAGTGTGTATTAAAGGTGTATACAAGATACAACCAAGAGTTTTGCTAGTTCGTGGAATACTAGATAGGTATACAAACTTCAATTGGATGAAGTGAGTATCGCGGAGTTGGAATCTTTACCGGATGAAATAATCAAAGAGTTTTTGATTTCATTAGAAACGATTAAGATGCTTACATTTGCAAGAAATTAAGTGGGAGCGCTGAGACATATTTATAATACTTTATGTAGATGACATATAGTTGGTTATAAATGATGTAATTATATACTTGATTAAAAGGTTTCATTGAGAATTAACTTTAATGAAAGGATATGGACTGAAACATATTTAGTGTCAAGATCTATGAAGATAGATTGAAACACATAATAAGTTTAAGTCAAAGTACATAGAATGGATATTGAAGTAGTTCAATATAGAAATATTAAGAAGGTGTTCTTTTCATGCGAAGGTTTAACAAGACTTGAGTGTATTTGACACTCGATGAGTAAAAACACATGAGTGATTTTAGATCACGAATAATATGTACAAAATAAGATGTCCTATGCTCTAAAAAGTTAGGATCATATACCAGAATGATTCATGTGATGATCATTGGACAAACAGTAAGAATATCCCTGTGTGCTTTAGAAGAACCAAGGATACATATATAGTTTTATATGGGGTAATGAAAAACAAATCGCTGTAAGGTGTTGCACCGATATTTGTTTAAACACATATAAAATTGAAATTCAAAATCTCAATTAGGCTAAGTGTTGTTTAAAAGGTAGCACAATGCTAGATTTAGAAGAGTTCTAAACATTATGACGGATTCTACAAACGAAGGCAGAGTATGTCGTTGTTTTGACAATGACTGAGGATGTTTAAGTCGAAGAGTTCTTTGAGAACTTGGTGTAGTTCTGATAGTGTCAGAACTTTGAAGCTATATTGTGTGTGACAATATTAGTGACATATTTCAGACCGCGGGATTAAGGTTCCACCAGAAGACCAAACATATTTAATGCCGACTCATTTGGAAAATGAGTAATGCGTTGAGACGCAAATGAATTGCAAAATACATACGTTTCTGAGCGTGTCAGATCCGTTGACTAAAATCTCTCCCGTGAGCAAAACATGATAAAGCACCGGAAGGCCAAGGTGTTATATCTTTACAAATGTAAACTAGATTATTAACTCTAGTGCAAGTGGGAGACTGTTGGAGATATGCCCAAGAGACATTAATAAAATGGTTATTATAATATATCTTTATGTTTATGATAATGTTTACATACCATGCTATAATTGTATTAACCGAAACATTGATACATGTGTGTTATGTGAACAACAAGGAGTCCCTAGTAAGCCTCTTGTATAACTAGCTTGTTGATTAATAGATGATCATAGTTTCATGATCATGAACATTGGATGTTATTAATAACAAGGTTATGTCATTATGTGAATGATGTAATGGACACACCCAAATTAAGCGTAGCATAAGATCACGTCATTAAGTTATTTGCTATAAGCTTTCGATACATAGTTACATAGTCCTTTCGACCATGAGATCATATAAATCACTTATACCGGAAGGGTACTTTGATTACATCAAACGCCACTGCGTAAATGGGTGGTTATAAAGGTGGGATTAAGTATCCGAAAAGTATAAGTTGAGGCATATGGATCAACAGTGGGATTTGTCCATCCCGATGACGGATAGATATACTCTGGGCCCTCTCGGTGGAATGTCGTCTAATTAGCTTGCAAGCATATGAATGGTTCATAAGAGACTACATAC
The DNA here is from genome assembly GCF_019359855.2 of Lolium perenne. NCBI lineage: Eukaryota > Viridiplantae > Streptophyta > Magnoliopsida > Poales > Poaceae > Lolium > Lolium perenne. Next base: position 195,312,267 of record NC_067248.2, read on the forward strand.
CACGGTACGAGTAAAGAGTACTTGTCATGAGACGAGGTTGAACGAGGTATAGAGATACCGATGATCAAACCTCGGACAAGTAAAATATCGCGTGACAAAGGGAATCGGTATCGTATGTAAATGGTTCAGTTGATCACTAAAGTCATCGTTGAATATGTGGGAGCCATTATGGATCTTCAGATCCCGCTATTGGTTATTGGTCGGAGAGAAGTCTCAACCATGTATGCATAGTTCGCGAACCGTAGGGTGACACACTTAAGGTTTGATGTCGTTTGAGTAGATATGGAAATATGGAATGGAGTTCGAAGTTTTCTTCGGAGTCTCGGATGGGATCCAGGACATCACGAGGAGTTCCGGAATGGTCCGGAGAATAAGATTCATGTATAGGAAGTCACTTTCCAAGTTTGGAAATGATCCGGTGCATTTATGGAAGGTTCTAGAAGGTTCTAGAAAAGTCCGGAAGAAATCACCATGGAAAGTGGAGTCCCGGAGAGGGACTCCACATAGCTTGGCTAGCCAGCCTAAGGAGGAGGAGTCCCAGGTGGACTCCACCCCATGGTGGCCGGACACCCCCCCAAGGAAGGGGTGGGAGTCCCACCTTGAGTAGGAGTCCCACCTTGGGTAGGTTTCCCACCTTATGGCAAGTTCTTGAGTTGGGGTCTTATTCGAAGACTTGGAGTCTAACTCTTTGGGGTTCCACCTATAAAAAGAGGGACAAGGGGAGGGTGGCCGGCCACTCTAGCCTCCACCTTGGCCGCACCCCTTTGAGGGCCGACGCCCAAGCCCCCTCTCCCCAAACCCTAGCTACCTCTCCTCCACATACAACTCCCGCATACGCTTAGGCGAAGCCCTGCCGGAGTCCTCCATCACCACCGCCACCACGCCGTCGTGCTGCCGGGATTCCGAGGAGGATCTACTACTTCCGCTGCCCGCTGGAACGGGGAGAAGGACGTCGTCTTCATCAACACCGAACGTGTGACCGAGTACGGAGGTGCTGCCCGATTGTGGCACCATCAAGATCTTCTACGCGCTTTTGAAAGTGGCAAGTGATCATCTTCTGCAACAACGAGATCTAATCTCGTAGGCTTTGGAAATCTTCAAGGGTTAGTCTCGTTTATCCTCTCGTTGCTACCATCTTCTTGATTGCATCTTGGCTTGGATTGCGTTCTCGCGGTAGGAATTTTTTTGTTTTCTATGCTATGAATCCCATCAGAACATGCATGAACCACCTAGTAATTTGGATTCATCAATTCGAATGCAACCATAAAGGAGCTAATTAAGCGGGTGCACTCCTTACCAGAAGAGCCTCAAACTCCTTCACCTCCGGATTGGTGGTGAGCTCCTTTGTAGTGGGGTCAACACGGTACCGGGCCAGGAGGAACTGCCCGGTTTGCTTGTTTTTGTATTGTGAGAAGAGGGGTTCGAGGCCGTTCCTCACACACTCCTTATCTTGGGCGTCCCATTCTGGTTGCGCCGCCCTAAACCCGCCAGGACCAAGTTTGTGGGTGCCTAAGTTCAGCTTCCGCATGTCCTTCCCCCACTGACTAGAATCCGACGTTGACTCGCTCTCGCACTTGATCTTGAAATCAGCGTAGTCTTTCTCGGTGATAGAAGGATTTGACTCCTTGATCTTCTCGTAACTCTCGCCCTTCTGAATCATTTTATTCACTCGGTTCCGCCAACTAGCGAGGGCGATGCTCATCTTCGTGAGGGCGGCATTGTGCACTTTGTTCCGCATGAGACGTTTTTCTGAGCAGTCCACCGGGAACTCGTATCGTTCGTGCAGCTTCGTGAAGAGGAGGGAGCGCAAATTCACTCGGTCAGGATGCCTAAGGTTCTCGGTGTTGATCGAGACCGTGCTCCAGAGGATGCACCCGAGTTGGGCCGAGTACCCTTTGACTAGTTCAGGGGGCGCCGTTCGATGCCCACTGGCGTCCACTTCGGTGAATGCCTGCTTCACGGTGCTGAGCACATTCGGGCGACGCTCCCTCCGTTGCTTCTTCTGCTCGCCGCTGTCCGTGTGTTCACCGCCGTCCATGTGTTCGCCGCCATCCGTGGTGTCATCCTCGGCGGCACCATCGTCAGTGGTGTCATCCTCGGCGGCATCATCCGCTCGGTAGTCTGGATCGGTGCCATCATCCTCGCCGTCGTCGCGGCGAGGTTGTTACTCCATCATCTCCACTTCATCGGTTATCATCCAGAATGGCTTGCTGCCGCTGCCGCCGGCCTCATCGTTGTCGGCCATGTTAGAACTAAGTGGGAAAAAATGCATAAAGTTAGCGCAAAATTTCAATGAAAAATTGGGCATGACCTATGCTAATTTATGGACATAGGAGTGCCCCATTTTCGCCGAAACGGAAATGAATCAACATTTCGGTGATAATGGGCAACTCAGTCGATCCCTGCACAAGAATATGACACAAATACACCAGGAAAACAATCCACCAGCTGAGCACCATGGCACATATACAATTGTTCCTCCATATACACCATGGCACATATACAGTTGATCCTCCACCAGCTGAGCACTCAACAGCATGCATCAGCTAGCAAGCAGCAGCTAGCAGCAACAGCAGTTAGCAGCTAGCAAGTAGTAGCAAGCAAGCAGCAGCTAGCAAGCAGCAACAGGAGCTACCAAGCATCAAGCAGCTACCAAGCAGCAGTAGCAAGCAGAAGCAACAAGCACCATCAGCATCGAGGGCTACCTTGGAGGATGCAGCGGCGGTCTTCTGCAGCAGCATTAGCAGTCGAGGGCAACGCAGTGTGCTTCTCCTGCTCCTGCTCCAAGTCTCAGCCTTGCAAATGTTCAAAATAAAAAGTCAGTAAGCTTTGAGCTACAGCAGCCTAGCAGCCTTGCAAATGTTGCAAATGTTGCCAGAGTTAACCTAATGGTGAATTAATGGCATTCTCATTAACAGCAGGAACTACATGTACATCTACTATATGTAGCAGCAGCACCTATCACTAATATGCTAGCAGCAGCACCTACCAGCCAACCAACAGCAGCCACAAGCAGCAGCAAAACCACCACAACCACAATGCAGCTAGCAACAATGTGTAACCAGATATCTTTTGACATATAAAATGGTTGTTAGCATCATTGTTCAGATAACCAATTACAACATCATTTTGCAAAGACATGGAGCAAATGAATCAATTACAGTGTTAAAACACTTTCTAGCAGCAGCCTAGCAGCAGCCTAGGTAGCACCAGCAAGCGGCATCAATAGAGGAGGAGGAGGGGCATCGGGGGCTACCTGTGTGCAAGTGCGGCGGCGGTCTTCTGCGGCGGCTTCAGTGGTCGAGGGCGGCACAACGTGCTTCTCCAGCTGCTGCTCCAAGGTGCGCGTGACGATGGACGTCGCTGCAACAATCTCTGCACCACTGATACGTCTCCAACGTATCCATAATTTCTGATGTTCCATGCTTGTTTTATGACAATACTTACATGTTTTGCTTGCACTTTATAATGTTTTTATGCGTTTTCCGGAACTAACCTATTAACAAGATGCCACAGTGCCAGTTCCTGTTTTCTACTGTTTTTGGTTCCAGAAAGGCTGTTCGGGCAATATTCTCGGAATTCGACGAAATCAATGCGAAACATCTTCTTTTTCCCGGAAGCATCCAGAACACCGAAGGAGAGTCGGAGGGGAGCCAGGGGGGCCCCACCCCACAGGGCGGCACGGCCAAGGGGGGCGCGCCCCCTACTTTGTGGGCCCCCCCAGAAACCCTTTTGCGTCGCCTCTTCGCCTATTTAACCCCTCGCGACCTAAATCCTCGATACCAATTGACGAAACTCCAGAAAGACTCCAGGGGGGCGCCGCCATCGCGAAACTCCAATTCGGGGGACAGAAGTCTCTGTTCCGGCACCCTGCCGGGACGGGGAAGTGCCCCCGGAAGCCATCTCCATCGACGCCACCGCCTCCATCATGCTCCGTGAGTAGTTCCCCCATGGACTACGGGTTCTAGCAGTAGCTAGTTGGTATTCTCTCCTCCATGTACTTCAATACAATGGTCTCATGAGCTGCCTTACATGATTGAGATCCATCTGATGTAATCGGTGTTGTGTTTGTTGGGATCCGATGGATGATACATTATGATTAGTCTATCTATAATGTTTGTGAAGTTATTGTTGCTGCAATCTTGTTATGCTTAATGCTTGTCACTAGGGCCCGAGTGGCATGATCTTAGATTTAAGCTCTATATGTATTGCTTAGATTGTATCTACAAGTTGTATGCACATGTCTATGTCCGGAACCAAAGGCCCCAAAGTGACAGAAATTGGGACAGCTGGAGGGGAAGGCATAGATATGAGGATCACATGTTTTCACGGAGTGTTAATGCTTTGCTCCGGTACTCTATTAAAAGGAGTACCTTAATATCCAGTAGATTCCCTTGAGGCCCGGCTGCCACCGGCTGGTAGGAAAAAAGATGTTGTACAAGTTTCTCATTGCGAGCACGTATGACTATATATGGAAAACATGCCTACATAATTAATAATCTTGATGTTCTATCTTAATGCTTTGAATCCTATCAATTTCCCAACTGTAATTTGTTCACCCAACACTTGTCACTTGTTATTGGAGAGTTACCACTAGTGTAGATCGATGGGAACCCGGGTCCATCTCTCATCATAATATACTCGTTCTATATGTCATTGGAAGTAGTATCAACTATTTTCCGGTGCCATTGCTCCTGTGTTGCTGCTGCTGTGTTACTGTTACTATTGCTCTCATATTACTGCTACTTTCACATCACCCCTGTTACTAGTGCTTTTCCAGGTGTAGCTGAATTGACAACTCAGTTGTTAAGGCTTATAAGTATTCTTTACCTCCTCTTGTGTCGAATCAATAAATTTGGGTTTTACTTCCCGCGAAGACTGTCGCGATCCCCTATACTTGTGGGTTATCAACCACCACCACCACACACACACACAAACCAATCAAACAACTAACAAATGAACCCCAGATAACAACAAATGAACCTAGCAAGCACATAGCAAGCAACCCAAAAAAAATTACACTTGCTACAATAACTCTGCTCTCTCACTCTCTATATACATCATACCCAACGTGACATCTAAACCATACTCTGTACATGATACATTCATCATTATCAACAAGCCACAAAAACAACACAAACCACTTGGCATTTTGAAGGTTTGCCAATGGGCTCTATAACAAAATGAACGATTTTACAATGGAATGGAAACATGGCAAACCAAAAAAAAAAATCTGTAATGCAATTCTGCAAGAATGACAATTCAATTTCCTAACCCAACTACAATGGCAATTCTGCACTGCAAGCATCTTGATAACCCCTATATTATCCATGTTAGCATGAACAACCAGTAACCCCTATGTTATCCATGTTAGCAGGGTGATAGATACACATCGATGGCCAGATGTAGTGGCAGCAAAGGATGGTAGATGTGTACGTACCTCGGAGATGTAGGCGAATTTGTCGGTGAAGTCGGAGAGGCTAGCGGCCTCCTCGGGGTCGACGAACCTGGAGAGGACGACGACGGCGAGGTCGATGTGCTGGACGGCGAGGCTGACGAGGGTGCACGCGTGGTTGAGGTAGGTGCGCGCCTTGTCCAGGTCCACGCTGCTACTGGCCGCCGCCTGAGGTCCACGCTCCGCAGCGACGAGGTCGCAGATGAGGAGGTCGCAGACGAGGAATGCGGTGAGGAGGTCGCAGATGAGGAAGGCGGCGAGGAGCTCCCAGATGAGGAGGTCGCAGACGAGGTCGCCGACGTGCTGCTCCTGCTCCGCGGAGAGCTTGAGAGGATCTGCGTGGGGGATTGAGGTGAATCGAGGGGGAGGCGGCCGCCGGCGGGGAGGTGAATCGAGGGGTACCTACGTGACGCCGCCGGGGTCTGTGGTCGCTCGCGTCGTTGGGGTCCGAGGTGAATCGAGGGAGGGGCGGACGCCGGTGGGAGGTGGCGTCGAAGAGGGGGCGCCGGTGAATCGAGATCGAGTGGGGAATGGTGAGGATGGTCGGGATGGGGGAGGGATTTTTGGCTAAGTCCCAGACGTCCTTAGCAATAGCGCACGTCTAGGGGTGCGCCACTATGAGGCTTAGCAATGGCGCACCTCTAGGGGTGCGCCACTACCACTTTAGGTTTGGGTCAAAACGCAAACAAACCAGAGTTTGATAGAAATCGATTAGTACCGCACTGGCTCTATCCCCTGGTTGGTTTGCCAAACCTGGCCGCCCAGGTTCGAACCCTGGCGGCCACAATTTTTCCTTTTTTTAAAAAAATTGACTAAACCATGTGATAAATAGCATAATACACCAAAATAAAAGGCATAAATAATCATAATATGTCTATTTTGATCGGTACAATGTGTAGATTAACAATATGATATCCAATATTCATATAATAAAATGATACATAATTATCTTTTCACAATCTTCTTGCCCTTCTTTCTCGCGGTTGAATAATTTAGCCCCGAAACTCCTAGACTTCTTCTCTTGAATGGACGGCCTTTAGGTAGGGTGGTCCTGCTTCTTCTTGTTGTGTATGGTTCTTCATCATCGTCGTCGTCATCTTCCATCTTCGGATCGCCGTACTGGTCAAAGTCTAGCTCGTTGGCGGCTACATCCATTCCGATGATGCTCCTTTTGCCTCTCCTCACGACAACACGGCTGGGCTTTTGCGGGTCGGTAATGAAGAAGCATTGGTCTACTTGGGAAGCTAGTACCCATGGCTCATATTTCACGGTGACCTTTGCGCCCGCTGTCTTGGATTTGGCTTCGGGTATAACCATGGTGGTGAAATGCCGGTCTTCTTTTACGATGTTCTTGGCCCACCTGACACGGAACATCGGCACATTCTCTCCGGCGTAGCTCAGCTCCCAGATCTCCTCGATCTTTCTATAGTATATCTGCTTGATGTCACCGGTGTAGGACTCCATCGTTACCCCGGAGTTCTGATAATCGCTCTTCATGTCCTTTTCCTCGGTGTAGATTGTGTAGCCGTTGATATAGTACGCCTGAAATGTCATCAGGTTGTGTTCGGCGCCCTATGACAAGGCGAATATGAGTTTTTCTTCGGCAGAAGAATCCTCGTCTATAGGGTACGTCAACATCTTGTCCTTGAACCACCGCGTGAAGGTTGAGTTGTGCTGTTTGATTATATCTCTGTCCGTCCTCTGTTGGCCCTGATCATTGTACGTCGTGGCGATGAAGGTTTTGTGCTATACCACCCAAGGATCGACGACGTCTATGTCTTGTAGCGCAACTAGGTTTGCTCTTTCAAAGTCGGCGATTCGACCCTTGAAGTCGACATGCATTTCGTGGCTACCCTCGCGGTGACCCCATCCAGCGAGCTTCCCGAGGTGCCTGTTTACGGGCAGACCGACGGGATTCTCGATTTCTAGATAACTCGTGCAGAAGGAGATGCACTCTTCGGTCAGAAAGCCCTTGGCTATGCTTCCGTCTGGACGTGCCCTGTTGCGAACGTACCCTTTGATGAAACCATTCATCCTTTCGAACGGCATCATGCTGTGCAGGAACGTCGGCCCCAGTTGGATGATATCCTCCACGATATGTACCAGCTGATGCACCATAACGTCGAAGAATGCGGGCGGGAAGTACATCTCAAGCTCGCACAATATCACCACGATCTCTTCCTCTAGCCTTCTAAGTTGCCTCACGCCAACAGACTTCCGAGAGATGACGTCGAAAATGTTGCATAGGCCAAAAAGAGTTTCACGGACTGCGCGTTCATGATCCCACGGATTGCAACCGGAAGTATCTGCGTCATCAGCACGTGACAGTCGTGAGACTTCATCCCGGTGAACCTCTGCTTCGCTTTGTCTAGGTACCTGCTTATCTTCCCCGCGTAACCGTAAGGAAGTTTTACTCCTAGGAGACAGTCGAAAAAACTGCGCGATCTCGTTCTGACTTAGAGAGAAGCACGCGGGGGGCAGTAATATTCGATCTTTTTGGCCTTTTTGCCCTTGCGATGACTTTGCGTGTCCTCTGCCTCATCATCGTCATCGTCATCATCATCATTAGGGAGTCCCGTGTGAAGCTCCTTCCTGATCCCAATTGATTGCAAGTCGTACCTTGCTTTCGGCCCATCTTTGGTCTTCTCTGGCATGTTGAGGAGGGTACCAAGCAGACTCTCGCACACGTTCTTCGTGATGTGCATGACATCAAGGCTGTGAGGCACACGGAGGATCTTCCAGTACGGCAAGTCCCAGAAAACAGACCTCGTCTTCCATACCTTAAGCAGCGGCTCCGGCGCCTTTCGCTTCTTTCCCGGCGGTGGGCACTCTTTCCAATTTTTCAATAGCTCGTCTATTTGCTCGCCGCTTCTCGTACGTGGCCTTCTTCGGGGTTCGTCTTGACCATCGAACAGATCCTTGCGTTTCCTCCGTGGGTCATCCTCGCGAAGCCACCTTCGATGTCCCATGAACACCGTTTTCGAGGACCCGAGATCTCTATCTAGCTAGCGGTACGTTGTGTCGTCCATGCACCTGACGCATGCATTGAATCCGTGGACCACCTGCCCCGCGACATATCCGTAACCGAGAAAGTTGTGCACCATCGTGAGCAGTGCAGCTCTCATAGGGAAATATTCTTCCGCGGCGGCGTCCCACGTATTGGCAGGCGTGTCCCATAGCGTGGCTAGCTCCTCTTTCAGAAGCCCCATATACAGATTGATGTCGTTCCCTGGTTGTTTCGGCCCTTCAATTAGCATACTCATTTGAATGTACTTCCTCTTCATGCACAACCAGGGGGGATGTTGTACATCCACACAAACACGGGCCAGGTGCTATGCGTGCTGCTCTGGCTGCCAAATGGATTGACTCCATCGGTGCTCGCGCCCAGCCTTATGTTCCTAGGATCGTCCCCAAATTCTGGGTACTCGCATTCCACTGGATAGCATCCGAAGGGTGTCTCAACATCCTGTCCTTTTTCTTTTTGTCCAGATCATCTGCGTCATCTTCTCCCTACCTCATCTCCGCGTGCCAGCGCATTAGCTTTGCTTGCTTAGGATCCGCGAAATACCGCTGCAGACGAGGAGTGATCGGAAAGTACCACACCACCTTCCGAGGAGCTTTCTTCCTCTTCTTGTACCAACTGACACTGCACTCCGGACATATGGTAGACTCCGCGTGCTCGTTCCGATAAATGATGCAATCGTTCAAGCACACATGGTATTTCACATGCGGTAAATCCAGAGGACACACGATTTTCTTGGCCTCCTCGATACTAGTCGGACACGTGTTACCTTTGGGAAGACGTTCTTGCCAGAATGACATGTTGTCGTTGAAGGATGTGTAGGTCATTTTGTGCTTTACCTTCATCTCCAGAGCCATGAGCGTTACTTTCAGGCAGGTATCCTCCGGCCTGCATCCTTCATACAATGGAGTAACCGCGTCTACCTCCAGTTGACCCATCTTGGCTTTCTCTCGAGCGGTAGCTCTTGCGTTACTCGTCTGCTTGAGAAGCATCTCTTGAAGATAAGGGTTCTGCACCCAGTCCATCGACGATGGTCCATCGTCTTCATCTTCATGATCGTCATGATGACCTCCATCTTGATCTTCCTCATCATCAGGTCCAGGATCTCCTACATTGTGATCATGATCATCTCCGGGATCTTCTACATCCTGATCATGTCCGGGATCTTCTACATCCTGATCATGTCCGAGATCTTCTACATGGTGCCCACCTCCTTCCTTATTTCTTGTTGAAATCCCATGGACAAATTCATAATCATCTTCGTCGCCTTCCCACCGATAGCCATCCATGAAACCACGCATGAGAAGGTGGTCCCGCACCATATCGGCTTTAGGGTCCATAAGACTCATCAGCTTGCATCTTCGACACGAAAATCTTATCTCCTTTTGGTTATTTTTAATCATCTCGGCCGTCGCGGCTTTCAAAAACCTAGCCACAACGCCTTCGCTCATCATGCGGACCATGGTCGCCTGCGGGTATAGAGAAAATGGATATCTTAGTATACCAAAAGAAAATTTTGGCATGACCTTCCCTAAAAATAGGACATATATATATGCGTAGTATGCCCATTATTCACCGAAACGGAAATAAATCAACGTTTCGGCAAAATATTGGCAACTCCATCGCATTTCTAATCCCTGCAAACAAAAACATGCAACACATGTGTGGAGGCTTCGCATATACAATACATGTGGAGGCTTCGCATACAACACACATATGCACGTGACGCTTCGCGCATGCACAACACATGCGGAGCTCCGCATAACATATATGCACACACGTGTGCAAGACGATCGTAACCGGTCACACACAAAGCATAAAACCAACAAAGTTACCGATACGGCGAGACCGAGAGTGTTGGATGAGGAAAAAAGTTGAGATTGAGTAGGTATTGAGCTATAGAAAGTTTCAGCCATACTTACCTACCAAGAAAATTAAGTTTACCACTTAATTTGGGTGAATGAAGAGGTGAAAATAAGGTGGGGAGGAGGAGCAACACGACCAGATCCAGATTTGGTGGGAGGTGGTGGTGGAAGAGTGTTTGGGGAAAGTGGGTGGCACATGGGTAGAGGGGGAAAAGCAGGAAATGGTCCCAGGTTAGCAGTGGCGCACCACCTAGCCGTGCGCCGCTGCTATGGTGACATAGCAATGGCGCACGGCTTAGTGGTGCGCCACTGCTCACCTGGTACCTGCACCCCACGCCCCTGCCCAACTTAGCAGTGGCGCACCATTCTGGTGGTGCGCCATAGCTAGTAGTGGCGCACCACAGCAGTGCGCCATTGCTAAAGCCCTCATCTCTAAAGGGGCCCTGGCCACCTCCTAGTAGTGGCGCACCACTATGCCATGCGCCATAGGTAAGCAAAGTAGCAGTGGCGCACCTAGGCGACGTGCACCACTATTAGTTTTTGGTAGGAGCTGGCCTCCTGCCAGGAATTAGTAATGGCGCACCAAAAACAAGGTGCGCCACTACTACATTTGTAACAGTGGCCCACCGTTTTGTGGTGCGCCACTGCTAAGTAGTAGTGGCCCACGGCCATCATGGTGCGCCACTGAAGTCAACCTTACGGCTAGGACTTTTCCTAGTAGTGTGGATTCGAATTGTTCAAACCATTAATATTTGTTACTTTGGTTTTGGAAGAGAAATTGGTATTTCAAATCTTCCAATTTTAAAAACTTTGGCTCAGTAACATTGAGAATTTTTTGGTATCTCAATAGAATTCTTCTTCGGGAAATGTATAGTGTGCTCTTTTCCTTTTACATGAAAGGTTACCTTTCTTTCAGTGCAATTTGTAACAGCCCCTGCAGTATTTAGAAAATGTCTACTAAGAATAATAGCTAAATTATCATCTTCAGGCATTTCTAACATCACAAAGTCCGTAGAGATTTGCACATTAGCAATCATAATAGGAAAATCTTCACATATACCAATAGGAATAGCAGTGGATTTATCAGACATATGGAGTGAAACCTCAGTAGGAACTAATTTATTTAAATTAAGCTTCTTATAAATAGAAAATGGCATGACACTTACCACTGCTCCTAAATCACATAAATCATAGTTCACATAGGTATTCTTAATAGTGCAAGAAATAGTAGGAGTACCTAGATCCCCACGTTTTTCAGTTAACTTTCCCTTAAAATAATAATCAGCAAGCATAGCAATAATAGCTTCATTGGGCATTTTCCTCTTATTGTTAACAATATATTTCATATATTTTGAATACGGAGGAATTTTAATAGCATCAACAAGAGGAATTTGCAAATATAAACTCTTTGTCAATTTAATAAACTTCTTAAATCTTTCATTGCCTAGAGTTTTAGTTACCTCTTGAGGATATGATATAGTTCTATGAACCCATGGATCCCTTTCTTTACCTTTTGGTTGAGGTGGAGCCTTCTTCTTATTACTTTTATCCTTGTAGGATTGCGGATCTTCATTTATCATAGGCTCAGGTTCTTTATTACAAACATCTTCAGGTAGTTCTTCATGTGGTTGAGACATTTCCACATCTTCTTCGTTATTCTCATCTTCAGTTTCAGTATCAGAAATAGATATATCATTATCTTGATCTTCAGAGTTCTCATTTTCTTCACTTTCATTGGTGGATTTTCCTGCAAAAGACTTCTTTTTGCGAGCTTCTTGTTATTTTCTCTTTGGATGTCCTTCAGGCTAATGAGGGTCCAGAGTAATTGAACCTCTTCTTGTATTAACTCCACAAACATGTCTTTTCTCATCAACAAGCTTCTGATATAATTTATTTTGATGAGAAATCATTTCCTCTACTTGATTATGAATCATATGATAATATTTGACAGTCATTTTAAAGAATCTACACAAGAGCTCAGATTTTTATGAATAATTTCTATATTGCGAGAATTTTCAAATATATCCCTTCTAATATCACAGTTAAAACTCCCTCTATCATATGTAGAATCATTAACAAAAGAAACTTATGTAGTATATGATACATCTTTATTACCTTTACCAAAATTTATAGCATGCACTTTAATAGGAAAACATGGCTCATCGATAGAAAATTTATGACCCTCCTTAGAGATTTTCTTCAAATAAGAAATTTTAATGCCCTTCTCCTTGAGAGACTTTTAATCTTATTTAATGTCTTCATTAGATAATTTATGCATACCTATTACGTATGTAATATCTTCTCCAATATGCCAATCATCGTAGTTCTGCCAAATGGTATCCAGTAATTCCTTAGCTTCTTCCACAGTCATGTCCCTGAAAACATTACATGCAATGTTGTCTAGATAAGATCTAGATTCTTCAGCTAGCCCATTATAAAATATATGAAGTAATTGGTTATCCTTTAAACCATGGGCTGGACATTTCCTCTCAAGGGCACTAAATATCTCCCAAGCTTGAGGAATGCCTTCTTCTTTACCTTGACCGAAGTGAATAATTTATTCAACCATAGCATGTATTTACTAGCAGGGAAATATTTATTGCAAAACAAATATATGCATGCTTCCTTACTAGTAATAGACTTAGGTGCTAAAGAATTATACCAAGCTTTTGCTTCTCCTCCCAAAGAGAAAGGAAACAATTTCAAGAAGAAATAACGCTTTTGGATCTCGGTATTACCAAATCAGAGAGATTTATTATGTGTTCCCAAGGAAATTCATCCTGTCTACCATTAAACTTAATAGCTTCGTCTCTCTCTATTTTCCCAGGCTCAACATTAAATTCATAGTCTTTATCTTTAATGTATATCACATGTGCTTCAGTTTTTCTAGCATCATGAAATAAATCTTCTAAGCAAGAACTCAAACTAGCTTCAAATTCATCCAAATCATCTAGCTCGGCAGTCATAAAAGCTTTAGTAAAAATATCATCTTGTTTAGCATTTGATATTTTAGGACTCAAAGATTTATTATTTTAATTATAAAGTTCAACATCTTCAAATTCACATTCCATATGTTCATCAGCCATAGACTTAGATAAATCAGGTGTACCCTCTTTATCCTTGTCAACATCCAACAAATATTTTTCATTACTAATTGAGATAATAGATAATGGTGAACTAGTTTGAACAATAGCTTTCTTTTTAGTAGAAGGAGTAGTAGCAACTTGAGGCAAAAAATGTGGTCTAGAAGGCTAATCCATACCTTTCCTTGTAGTGGAGGGCCTCTTATGCTTTCCCATGGTGAGAAACAAATAAGTGCAGCAAATAAATGATAACAAGTTGTCTTACCAATAAAGCTAGGTTCCCCAGCAACGGTGCCAGAAAATATCTTGATGCCCTCAAGTATAGGGGATCGCTGAAATCTTCGATGGAAAGTATTACCCAAATTTATAGTTCGGCTCAAGGGGAAAACAAGAATACCAATAAGACTTTAGCAATTGAGACTTCACTCTCAAACACACCTGTATATCAATAAAATCACAAAGAAAGTGGTGATTTTGTAGTAGTTGATTCGAAGCAGTAAAAGCAAACAATAAATAAAAGCAGCAGATTTCCAGTTTTCACCGAAAAAAGTAGTATGTAATTTTCAGTGGCTAAAAGTGTAGGCATGAGGCATCAGTGGGGGTAATATATGGATGATATTGATCATATAATGTAATCCAACTAACATAGCATTCATCTTTAATTCAATTGTGTGTAGGTGTATGATCCAAATATAGTTATGCGTCCTAACTAAGAGAATTTGCATAACATCTTTTGTCCTGCTTGCCCATTTTACCGGGGCCAACTTGGAACTATAAGAAATTAAGGTCTAACCTTTCAAATATACCGGAACAAAGAATTAAGATTCCTGGACACACATAATCCTTGAACTATCACATATTCCCCTTGTTTTTCCCTATCTGTCACCTTAGGGATTCGCATGGTCAACATAATAACAAGTAATACACCTTGCAGATAAATACCAACCTCATATATTTGATAAAGCAATATAGGTTCAGTACTGAAATCATGTCACTCCGACTCTAGTAACAAGCATTAAACATAAAAAAGATGTACCAACACTCATACACGAATATCTTCAAGAAGAACACCTCAAATCTCGATACATATGGATGATTAGATGATCAATCTCATCCAAAACCCATCTACCTCTTAAGCCTATAGGGAACTACTCACTCATGGTGATGGAGAGTGAGTCCATGATGGTTGGTGATGATTTCAGTGGCGGTTAAGACGAAGAAGCCCACGAAATCCCTCTCTCCGGGTGGAGAGGAGGATCAATCTAGCCCCCGAAATGAAGATCATGGTCTCGGCGACGCTCTATTTTGCTAAACGTCGTGTCCTTTCCAGGCAGTTAGGTTTTTAGGTTATATAAGGCACCACACGAAGGGGGGATGCGAGACGATGACCGAGGGCCAAACGGGCCATAGTGGTGTGCCCAAAGAAGTATGGCGTGCCACCTGGCCTCGTTTGGGCCTCGTGGCTTGATACGTCTCCAACATATCGATAATTTCTTATGTTCCATGCTTGTTTTATGATGATACACACATGTTTTATACACACTTTATGTCATATTTATGGATTTTCCGGCACTAACCTATTAACAAGATACCGAAGAGCCAGTTGCTGTTTTCTGCTGTTTTTGGTTTCAGAAATCCTAGTAAGGAAATATTCTCGGAATTGGACGAAATCAACGCCCAGGGTCTTATTTTTCCACGAAGCTTCCAGAAGTCCGAAAGGAAAACGAAGTGGGGCGACGAGGCGGCCACACAACAGGGCGGCGCGGCCCACACCTTGGCCACGCGGCCCTGGTGTGTGGGCCCCTCGTGACGCCCCCTGACCTGCCCTTCCGCCTATAAAAAGTCTTCGTCGAGATAACCCCAGTACCGAGAGCCACGATACGGAAAACCTTCCAGAGACGCCGCCGCCGCCAATCCCATCTCGGGGGATTCAGGAGATCGCCTTCGGCACCCTGCCGGAGAGGGGAATCATCTCCCGGAGGACTCTTCACCGCCATGGTCGCCTCCGGAGTGATGTGTGAGTAGTTCACCCCTGGACTATGGGTCCATAGCAGTAGCTAGATGGTTGTCTTCTCCTCATTGTGCTATCATTGTCAGATCTTGTGAGCTGCCTAACATGATCAAGATCATCTATTTGTAATGCTATATGTTGCGTTTGTTGGGATCCGATGAATATGGACTACTATGTTATGTAGATTATCAATCTATCATCTATGTGTTGTTTATGATCTTGCATGCTCTCCGTTATTAGTAGAGGCTCTGGCCAAGTCGTTACTTGTAACTCCAAGAGGGAGTATTTATGCTCGATAGTGGGTTCATGCCTCCATTAAATCTGGGACAGTGACAGAAAGTTCTAAGGTTGTGGATGTGCTGTTGCCACTAGGGTAAAACATCAATGCTATGTCTAAGGATATTTGTGTTGATTACATTACGCACCATACTTAATGCACTTGTCTGTTGTTTGCAACTTAATACTGGAAGGGGTGCGGACGCTAACCTGAAGGTGAACTTTTTAGGCATAGATGCATGTTGGATAGCGGTATATGTACTTTGTCGTAATGCCCAATTAAATCTCACACTACTCATCATAATATGTATGTGCATTGTCATGCCATCTTTATTTGTCAATTGCCCAACTGTAATTTGTTCACCCAACATGCTATTTCTTATTGGAGAGACACCACTAGTGAACTGTGGACCCCGGTCCATTCTTTACATCGAATACAATCTACTGCAATACTTGTTCTTACTGTTCTCTGCAAACATCATCATCCACACTATACATCTAATCCTTTGTTACAGCAAGCCGGTGAGATTGACAACCTCACTGTCACGTTGGGGCAAAGTATTTTGGTTGTGTTGTGCAGGTTCCACGTTGGCGCCGGAATCCCTGGTGTTGCGCCGCACTACACTCCGCCGCCATCAACCTTCAACGTGCTTCTTGGCTCCTACTGGTTCGATAAACCTTGGTTTCTTACTGAGGGAAACTTGCCACTGTACGCATCACACCTTCCTCTTGGCGTCCTCCCCTCTTGTGTTCCAAAGCTCCAGGTCCGTCCTTTTCGTGAAAAGCTTCCCTGGTATTTTTTCCCCAAATTTATTTCCTACAAAAACTTGACAAAAAGGAGACTTTGCTAAAAAAAAAGCAGCATCAGATTCAACAGTTTTCATCCAAGTATGGTGAGATTCCAGAGCAAATCATTGAGCAAAGTGCTTGGAACAGTGGATACATTTGGAATGTATCAAATGGATGGTCAGGTTGTTAAATGAGGATGGTGTATGGCAAACTTGTTGAAGAGAAAGTATATCGGCTCAAAAGCGGTGTCTCTGGTTAATTGGAAACCTAAGGACTCGATCTCATTTTTGGGCTGGAGTTATGGCGACTAAGAAACACGTTTCCCACATGGTTCTTTCTCCACTAGGGATGGATCACAGATAATGGTTTGGGAGGATAAATGGTTGGGACCTACCACACTCCAAGAATAATATCCAGTTTTATATAATATTGTACGTCATAAAGGAGACACCTTACTTAAGGTGATGGAAACATCTCCACCTTCTATAACATTTAGGTGAGATCTTGTTGGACCGAGATTGGACTCCTGGAATGAAATGCTACATAGACTAGTTTCAGTACATTGTTGCAAGGGTCCGATGAATTTCGTTGGGGACTTACCAAGAGTGGGGTATTCTTGGTAGCTTCCATGTATAAAGCTTTAATATAACCTGTTTTAAATAATAAATCTATTTGGAAGATGAAGATACCTCTCAAAACTAAGATATTTGCTTGGTATCTTCATTGGGGTGTTATCCTTACTAAAGACAACCTTGCTAAATGCAACTGACACGGATGTACCAAATGTGTTTTCTATCACGAAGAGGAGACAATAAAGCACCATTTTCAACTTTTAGTTTGCGAGATCTATATGGTCAATCATTCAGATGAGCTCTACCTTATATCCTCCTCGCAGCGTTGCAAATATTTTTGGCAATTGACTAAATGGGATGGAATCTAGGTTTAAGGTTCTTATCAGAGTAGGAGCGATAGCCGTAATATAGTTTCTTTGGCTATGTAGAAATGACAAGGTTTTTAATGATAAATGTTCTTCTCTTATGCAGGTCATCTACCGATGTACGGCTATGCTCCGTTTATGGTCATCGCTACAGTGCTTGGAGGACCGCGACCTCTTTACGGAGGAGTCAACACGGTTGGAGAATACGGCCAAGAAGTTCTTTACCCAACATATGTGGCTGCATAATCGTAGGATTGCGGCACCGATGGCGTAACTAGCTTCTCATTTGATGATTTTAAGAACTATTGTATTTCCTTTTTGAGATCTTGTACTATGTTGGGACGGTTGTGTGCATCTTAGTTATGCAGAGGCCGGGTATTGGTAATAAAGCGCCCTTTATAGAAAACAAGTGTGTCTTGAAGAATAAGATGAAGTGGTAGCTCATGTATACCTTCAAGACATCAACATGATAAAGAATGAAGAAATAAAGTGCAAGTTCAAGATAAGCATCTAGAAGAGATCATATGGTTGAAGCTTGCCATTCTTATGGTAATCATGGATATGTGAAGACATGCCCAAAGAAGAGGCTCTCCCATAGGAGTATGGGGGAGCAATTTGCAAATCTTCAACAAGAAAGTGTAATCAAGAAATGTGTTCCATATTGAGGTTGACAAGATCATCATCATCAACCTCAAGTGGAATGTGTGCAAGGCAGTCTCGTGGTGTTAGTTGTGAGACCAGTTTATAGGATAGATAGCCGTACTATCAGGAGGTGCTCTCGAGCGAGTAATTTCATCGTATCATTCCAAGAGATCTTAACCTTTGCACCATTGGAATCATTTTTCTTGGTTTTTATTTGGTTCCATGTGATATTTTAGAGCTTGTGGTTATTCCCATGACACGCTCTAGTTCATCCAAAATGGATTTTGCACGGAAAAATTATTGTGTTTTCAAGGTTGGAGGTTTTACCGGTTTATATGTTATAGCTATGTCAAACCTTCCATCATTTGTTTCTATAATCTCTTGTTTAACTATGATGGTTCCCTATATGATATTGTAGAGCTTGTTACTAACTTCTAAACTAGCCCAAGATCATCAAAATCAAAGTCTGGATGCTCAAGTTATGGTCATTCTCGTTTTGCTGTCTCTGCCAGTTTTCAGTGGGTGGATTATCTTGTCCTAGCGGGGGCAGATAATCCGTCCTGTGAAATATCCGGCCTAATGAATAATCCGACCAATAATCTGGACAAATATCCGGCCCTCCTAATGGGGTGTCTCGCTTAAGGTCCTTAGCCATTTTTCGGGGCCCAGATTTTTGCAAAAACTGGCCCTGGATAATTCGGCCTGGGAGGACCCCAACGGTCACATTTCGTTGGGAGGGGGTATTTACCCATCTCTCCTTTTTGGGCTTAAGAACCTCATCTTCCTCCTTGGGCTGAAGGTTTTTACCCATCTCTCTCCTCCACTGTTGACCTTCAAATCTTGCCCTAGTTCTTGTTTCATCCCATGAATCTTGCATATTCTTGAGGGAAAATAGAGAGGAGATCTAGATCTACACATTTTCACCAATCAAATCCCTGTATTTGTGAGGGGAACCCTCTAAATCTAGATCTTGAAGAATTTGGTGTTTTTCTAGTTTTTTCATCCCCTCTTATTTCCCCAATAACTTTTGTAGCTTTGGTGGAAGTTGAGAGTGAGGGACTTGCCATTGCATTGTTGCACCGGTTTGAGATTTCCATGAAGATTCGTGGAAGTGAAAGTGAGGTGCTTGTTACTTTTGGGTTCTTCGAACCCTGGATGGCTTTGAGGCCTTTGTGGCGATATCTTGGAAGCCTCCATTCAAGTTGTGTAAGGCTCGATTCCGTCTCGAAGGAAATCCCTTAGTGGAACTATAATTTAGGCCTTTGCGGTGAGGGTTGATACGTCTCCGACGTATCGATAATTTCTTATGTTCCATGCCACATTATTGATGATATCTACATGTTTTATGCACACTTTATGCCATATTCGTGCATTTTCTAGAACTAACCTATTAACAAGATGCCGAAGTGCCAGTTCCTGTTTTCTGCTGTTTTTGGTTTCAGAAATCCTAGTAACGAAATATTCTCGGAATCGGACGAAATCAACGCCCAGGTTCCTATTTTGCCCGGAAGCATCCAGAACACACGAGAACCGCCAGAGAGGGGGCACAGGCCCACCAAACCCTAGGTCGGCGCGGCCAAGGGGGGGCCCGCGCCCCCCTATAGTATCGGCGCCCCTTCGACCTTTTGACGCCGCCTCTTCGCCTATATAAAGCCCCTGGACCTAAAACCTCGATACGGAAAAGCCACGGTACGAGAAACCATCCAGAGCCGCCGCCATCGCGAAGCCAAGATCTGGGGGACAGGAGTCTCTGTTCCGGCACGCCGCTGGGACGGGGAAGTGCCCCCGGAAGGCTCCTCCATCGACACCACCGCCATCTCCATCAACGCTGCTGTCTCCCATGAGGAGGGAGTAGTTCTCCATCGAGGCTCGGGGCTGTACCGGTAGCTATGTGGTTAATCTCTCTCCTATGTACTTCAATACAATAATCTCATGAGCTGCCTTACATGATTGAGATTCATATAATGATGCTTGTAATCTAGATGTCGTTATGCTAGTCAAGTGAATTTTACTTATGTGATCTCCGGAGACTCCTTGTCCCACGTGTGTAAAGGTGACAGTGTGTGCACCGTGTGGGTCTCTTAGGCTATATTTCACAGAATACTTATTCACTGTTATGAGTGGCATAGTGAAGTGCTTATTTATATCTCTTTATGATTGCAATGTGTTTTGTATCACAATATATCTACATGCTACTCTAGTGATGTTATTAAAGTAGTTTTATTCCTCCTGCACGGTGTAATGGTGACAGTGTGTGCATCCGTGTTAGTACTTGGCGTATGCTATGATTATGATCTCTTGTAGATTATGAAGTTAACTATTGCTATGATGGTATTGATGTGATCTATTTCTCCTACATAGTGTGAAGGTGACAGTGTGCATGCTATGTTAGTACTTGGTTTAGTCGTGTTGATCTTTCATGCACTCTAAGGTTATTTAAATATGAACATTGAATTGTGGAGCTTGTTAACTCCGGCATTGAGGGTTCGTGTAATCCTACGCAATGGTGTTCATCATCCAACAAGAGTGTAGAGTATGCATTTATCTATTCTGTTATGTGATCAATGTTGAAAGTGTCCACTAGTGAAAGTATGATCCCTAGGCCTTGTTCCTAAATACTGCTATCGCTGCTTGTTTACTGTTTCACTGCGTTACTACTGCTGCGTTACTACTGCTTGTTTACTGTCCTGGGCAAAGCACTTTTCTGGTGCCGTTGCTACTACTTATTTATACCACCTGTATTTCACTATCTCTTCGCCGAACTATAGCACCTATTAGGTGTGTTGGGGACACAAGAGACTTCTTGTTTTGTGGTTGCAGGGTTGCATGAGAGGGATATCTTTGACCTCTTCCTCCCTGAGTTCGATAAACCTTGGGTGATCCACTTAAGGGAAAACTTGTCGTTTCTACAAACCTCTGCTCTCGGAGGCCCAACACTGTCTACAGGAAAAGGAGGGGGCGTAGACATCAAGCTATTTTCTGGCGCCGTTGCCGGGGAGGAAAGGTAAAAGGTACTCACACTCCGGATCTCGGCTACTAAGCTATTTTCCGGCGCATTGTAAGTACTCGAAGCTATTTCCTTTAGATCCTGTAATTGCATCTTTTTGTTTCTTGTTTACACTAGTAAGGCATAATGGACAACAATGAGTTCTTATTCTATTTCCTGATTTAAGACATGGATGGTTTGATGCGAAAATTAAAAAACTTATGGAACATATTAGTATGAACGCTTTGAACACCATTGTTGCTAATGATATGGAAAATTCTAAGCTTGGGGAAGCTGGCTTTGATGAGCATGATATTTTTAGTCCCCCAAGCATTGAGGAGAAAAATTACTTTGACGATACTTTGCCTCCTATTTATGATGATTATAATGATATTGGTCTTTTAGTACCGCCTGTTATGGAGGATAAATTTGATTATGATTACAATATGCCTCCTATATTTGATGATGAGAATAATAATGATAGCTACTTTGTTGAATTTGCTCCCATAACAACTAATAAAATTGATTATGCTTATGTGGGTAGTAATAATTTTATGCATGAGACTCATGATAAGAATGCTTTATGTGATAGTTAGATTGTTGAGTTTGCTCATGATGCTACTGAAAGTTATTATGAGAGAGGAAAATATGGTTGTAGAAATTTTCATGCTACTAAAACACCTCTCAATGTGCTGAAATTTTTGAAGCTACACTTGTTTTATCTTCCTATGCTTGTTACTTTGCTCTTCATGAACTTGTTTATTTAGAAGATTCTTATGCATAGGAAGAATGTTAGACTTAAATGTGTTTTGAATTTGCCTCTTGATGCTCTCTTTTGCTTCAAATACTATTTCTTGCGAGTGCATCATTAAAACTGCTGAGCCCATCTTAATGGCTATAAAGAAAAGAACTTCTTGGGAGATAACCCATGTGTTATTTTGCTACAGTACTTTGTTTTATATTTGTGTCTTGGAAGTTGTTTACTACTGTAGCAACCTCTCCTTATCTTAGTTTTGTGTTTTGTTGTGCCAAGTGAAGCCTCTAATCGAAGGTTGATACTAGATTTGGATTTCTGCACAGAAACAGATTTCTATCTGTCACGAATCTGGGCTGTTTTCTCTGTAGGTAACTCAGAAAAATATGCCAATTTACGTGCGTGTTCCTCAGATATGTACGCAACTTTCATTAGTTTTGAGTTTTCTGATCTGAGCAACGGAAGTATTTATTAAAAATTCGTATTTACGGACTGTTCTATTTTGACAGATTCTGCCTTTTATTTCGCATTGCTTCTTTCGCTGTGTTGGGTGGATTTCTTTGTTCCATTACCTTCCAGTAGCTTTGAGCAATGTCCAGAAGTGTTAAGAATGATTGTGTCACCTCTGAACATGTGAGTTTTTGATTATGTACTAACCCCTCTAATGAAGTTTATGAGAAGTTTGGTGTGAAGGAAGTTTTCAAGGGTCAAGAGAGGAGGATGATATACTATGATCAAGAAGAGTGAAAGCTCTAAGCTTGGGGATGCCCCGGTGGTTCACCCCTGCATATATTAAGAAGACTCAAGCGTCTAAGCTTGGGGATGCCCAAGGCATCCCCTTCTTCATCGACAACATTATCAGGTTCCTCCCCTGAAACTATATTTTTATTCGGTCACATCTTATGTACTTTACTTGGAGCGTCTGTATGTTTCTTGTTTTTGTTTTTGTTTGAATAAATACTTGTGTGGGAGAGAGACACGCTCCGCTGGTTCATATGAACACATGTGTTCTTAGCTTTTAGTATTCATGGCGAAGTTTCTTCTTCGTTAAATTGTTATATGGTTGGAATTGGAAAATGATACATGTAGTAATTGCTAAAATGTCTTGGATAATGTGATACTTGGCAATTGTTGTGCTCATGTTTAAGCTCTTGCATCATATACTTTGCACCCATTAATGAAGAAATACATAGAGCATGCTTAAATTTGGTTTGCATATTTGGTATCTCTAAGGTCTAGATAATTTCTAGTATTGAGTTTGAACAACAAGGAAGACGGTGTAGAGTCTTATAATGTTTTCATTATGTCTTTTATGTGAGTTTTGCTGCACCGCTTCATCCTTGTGTTTGTTTCAAATAACCTTGCTAGCCTAAACCTTGTATCGAGAGGGATTACTTCTCATGCATCCAAAATACTTGAGCCAACCACTATGCCATTTGTGTCCACCATACCTACCTACTACATGGTATTTCTCCGCCATTCCAAAGTAAATTGCTTGAGTGCTACCTTTAAATTTCCATTCTTCACCTTTACAATATATAGCTCATGGGACAAATAGCTTAAAAACTATTGTGGTATTGAATATGTACTTATGCATTTTATCTCTTATTAAGTTGCTCGTTGTGCGATAACCATGTTCACTGGGGACGCCATCAACTACTCTTTGTTGAATATCATGTGAGTTGCTATGCATGTTCGTCTTGTCTGAAGTAAGAGCGATCTACCACCTTATGGTTAGAGCATGCATATTGTTAGAGAAGAACATTGGGCCGCTAACTAAAGCCATGATCCATGGTCGAAGTTTCAGTTTTGGACATATATCCTCAATCTCATATGAGAAAATTAATTGTTGCTACATGCTTATGCATAAAAGAGGAGTCCATTATCTGTTGTCTATGTTGTCCCGGTATGGATGTCTAAGTTGAGAATAATCAATAGCGAGAAATCCGATGCGAGCTTTCTCCTTAGACCTTTGTACAGGCGGCATAGAGGTACCCCTTTGTGACACTTGGTTAAAACATGTGCATTGCGATAATCCCGGTAGTCCAAGCTAATTAGGACAAGGTGCGGGCACTATTAGTATACTATGCATGAGGCTTGCAACTTGTAAGATATAATTTACATGATACATATGCTTTATTACTACCGTTGACAAAATTGTTTCTTGTTTTCAAAATCAAAGCTCTAGCACAAATATAGCAATCGATGCTTTCCTCTTTGAAGGACCATTCTTTTACTTTTATTGTTGAGTCAGTTTACCTATTTCTCTCCATCTCAAGAAGCAAACACTTGTGTGAACTGTGCATTGATTCCTACATATTTGCATATTGCATTTGTTATATTGCTTTGCATTGACAATTATCCATGAGATATACATGTTACAAGTTGAAAGCAACCGCTGAAACTTAATCTTCCATTGTGTTGCTTCAATGCCTTTACTTTGAATTATTGCTTTATGAGTTAACTTTTATGCAAGACTTATTGATGCTTGTCTTTAAGTACTATTCATGAAAAGTCTTTGCTGTATGATTCACTTGTTTACTCATGTCATATACATTGTTTTGATCGCTGCATTCATTACATATGTTTACAATATGATCAAGTTTATGATGGCATGTCACTCCAGAAATTATCTTTGTTATCGTTTACCGCCGGGACGAGCGTAAACTAAGCTTGGGGATGCTGATACGTCTCCGACGTATCGATAATTTCTTATGTTCCATGCCACATTATTGATGATATCTACATGTTTTATGCACACTTTATGTCATATTCGTGCATTTTCTGGAACTAACCTATTAACAAGATGCCGAAGTGCCGCTCCTGTTTTCTCATTGTTTTTGGTTTCGTAAATCCTAGTAACGAAATATTCTCGAATCGGACGAAATCAACGCCCAGGTTCCTATTTTGCCCGGAAGCATCCAGAACACACGAGAACCGCCAGAGAGGGGGCACATGCCCACCAAACCCTAGGCCGGCGCGGCCAAGGGGGGGCCGCGCCCCCCTATAGTGTCGGCGCCCCTTCGACCTTCTGACGCCGCCTCTTCGCCTATATAAAGCCCCTGGACCTAAAAACTCGATACGGAAAAGCCACGGTACGAGAAACCATCCAGAGCCGCCGCCATCGCGAAGCCAAGATCTGGGGGACAGGAGTCTCGTTTCGCACGCCGCCGGGATGGGGAAGTGCCCCCGGAAGGCTCCTCCATCGACACCACCGCCATCTCCATCAACGCTGCTGTCTCCCATGAGGAGGGAGTAGTTCTCCATCGAGGCTCGGGGCTGTACCGGTAGCTATGTGGTTAATCTCTCTCCTATGTACTTCAATACAATAATCTCATGAGCTGCCTTACATGATTGAGATTCATATGATGATGCTTGTAATCTAGATGTCATTATGCTAGTCAAGTGAATTTTACTTATGTGATCTCCGGAGACTCCTTGTCCCACGTGTGTAAAGGTGACAGTGTGTGCACCGTGTGGGTCTCTTAGGCTATATTTCACAGAATACTTATTCACTGTTATGAGTGGCATAGTGAAGTGCTTATTTATATCTCTTTATGATTGCAATGTGTTTTGTATCACAATATATCTACATGCTACTCTAGTGATGTTATTAAAGTAGTTTTATTCCTCCCGCACGGTGTAATGGTGACAAAGGTGTGCATCCGTGTTAGTACTTGGCGTATGCTATGATTATGATCTCTTGTAGATTATGAAGTTAACTATTGCTATGATGGTATTGATGTGATCTATTCCTCCTACATAGTGTGAAGGTGACAGTGTGCATGCTATGTTAGTACTTGGTTTAGTCGTGTTGATCTTTCATACACTCTAAGGTTATTTAAATATGAACATTGAATTGTGGAGCTTGTTAACTCCGGCATTGAGGGTTCGTGTAATCCTACGCAATGGTGTTCATCATCCAACAAGAGTGTAGAGTATGCATTTATCTATTCTGTTATGTGATCAATGTTGAGAGTGTCCACTAGTGAAAGTATGATCCCTAGGCCTTGTTCCTAAATACTGCTATCGCTGCTTGTTTACTGTTTCACTGCGTTACTACTGCTGCGTTACTACTGCTTGTTTACTGTCCTGGGCAAAGCACTTTTCTGGTGCCGTTGCTACTACTTATTTATACCACATGTATTTCACTATCTCTTCGCCGAACTAGTGCACCTATTAGGTGTGTTGGGGACACAAGAGGCTTCTTGCTTTGTGGTTGCAGGGTTGCATGAGAGGGATATCTTTGACCTCTTCCTCCCTGAGTTCGATAAACCTTGGGTGATCCACTTAAGGGAAAACTTGCTGCTGTTCTACAAACCTCTGCTCTTGGAGGCCCAACACTGTCTACAGGAAAAGGAGGGGGCGTAGACATCAAGGGTCCCTGGAGAATAAGGTGGGGCCTTTGTGGAGTTTGGTGTGTTGTGTGCTACCGCATGTACACAGACATTAAGCTGCGTAGATAGGTTGTTTGCTATGTTCACGTGTTGTGGAACGACCCATACTATGGAGACATTAAGCTTTTTCGGCGGTCAGTGTTCGGCCACACAACACACGGAAAGAGCCTTTCGTGTGCCACAAGATCCTTAAAAAGTCTAATCTGTACTAGTGAATTCTCAGTTAAACCGGCCTATGAAGTTCATGTGGAGATGGAGAAACGAAGTGCAGTTTGGCAGGAAGGTGAATGATCTGAATTAGTACCAATTAAACTTGAGGTTTTTAAGAAGATTTAGAAGGTGCAGTGTCTATCCACCACTAGAATTCTGATGACGCGTGCAACCCCAGCTATTGCACTTTACTTTTAACAATTACGAAGGTGCATTTTTTTTTTGTGGAGATTGGCACACAATAGCCACCTTCTCTATATGTGCGCTGTGGTGTTGAACTTGATACGATATGTGCAATATGCAATAAATACTTTGAAGATGGTGGTCATCTTTTCCTCAAGTGTAAGAGCATCTCCAGCCGCGTCCCCCAAAGCGTCCCCCAAACCGCGCCGGATTGAGCGTTTGGGGGACGTGTTTCGTTCGTGCCGCCTTTGGGGGACGTTGCTCCCCAGCCGCGTCCCCCAAACAAAAATTAGGAAATTTTAAACTTAACGAGATTCGACTAAGATTCATTCAAACTTACATAGATTCGAACGAAATTTGACTAAATTTAAACTAAACCTAATCTAGAACCACTTGCGGCGGCCGGAGGCGTCGTAGTACTGCTGGAAGTTGTACATGTCGTCGGTGACGACCTCCTGCTTGACGCGCTCGCCGACGGGCTCGTCGACGGGCTCGTCCTTCACCGCGCCGCTTGGTCCTGCCTCGCCGTCGTCGGTGAGGTCCACCAGCGGCTTACCGGAGTCGCGGATGGACAAGGCGATCGCAGCGTCAAGGTCGCCCCTCCAGGCGTCCTTGTCGTTCATGGACGCCAAGAACGCCGCCCGCAGACCTGGGCAGTCCTCGGGGTCATCGCTGCTGGCGATGAGCCGCTGCAGCCGCTCGTACTCCGCCAGCAGCGCCGCCTGACATAGGCATCCCAAATGGGCCTGCCGAAGATAGTACCCGGGGTTTACTGAAGGCCCACTACCCGAAGAATAAGAAGATTCGGAAGCCCAAGATATTATTAAGGAAAGCTAGAGTTGTAATAGAAAGTCTTATTTGTAATTTTACGGGATGAGTTAGAAACCTTCCCGAACTTTGTAACTTGTACAGCACGAATCCCTCGGCTCCGCCTCCTATATAAGGGGGAGTCGAGGGACGCGGAAATCATCGAATTATTGTTTACAAACCCTAGTTTTCATAATCGTCGAGTACTTTTCGGCTGAAACCTTCGAGATCTACTTGCCCTCTACTTCCAACTAAACCCTAGCCTACAATCCATAGGCATTGACAAGTTGATACCTTGTCAATTGGCGCCGTCTGTGGGAACTAGAGGCGTAAGGATCTGATCTCGATGGCACGTTCAAGATCTTCGACATCATCAACTGCAAGCAACGCAATGGATCGAGGTAAACAGATCGCTGCTGGTCCTGTCGATTTTGTTCCTCACCCACCCTCCCGTATATGCGTATCTGGCGGAGCCTATGGAGATGACGTTCGGAAGGTTTCGCTTTCGCGTCGAGAAGGAAGGATCGTATCGTGTCGAAATTCCGATTTCGTCGGGATCGTCGGCGGTCGATTCCGATTTTTCAAGCTATACATCGTCAACCGAATCAGGAGAAGAAGAAACTTCGTCGTCACGCTACATCAGCATCAGGGCAAGAGAGAAACTCGCCAAGATCTTCAGCGACATGTCGTTTGAGTCATCTGCGGACTCATATATAAGCGATGGCTCAAGCAGTGTCCACAGTTACGACTTCATCGACAAATCTACTACAGTGGGCAAGGTCTTCACCAATCTCAACGATGGTGTCACCAAACCCAACATAGATCTGAACACAAAATATCATCAGATTTATGTCATTGGAGAGCCAAGCAATGACCAAGAGGAAACATCTGAGGCTTTCGACGATCTGGGAAATCCATACGTCGATCCCTCCGATCTGCGACGAGGCCTGGGCAATAAATACGTCGGGCCACAGCCGCGACACAGAGTTCGACTCCCGCAAGCAGCGTGGGATAGAGCCGCGAGAGCTATGGATGGATCAGAACCAATGGCCACCACAGCCACGCCAGAGGAATTACAAGCATATCAATATAGGCTCGCACGAGCTGCAAGAGAATTGGAAAAACATGCAGCTGAGTTAAACAGAAGAAAGGAGGCAGCTTCTGCATCCAGCAGGAGAAGGGCAGAGCTGAGTCGACAATCTAGAACTTCGGGTGATAGCCACAGGGAGGCTCGGAACAGAGCAAGATCAAGGTTACAACACATACCCGAAGCAGAAAGAGAGCACCTGGTCCAAAACCTCGACATGTCCTTTATGTCGATAGACACAAGAGGAAATATCATCCCTAAGACACTAGAGGCTGGGTATATGGCGACACATGCTTTTATCCTCGCATCTAAACCACCTCCAGGAGATCCAAGGGAAACACTGTACAACATGGCGATAGCAGGAGTTGGAGCCATGGGGACGGCATTTGTATCAACACCTCCCGAAGGAACAGCAAGGCAAAATAGTCCACGACCTGCGGCAAAGAAAGTGCTAAGCTCCTGAAGGACCATGTGGAGCAAGAGATACGGCAGCACAAGCAAGGGTCGACAGAGCGCGACAAAGCAGAAGAGAACATCGGCAGTCCCCAGAGTTAAACGACGAGGATATGTGCGGTTTGCCGTGCTTCACGAGGAGAGTGCGGAAAACTCGAGTACCTTCGGGATTCAAGTTGCCTGATAATTTCAAAAAATTTGACGGCCTTCAAGATCCAGAAGATTGGCTAGTTGATTATCTCGAGACGGTGAAACTCACAGGAGGAACCAGAGCAACAACTATGCAAAGCATCCAGGTGCATTTGAGTGGAGCCGCACGGTCTTGGATAAGGAAACTCCCTCCAGGATCTATCGACGGTTGGGAAAGCTTCGAGGACGTGTTCGTCAAGAACTTCAGGTCCACGTGCAAAAAACCTGCGTCGTTAGAGGAGTTGAGAGCATGTCGACAAAAGCCAGACGAGCCAATGAGAAAATATATCCAAAGGTGGAACATCATCAAAAACTCAGCAGAAAATATATCTGACGAGAGAGCGATAGATGCGTTTGTCGCAGGAATCAGGCGTGGAGATTTTGTCGAGGACTTGGGAAGGACCAACCCAAAGACAGTATCCGCGTTAATGGAAATAGCAAACAGATGGGCAGATGGAGAAGATGCTGTCCACAACAAACGGCACAGATCGCCAGAGGAGGACCGTGGTCGAAATTATCACCCGAGGCGACGATTTCCTCGGCAATACCCGAACTATGATGCTCCAGGACAAATTTCGGCAGGCTTTCGGGCAAACACAGGAGGAAACAACAGAGACGATTATCAGAGAAGCAATGAGCAGCGAGGCGATAATAGAGACGATTCTCGAAACAACAGGCAAAATAGCGGGCCTAGGTTCCCGAGGCCTTTCGTGTCTCCTGAAGAGATGATGAATGGGCCGTGTCAGATGCACTTTTTCCTCGACAAAGAACGGAAAAGACAACAGGACATTTGCAGAAAGATTGTCGTAATTTCCAGGCAATGTTAAGGTGGGCAGAGCATGCTAACGCTCGGGCAGCACAGAGAAATCCTCGAGAACCCAGGAGCGAGATTCACTTGCCACCTCCTCCCGCGATTACAGAAGACAATCGACATCAGCTCAGAATAGCGGCAGCACCTCCACCACCACCTTACGTTGATCCTAACTCCAACGGAGCGGTGTCGATGATTCAGAAGGGAAGGCCATCCAATAGAGCTCAGAAAGTAATCTCACGACAGGTGTTCATGGCAGAAAAAATGCCTCCACCAACAATCAGTATCTTAATTGGTCGTGGCAAGATATTGGCTTCACCATAGCAGATCATCCGCAGCAAGTTCCTCGACCAGGGCAGTCAGCACTTATCTTACCAGCAGTTATTGCGGGATTTGATGTCTCTCGAGTGTTCATAGATGGCGGCAGCAGCTTAAACCTTATGTATGCAGATACATTGAGGAAGATGAACATATCCCTAGCAAACTTGAAGCCAACAGACACGAGGTTCCATGGTATCACACCGGAGGAACCAAGTTATCCATTGGGGAAGATCAATCTCGACGTTCAGTTTGGAACCCGAGAGAATTATAGAATCGAGAAGCTGGAATTTGAAGTTGTGGATTTTCCATCGCAGTACCACACTCTGTTGGGACGACCAGCATATGCTAGATTTATGGCGGTACCACACTATACATACCTGTTGTGGAGGATGCCTGGACCGAAGGGACCAATCACAGTCAAAGGAAGCTTCGCCTTAGCCGATAAGTGCGATAAGGATTTTCATCGGATATCAGAAACTTTCAGGATGCAAGCTGAGTATTTGGCGTCAAGGAGTATGACTGACTATGACGTGCTGCCAGACGTTGGAAGGCCAAATAAAGAATCAACTTTCAATACCGAGAAAAATTCTAAGGAGGTGCAGATTCACCCGACAGACCCGAAAAAGACGATGTCCATCGCAAACGACATGGACCTCGCATAGGAAAGCGCGCTCGTCGAGTTCCTCCGTGAGAACTGGAAAATCTTCGCATGGTGTCCAGCTGACATGCCAGGAGTACCCAGGGAACTTGCCGAGCACCACCTAAACTTGGATCCACTAGCGAAACCAATCAAACAACCTCTGCGGCGTTTTTCGGAACCAAACCGCAAGGCCATGCTGTCAGAAATCGATCGACTACGAGAAGCTGGTTTTATCAAGGAGTTGCACACAGAAGCCACATGGGTAGCAAATCCTGTGTTGGTGCCGAAGAAAAACACTAAGGTCCTTCGCATGTGCGTCGACTTTACGTGTCTCAATAAACATTGTCCAAAGGATCACTTTCCCCTCCCGAGGATCGATCAAATTATCGACTCCACAGCTGGATGTGAACGTCTTTCCTTCCTGGACGCATTTTCTGGTTATAACCAGATCATATTGAAAGAAGAAGATGAAGTAAAGACAGCGTTCATCACACCTTATGGCGTGTTTTGCTACAGAACAATGCCCTTTGGTCTGAAAAACGCGGGAGCAACATATCAGAGGATGATGCAGAAATGTTTGGCGACACAGATTGGGAAAAACGTGCAAGTATACATCGACGATGTCGTCATAACGTCAAAAAAGGGGGCGACGCTGATCGAGGATCTCAAGGAAACCTTTGACAACCTCGACAAATTCTGTCTCAAGCTGAACCCGACGAAGTGTTCTTTCGGCGTCCCAGCAGGAGAACTTCTGGGGTTTCTAGTTTCAGCAAGAGGGATTGAAGCAAATCCCGACAAAATACAAGCTATCGTAACAATGAGGAAGCCAACAAAGTTGAAAGAAATACAGCAGCTAACTGGGCGAGTCGCAGCTTTGAGCAGATTCGTCGCCAGGCTGGGAGAAAAAGCGTTACCATTTTACGCTCTGATAAAGCAAGGGGAGAAATTCCAGTGGAACGAAGAGGCCGACAGAGCTTTCGAGGATCTGAAGCGCACAATCTCGACACCACCAATCCTGGTGGCGCCGAAGGAAAAGGAACCTCTCCTGTTGTACATTGCAGCCACGCCCCAAGTGGTTAGCACGGTGCTAGTTGTTGAAAGAGAAGAAGAAGGAAAACTCCATGGAGTGCAAAGGCCAGTATATTTCATCAGTGAAGTTTTATCACCTTCCAAACAGCGGTACCTGCAGTACCAGAAACTAGCATATGGAGTAATTGCAACGGCAAGGAAGTTGCGCCACTATTTTTCGGCACACCCGATAATAGTAGTCAACGAAGCACCTCTTTCAAATATACTGAACAATCCAGAAGCTACAGGGCGTGTCTCCCTTTGGGGAATAGAACTTTCCCCTCGGGACATCACGTATGAAAAAAGAAAGGCAATCAAGTCACAAGTTCTGCCAGATTTCATTGCGGAGTGGATGGAGCTACAAAACACGGGACCCCCAGATTTGTCGAGAACTTGGACCATGAACTTCGATGGGTCCAAGAGAGTAGAAGGAGCTGGCGCAGGAGTAGTACTTATATCACCTGAAGGCGATAAGTTGAAATACGTCCTTCGGATGACGTTCCCTAACGCATCCAACAATGAAGCAGAATATGAAGCCCTCATACACGGGATGAAGATGACGAAAGCTTGCGGTGCAACTCGACTAAAAATCTTTGGCGATTCACAATTGGTGGCTCAGCAAGTTATGAACCAATGTGACGCAGTCAATGATAGCATGATGGCATACAAGGAGGTGTACAATGAGCTCGAGAAGCTGTTTGATGGGTGCGAGGTAAATCACATCAGTAGATTGAGCAATGATGAAGCCGACGTTCTCGCAAACATCGGGTCGCAGTGCCTCCCAATCCCGCCAGGTGTATTTTGGGAAGAAATTGCGGAGAGGTCCACAAAGCCAAAAAAGGTGCAGAAAAAAGCAAAAGAAGGAAAAACTTCGGCGCCCCTCAAAGAAGCTGTGGAGGATGAAGAGGACCAAGAACTTGTGATGATGGTAGAAGTTCCTTGGATGCAAGCGTATATATCATATATCCTCAGGAAAGAAATACCCGACGATCCAGTTGAGGCCAGGCGAATTATTCGACGATCCAAAGCTTTCACAGTGATCAAGGGGGAGTTATACAAGCGAAGTATTTCAGGCGTTCTGCAAAGGTGTGTCACACCCGAGGAAGGAAGAATAATTCTGAAGGATGTACACGAAGGAATATGTGGCCACCACGCAAGTAGTCGAGCTATTGCAGCCAAAGTTTTTCGAGCAGGATTCTATTGGTTGACAGCAATCGAGGATGCCAAGGAAATAGTACGAACCTGCGACGCATGTCAAAGATTTGCCGCAAAACCTCACTCTCCAGCAGCAGAGTTAACACCAATACCATTGTCGTGGCCCTTTGCCCAATGGGGACTTGATATGGTGGGCAAGTTGCACAAAGCTTCGCCAGGAGGATATGTGTACTTGTTGGTCGCTGTCGACAAATTCACCAAGTGGGTAGAAGCGAAGCCAATAAATTCACCAGATGCAGCGTCGGCAATAAAGTTTGTGAAAGGCCTCGTTTTTCGGTTTGGGGTGCCTCATAGCATTGTTACAGATAATGGTTCAAACTTCACATCCAAGGAATTCAAGGAATACTGCGCAGAAGTAGGCATTAAATTGCACTTTGCGTCAGTTGGGCACCCGCAAACTAACGGACAAGTCGAGAATGCCAATGGTATCATCTGCAACGGCCTCAAAAAGCGCCTGCTAGGACCGCTTGAAAAAGCTCGACATACTTGGCCAGAGGAATTGCCAAGTGTTTTGTGGAGCATCCGAACAACACCAAATACGGCGACACAAGAAACTCCGTTTTTTCTCGTCCACGGAGCCGAAGCAGTACTACCAATTGAAATAGAGCATGATTCTCCAAGAGTAACAGAGTATGACGAAGAAACATCACAAAAAGCTCAGGAGGATGATATGGACGCACTCGACGAAGCTCGCGATGAAGTACTTTCACGAGTCACCAAATACCAGCAAGACCTCAAAAACTACCACAGTCGACGGTTAAGACCAAGATCTTTTCAAGTTGGGGATTTGGTCTTGCGGTTAAATCAAAAAAGTACTGAGAAGCTCGAATCACCATGGTTGGGGCCTTACGTTGTCACGGAAGTCATCGACGGAGGCGCATACAGGATCAAGGACAAGAAGACAGGGGCTCCCGAGAAAAACCCCTGGAATGTAGCGCAGCTCAGGCGGTTCTACGCCTAGAGTTGAAATATAGTCCTTCTCTGTAAAAATACAATGTACTGAAACGCCCGCGAGTTTTCAGACGCACTCTTTTCCTTTTCGGGGCACCGAGTGGGGCCGGAAAGGTTTTTAATGAGGCGGGCTCGCGGTGCTGCAATATAATAAAGATAGTGGAGATATACTTCTCATTCTTCGACACGCTCGGGGGCTCAACGCCTTCAAGTCTCAAAATACGTACAATATAGACAAACTAGACTTACCGAAATATTTCGCCTTGGTACACTAATACCTCGCCAAATATAAAAATCGGAAGCTAACAATTATAAATATAGTGTACACGTCAAAAATCTTATTGCTTTGGTCTAAGAACCTCGCAACAAAAATATAGAACTTCGACACTAAGATACTCGGGGGCTTGCATCCTATTTGATGAAAAAATAAAGATATCTTCTTACGGCAAGAGGAAAAATCTTCGAGATGGAAAAAACAGTACAAACTCTAGCCAGAAGGCTCGGGGGCTCCAACAATATAGAGCACTTTACAATATACAACAAATTTCTTCGGAAATAAAAAAGAAATCAAAAAAGATACAGACACAATGTTTTGCAATATGGTACAAATCAGTCAAAGCCTAAAATACTATCTATGGACAAGCCTCTGGTTGTTTTATGTTCAGCATAGGACCCCTTGACAAAGAATTCTGAATCCATCCGAAGAAGCTCATCTATCATCGACTCGGCCACAGGAGTTACCATCTCATTGATTGTGTCAATATCATTTTTTCGCCGCGATTTCTTGGCCAGGCAATCAGCAACAATCTTCGTCAGGTCTAATTTTGGATGGCAAATATTTATCATAATCATGGAGAACCTTGCTCCAGCAGTCAATTGAGCTCGCACAAAATTATGAATGCGGGGAGCATCTCTGAATATCTCCAGCAATTCAGGAAGAGTTTTGGGAATTTCATTTCGAGGAAACAAGGTCTTGTAAACAAGGGTTAATGTTGTCGTGCAAAAATTGAGAAATTCGCGCACTTGGCAAGCACGATCTTGGAACCTGACAATTTGCTGGGTTCGTTCAGGGGTGGCCCAGAATAAACAGCCATGGTTAAGGGAAAGATTGACAATAAGATTTGTTCTCTCGTTTACTCTTCGATCTTCGGCGGCAACATCAAGAACCGAGCCTATTAAGCGACAAGGCAAGAAATTTGAAGGGGGGCACAGCAAAATAAAGAGGAGGCATTGTGAGGTTGGACAAACATACCTAACATATCTGTGCTAGCTTCCAACATTAGCTCAAGCATGCTATTTTCTAGGTTAGTGGCTTCCTTTGCTTCCAATACAGCAGTATCCTTGGCAGCCATAGCCTCTTTGGCTTGTTGGAGAGCAAGTTTTTCTTGTTCGGATGCTTTCCGAGATTGTTCCATCATTGCCAGAGTTTGTTTCTTCATGGATTGAAGTTGTTGTCGAAGTTCTTGCAAATCTTCCGACAAATGTTTGCTCGAAGAACCTTCAAGGGGGTCGTCATCAACTAGCATTTTCTTCGAGAAGGAAGAAGCAGGTGAAGCATCGGCAGAGCAAGGATTGGTCGAATAGTTATCAAATATTAACTAGAAAAGAAAGCGCCAGGATCAATGATAGTGCCAGAAGGAATTTCATTAATTCCTAGAAAAATTTACATAGACATTACAAAAGAAGTTTCTCCAAAAGGACTACCAGGATAATTTTCGCCACAGCTAAATTGGCGACAAGGGCAAAAGAGACAGAGAAAGCAAAAAACAAAGAGGCATGCAACTAGACCTCCGGCCTCGATGAGCTAGGAGTTGAAGATGGCTTGATCCCGAGATAGGCCAGAATTTTCTTCGTATTGGGCTTGGCTGCCTTGATCAAAGACCGCCATTTTGTTTGCTCTATCTGCTCGGTGTCGCCAACCTTCATCCAACCAACGGTTTGTTGGCTGTCCGACCAAGGCAACAAAGGTTTCTCGACAAAGAATCTTCATGTTCTCCTGGCGCATTTTCAGCCCAAGGTCCTCTGATGGATTGAAGCTCTGGGCAAGGGCAAGGAAAGTCTTGGGCTCCTCTTTCTTCGGGAAGAAGTAGGGGAATAGCTTCGACAATCCTGCGTCAGCATTCACCACGCCTTCACGAATTTCGGATCCATGAAACTCCAAATAAGAAAGTGCGTCAAGGAGAGGATCATTGTCGGGATTCTCCAGATCAAACTCTTGGTTTGTTTGGCCTGCCACAGGAAATAAACGTTGGTCAAAAGCAAGAAAAAGCAGGTCCTATAAAAAATAGAAGGGATCGATAAAATTACCTTGGAAGCACCGATTTTGCGAATTCAGGCGCTTGAGGATCCCCTTTTCATGAGTAGCCTGTGCGGCTTTGTGCTCGTTTAAAGCAGTTTCAGTATCCTCAAGTCTCTTCTGCAGTTCCTCGACACTAGCAGCTTTTGCCTTGGCTTCATTAGCCTCTGCTTTGGCTTCGCTAGCAACAAGTTCGGCTTTCTTGCGGGCCGCTTCACTTTGCTCTGGTTTTTGAGCAAGAGTGTCGGCAAGCTTGTTGGCCTCTGCAAGTTTCTCTGTCGAAATAGAAAAGAAAGGTCAAAATTGCGACAAAAAACAGGAGCAAGAAGTCAGAAACAACGACAGCAAAAAAGTTATTACCTTCAGTTCTGCTGGCATACTCACGGTACCCAATGAATTGGGATCCGATGCGAATAAGCTCTTTGATCATGGGCTGTTAAAGAAGAACAAAGAAAGAGAAACATCGGTATGGAAAAAGAATGAAGGCGTAAAAAAGCAAATAGAGGAAATATAGATATTGGCAAGAAAATTAAAAAACTTACATCATCCAAGAGCGGAGTAGAAGAGCTACCCAATTGAGGGGCAGGCTCAATGATCGTTTCAATCCTTGTCCTTTTTGGTGAAGGAGCAAGGGGGCTTGAAGGCGGAGTAGTGGTGACGACGTTTTGTTGAGGAGGCGAGGATTCTTCTCCTTCAACTGGCGTATCCGAGACAAGTAAAGTATGTGACGTGCTCGTCCGAGGAGCCACGTCAAAAGTTGGTACTTCTTCCTCATCATCGCTGTGATTAAAAATCGACAGCATAAAAAGCAAGATAAGACAAAAATTTCGAGTACAGAAATAAGGAGAAATAAAAAAGACTTACGAGCTGACGAGGGATTCAAGATAAGGATCATCAGTTGCCTTCTGACGTGAAGGATCAACTTCTTCGAGTTTGGAAGTGCCGGAATCTTCGACGTCATTCCTCTTCCTTTTGCCTATTGGAGAAACAACGGGAGGAGGAGATAGTGCCAACGCAGTGCCTTCGGAAGATCCCGCAGATTTTCGAGAATCCACGGGTTCATTCACAAAAGACGGAGCTTCTTGATTGTCATCAGTGACAATGGCCCTTTCTTCGACTTCTCCACCTTCAGGAAGAGGAGGAAGCGAGACAAGGTCTCGGATGATTCTCAGGCAAAATAAAACAGGGAGAGATGTCAGAAAAGAAGTTACAAAAAAGATAGCAAAGCAACAACAAGACAATAGACAAAGATTACCTTGGGAAGTGGATTGGCGGCGCTGAATGGTGTCACACGGCAAGAAGAAGGGATAGCATCTTTTTTGCTGAGAGACGAAATTTTTCGGACAAGTTTTTCTAAATCCTTGACCTCCAAATTTACCGACAGCCGATCTACGTCCTTGTCGCCAGCATATTTCCAGAGAGGATATTTGCGAGCCTGAAGCGGCTGCACTCTAGTCCTAAGAAAGTATGCAGTGATTTGGACACCCGATAACTCTTTGCCGCGAGTATTTTGCAACTCGTGGATACGAGCCATCAAGGTTTCTGTCGACGCCCTTTCTTCTTCGGTGGCCTCCGCGTCCCAGGAGCGGCGGCGAAAGATTTTCTCGGCGCCATCAAAAGGAGGGATGTTGTCCTCCGCACATCCATGGTTCTCCTCCTGAATGTACAACCACTTCTTGCGCCATCCTTGAACTGAGCCAGGAAGCTTGACGTCGAAGTAGTCGACAGTGGGCCGAACAGAAATTACAACGCCGCCTATATTATAGGCGACATTGGGCGAGCCATTACGGCGGCAGAAGAAAATGCGCTTCCATAGCGCCCAGTTAGGCTGGACGCCAAGGAAGGCCTCGCACAAAGTGATGAAAATGGAGATATGGAGGATTGAATTTGGCGTGAGGTGGTGGAGTTGCAGACCGTAGATAAAAAGAAGTCCACGGAGAAAAGGATGAATGGGGGCGGAAAGACCGCGGATGAGGTGGTCGACAAAACTTACCCGGTACCCCATTGGAGGGGTTGGGTAGCTTTCCTCACTGGGGAAGCACAGTGCCTTGGGTTTCTTGCTGATCCCCAGCTTCTTGAGCATGTTGATGTCTTGAGTGGAAATCTTCGATCTTTCCCACTCCGCCGCCCCAAGATCCACGGCTGTAATATCCCAGGTTTAGAGGCAGTAAAATGAGAGAACACCAAAGTGTGCATTGCATTCATGCATAGAAAATCCGGGGAATTTTCGCGCTTCAAATAAAACTTACCACAGTAACTGAAGTTTCACTTGACTTGCTGGAATTGAAGTAGATCATCAAGTCAAGCGCTATAAACTTCACTGTGATCTTTGTTAAAACCTTGTTTTGGGTAGAGATGATTTGATCTATGGATTAGATCAAATGGAATTATATTTACAACAACACATTCTTTAAGAATCAAACCCTAACTTATTAACACTTAAAAGTTAGCAACTACCTTTGTGTGTAATTTAATTCATTTCTAAACTTATTACAAAATAAGGTAAACCACAGGGTCTAAAGTGCAGAAAAGCCACACATTATTATTTAAATCATAACTTAATAAGTACATGGAATATCATAAAACTAAATCCGTTTACATTACGAGTTATAGTTCAAACTATTTGAATCAAACTAACTATGAGTATTTTGGAACTCATATGATCATGCCTTGGTGAAATCAAACACCAACTATCCAAATTTGAGGAATAACCTTCAACCTTGATCTTTTGATCAATATTATAATATAAATCCAATCCAATATGATATAGTGACTCATCCACAATAATAAAACCATCCACAAGATATTTAGTAACAAATGCCACTTGGCTATCCAAAAATACATCATATGAGAGGATAATGATCTTGCCACATAGGATGAAAATATCTACATGACTTGCTTTCCAAGCTATGTCACCTCATGCTCAAAGGATTGCTATGGATGAGGGCATGACAACCAAGCACCTTACTCATCTAACCAACACAAGAGTCACCACCTAGGTGTCATGATACTAGAGCTTGCCCAAGCCTATAAATAGAGCCACACCCTTCATCCATTTTCTCATCAAGTACCATGATACATGGGAACAAACACATAGAGCCACTCCATGTGAATTAGCTAGGATCAAGATGAAGAAGCTAGGAGGTGGAGGCATACCACAAGATGCAGGTTTATCAGATTTCCTGAAGAACAAGCTTCAGAAGATACCAAGGTAGTATCCCTAGGCAAACCATATATTTAGAGGATCATATCATCATATCTTGAGTAGGACCTTAGGCTATTACAAGACATTTAGAAGTGAGAGAGATTATAGATACTAACCATAGCCATGTCTATCCTAGAGAATTTTAGAGTAGTATTACATCTTACTTGTTTAAACCAACCTTTAATCTTGTAGATGAGAGCCATGTTCCATTAGTGAAACATAACCAAAGCTTATGCTCATATTCTAATCCTAGTTGTGTATCACATTGGTGATCACTACTTAAACCCTAAACTACATTTGAATTCCAACCCATGGATTAACTTGGATTATAATTAGAACCCTGCCATACCTCATGCCTATTTATACTTCAATTTAGTGAAGCTTATGCAAAACCCTAAACCTTTCAAGTAGAATTCACACCACATAGAATATTATGTCTTAACTTGTGTATCATGGATCCCAAGTATAAACCAATCCATATACACTTATAAACTAAATGCCATTTGGTGAGTAGAGTGAAACAAACATTCAATTCTATTTGGTTTTCCAATTACTTGCTTTGGGAACCAAATGAAATAGTATTTTTATAAAATAGAATCACCACAAGAGCAATTGAATTAACTATGAGGATTATAGGATTCATCCTAAATAATTTAAGTCAAAGCTTGATTGATGATTATAGAGGTTATATCACCACACTTCTTAAACTCTAAGAACCATCATTCACATAAAATCATGAACCAATCCCATTTCCTTTACCATTTGTTAAACCCTAGCCATAATTAATTTATATGTGAATAACCAATATGGTTAAGCACTTGCAAAATAGAATATGTTCATCATTCACATTTCAAATTATTTACACAGATTTTGTTCCTAAGTAAAAAGGAATAAACATTTAAACCATACCCATTTTCAATTTAAAATGCACTTCATAATAACACCAAGTTAATCATCTATTAAATAGTTGTTTGAACAAAAGAACTATGCAGTGAGTATTATCATAAAATGATATTGATATTCAAATAGTTTTGAACCTGCAAAACAAAATAGAAATCAGATCTGAATTCAAATAGAAATATCAAACATAAAATAAAAATAGAAAATAGAAATTTGAAATAAGAAGTGGAGGGAAAACTTACCTGGCTTACCACCGTGGACCGTCGCAGCCCGGCACCTCTTCGGTCGAAGCCTAACACCAAGCCCACCAGTAACCCAGCCTACGAACGAAACGACCCAAACCACTTACCGTTTCGATGCTTTAAAGATCATGCAAGAGGAAAACGTCTTCGTTCTCATCCCCGGCGTCGACAGCGCAGAGGTGAGCTCAGGCCACGTCCTCGACGACGATAAGGATGCCCTGGACGCCGCAGAAGCTTCTAGAACTCCACCCTATATCTCTCGCGTCCGTCTTATCCCTTCCGCATCAAGATTCACGCCTGAATGCAGCTCACCGTCGCCATCGCATCTCGGCCAGTACCGCCGGCGAGCCGACGAACCAGACCCTCTCTTGCCCTATAAATACTCCTAGAGCACCGCCAGGAAACCCTAGCACCTTGCCGCCCATCCATTTCTTCCCAGAACCTCTCTATCTCTCACATTCTTCCACGTACTGTTGCCGGCGTCGTGGACGAGTTCGACGGAGGAGACCACCCCTAGCTCCGTGCAGTGGCTCGTTGGAAGCGCCTGGCCGCGTAGAGCATCCTGGAGGAGTCTAGCATCGAGGAAAGCCAAGCTGATGAAGAATTTTGCCGTTCCCTTTCTCTCGGGTTCGCCGGGAAAGGATCAATCGCCGTCGTCTCCGGCGGTTATCGTCGTCGCCGACCACACCGTCGTATTCACGGTAAGCTTGCGCATCATTTGGACCTACCTTTGCTTCCTGGAACCATCTGTAGCTCTCAATCGATCATTCGCCGGAGAGCACCGCCGCAGGACATTGTCGCCGGCGTAGCTCCGGTGATCCCCTCGCCAAGCCACCACCACCATCGTGTTCCTTGTATTCTTCTCGTTCGTTTAGTATCAACCGCGCATCCAGGGAGGCCATATAGCGGCGGCGCCACCGTGCCCTGGCCGCCGGCGGTTAAACGCCGGTGCGGTCAACAGCCCCAGTCCACTTTGACCAGTCGTTGCCTGCGTGGCATCCAACGTGGCAGTAGCCCCACCTGTCTGTCTCTGGGTGTGTAACCGAATCGGTATGTTTAGTATTTTCTGTTTAATTTAAAAACCAGTAAATTGCTGAAACTTTGCTAAATCATAGAAATTTCATTTCAACTCAGAAAAATATGAATAATATGTCAAAATGCTCACAAAAATAAACTCTATTCAAATAAAATATAAAACAAAAATGTGTGACAAAATAAAAATCCACTTATTTTTAACCTTATTAATTATTCCATTTCAATTATTTAAAATACCATTTGAATTCAATAAAATAGTTTAGTTTCAAATTTAATTTTTAACTATTCAGTAACTAATTAAAATGTTAAGATTAATTTTTCTTTATCATATTTGCATTAACTTAATTATTAGTGGTAGTTCATAAACCCTAATTTGCAAATTACTATTTTCTATTTTCTTTAAATAGTAACAACTCAAGAAAATATTAAAAGCCAATGTTATTTTGGTAATTCAAAACTTATTTAATTAAACATCTTTAGTTAACAAGTTAATTATTTTAAACCTAATAACAATTATTAAACTTTGATTCTTAATTAAACCAAAATAGGAATTACTCTAATTATTAAATCTTGTGAAAATTAATAAAATATCAAACCATTCCTAATTTTGATTCAAAGTAATTAGTAACCACAACTCTATTGTTAATCAGCATTTTAGAAGTTGTACCATAATTTACAAACCCTAGTTTTAGTTTAAGTAAGACATTGATCTCATTATTTCATGTGTTCATCCATAGTAGTTGCAAACCTAAAACCCTAAGGATTTAAACCATGTGATCATTACACTTTAGTAGTAACTCTAAAACCCTAGTTGCTTATCACATGTGATCATGTGAATTTCAACTTTACTTGTAGAACCTTGATAAGTAACCAATGAATGCATAATCATGATCCACTAGCATAAACCAATTCACATGAGATTATCATTTCATGTTCCTATTCTTAATTAAAACCTATATGATTCACTAGTATCACCTAGGTATAAACCCTAACTTGTTACCACATGTTAGCACCATTGATCATCAATCCTATATACCACACCATTAAAATCAACCTCAATCATCAAACCCTAGTAGAACCATAATGATAAACCCTAATACCAATCTTGTGTAGCATTTCACATCACATGCTCCTATTCCACTACACCCTACTTAGGAAATGATAATCCACTTAGCTTAGAAACTATTAGAGATTATTTGGTAAAGCAAATATGAAGTCATAGTAAACCCTAACTCATAGCAACACCTTGATAACCATCCTTTGATATGATGCTTAGGAGAAACCATGGTAATAAACCTACTAATACTTGCTACATGTAGATCACTTCTACTTAAGCACCAACTAGCCCTATTAGTAAACCCTAATAACACTTAGCTCCTATTTAAAGTAGTTCTTGTCCTTATTAACCTGTTCTTCAAAAGTTAATCTTTTGAAGTACAAATGTCAATCAAACCATAGAAGCCATAATTCTTATTTGAAATACTTATTATTTCTTAAACAACATGTTCTTCAAAAGTTATTCTTTTGAAGTATAGTATAAGTAATCATCAACCATGATCTGTAGAACTTAAAATTGACAACTGTTCTTTACATATTATTCCATCACTATTCTTTATGTGTGTAATTGTTATGATGTCTTATATCACTTGGATATGATGCTAATATAACCAAACCCTAATAAGAACCTTGTTTGAGAACCATTCTAAAAGTGCAACACACCCTAAAGAAATCTTTACAACTCATCCATCCTAAATCATCGAGGTTAGGTTACGTTCGAGACGATTGCATCTCATACTATGCATTATAGCATCTTTGCCAGTTCTTTAAACATTGTCCTTACCGGACGATGATGGTATTTCAGCATTTGGAGTTCTCACGTATCGAAGCTTTTGCCTGCATAATCTTGCAGTCAAGAAAGGCAAGTTCATCGCTTGCTCATGTCATTTGATTATTTGTATCAAACTATATGCAAAGTACTATACTTATCACTCATGCATTGAAAAGCAAAGTATTATTTTACAATTATGAATATGACTATGTGGTGGGCAAGGGAACCATGGTATGTGTTGATATGGTGGAGGTTCCATTGCATGGGTTATATCACCCTAGGATTAAGTACCAATGCCGTCCAGTGATTCTAGCGCCGTACATATCGCGTTATCCATAAGATCTATAATGGCTCTGGGGAAGTCAGCTGTATCTTTTCCCTTCTGCACGCCAACGGATTGGTAGAGCCGGCGGGGTGTTGGAGGCACTGCCGTAGGTTGGGATAGCCTTTTAAATCCCCATCCGTTAGTGATGATGGCTCTACGATCTATGATGGATTGTCCGGAGTACACCATGAGTAAAGCCGTATTATCGGGGGAAGTCTACTGGAGGTGTACGGTTGGACAAAAGGGTGGGTTTGCAGGGTCGCGGAGAAGGCAGTGATTGGCTTGGATCTTATACTGGGCCTCACACCAAAGGAAGTGTGGACGGGGACATACTCTCGGCCGGCAACATGGTTAAGATCTCTTGTGGGGTAAAGTAACGCACCTCTGCAGAGGGTATC
The DNA here is from genome assembly GCF_019359855.2 of Lolium perenne. NCBI lineage: Eukaryota > Viridiplantae > Streptophyta > Magnoliopsida > Poales > Poaceae > Lolium > Lolium perenne. Next base: position 195,356,648 of record NC_067248.2, read on the forward strand.
AAGAATTGTGACTGTCACTCCCTGTTCCGGGAAGGGAACTGCGAACGCGGCAGGAAAGGAACTCCACGAAGTTCTAGTCAACCTGTGAAGACTGACGGGCATAGTTTTCAGAATAAAATAAACCTTTTGAAGAAATGTTTATGAAAACTTGCATTGGCCTATGACTTTCTGGTCTATGGCTGTAGTTAGTGCATGATACACCTCTTTCCTAATATGAACTTGCTGAGTACGCTCGTACTCATTCTATCTCGTTTGAACCCCCTTCTTAGATCAAGGCACTGAAGGAGAAACTACCGTGGAACTCGAAGACAGAGGAGTTAACAGCAACAAGATGAAGAATCCAATCAAAGAAGTCAATGGAGTCAACTTCTACATCAGCTATACTGGAAACCTAGACTAGTAATAGAAGGGAACCTTTCCCTAATCCTAGCACCTAAGTAGCTAGATTTCTATAGCAAGCCAAGTAGCTCTTAAAATTGAGTTAGCAATAAGTTAGACTACGAGTCGTTCTTCTAGAGCTTTATTTGAAATTTTACCTCACTGTAAAGTAGGAGGTTGTGTTGATCTTATGTAAACAGTTCGTGTGTACTTCTATAGACATACCTTGGACTCGCATATGTTTCTGTTGTACCACTCTGAGAGATGTAATATGAGTGGAACGGTGTTTCACTTGTGTTATGTCAACGACTTGTGTACTACACCATGCAGTGGTACGCTGGGTCACCACAGCTAGTATCAGAGCAAATGCTTTGACCCTAGGATTAAAACCCTTTAAAGGAGACCTATAGGTTTGGTAGTGTCTATAGGAAGTTGTCTTAGCCAAACCAACTATTCTTTTGACTTGAGATGGGTATTCACTTGAGAATAATCCTGACACATTTGAGTCAATTTTTCTTATCTATTTTCTTAATAAAAGTTAGTTAGTTATCTTGCTTCATTCCAAATAACTAGGACATCATTGGAGCTTAAGATAATTGGTGGTAGTAGACCACAGTTGGTATACAATACATGGTAGTCCAAAGAGAGGATACAACCATAAGGAAGATATCCTATTGGAAGAAGTATACCAATACAAGTATGGTTAAGCAAGAGTCATTTAAAATGTCAAATGACTGATGTTAAGTAAGGGAGATAAGTTATATAAGGTAGTATATGTCTATGATGAGTCAATCATAGGAGGTAAGGAAGAGTGATAGGAGTTACATGAGTCTACTTTCAATAATAAACTAGGAACTCATATATGATTCACTTGGGAATCATGGTATGATGGAGTAGAATATCATAAGTACGATAACAAAATGATGATAAGGAGTAGGATTTAGGGAATAGTTCGAAAACTTAGGCCTTAAAATCCTAATAACTGTACCAAGTATGTTAGAACCATAGTCCTTAATTTAAAGAAGGCTTATTTAGAGCATATCACATAGAGAAATCCTAGAGTTATAGGTGGTATATTCTAAACAATCATGTGTTTAGAGTAGACATGTTAGAACTAATTGTATTATAGGAAGTAGTCCTCAATAGCACATATATATGGTATACTATTTTGTTAGTACTTCCAAAGAAAACTAGGTTAACTCCAACTATCCCAGGCCATTTTGTTTCAAGTTTGTCTCATTGCAAATGTGCAATTAAGATAAATGTTGAGACAAATAGTAGAAATTCACGTATTGTGCTAAGTATCACAACCTAAACCTATCTTATGTGGTGTTATATACTACACATCTGAACCTGATGTTTAGGGATGTCTTACCCAACTTTTATATTCAGGCATATAAGGATGTGTATTATAAGCACAAAGCTGGATTTTATTGGATTTTATTGGATTTTCATTGATTGACTAGATCCATACATGAAGTTTGACTTTGATATGCAAATGCATGTTGCAATATCAAGCTCTTACTTGATGCTATAGGTCTAGAGGGTAAAGGTATTCGTGTAAGGAAGTGACGAATTCTGAAGATTTTGAAGACAAGATGAAAGTTCACTAGAAGAAGGAAGTAAAGTTGTGGGAAGTAACCACAATACTCTAAAGGAAGGACAAATAAAAACTCACTTTTATCCTTAATCAAGGAGTACTTCAACATGGAAGTACCATGAAAGTGAGAAAAATAGTGAATATGGAGCAGAAGAAGTAGAGTCGTATCCATTATGGAAGAAGGGAATGCAAGTGAAGTCACTTATAATACTATTTTCATAGTGTCAACAAGTGGTTATCTTGCAAAACAAACCCTAGAAGAAGGAAAATAGACAAGTGAAGTCGCAGCTGGTATAATAAGGCCACAGCTGATATAGGATAATCATGAAGAGAAAGTATGAAGTGAGGTGTATCTTGACTAAAACTATAAAAGTAGCCACAGCTGGTAGGTAGATATTACCTAAAACCATAACATAGTCACAGCTGGTATCCAATAAGTCACATCTGGTACTAGGTAGTCTGCAGCTGGTACCAAATAGCCCACAGCCTGAACATTTCTTTACCCTAAAAGAAAGGGGGATTCCGCAGCTAGTATTTCACAGCTGGTATCTCGTAGTTGGTAAATATTTAGTCGGAGGATTCATAATGGATACCCACAACTGTGTGGATACACCGCAAAGAATTCTTCGTGAGACTTTAGAAAGGTACAAAATATAAACCAGACTTAAACCAACTACCTAACCTTGGAGTTTAATGATTAGAAGAAAGGAAGTTGGAAGATCATTAGTAAACTCCAAGGGGGAGAGGAAGGCTGAATGAGAAGTATTAAGATATAATATCTGGAGAATGATGTACCAAGAAGAAGGTCTGAACTGAGAGGAAGTCCGATCTTATTTTTATAAGGTTGTTGGAAGTACCCATATAAAAGTACTCCCAGGAGGTTGTCAGACCAGAAGCCGAGGTTCATAGCTCAAGGAAGTAAGGGTTAGACCTTAACTTGAGTGGGTAATTGTAATTACTCGAAACCAAGAGAACTTAAGTAAGCCTTAGATAATGAAGTTGGATGAAGAAGATGTCGGAGGACAATCCAAGCTTAAGAAGATACTATACAAAGAAGTTTGACCATACTAAAACATAAGCCTAGTAGAAAGATTCCTTTCATGGAACCTAAAGAAACCAAAAAGAGGATAACTAGTATAAACTAGAAGCCATGATTGGATGGACTAAATGAGTCTAATCCATTCGTAGGACTAAACAACCAGGACTATACCTATTGTAAATACCTTACCAAGTACCATTACTTTTGTTATGGTAGTAAGGGAAAACAATACTTTACTTTAAATAAATCCTTTAGACTTAAGGTTTGAGTACTGCAGCTGGTACACCATAGTGCCATATTACATCGCAGCTGGATTATCGCAGCTGGTAGAACCAAGATTTGAGTACCCAAATAGGAAGATGTCACCACAACCATTAGTAAAAGCCGTTAACACAATAAGATGTCCTAATCCAAGAATCTTTGGAGAGTAAGCCTATAAGCTTAGAGTGTTGGAAGAAATCATAGAATAGAAGAAAGTATCAGTGCTAGACATCAGAAGACTTCCAGAAGGATCTGGACAAGAGATATAATCAATTATATCTAATGTGATCACCATGGAGTTGAAGGATGGTGATCTATTCAAGACATTTCAACATTCCGAAACATGAGAGCGTTCGAACTTCGGGACGAAGTTCAGTTTAAGGGGGAGAGGCTGTAATATCCCAGGTTTAGAGGCAGTAAAATGAGAGAACACCAAAGTGTGCATTGCATTCATGCATAGAAAATCCGGGAAATTTTCGCGCTTCAAATAAAACTTACCACAGTAACTGAAGTTTCACTTGACTTGCTGGAATTGAAGTAGATCATCAAGTCAAGCGCTATAAACTTCACTGTGATCTTTGTTAAAACCTTGTTTTGGGTAGAGATGATTTGATCTATGGATTAGATCAAATGGAATTATATTTACAACAACACATTCTTTAAGAATCAAACCCTAACTTATTAACACTTAAAAGTTAGCAACTACCTTTGTGTGTAATTTAATTCATTTCTAAACTTATTACAAAATAAGGTAAACCACAGGGTCTAAAGTGCAGAAAAGCCACACATTATTATTTAAATCATAACTTAATAAGTACATGGAATATCATAAAACTAAATCCGTTTACATTACGAGTTATAGTTCAAACTATTTGAATCAAACTAACTATGAGTATTTTGGAACTCATATGATCATGCCTTGGTGAAATCAAACACCAACTATCCAAATTTGAGGAATAACCTTCAACCTTGATCTTTTGATCAATATTATAATATAAATCCAATCCAATATGATATAGTGACTCATCCACAATAATAAAACCATCCATAAGATATTTAGTAACAAATGCCACTTGGCTATCCAAAAATACATCATATGAGAGGATAATGATCTTGCCACATAGGATGAAAATATCTACATGACTTGCTTTCCAAGCTATGTCACCTCATGCTCAAAGGATTGCTATGGATGAGGGCATGACAACCAAGCACCTTACTCATCTAACCAACACAAGAGTCACCACCTAGGTGTCATGATACTAGAGCTTGCCCAAGCCTATAAATAGAGACACACCCTTCATCCATTTTCTCATCAAGTACCATGATACATGGGAACAAACACATAGAGCCACTCCATGTGAATTAGCTAGGATCAAGATGAAGAAGCTAGGAGGTGGAGGCATACCACAAGATGCAGGTTTATTAGATTTCCTGAAGAACAAGCTTCAGAAGATACCAAGGTAGAATCCCTAGGCAAACCATATATTTAGAGGATCATATCATCATATCTTGAGTAGGACCTTAGGCTATTACAAGACATTTACAAGTGAGAGAGATTATAGATACTAACCATAGCCATGTCTATCCTAGAGAATTTTAGAGTAGTATTACATCTTACTTGTTTAAACCAACCTTTAATCTTGTAGATGAGAGCCATGTTCCATTAGTGAAACATAACCAAAGCTTATGCTCATATTCTAATCCTAGTTGTGTATCACATTGGTGATCACTACTTAAACCCTAAACTACATTTGAATTCCAACCCATGGATTAACTTGGATTATAATTAGAACCCTGCCATACCTCATGCCTATTTATACTTCAATTTAGTGAAGCTTATGCAAAACCCTAAACCTTTCAAGTAGAATTCACACCACATAGAATATTATGTCTTAACTTGTGTATCATGGATCCCAAGTATAAACCAATCCATATACACTTATAAACTAAATGCCATTTGGTGAGTAGAGTGAAACAAACATTCAATTCTATTTGGTTTTCCAATTACTTGCTTTGGGAACCAAATGAAATAGTATTTTTATAAAATAGAATCACCACAAGAGCAATTGAATTAACTATGAGGATTATAGGATTCATCCTAAATAATTTAAGTCAAAGCTTGATTGATGATTATAGAGGTTATATCACCACACTTCTTAAACTCTAAGAACCATCATTCACATAAAATCATGAACCAATCCCATTTCCTTTACCATTTGTTAAACCCTAGCCATAATTAATTTATATGTGAATAACCAATATGGTTAAGCACTTGCAAAATAGAATATGTTCATCATTCACATTTCAAATTATTTACACAGATTTTGTTCCTAAGTAAAAAGGAATAAACATTTAAACCATACCCATTTTCAATTTAAAATGCACTTCATAATAACACCAAGTTAATCATCTATTAAATAGTTGTTTGAACAAAAGAACTATGCAGTGAGTATTATCATAAAATGATATTGATATTCAAATAGTTTTGAACCTGCAAAACAAAATAGAAATCAGATCTGAATTCAAATAGAAATATCAAACATAAAATAAAAACAGAAAATAGAAATTTGAAATAAGAAGTGGAGGGAAAACTTACCTGGCTTACCACCGTGGACCGTCGCAGCCCAGCACCTCTTCGGTCGAAGCCTAACACCAAGCCCACCAGTAACCCAGCCCACGAACGAAACAACCCAAACCACTTACCGTTTCGATGCTTTAAAGATCGTGCGAGAGGAAAACGTCTTCGTTCTCTTCCCCGGCATCGACAGCGTAGAGGTGAGCTCAGGCCACGTCCTCGACGACGATAAGGACGCCCTGGACGCCGCAGAAGCTTCTAGAACTCCACCCTATATCTCTCGCGTCCGTCTTATCCCTTCCGCATCAAGATTCACGCCCGAATGCAGCTCACCGTCGCCATCGCATCTCGGCCAGTACCGCCGGCGAGCCGACGAACCAGACCCTCTCTTGCCCTATAAATACTCCTAGAGCACCGCCAGGAAACCCTAGCACCTTGCCGCCCATCCATTTCTTCCCAGAACCTCTCTATCTCTCACATTCTTCCACGTACTGTCGCCGGCGTCGTGGACGAGTTCGACGGAGGAGACCACCCCTAGCTCCGTGCAGTGGCTCGTTGGAAGCGCCTGGCCGCGTAGAGCATCCTGGAGGAGTCTAGCATCGAGGAAAGCCAAGCTGATGAAGAATTTTGCCGTTCCCTTTCTCTCGGGTTCGCCGGGAAAGGATCAATCGCCGTCGTCTCCGGCGGTTATCGTCGTCGCCGACCACACCGTCGTATTCACGGTAAGCTTGCGCATCATTTGGACCTACCTTTGCTTCCTGGAACCATCTGTAGCTCTCAATCGATCATTCGCCGGAGAGCACCGCCGCAGGACATTGTCGCCGGCGTAGCTCCGGTGATCCCCTCGCCAAGCCACCACCACCATCGTGTTCCTTGTATTCTTCTCGTTCGTTTAGTATCAACCGCGCATCCAGGGAGGCCATATAGTGGCGGCGCCACCGTGCCCTGGCCGCCGGCGGTTAAACGCCGGTGCGGTCAATAGCCCCAGTCCACTTTGACCAGTCGTTGCCTGCGTGGCATCCAACGTGGCAGTAGCCCCACCTGTCTGTCTCTGGGTGTGTAACCGAATCGGTATGTTTAGTATTTTCTGTTTAATTTAAAAACCAGTAAATTGCTGAAACTTTGCTAAATCATAGAAATTTCATTTCAACTCAGAAAAATATGAATAATATGTCAAAATGCTCACAAAAATAAACTCTATTCAAATAAAATATAAAACAAAAATGTGTGACAAAATAAAAATCCACTTATTTTTAACCTTATTAATTATTCCATTTCAATTATTTAAAATACCATTTGAATTCAATAAAATAGTTTAGTTTCAAATTTAATTTTTAACTATTCAGTAACTAATTAAAATGTTAAGATTAATTTTTCTTTATCATATTTGCATTAACTTAATTATTAGTGGTAGTTCATAAACCCTAATTTGCAAATTACTATTTTCTATTTTCTTTAAATAGTAACAACTCAAGAAAATATTAAAAGCCAATGTTATTTTGGTAATTCAAAACTTATTTAATTAAACATCTTTAGTTAACAAGTTAATTATTTTGAACCTAATAACAATTATTAAACTTTGATTCTTAATTAAACCAAAATAGGAATTACTCTAATTATTAAATCTTGTGAAAATTAATAAAATATCAAACCATTCCTAATTTTGATTCAAAGTAATTAGTAACCATAACTCTATTGTTAATCAGCATTTTAGAAGTTGTACCATAATTTAGAAACCCTAGTTTTAGTTTAAGTAAGAAATTGATCTCATTATTTCATGTGTTCATCCATAGTAGTTGCAAACCTAAAACCCTAAGGATTTAAACCATGTGATCATTACACTTTAGTAGTAACTCTAAAACCCTAGTTGCTTATCACATGTGATCATGTGAGTTTCAACTTTACTTGTAGAACCTTGATAAGTAACCAATGAATGCATAATCATGATCCACTAGCATAAACCAATTCACATGAGATTATCATTTCATGTTCCTATTCTTAATTAAAACCTATATGATTCACTAGTATCACCTAGGTATAAACCCTAACTTGTTACCACATGTTAGCACCATTGATCATCAATCCTATATACCACACCATTAAAATCAACCTCAATCATCAAACCCTAGTAGAACCATAATGATAAACCCTAATACCAATCTTGTGTAGCATTTCACATCACATGCTCCTATTCCACTACACCCTACTTAGGAAATGATAATCCACTTAGCTTAGAAACTATTAGAGATTATTTGGTAAAGCAAATATGAAGTCATAGTAAACCCTAACTCATAGCAACACCTTGATAACCATCCTTTGATATGATGCTTAGGAGAAACCATGGTAATAAACCTACTAATACTTGCTACATGTAGATCACTTCTACTTAAGCACCAACTAGCCCTATTAGTAAACCCTAATAACACTTAGCTCCTATTTAAAGTAGTTCTTGTCCTTATTAACCTGTTCTTCAAAAGTTAATCTTTTGAAGTACAAATGTCAATCAAACCATAGAAGCCATAATTCTTATTTGAAATACTTATTATTTCTTAAACAACATGTTCTTCAAAAGTTATTCTTTTGAAGTATAGTATAAGTAATCATCAACCATGATCTGTAGAACTTAAAATTGACAACTGTTCTTTACATATTATTCCATCACTATTCTTTATGTGTGTAATTGTTATGATGTCTTATATCACTTGGATATGATGCTAATATAACCAAACCCTAATAAGAACCTTGTTTGAGAACCATTCTAAAAGTGCAACACACCCTAAAGAAATCTTTACAACTCATCCATCCTAAATCATCGAGGTTAGGTTACGTTCGAGACGATTGCATCTCATACTATGCATTATAGCATCTTTGCCAGTTCTTTAAACATTGTCCTTACCGGACGATGATGGTATTTCAGCATTTGGAGTTCTCACGTATCGAAGCTTTTGCCTGCATAATCTTGCAGTCAAGAAAGGCAAGTTCATCGCTTGCTCATGTCATTTGATTATTTGTATCAAACTATATGCAAAGTACTATACTTATCACTCATGCATTGAATAGCAAAGTATTATTTTACAATTATGAATATGACTATGTGGTGGGCAATGGAACCATGGTATGTGTTGATATGGTGGAGGTTCCATTGCATGGGTTATATCACCCTAGGATTAAGTACCAATGCCGTCCAGTGATTCTAGCGCCGTACATATCGCGTTATCCATAAGATCTATAATGGCTCCGGGGAAGTCAGCTGTATCTTTTCCCTTCTGCACGCCAACGGATTGGTAGAGCCGGCGGGGTGTTGGAGGCACTGCCGTAGGTTGGGATAGCCTTTTAAATCCCCATCCGTTAGTGATGATGGCTCTACGATCTATGATGGATTGTCCGGAGTACACCATGAGTAAAGCCGTATTATCGGGGGAAGTCTACTAGAGGTGTACGGTTGGACAAAAGGGTGGGTTTGCAGGGTCGCGGAGAAGGCAGTGATTGGCTTGGATCTTATACTGGGCCTCACACCAAAGGAAGTGTGGACGGGGACATACTCTCGGCCGGCAACATGGTTAAGATCTCTTGTGGGGTAAAGTAACGCACCTCTGCAGAGGGTATCAAGAATTGTGACTGTCACTCCCTCGTTCGGAAGGAACTGCGAACGCGGCAGGAAAGGAACTCCACGAAGTTCTAGTCAACCTGTGAAGACTGACGGGCATAGTTTTCAGAATAAAATAAACCTTTTGAAGAAATGTTTATGAAAACTTGCATTGGCCTATGACTTTCTGGTCTATGGCTGTAGTTAGTGCATGATACACCTCTTTCCTAATATGAACTTGGTGAGTACGCTCGTACTCATTCTATCTCGTTTGAACCCCCTTCTTAGATCAAGGCACCGAAGGAGAAACTACCGAGGAACTCGAAGACAGAGGAGTTAACAGCAACAAGATGAAGAATCCAATCAAAGAAGTCAATGGAGTCAACTTCTACATCAGCTATACTGGACACCTAGACTAGTAATAGAAGGGAACCTTTCCCTAATCCTAGCACCTAAGTAGCTAGATTTCTATAGCAAGCCAAGTAGCTCTTAAAATTGAGTTAGCAATAAGTTAGACTACGAGTCGTTCTTCTGGAGCTTTATTTGAAATTTTACCTCACTGTAAAGTAGGAGGTTGTGTTGATCTTATGTAAACAGTTCGTGTGTAATTCTATAGACATACCTTGGACTCGCATATGTTTCTGTTGTACCACTCTGAGAGATATAATATGAGTGGAACGGTGTTTCACTTGTGTTATGTCAACGACTTGTGTACTACACCATGCAGTGGTACGCTGGGTCACCACAACGGCGGCCATGGAGGACTCCGGCGTACTGTGCCTTGTCAATCGACGAGGTGGCATCAACAATGGCGCAGGGTTTGCAGCTCGGAGGTGAGGAGCTTAGGTGGCTGTGGATCGCAGGAGGAAATTTGCAGATGGGAGCAGGAGGACGGCGCGAGCGGAGGTGCTCGAGGAGGAAGAAGAAGACCTTATATAGAGGTGCGCTGAAGCGGCGGACCGTTGGATAAGGAAAATGTGTGACAGATGATAGCCACGTAACAACAAGGGTAAAAAAGTAATTCAACATTAGGGAAGTTACGGTGCGTGCGCTAGAAAAAGCGGAGGACGTGTGTCCCCCACTTGCACGACGTGTCAAGATAGTGGATCAATTGGGCCCGCATGGCAGCGAGAAAAGACTTGTCGCAAATTTCTGACTAGCAATCGTGGCTATCGTCAGCAACAACGTCACCTTGGCAGAAGAAAAAATTCGACTCAACAGCTTCATAAAAGGCGACACGGAAAAATAATGCCGAGCCTTTGATCAAATACAAGTTTTTGATCAAATGCTCGGGGGCTACTTTGGAAAAAAGGAAAAGATCCAGAAGGACAAGATAGAAATGGCGTGAGCCTATGACCAAATACAAATATTTGTTCATAGCCTCGGGGGCTACTCCCATCGGGAGCGCTGTTCGCGCACCCGAGAAATTATAAAACTTCGGGAGATAAAAGAAAATATAGCGGCATAAGGCGTGGAGCCTACACCCAAGTACAAGTCCTTGGCTATAGCCTCGGGGGCTACTCCCATCGGGAACGCTGCTCGCGTGCCCGATGAAATTATAAAAAAGAAAGAAAGAAAGAGAAAAAGAAAGATAGAAGAGCAAAAGAGTATATTTCGAGTTATAATCAACTCTACATATACTCCCATCGGGAGGGCAATATAAGTCATCTTTGACTCGATAAAATGTGCCATTCCAACAGCCGAAAAAGCACTCGACAATATATTCTCAGAACGCCAAAGTTGCGATCAATTTCTGAATGCCGCAAATTTGCGAAGGTAAGACCCCAGATCCGTTCTGCTGGGCGTGGCATCGCCGAAGACTGCGCTCTGCTACTTTTATCCGTATCAACAGATACGAAGAAAAATCCTAACGGACGCGTTAGGTACTCGATAAATTTTACTGGGACTCGACATAATGGTAAGACCTTAAGCGGCACCTGTCGAAGTTTACACCGGTATCCCGAGGTCATGTCCAGGGACGTGATCTTGAAGTAGGTTTTTGCGGATTGCCACTAGAGCAGTTAACTAGTACCTGATCCGTCAGATGAACTAGCCCCAACTACCAGTATCCCTGTACAATATAGATGTTTATGAGAAGAAATATAGAAAAGTCGAAGCTGTCGAATAAAAATAAACGGTCGAGATTTTCCTTGACCCTACGATTCAAGCAAAATCTCGGGGGCTACTGACATAGGCATCCCAAATGGGCCTGCCGAAGATAGTACCCGGGGTTTACTGAAGGCCCACTACCCGAAGAATAAGAAGATTCGGAAGCCCAAGATATTATTAAGGAAAGCTAGAGTTGTAATAGAAAGTCTTATTTGTAATTTTACGGGATGAGTTAGAAACCTTCCCGGACTTTGTAACTTGTACAACACGAATCCCTCGGCTCCGCCTCCTATATAAGGGGGAGTCGAGGGACGCGAAAATCATCGAATTATTGTTTACAAACCCTAGTTTTCATAATCGTCGAGTACTTTTCGGCTGAAACCTTCGAGATCTACTTGCCCTCTACTTCCAACTAAACCCTAGCCTACAATCCATAGGCATTGACAAGTTGATACCTTGTCACCGCCTGCGACGCTTCCTCCGGCTCCTCCTTCACCTCCGACTTCGGGATGAGGAGGGCGCCGCCGCGCCTCCCTTGCTACCGCCGGCTGCCGCTGCCGCTGCCGCCACGCCTCGTGTTGACGGGCGTCGCCGGCTCCTCCTTCACCTCCCGTTTGGGGACGGTGTACGGCGCCGACCGGTAAGACGAGGCCGGCATCGATCGCGCCGGTCCTGAGGAAGAAGAGTGCGAGGAGGAGGAGTACGTCGTCCTCCTCGGCTGCCATTGAGGAGATGGCAGCGGTGACGACGGCATCTCCAGCCTTGGAGCGCCGTTGCGGATGCCGCGGATGACGTTCTCGAGGGTGCGCCCCGGAACGCCCCAGAACAGGGCGCGTCCGTCCTTGTTCCAGCTATTGGGGCCGCCGACGAGCCCGTCGGTGCTATGCATCTCGACGTCGTACTTCGCCTGGAAGTACGCCGTCCACCAGGCGTCGTTGTTGTTGGCCGCCCACGTCGGATCCAACCGCTCCTCGGCGGTGAGTTGAGCCCGACGGGCCTTGATGCCGTCCCTCCATTGGTCCGTGCGCGGCTTCGGTGGCGGCGGAACGCCAACGCCGTTCACGGCCATCCTCCAGCCGCCGCTGCTTGGCAGCCGCATGTCCGGCGGGACTGGATAGCGGGCGTTGTACAGCGCCCACACCTCCGCCACGGTGAGGCTGCCGCGGCCGAAGCCGTTCGCCGTGGCGATCTTGCGAGAGGACGAGCTCGGCATTTTTGGAGCGGCGAGGAGAAGATCTGGGAGGGGGGAGGCGGCGGCGATGAGATGGTTTGTGAGCGGTGAGAACTGCCGGGCGTCTTTAAACAGCGGCGACAGCGGGTGGTTGCACGCAATAACGCCGGCGCGGACGGCCACGCGGCCATGCACGACGAGACGCGTCCCTGCGTCGCCTGGGAAAACAGGGACGCCATTAACGTCGCTTGACCAAAGGTAGGCGACGGGGTTTAGTCTTTCGAGCCGCTGACGCGTCGGGCCCGCGTCGGTTCGCCTCGCTTTTTGTTGTGTCCGGCGTGTCCGGTGCGTCCCCTGTGGGACGGGGACGGGCTCGGGGCGCCGGACACCGTATGGGGGCGCGCCGGACAAAAATGGGCTTTGGGGGACGCGGCTGAAACGTTTTTTTTGTCCGACGCGTCCCAAATCCCTTTTGGGGACGTTTTGGGAGACGCGGCTGGAGATGCTCTAAGTTCGCGAAACAGAGATGGTGGGCTTTGTTGCTTGAGGATGTACGCTTGAAGGTACTTTCGTGCTGCTCAGCTCTAGAGACGTTGCAGGAAATCTAGCTGTTGCCAACAACATACTTGTTACAGACTATCGCTCTACTTCGGAGCTGGTGGAGTGAGCGAAATTGTAGGAATCATGGTGAGCAACGTCAGACAATTGAGCGGTTTCAATTTATAGTCAGAAAATTCGTGGACGAATGGAAACATTTTTTTAGCAAAAGAGAAGAAGACTAATGCAGTCCAAGCTAATCGGTGTACACCACCTGGTGAAGGAGTAGTTAAAATGACGCATCATTCATAGAACAAACTAAGAGCATCTTCAGCCGTGTCCCCCAAAGCGTCCTCCAAACCGCGCCGGATTGAGCGTTTGGGGGACGTGTTTCGTTCGTGCCGCCTTTGGGGGACGTCGCTCCCCAGTCGCGTCGCCCAAACAAAAATTCGGAAATTTTAAACTTAACGAGATTCGACTAAGATTCGTCCAAACTTACATAGATTCGAACGAAATTTGACTAAATTTAAACTAAACGTAATCTAGAACCACTTGCGGCGGCCGGAGGCGTCGTAGTACTGTTGGAAGTTGTACATGTCGTCGGTGACGACCTCCTGCTTGACGCGCTCGCCGACGGGCTCGTCGACGGACTCGTCCTTCACCGCGCCGCTTGGTCCTGCCTCGCCGTCGTCGGTGAGGTCCACCAGCGGCTTGCCGGAGTCGCGGATGGACAAGGCGATCGCCGCGTCGAGGTCGCCCCTCCAGGCGTCCTTGTCGTTCATGGACGCCAAGAACGCCGCCCGCAGACCTGGGCAGTCCTCGGGGTCGTCGCTGCTGGCGATGAGCCGCTGCTGCCGCTCATACTCCGCCAGCAGCGCCGCCTGCGACGCTTCCTCCGGCTCCTCCTTCACCTCCGGCTTCGGGATGAGGAGGGCGCCGCCGCGCCTCCCTTGCTGCCGCCGGCTGCCGCTGCCGCTGCCGCCACGCCTCGTGTTGACGGGCGTCGCCGGCTCCTCCTTCACCTCCCGTTTGGGAACGGTGTAAGGCGCCGACCGGTAAGACGAGGACGGCGTCGATCGCGCCGGTCCTGAGGAAGAAGAGTGCGAGGAGGACGAGTACGTCGTCCTCCTCGGCTGCCATTGAGGAGACGGCGGCGGCGACGACGGCATCTCCAGCCTTGGAGCGCCGTTGCGGATGCCGCGGATGACGTTGTCGAGGGTGCGTCCCGGAACGCCCCAGAACAGGGTGTGGCCGTCCTTGTTCCAGCTGTTGGGGCCGCCGACGAGGTTCTCGGTGCTGTGCATCTCGACGTCGTACTTCGCCTTGAAGTACGTCGTCCACCAGGCGTCGTTGTTGGTAACCGCCCACGTTGGATCCAACCGCTCTGCGGGGGTGAGTTGAGCCCGCCGGGCCTTGATGGCGTCCCTCCATTGATCCGTGTCCGGCTTCGGCGGCGGCGGGATGCCAATACCGTTCACGGCCATCTTCCAGCCGCCGCTGCTTGGCAGCCGCATGTCCGGCGGGATTGGATACCGGGCGTGGTACAGCGCCCACGCCTGCGCCACGGTGAGGCTGCCGCGGCCGAAGCCGTTCGCCGCGGCGATCTTGCGGGAGGACGAGGTCGACATTTTTTGGAGCGGCGAGGAGAAGATCTGGTAGGGGGAGGCGGCGGCGACGATAAAGGATTGTGATGAGCGGCGAGAACTGCAGGGCGTCTTAAAACAGCGGCGGCAGTGGGTGGTTGCACGCAATAACTCCGGCGCGGACGGCCACTCGGCCATGCACGACGAGACGCGTCCCTGCGTCGCCTGGAAAAACAGGGACACCATTAACGTCGCTTGACCAAAGGTAGGTGACGGGGTTTTAGCCTTCCGTGCCGCTGACGGGTCGGCCCCGCCACTCCCCGCCTCGCTTTTCGTTGTGTCTGGCGTGCCCGGTGCGTCCCCTGTGGGACGGGGACGGGCTCGGGGCGCCGGACACCGTATGGGGGCGCGCCGGACAAAAATGGGCTTTGGGGGACGCAGCTAGAACGGTTTTTTTGTCCGGCGCGCCCCAAATCCCTTTGGGGGATGCGGCTGGAGATGCTCTAATAGTAGTGGATGGGTGATACATGTCAAACGGATCTACCTTTTCAAATACTTTGCTCAATAATTTGCTTTGAAATTTTACCATACTTGAATAAGACTGTTAGATCCCACAATGATTTTAGCAACAGTCTTCTTTCCGTCTCTTTTCGCAGAAAGAAAATCAGGTAAAAATACCACGCACGTTTTTCACCGGAATAAGAATATTAGGCTTTGGAACGTCACAACAAGAGGCACGTTCAAAAGAGCACAAGTGGCGCTATTAAAGGTGGGGCCCTGCCCACCCAGGCCCTTTTGGCCCTCGGATGTTGTCTCGCCGCCTCCTTTCATGTATCCCTTGTAAACCCTGAACACATATCCACCTAGGAGGAAGGTGATTTTCGCGAAACAGAGTGCCGCCACCACCACGATCTTCGTTTCGGGGGTCAGATTGGTTCTGCTCTCCATGCTGGATAGGGGAATCTTGACACCATCTTCACCACCATCGTCATCATCAACGTCTCCATCAACCATGTGCTCACTGTCCATTACCATGAGTGAGTAGTTCTTTGTAGGCATGTGAGGTCGATGGGATTGATCATGTAATCATACATATGTAGCGAGATTTAAGGTGTTTATATTAAAGATACTCTTGTTTAGTGTTGATACACCTTTTCTATGCTTATGTCTGTTGCTAGGGCCTGAGTGACATGATTTCAGTACTGAAATTTTATTGCTCCATCATATATATGATTTTAGTATTTATCTTCAAAGCGTATTACCTATTATTATGTTGAACATGCGAACCCTAAGGTGACAGTTAGGGAAAACAATAGGAATATGTGCTAGCTTGAGGATATTGTGTGTTCATGGAGTGCTAATGCTTTGTTCTGAGCTATTCAAAACGGTAGACCTTAATTACCTGTAGTTTCAAGTTGGCCCCGATGAAATGGGCAGGTGGGACAACAAATATTGTACAAATTCTCTTGGTTAGTATGCACTGTATTTGGAACATATACCTACACACAAAAGAGTTAAAGATGAACACTATGTTATTTGTATGTCATCATATGATCAATCTTATTGAACACCCCGCTATCATCTCATGCCTACGCTTTTTAGCTACTGCACCGATAAGTTCACTACAACTCTTTGTTGCTTTGCTTCACTGTTTTGATTCAACTACTGCAATCACCACTACGTTTTTGAGAATATTGATACACAGTGTGGTTGAAAGTAACACCTTAATTGCGGACATGCTGTTTCTGCTCCCGGGAGCACATGCACCTGGTTTTTAAAATTAAATTTCAACATATTATATAATGTCAAAAAAATCCGATAAAAAATGTTACGAATACATCTTGATGTTCTATGTGTTTGCAAAGTCGTTTCACGAAAAATCAATACTTTTTGTGTCATGTGCAAAAAAGTTAAAATTTGGTGCTAAATATAAGCTCTTCACAAGACGTTTTGCTTGTCATTTTTACACAGGACACCAAACCTACCGGTTTCGCGCGAAACTTGGCATACACATATGGATTGTTGACATATACGCGTGAAATTTGTGTTCGTATTTTTTGTGATATTTTAAAATGTTTTTCTCTGTAGCAGGAGCATATGCACCTGAGATCAAAATTGCATTTCCGCTTAATTGCTAAAGTCTTACTGCTATTCTTGTGTTCTACTTAAGTCTAACTATAAATTTGTATAATACTTCCTATCAAAGAATCAACGATCTCTCGTACTTGTGGGCATCAATGGGGCGCTATATGTCGTGACAACGATGCTGATAATTGTTTTTCTATTCATGGATCAATGTTATAGATGCCTTTCACGCTGAAGTTGTGACCCTCTCCAATGCCATTGATGTTGCTGATGGTGAGGTTGCAAGGTTGTTTTTAAAACAGATTCTTTAGACCTGAAGAGTGTGATGTCCTCCTCGGAGTATGATCTGGGGACGATGGGGTTCTCCTCTGTGATATGAAGTATCGTCTTCGTACGTGTTTTATAGAAGCCTGTGTGATGTATACCCCGAGGGATTATAACAAGTCCGCTCATGAGTTAGCAGCTTTTGGCCTAGGTGTGGCCCACGGTGACCATATGTTATTCCTACTTCTGTAACTTGTTTGGTGACCGACGATCATGCCTTATCGATCTTAATGGAATCAGATATATCATGTCAAAAAGAAAATACAGTGCATGTACTCTGAATTTTAACTGACTAGTCTATAGCCATGTAGATATCCTTAGAGGTTGCGCAAACAAAAGTAAAATATCACTTAGGATGGTGTTTTGGCACATGGGAGCATATGCTCCCTTTATTTTGAAATGCATGTTACACATATTTTAAAATTTAAAAAATTGAAACAAAAAAATCGCACGTATATCTTCACCTTCTACGCGCTCATAAAGCCGTTTCATGAAATCGACTTATTGTGTGGGGTGTGTAAAAAAGACATAATTCAATGTTGAAAACAAGGTTTTTCATAAGATAATTTTTCTTTTTTTACATAGACCACATAAAATATTGATTTCTCGCGAATCTTGATGAACGCACATATATTACAAAGATGTACATGTAAATTTTTTTGTCAAATTTTTTCTACATTTCAAAATATAATTTTTTGACAGAGAAACAGTTGGGCGAATTGAATTTCCAAATCTACACCATAAGACTAGAGATAGTGGGGAGTAACATACAGTAGTGTCATGCATATGACACTACTCTATGTTACTACCTTCATAATGCATAGTAACTTAGATGTAATATCATGCATAAGTGTATTAATTAGCTTGTAGACTCATTCAATCTTGAAAAGTGTGATGTTATGGTAACATAGCTAGTTACCACAACCATCTCTTTCTTCATTTAATATCATGTCATGTCATCGATTTGCCTAGTTGGCAATGCATGTAGGTCTATGTTACTACCTTAGTTACTCCCACTATAAGTAACGTGATTGTATCTGTCTTCTAGAAAGGCCACTCCATGCTACACCGATCGAGGCTGTGTACGAGTAAGACTGCTCAGAGCAAGTACAATAAGGTACATTCAGCTGGCTATAAGAGATAAAATATTATAAGTTTGCTTAGTTGGAGGAGAGGGATCATGAGAGAGAAGAGAAGTGAGCTCTTATCTCATAGGCAGCTCTAGCACGTGCTCCTGGGCACTATGTGAGACTAAAAGGTGGACCATGTATTGTAAAAGTACAACTTTTATAGTTTACTATTGCACATGCTAGTTATAAGTTGATTAAATATGATGTGGGAAATTGGTATAGTCGGCTGCCGGCTACACTATTGTTCTTGCTCTCATAGTGGGAGTAATATAGCTAGTTATATCACACATCTCAAGGCATTTTGGTGATATGCCATGCTAATAAATGAAGAAAGAGAGTGAGGTGGTAACTACTCCCTCCATACCGGATTAATGGGTAATTACGCATTTCGAGAAATAAGTTTGACTACAAATTTAGTTAACAAAATATGAGATATATGCCACAAAAATTATATCATTGGATTCGTATTCAAAAAATGTTTCTAATAATATAATCTTTGTGATGTATATCTTATATTTTATTGACTAAATTAGTAGTCAAACTTATTTCTCAAAATGCTTAATTGCCAATTAATTCGGTATGGAGGGAGTAGCTATGTTACATCACACACCTCAAGTCAAGATGAGTCTACAACATAATAAATAATACAATGCATGACACCACATATAAGTTACTACCCACTATGAAGGTAGTAACCTAGACTAGTAACTTAGCATATGTTACTAGTCTAAGTTACTTTCCACTATGACCAGCCTAATCTATTTTGGCTGTGATCAACACGGACGACACGCCACATGAACTCGTTTGGGTTGTAGTAAGGGCATCTCCAGCGGCGCGACGCAAACGGACGCTAAGCGACCGTTTTCGTCCGCCGTGACCGGAAATGCGTCTGACACCACCTCCAGCGGGCCGTCGCAAAGTGACCGGGCCGTCCGCGGAGACGCAAACCTGGCCCAAATATGCACCTCGGATGCGTCTCTGCGGACGCTCGGCGGACGCGGAAAGTGTCCGCTCACGTCTGGCGGACGTTTCGTCGGGCCCGCCTGGCAGCGACCCTGCGTCGATGCGTCTTCTCAAACGCTCCAGCGACTACGCCGCTGCGTCGCTTCGGCACTCTGCGCCACGTTAATGGCGATGCCTCGGCTGCCGAGCGGCCGCCCACCTCCGCCAACCACGTTAATGGCGACGCCACGCGTCCCGCGGCCACCGCATGCCGCCGGCCTATATAAAGGGGGCGCGCGGTCTTCTTCCTCATCCACTCCTCCAAAGAAACACTAGCCGCCACAAAGCTCGACCGAAGCGCCGCCTAGGTGTTCCTACGACGCAGCCAGGCCCGCGAGAAAGTCCATGGCCGGTCCTGGTGGCCGGTGAGGCGGTCGAGGCCGCGGCCCTGGGCGCCCCCGTGGCCGGGGCAGGGGCCGCCGTGGTGGAGCAGCTACGGCCCCACGCTCGCCGTCCACTGCGCCCTCCTCGTCCTCGCAGGAGGAGCGCTGCTTCGAATTCCTCCTCCGCATCGACGATGACCCACTCGGCATCAAGCGGCTCCCGACAAGTTCGCCGAGTTCGTCGACGGCGTCGAGCCGGCGCATTTGCAGCTACGGGAGGCCAGCTACAACTTCTGCTGCTGGACCGTGGAGGTCTTGTTCGATGGGCATGGCAAGATGTACCTGCACACGGGGTGGGACAAGTTCGCCCGTGACCTCGCGCTCGAGCCTGGCTGCCAGCTCACCTTCCTCTACGAGGGGGACGGCGAGATGATCTTCAAGGTGTTCGACCACACAGTCTGCCGCAGGCACTACCACACCGGCGAATCCGGCTCGGACACCGATAGTTAGAACTTCGAGTGTTCTTTCTTTGCAGCGAATCTGGCTATAGGCCAGACGAAGCCAGTATTGGAGGTCTCTGTCTGTTCTTCCTCGGTAGAACCAACAAGGGCACCGTCTCCTCCCGCTGGATTTTCCAGTTTGGGTGATTGGGTGTGCCCTCGAATATTCTTTCTTGGCAGCAAACATACGGAAATCAACGCAACTGGCTTCTTTCAAAAAAAATTATATTTATGTCGATCATGGTTCAAACTATGTGTTAGTTTGTGTAAACCATGTTCCAAACTATGTGTTAGTTTGTGTAAAATCATGTTTCAAAATGTAATATTTGAAACTATGTTTTATGTTTAAATGGAGAAAAGGAAAAAAAAAATGCATCGCCCCGTTGGAGCAGCCCCAGACGCAAACGGCCGCGCGGACAAAAACGGTTATTTTAGCGTTCGCTGCGCGACGCAAATGGACGCTCGCGGATATTAAAATGCGTCGCATCGCTGGAGATGCCTAATAATTAACGATGTAGTTGGTGAGCGGGGGGAGGAAACTATTTTTCAAAGACCCAATGCTCCCTAGTATAAAATTAAGCAAAAGAAGACACCGAGCTTGTTTGGAGACGGACTGTGACGACGCACTGCCTCGAATGCGTCCTGGCTGTACAGGTCACTGCGTCCAGATGCACCGCTAGATCAAGCGTCAACACTACGTCCCAAGCCATGCCATGATCGCACCCATCAGTTACGACACGCCATTACTTATCTGATCTATCAATACGGTTGGCATCGTCTAGCTACAACACATTAGTTTCTGAAGATATATATAAGAAACACATTAATTTCTCAAGATATATATATATACAAAATCCGCATACATAAGCGGTGTTATATGATGCCAGAACAAGTGGATCACATTAGTTTCTCAAGATACATACAAAAGATGCATTCATCAACGGTGGTGATGCGTTGGCAGGTGAAGAACATTAGTTTCTCAAGATACAAAAACCGTATCATCAGCAGTGATGCAACTAATGCAAGTGGAGGTAGAGAGATATACGCGTTGGTACAAGTGTACAACGGCCAAGACTAAGCATGGCCACGTTCTGAATGGTGGCAATGGCATAGGGATGCAGCGTTTTGAAAGCTCTATTGCTTCTCAAGATATATACAAAATCGGCATTCATCAGCGGTGAGGTGGTGGCAAGGGCAGGTGGAGCACATTAGTTTCTCAAGATTCAAACCGTGATCCATCAGCAATGATTCAAGCGGAGGTAGAGAGATAATGAGATAGTATAGATGACGGTACGAGTGTACAACGGCCATGGCCACGTTTTGGATGGTGGCAACAATGGCGTGGGGGCTGCAGCGTCTTGGAGGCCTAGCTTTAGTTTATTTGAGGACAAATACACGCAACTTGGTCACGACATGTAGCGACCAATGTCAGAAGACGATGACATGAAATGGGCTAATGGAAGAGTGAAGCTTACTACTGTTGTGAAATGTATATGTGGATTGTCTAGCCCTTTCCATCAGTTTGGACTTTTGGTTCAAGTGGCTAGTGCATGAAGCTTAACATGGTATCAGAGCCCCAGGTCTCGAGTTCAAATCCTGGCTTTCACATGGTTTTCGCAATTAAACCTAAAAATTGTTGTTGCCCCCCTCTTTAGCCACCGCTGATGCCCTGTTTCGGTGAACTCTTCTTCTTTCACGTGTTGACTTTCTCTTCTCCCGTCACACGCGAGTGGGGGTGTTGTGAAATGTATATGTGGATTGCCTAGCCCTTTCCATCAGTTCGGACTTTTGGTTCAAGTGGCTAGTGCATGAAGCTTAACAAGTACTATATAATTTCGAAAGCCATTACCGACATGATGCTCGGGTGGTTGCGGGAAGAACATATGGCCAAAACGCACCCCCTGATTCTCCTGCTCAGGTCCGCACCATCCGATCCAGATACTCGCGGATCGATGCATGCACGTGACCTAAAAAAAAAAGAAACTAGTCCATGTAGCGCAACTTCAATAGTATAGCCGGTTGTTAGCTATAAGCAAGATGCCATGTCATCTATAGTCAACATGTAGCCAACAAGTACAATAGTTCACTATAAGAATATACTACTTTTTCAATGGATAACCCATCTTTCATTTACACACCTTGTCTAAGAGTTCACTC
Organism: Lolium perenne; assembly: GCF_019359855.2. Taxonomy (NCBI): domain Eukaryota; kingdom Viridiplantae; phylum Streptophyta; class Magnoliopsida; order Poales; family Poaceae; genus Lolium; species Lolium perenne. Next base: position 195,379,008 of record NC_067248.2, read on the forward strand.
ACATTCTCTCTCCTCTTCTCTCTCATCCAACTAGACACAAATATATTATTTTAATCCTTGTAGCCAGCTGACTAGATCTTATTGTACTTGCTCTAAATGGAATGTTAAGCTCATATTGTAATAGTGACCTTGGTGATGGGTTTGGCTAGGTATTGGGGCAGCGTAGTGATCCACATGGCAGGAGTGAGTACTTGCAGGTCGGTCCAGTGCAAAGGCAGCGCAAAGGCATGTCGGGGGCCCAAATTAACAATACATGTATTCTGCAAACTAGGCACTCTATGAATGTAGTACAATTGTACAAAGACAGAGAAAAAATGGACAAGCATCACACTCTCTCTATCTACAAATGAATACTAATTACTTTGAGCCCGGAAGTTGAACTTATGTTGCGTAAGATAATCATTAGGTTCATATACTGAAAAAATTGTGAACGCCAATTTCTTGAGAAGCATGTTGACCAAAAAATAAGAATCGCAGCTAGAGGATTCTTACCATAAAAAATTTATAGGATAGCAACCCGCAAAAATGACAAGATATTTTAGTTACATCTTTTTGTTTTTTGTTTACACTAGTTAGGCATAATGGACAACAATGAGCTTCTTATTCTATTTCCTGATTTAAGACATGGATGGTTTGATCCGAAAATTAAAAAACCCATGGAACATATTAGTATGAACACTTTGAACACCATTGTTGCTAATGATATGGAAAGTTCTAAGCTTGGGGAAGCTGGTTTTGATGAGCATGATCTTTTTAGTCCCCCAAGCATTGAGGAGGAAATCTACTTTGATGATACTTTGCCTCCTATTTATGATGATTATAATGATAGTAGCCTTTTGGTGCCACCTGTTATGGAGGATAAATTTGATTATGATTACAATATGCCTCCTATATTTGATGATGAAATTAATAATGATAGCTACTTTGTTGAATTTGCTCCCGCTATTAGTAATAAAATTGAGTATGCTTATGTGGAGAGTAATAATTTTATGCATGAGACTCATGATAAGAATGCTTTATGTGATAGTTATATTGTTGAGTTTGCTCATGTTGCTACTGAAAGTTACTATGAGAGAGGAAAATGTGGTTGTAGAAATTTTCATGTTACTAAAACACCTCTCTATGTGCTTAAAATCTTGAAGTTACACTTGTTTTATCTTTCTATGCTTGTTGCATTATGCTTCGTGAACTTGTTTATTTACAAGATTTCTTTTCATAGAAAGCATGTTAGGCTTAAATGTGTTTTTAATTTGCCTCTTGATGCTCTCTTTTGCTTCAAATACTATTTCTTGCGAGTGCATCATTAAAACTGCTGAGCCCATCTTAATGGCTATAAAGAAAGAACTTCTTGGGAGATAACCCATGTGTTTTTTTTACTACAGCAACTTTGTTTTATATTTGTGTCTTGAAGTTGTTACTACTGTAGCAACCTCTCCTTATCTTAGTTTTGTGAATTGTTGTGCCAAGTAAAGTCGTTGATAGTAAGGTTCATACTAGATTTGGATTACTGCGCAGAAACAGATTTCTTGCTGTCACGAATCTGGGTTCAATTCTGTGTAGGCAACTCAGAAAATTATGCCAATTTACGTGAGTGATTCTCAGATATGTACGCAACTTTCATTCAATTTGAGTATTTTCATTTGAGCAAGTCTGGTGCCTCAATAAAATTCGTCTTTACGGACTGTTCTGTTTTGACAGATTCTGCCTTTTATTTCGCATTGCCACTTTTGCTATGTTGGATGGATTTCTTTGTTCCATTGACTTCCAGTAGCTTTGGGCAATGTCCAGAAGTGTTAAGAATGATTATGTCACCTCTGAACATGTATATTTTGATTGTGCACTAACTCTCTAATGAGTTGTTTTGAGTTTGGTGTGGAGGAAGTTTTCAAGGATCAAGAGAGGGAGATGATACAACATGATCAAGGAGAGTGAAAGCTCTAAGCTTGGGGATGCCCCGGTGGTTCACCCCTGCATATATCAAGAAGACTCAAGCGTCTAAGCTTGGGGATGCCCAAGGCATCCCCTTCTTCATCGACAACATTATCAGGTTCCTCCCCTGAAACTATATTTTTATTCCATCACATCTTATGTGCTTTGCTTGGAGCGTCGGTTTGTTTTTGTTTTTGTTTTGTTTGAATAAAATGGATCCTAGCATTCATTGTGTGGGAGAGAGACACGCTCCGCTGTTGCATATGGACAAATATGTCCTTAGGCTTTACTCATAGTATTCATGGCGAAGTTTCTTCTTCGTTAAATTGTTATATGGTTGGAATTGGAAAATGATACATGTAGTAATTGCTATAATGTCTTGGATAATGTGATACTTGGCAATTGTTGTGCTCATGTTTAAGCTCTTGCATCATATACTTTGCACCTATTAATGAAGAAATACATAGAGCATGCTAAAATTTGGTTTGCATATTTGGTCTCTCTAAGGTCTAGATAATTTCTAGTATTGGGTTGAACAACAAGGAAGACGGTGTAGAGTCTTATAATGTTTACAATATGTCTTTTATGTGAGTTTTGCTGCACCGGTTCATCCTTGTGTTTGTTTCAAATAGCCTTGCTAGCCTAAGCCTTGTATCGAGAGGGAATACTTCTCATGCATCCAAAATCCTTGAGCCAACCACTATGCCATTTGTGTCCACCATACCTACCTACTACATGGTATTTCTCCGCCATTCCAAAGTAAATTGCTTGAATGCTACCTTTAAACAATTCAAAATTTATCACCTCTGATTTGTGTCAATGTTTTATAGCTCATGAGGAAGTATGTGGTGTTTATCTTTCAATCTTGTTGGGCAACTTTCACCAATGGACTAGTGGCTTCATCCGCTTATCCAATAATTTTGCAAAAAGAGCTGGCAATGGGATTCCCAGTCCCAAATTAATTAACAAAAAAATAGACACTCCTCCATGGTATGTGATTGTTGGACGGCACCCGAAGGATTCGGTTAGCCATGGCTTGAGAAAGCAAAGGTGGGGAGGAGTGTCATCATAATAAAACTAAAATAAAAAGGCACTCCTTCATGGTATGAGATTGTTGGCAGGGACCCGAGGATTCGGTTAGCCATGGTTTGTGAAAGCAACGTTGGAAGGAGTGCCACACAAAAATAAAAATAAAATGGGAGCCGCTCTTTGAAGGTTTGTCTGGCAAGGGGGTTAGAGTGCCGAATACCATTCGTTGACAACAACAAACACCTCTTAAAATTTTACTTTTATGATCTCTATATGTTTTCAAAATCAAAGCTCTAGCACAAATATAGCAATCGATGCTTTCCTCTTTGAAGGACCTTTCTTTTACTTTTATGTTGAGTCAGTTCACCTATTTCTCTCCATCTTAAGAAGCAAACACTTGTGTGAACTGTGCATTGATTTCTACATACTTGCATATTGCATTTGTTATATTACTCTATGTTGACAACTATCCATGAGATATACATGTTACAAGTTGAAAGCAACCGCTGAAACTTAATCTTCATTTATGTTGCTTCAATACTTTTACTTTGAATTATTGCTTTATGAGTTAACTCTTATGCAAGACTTATTGATGCTTATCTTGAAGTACTATTCATGAAAAGTCTTTGCTATATGATTCATTTGTTTACTCATGTCATTTACATTGTTTTGATCGCTGCATTCATTACATATGCTTACAATAGTATGATCAAGGTTATGATGGCATGTCACTCCAGAAATTATCTTTGTTATCGTTTACCTGCTCGGGACGAGCAGAAACTAAGCTTGGGGATGCTGATACGTCTCCGACGTATCGATAATTTCTTATGTTCCATGCCACATTATTGATGATATCTACATGTTTTATGCATACTTTATGTCATATTTATGCATTTTCCGGAACTAACCTATTGACGAGATGCCGAAGGGCCAGTTCTTTGTTTCTGCTGTTTTTGGTTTCAGAAATCCTAGTAAGGAAATATTCTCGGAATCGGACGAAATCAACGCCCAGCATCTTAGAATCCCCGGAAGCATCCAGAACACCCGAGAGAGGCCAGAGGGGGGCCACAGGACCACCAGATGATAGGCCGGCGCGGCCCACCCCCTGGCCGCGCGGCCCTATTGTTTCACCGCCTCGTTGACCTTCTGACGCCGCCTCTTCGCCTATAAGAAGCCCCTCGACCTAAATCTTCGAGACGGAAAAGCCACGGTACGAGAAACCTTCCAGAGCCGCCGCCATCGCGAAGCCAAGATCTGGGGGACAGGAGTCTCTGTTCCGGCACGCCGCCGGGACGGGGAAGTGCCCCCGGAAGGCTTCTCCATCGACACCGCTGCCATCTCCACCGCCATCTTCATCAACGCTGCTGTCTCCCATGAGGAGGGAGTAGTTCTCCATCGAGGCTCGGGGCTGTACCGGTAGCTATGTGGTTCATCTCTCTCCTATGTACTTCAATACAATAATCTCATGAGCTGCCTTACATGATTGAGATTCATATGATGATGCTTGTAATCTAGATGTCATTATGCTAGTCAAGTGGATTTTACTTATGTGATCTCCGGAGACTCCTTGTCCCACGTGTGTAAAGGTGACAGTGTGTGCACCGTGTGGGTCTCTTAGGCTATATTTCACAGAATACTTATTCACTGTTATGAATGGCATAGTGAAGTGCTTATTTATATCTCTTTATGATTGCAATGTGTTTTGTATCACAATTTATCTGTGTGCTACTCTAGTGATGTTATTAAAGTAGTCTATTCCTCCTGCACGGTGTAATGGTGACAGTGTGTGCATCGTGTAGTACTTAGCGTAGATTATGATTGTGATCTCTTGTAGATTATGAAGTTAACTATTACTATGATGGTATTGATGGGATCTATTCCTCCTTTCGTAGCGTGAAGGTGACAGTGTGCATGCTATGTTAGTACTTGGTGTAGTTGTGTTGATCTGTCATGCACTCTAAGGTTATTTAAATATGAACATCGAATATTGTGGAGCTTGTTAACTCCGGCATTGAGGGTTCGTGTAATCCTACACAGTTAGTGGTGTTCATCATCCAACAAGAGGGTGTAGAGTCTAGCATCTATCTATTTATTCAGTTATGTGATCAATGTTGAGAGTGCCCACTAGTGAAAGTAAGATCCCTAGGCCTTGTTCCTAAATACTGCTATCGCTGCTTGTTTACTGTTGTACTGCATCTGTACTGTCCGCAATAATACCACCATCAACTACACGCCAGCAAGCACTTTTCTGGTGCCATTGCTACTGCTCATACTTATTCATACCACCTGTATTTCACTATCTCTTCGCCGAACTAGTGCACCTATTAGGTGTGTTGGGGACACAAGAGACTTCTTGCTTTGTGGTTGCAGGGTTGCTTGAGAGGGATATCTTTGACCTCTTCCTCCCTGAGATCGATAAACCTTGGGTGATCCACTTAAGGAAAACTTGCTGCTGTTCTACAAACCTCTGCTCTTGGAGGCCCAACACTGTCTACAAGAATAGAAGCTCCCGTAGACATCACCATGGACCGAGGAATTGGCCGACGCGCGGCTGGCCCATGTTCATGGACATGGAGACCAGCCTCGCCTGCTCGTCCGCCACCGCTGCCGCCCTCTTCGACGCGAGCTTCTTCTCCTTGTCCGCCCTGCCGCGAATTTCGGTCTGCCATCGCTCCACATCCGCTGCCCACCTTGCGTTTGTCCAACCTGGCGGCCTCCCTTTTGGCGCCCGCGGTTTCCTCGCCTTCAGCGCGGCATCGTCGGTGATCTTCTTCAGCGGCATGGTGGTGGAATTGAAGAGGAGGAGCTACAACTGTGGGGGAATGGCGGTAGCTCATCCGAAATTTGGCGGGAAAATGGGTATATGTGGCGCATTTTGGAGGGAAAACGAAATAAATGGAGGAAAGTACTCTTTATGTGGCCGACATTGTGGGCCGCTCGACGTTTCGTGCTTTTTTGTTTCGTCCGGAGTCCCCAACCGTGCCTCGGGAGGCCGGGGATGGCCTAGACTCTCCGGATGGATTAAGGACCTATTCTAGGGGAAAACGAGGAAACGGGAACGCGGTTGGACCGAATAACGCTGTCTAGATGAAAAATAGCTACTGGGAGACTTGTCGGGGAGATGGCTAGAGATGCTCTTAGGGCCGCACCGCTAGGTGGCTAACATGTTGGGACAATATCAGTCCATTTAGATGGGACAGCCGGAGATGCCCATGTAAGGCATGACGGAGGCCGTCGGTCAGGTTGATCTCCTCCAGGCACGCGACGTTGCCGCTCCAGAGATTTACCTTTGGTTGCTGCTCCAGGGTATGTTGAATGGTTCGGATTGCAGTAGCAATGCTATCGTAGCCTCGTAGGTCGTCAAAACATGAAGCTCGCGAAGCAGGCAAGAGGGGCCATATGGACGAACTGCCTAGGCGGAACGGAGGGAGACGGAACAAAATGGACATACGGTCGACGAGCTCCCTTCAACGCGTGCGCGCGCGTCGGAACAAGAACGAAACGGCTGGTGGCGCTCTGCCGGCCCACCATGTGATGGCTGCTGGAGATTGGTAGCTAGCTAGAGAGTGAAGGGAGAAGACAGTTGGGTGCGTGAGCTGAGCTGAGCTGTTGGTGCTGGCCGCTTCTTGTCCCGTGTGGAGGCGCACCCAGACCGCGAACCGTTGGCTCCCTTGCCGCCGGCGCTGCTGCGCGGGCGGGGGCACGCCGCAGGCCGCACGCGACGCGACGAGTTGAGGCACGAGACGACGGGTCGGCGGTTGTTGGTCGCCTCGCGTGGGGCTCGATCTGGAGGGTGGGAATGGGGACCGCCGTGCCGTGCGCTGCCGCACATGACGGCCGTCTCGTCTCGACTCTCGTCTAGGTAGGGCGCGCCCGCTCAGCTCAGGGTCTCAACTCTGGACCCGGCGGACTGGGAGGGAGCGAGCCTGTGCCGGAGTCAAACCTCAGGCAGCCCGGCCCATTCGATCTGGATCCGGCGTTCCCTCCTGATTGCGACCACTTCTTCAGATAGTTTTTTTTGTCTCGAGTTGTAGCCTCTTTCATTGCATGCATGGACACAGCGTAGCATAGCAGTCCATTGCTGCAGGGTTGCAGAGATGCACTGCGTCCCGGCCTTGAGTAGGCTGACACAGTAGTACTTACAGTCGGTAATTATAAGCACGGCGGAATGTGGATACGGTAATCCTTTTGAGGGTACTGTGCGTGCGGCTGGCAATTGCAAGCGAGATCGCCAACGTGTCTTACCGTTTATCTTACGATGGTACTGTTCGTGCACTTCACTCCGTTATTACACGTCGTCCTCGTAGCTTCGGCAAATGCTGCCGTTCCATTTATCGACAACGTCGTACGTCCCGGCCGAGGGGGAGCCGGGTCTAGACTCATACGACTCCAACGATAACAAAATAACGAGCTAGGATGTCGCTGGAGAGATGAGAGTATACATCATCATAGTCGAGGACGTATCAGGTGAGACAAATATTGCAAGCATAATCCTCCTCACAACAACCACGAGAGAAAATAACCAAAGGAAGTAATCACCTTTCTTATTTTGACAACCAATACCAACCGACGTATGTTCATAACCGACAAACAATTGCAAAACCAACACCACTATGTGCGTAACCATTTAAGCTTGAAATTTTCAAGAAGCGCAAGTTTCGATGAAAAAAATGTGGGTTGTGTTTTTTGGGGCTATGTCTTTCATAGCATTGGCTATAGATTTTTTGATGAGAAAGTCCGAGGTTTTTGACAAGCACGTTGGTGTAATCATGGAGTAGAATAATGTGAGTTTTTTTGAGAAAAATTTACCATGAAAGATATGCCTTGCTCATCGATCGAATCATAAGATGCCTACTACATCTAGTCAGGACTTACCTACAATTTATAGGACTTTGCGGAATGCGGAATGGAATCCCATTGAAAATCGGTTTGCGTCAAAATTGGGGGGTTGGCGTAGTAAATTGTTATCATATGGTGATAGATTGGTTCTAATTAATTCGGTTCTTACAAGTCTGCCAATGTTTATGCTTTCCTTCTTTGAAATCCCAGTTGGGGTGAGGAAGAGGCTTGACTTTTATAGATCAAATTTTTTCTGGCAATCGGATGAGCATAAGAAGAAATACAGGTTATCTAAATGGAGTATTCTGTGTAGACCAAAGGATCAAGGGGGGTTGGGTATTGAGGTGTTGGAATTGAAAAATAAATGCTTATTGAGTAAATGGTTGTTTAAAATCCTTTCAGAGGAGGGTATGTGGCAACAACTCCTATGTAACAAATATCTTAAAAACAAAACTTTGGCACAAGTAGAGGTTAGACCAACTGATTCACCCTTCTGGAAGGGTCTTATGCATGTGAAAGAAGATTTCTTTAAGCTAGGCAGTTTCAAAGTAGGGGATGGGAAATCTGTGAGGTTCTGGGAGGATGTGTGGTTGGGTGACACGCCTCTATCCCATCAATATCCGGCTTTGTATAATATTATTCAGCATAAGAATTTGTTAGTGTCGACTGTGCTTGAAACTCAACCGATTAATCTTACTTTTAGAAGATGTCTGAATGATAATAAGTGGCTACAGTGGTTACATCTATGCCAAAGATTAATTACAATCAATTTAACTACTGAATCGGATAAGTTTATTTGGAAACTAAATGATTCGGGTATTTTCACAGTTAAATCCATGTATCTAGATATGATGAATGGGCATACTATTTACATTCGTAAGTATCTATGGAAGTTAAAGATCCCTTTGAAGATATTTTTTTATGTGGTTCCTTAATAATAAGGTTCTTTTAAGTAAGGATAACTTAGCCAAATGAAAGTGGAATGGGTGTCTGATACGTCTCCAACGTATCGATAATTTCTTATGTTCCATGCCACATTATTGATGTTATCTACATGTTTTATGCACACTTTATGTCATATTCGTGCATTTTCTGGAACTAACCTATTAACAAGATGCCGAAGTGCCGATTCTTGTTTCTGCTGTTTTTGGTTTCGAAATCCTAGTAACGAAATATTCTCGGAATTGGACGAAATCAACGCCCGGGGTCCTATTTTGCCACGAAGCTTCCGAGAAGTCCGAAGACGAAACGAAGTGGGGCCACGGGGTGCCCAAACCCTAGGGCGGCGCGGCCCCCCCTTGGCCGCGCCGGCCTGTGGTGTGGGGCCCTCGTGCCCCCTCCTGACTTGCCCTTCCGCCTACTTAAAGCCTCCGTGACGAAACCCCCAGTACCGAGAGCCACGATACGGGAAACCTTCCAGAGACGCCGCCGCCGCCGATCCCATCTCGGGGGATCCAGGAGATCGCCTCCGGCACCCTGCCGGAGAGGGGAATCATCTCCCGGAGGACTCTACGCCGCCATGGTCGCCTCCGGTGTGATGTGTGAGTAGTCTACGCCTGGACTATGGGTCCATAGCAGTAGCTAGATGGTTGTCTTCTCCCCATTGTGCTATCATTGTCGGATCTTGTGAGCTGCCTAACATGATCAAGATCATCTATCTGTAATTCTATATGTTGCGTTTGTTGGGATCCGATGAATAGAGAATACTTGTTATGTTGATTATCAAAGTTATATCTATGTGTTGTTTATGATCTTGCATGCTCTCCGTTACTAGTAGATGCTCTGGCCAAGTAGATGCTTGTAACTCCAAGAGGGAGTATTTATGCTCGATAGTGGGTTCATGCCTGCATTGACACCTGGGACAGTGACAGAAAGTTCTAAGGTTGTGTTGTGTTGTTGCCACTAGGGATAAAACATTGATGCTATGTCTAAGGATGTAGTTGTTGATTACATTACGCACCATACTTAAGGAAATGTCTGTTGCTTTGCAACTTAATACTGGAGGGGGTTCGGATGATAACCTGAAGGTGGACTTTTTAGGCATAGATGCAGTTGGATGGCGGTCTATGTACTTTGTCGTAATGCCCAATTAAATCTCACTATACTCATCATGATATGTATGTGCATGGTCATGCTCTCTTTATTTGTCAATTGCCCAACTGTAATTTGTTCACCCAACATGCTGTTTATCTTATGGGAGAGACACCTCTAGTGAACTGTGGACCCGGTCCAATTCTCTTTCTTGAAATACAATCTCTTGTAATACTTGTTCTACTGTTTTCTGCAAACAATCATCTTCCACACAATACGGTTAATCCTTTGTTACTGACAAGCCGGTGAGATTGACAACCTCACTGTTTCGTTGGGGCAAAGTACTTTGGTTGTGTTGTGCGGGTTCCACGTTGGCGCCGGAATCCACCGGTGTTGCGCCGCACTACATCCCGCCGCCATCAACCTTCAACGTGCTTCTTGGCTCCTACTTGGTTCGATAACCTTGGTTTCATCTTTGAGGGAAACTTGCCGCTGTACGCATCACACCTTCCTCTTGGGGTTCCCAACGGACGCGTGTTGAACGCGTATCAAGCTGCTTTTTCGGGCGCCGTTGTCGGGGAGATCAAGACACGCTGCAAGGGGAGTCTCCACTTCTCAATCTCTTTACTTTGTTTTTGTCTTGCTTAGTTTTATTTACTACTTTGTTTGCTGCACTAAATCAAAATACAAAAAAATTAGTTGCTAGTTTTACTTCATTTGCTATCTTGTTTGCTATATCAAAAACACAAAAATTAGTTACTTGCATTTACTTTATCTAGTTTGCTTTATTTTGTCTTGCACTCTATATTAAAAATACAAAAAAATAGTTACTTTTGTTGCCATGTCTAGCTCTGAACTGTTACTTCTTCACTTTGAAGAATTAGTCTTCACTTTCAAACAAGGGGATGAGGAGAGTTTTAAGGATGCTTGGTCTAGAATTTTTACTTCTTATCGTAAAACCGAACCTCAAATGACTCTAAGTTTGCTCCTTAGTAATTTTTATTTTGGTCTTATGGTTCGCTATAGATATGCTTTGGATACTTTAGTGGGAGGAGATTTCCTTCATTGCAATGGGGATCAAGCTTTTAATGCCATAAAGAAGTTGGTTGCATCACATGATTCAGCTAATAACTTTGATTCAGCCCTCACTAGCATATATAGTAGATTAAACAATCTCGAGATAAGTACATCTCGCTTGGATGATAACTATTGCCATGTTCGTAATCGTCTTGAACAAGTTTTAGTGAACTCTAAACTTTCATTGTGGGATCCTGCTGTTAAAATTGTTATCGGTGATCGAACTCTTCATGCCTACTGTGATATTATGTCCGAATTTTGCCTTATGCCTGAGAACATTTATAAATCTTTGAAACTTTGGGGAGTCGAGGAAGGAGGAGAAGAAATAACTTTCATTGATAACTCTGTTATAATTCCTAAGGGAATTGCTGCAGGTGTGCATACAACCATTCTTGGAAGAACAATATCCATTGATTATCTTGTTATTGAATGTGTAGGGACAGGAAAAATCACACTCGGAAGATCCCTGCTGAAACTATTGGGAGCAGTCATTGATGTGGGAGAAGGCACTCTGAAATTCACCTCTATACCAGGGGGAAATCATATATTTCCTAAACCAAAGGGAAAGAAAAACAATAAGAAAGGTAAGGGTAAAGCCCAAGGTAAGGTTGACACACCATCTCTTGATAATACTTGATACACACTTTCTGCGCCTAGCTGAAAGGCGTTAAAGAAAAGCGCTTATGGGAGACAACCCATGTTTTTTTACCTACAGTACTTTGTTTTTATTTTGAGTCTTAGAAGTTGTTTACTACTGTAGCAACCTCTCCTTATCTTAGTTTAGTGTTTTATTGTGCCAAGTAAAGTCTTTGATAGAAAAGTAAGTACTAGATTTGGATTACTGCGCAGTTCCAGATTTCTTTGCTGTCACGAATCTGGGTCTACCTCCCTGTAGGTAGCTCAGAAAATTAAGCCAATTTACGTGCATGATCCTCAGATATGTACGCAACTTTCATTCAATTTGAGCATTTTCATTTGAGCAAGTCTGGTGCCATTTTAAAATTCGTCAATACGAACTGTTCTGTTTTGACAGATTCTGCCTTTTATTTCGCATTGCCTCTTTTGCTATGTTGGATGAATTTCTTTGATCCATTAATGTCCAGTAGCTTTATGCAATGTCCAGAAGTGTTAAGAATGATTGTGTAACCTCTGAATATGTTAATTTTTATTGTGCACTAACCCTCTAATGAGTTGTTTCGAGTTTGGTGTGGAGGAAGTTTTCAAGGATCAAGAGAGGAGTATGATGCAACATGATCAAGGAGAGTGAAAGCTCTAAGCTTGGGGATGCCCCGGTGGTTCACCCCTGCATATATTAAGAAGACTCAAGCGTCTAAGCTTGGGGATGCCCAAGGCATCCCCTTCTTCATCGACAACATTATCAGGTTCCTCCCCTGAAACTATATTTTTATTCCATCACATCTTATGTGCTTTGCTTGGAGCGTCGGTTTGTTTTTGTTTTTTGTTTTGTTTGAATAAAATGGATCCTAGCATTCACTTTATGGGAGAGAGACACGCTCCGCTGTAGCATATGGACAAGTATGTCCTTGGTTTCTACTTATAGTATTCATGGCGAAGTTTCTCCTTCGTTAAATTGTTATATGGTTGAAATTGGAAAATGATACATGTAGTAATTGCTATTAATGTCTTGGGTAATGTGATACTTGGCAATTGTTGTGCTCATGCTTAAGCTCTTGCATCATATGCTTTGCACCCATTAATGAAGAAATACATAGAGCATGCTATAATTTGGTTTGCATATTTGGTTTCTCTAAGGTCTAGATAATTTCTAGTATTGAGTTTGAACAACAAGGAAGACGGTGTAGAGTCTTATAATGTTTTCAATATGTCTTTTATGTGAGTTTTGCTGCACCGGTTCATCCTTGTGTTTGTTTCAAATAAGCCTTGCTAGCCTAAAACCTTGTATCGAGAGGGAATACTTCTCATGCATCCAAAATACTTGAGCCAACCACTATGCCATTTGTGTCCACCATACCTACCTACTACATGGTATTTTCCGCCATTGCAAAGTAAATTGCTTGAGTGCTACCTTTAAAATTCCATCATTCACCTTTGCAATATATAGCTCATGGGACAAATAGCTTAAAAACTATTGTGGTATTGAATATGTAATTATGCACTTTATCTCTTATTAATTTGCTTGTTGTGCGATAACCATGTTCACTGGGGACGCCATCAACTATTCATTGTTGAATTTCATGTGAGTTGCTATGCATGTCCGTCTTGTCTGAAGTAAGAGAGATCTACCACCTTATGGTTAAGCATGCATATTGTTAGAGAAGAACATTGGGCCGCTAACTAAAGCCATGATCTATGGTGGAAGTTTCAGTTTTGGACATATATCCTCAATCTCAAATGAGAAAATTATTAATTATTGTTACATGCTTATGCATAAAAGAGGAGTCCATTATCTGTTGTCTATGTTGTCCCGGTATGGATGTCTAAGTTGAGAATAATCAATAGCGAGAAATCCAATGCGAGCTTTCTCCTTAGACCTTTGTACAGGTGGCATAGAGGTACCCCTTTGTGACACTTGGTAAAAACATGTGCATTGTGATGATCCGGTAGTCCAAGCTAATTAGGACAAGGTGCGGGCACTATTAGTATACTATGCATGAGGCTTGCAACTTGTAAGATATAATTTACATGATACATATGCTTTATTACTACCGTTGACAAAATTGTTTCATGTTTTCAAAATCAAAGCTCTAGCACAAATATAGCAATCGATGCTTTTCCTCTATGGAGGACCATTCTTTTACTTTCAATGTTGAGTCAGTTCACCTATTTCTCTCCACCTCAAGAAGCAAACACTTGTGTGAACTGTGCATTGATTCCTACATATTTGCTTATTGCACTTATTATATTACTCTATGTTGACAATATCCATGAGATATACATGTTATAAGTTGAAAGCAACCGCTGAAACTTAATCTTCCTTTGTGTTGCTTCAATGCTTTTACTATGAATTATTGATTTATGAGTTAACTCTTATGCAAGACTTAATTGATGCTTGTCATGAAGTGCTATTCATGAAAAGTCTTTGCTTTATGATTCACTTGTTTACTCATGTCATATACATTGTTTTGATCGCTGCATTCACTACATATGCTTTACAAATAGTATGATCAAGGTTATGATGTCATGTCACTCCAGAAATTATCTTTGTTATCGTTTTACCTGCTCGGGACGAGCAGAACTAAGCTTGGGGATGCTGATACGTCTCCAACGTATCGATAATTTATTATGTTCCATGCCACATTATTGATGTTATCTACATGTTTTATGCACACTTTATGTCATATTCGTGCATTTTCTGGAACTAACCTATTAACAAGATGCCGAAGTGCCGATTCTTTGTTTATAACATTTTTTGGTTTCAGAAATCCTAGTAACGAAATATTCTCGGAATTGGACGAAATCAACGCCCAGGGTCCTATTTTGCCACGAAGCTTCCAGAAGTCCGAAGACGAAACGAAGTGGGGCCACGGGGTGCCCAAACCCTAGGGCGGCGCGGCCCCCTGGCCGCGCTGGCTCGTGGTGTGGGGCCCTCGTGCCCCTCTGACTTGCCCTTCCGCCTACTTAAAGCCTCCGTGACGAAACCCCCAGTACCGAGAGCCACGATACGGAAAACCTTCCAGAGACGCCGCCGCCGCCGATCCCATCTCGGGAGATCCAGGAGATCGCCTCCGGCACCCTGCCGGAGAGGGGAATCATCTCCCGGAGGACTCTACGCCGCCATGGTCGCCTCCGGTGTGATGTGTGAGTAGTCTACCCCTGGACTATGGGTCCATAGCAGTAGCTAGATGGTTGTCTTCTCCCCATTGTGCTATCATTGTCGGATCTTGTGAGCTGCCTAACATGATCAAGATCATCTATCTGTAATTCTATATGTTGCGTTTGTTAGGATCCGATGAATAGAGAATACTTGTTATGTTGATTATCAAAGTTATATCTATGTGTTGTTTATGATCTTGCATGCTCTCCGTTACTAGTAGATGCTCTGGCCAAGTAGATGCTTGTAACTCCAAGAGGGAGTATTTATGCTCGATAGTGGGTTCATGCCTGCATTGACACACGGGACAGTGATGTGAAAGTTCTAAGGTTGTGTTGTGCTGTTGCCACTAGGGATAAAACATTGATGCTATGTCTAAGGATGTAGTTGTTGATTACATTACGCACCATACTTAATGCAATTGTCTGTTGCTTTGCAACTTAATACTGGAGGGGGTTCGGATGATAACCTGAAGGTGGACTTTTTAGGCATAGATGCAGTTGGATGACGGTCTATGTACTTTGTCGTAATGCCCAATTAAATCTCACTATACTCATCATGATATGTATGTGCATGGTCATGCTCTCTTTATTTGTCAATTGCCCAACTGTAATTTGTTCACCCAACATGCTGTTTATCTTATGGGAGAGACACCTCTAGTGAACTGTGGACCCCGGTCCAATTCTCTTTACTGAAATACAATCTACTGTAATACTTGTTCTACTGTTTTCTGCAAACAATCATCTTCCACACAATACGGTTAATCCTTTGTTACAGCAAGCCGGTGAGATTGACAACCTCACTGTTTCGTTGGGGCAAAGTACTTTGGTTGTGTTGTGCAGGTTCCACGTTGGCGCCGGAATCTCTGGTGTTGCGCCGCACTACATCCCGCCGCCATCAACCTTCAACGTGCTTCTTGGCTCCTACTGGTTCGATAACCTTGGTTTCATACTGAGGGAAACTTGCCGCTGTACGCATCACACCTTCCTCTTGGGGTTCCCAACGGACGCGTGTTGAACGCGTATCAGTGTCAAAAATATTGTTTTTGTGATTCCATGGAGACTGTAAACCATTTATTTGTCTATTGCCCTTTTGCGAAGATAATATGGCGTATGGTGTATCTTACTTATAATATCCCTACGCCAGCTAATATTACTAATATGTTTGGTAGATGGCTGAATGGAGTGAGGAAAGAGGATAAACAAAAGATCCGAATAGGTGTTTCGGCCTTATGTTGGGCTATTTGGAGGACTAGAAATGACATGATCTTTAACAAACACACTGGGACTAATTTTTTGCAGGTTATCCGGCGAGCTGCTCATTCAATTCAGCAATGGGCGTTTCTCCTCCCTATGGAGCAGTGGGAGGATATGGTTACTGGATGCAACCGGATGCTACTGGTTGCTCAGTACTTCTTTTTCCAGGCTACTGGGTGGCGGCATCTTAATAGAATAGCAAATGCATAGCTTTTCTGTTAGCCATATTTTCGTCTGGTTGATTTTTGTTGGGACTCTAGCTTCTCTGTGATTGTAATAAGTGATGTTATACTAAGACTTGACACTTGGTTTTTAATAAAAGAAGCCGTGTGCATCTATTGATGCAGAGGCTGGGGCTCTGCTCCTTTATCGAAAAAAAAACCTACAATTCATGAACCTATCATTCCAATGAAACACCTTGGAAATCATGTGGAGGATGACAATGAAGCTACTAAAAGGAGCAAAAGACAAAGGACTGTAAAGTACTTTGGTAATAATTTCATTATTTACCTCATGGATGATACACTCACTTCTCTTTCAGAAGTCTATGCATCTTCGAATGCTGACTATTGGAAGGAAGACGTCAATAGTGTGATGGATTCCATTTTTGCTAATGAAAATTGGGGTATCACTCACCATCCTCATGTGTGCAAACGTGTAGGATGTAAGTGGGTGTTTAAGAAAAAAAATTGGTCTGATGGTACAACTGAAAAATACAAGGCACGACTTCATGCATGCAAGAGTGGGATAAAAGTTTAGTCACATCGACAACACCAGCACCAATGATGATTCCTTTTCTGCAACGTATGTGTTCTTACCTTTTACTTACTAGATCATGCATGCTATAGTTTCTTATGGTAGGAATATGCTTGTTGCTGCATAATAATATATTGATCTTAGCAATATATTTCCGAAGGAACACCGTGTGTTTATTAAAAAATTGCTTATAAAGATTTGACACAAACAATTCAGTACTACGAAGAACCTACAAAGAACATGTACCTTTGTGCTTGAAATAAACACTTGACATTGTTCGCGCGTCCGAGCGTGTGTGCGTGCCCAGGGATTTGCGCGATGGGGGCGCCCAAGGCGGAGATGAGCTGAAGAGGGGTGTCAAACCCTGCCCAGCAGGGCGAAGGAAGATTACCAAGTAAGTAATTTTTTGGGACAAACTTACAAACACCTTGAGAGAAACCAAGCTCGTTCGTTGGAGCGTATGCGCGTACCCATGGATTTGTGCGATGGGCCTGACACTCGTGTCATCCTAGCTGTCAGCCTGTCATCCGGTCGCGGAGGCAATCAATAGGCGGAGTTATCTCCACTGACAGCACGCACGCCGCCCGTCCCGTGGAGGAGCCTGCCTGATCAATTGATGCATGCACGCGCAATGTGGCTCGGTTAATGCTGCTGTCCTCGATCCGGTGCGTGGAGCACTGAACACCTACTTGACTTGATTCCACCCATTCGGTCCGGTACAAAACTACAAACTGATCTAGAGATTGAAGAAGCTACAGCGGTTACAAGCTCGGCGACGGCGAGTTGTTTCCGACCTTGTTGTGGTCTGAATTCGATGATTAGCTAGCTGTGCTAATAGATCGATCGAGAATTTTGTTCTTGCGCGGTGGGAGTGTTCGATTTTTCGATTGCAAGTCAGAATGGTCGGTCGATTTCAACCCAGGTAGGTACCCAATCAGTATGGCGTGATGGGGCCTCCTCTGCGACGACGGTGCGAGTTGACGACTCGATGATACGGATGCTTGGTGTGCACACTGCGTCCAGCACTGTCGGATCACTCGTTCAGTGGACTGTGGGCACCAGCATGCACGGCATCGGACGGACTGTTTCTTGGCCTTGCTCATGTTTCCGCTGCATCAAAGCTCCTGGCGGGAATATAACAAAAAAAAAGAAGTGGAGAAAAAGATAACAGACAAACCCTCTTAAATAATTGCTCAAACATAGATGTATCTACATGTCTAGATATATCTGCTTTTGTGCAATTTTTGGGCAATTACTTTGGACCATAGGGTGTTGAAATTTGGCCTTTGGTCTTAGCTCAAAGCCTAATATTTCAAAACAAGTGTACCTGAGTGGGAAGTACTCTTACTTCCACCCCTTTTCAAAGAAGCTTGGTACATAGTGCAGTTTCTCTTTCAGTGACCTTTCTCATGACCAAACTAAAAAGCATTCAGTGTCTAACCTTCTGTTTCGGTGCAGGCTTTGGCTTATGGATTATATATTTAGCCTTACCGCTCTTCTTCCAGCAAGAAGCACCCTTTTTCTTAAAAGTAGGCTCCATCACATGGCTATGCCATGCACACTTCTTAATGTCACACTGTTATCTTGAGCATTCCACATAGCTCATTCAGTATTTTCTCCACCCCGTGCATATGGTAGTTCGAAATGAAGTGCCCATAGCTAGGTGGAAGAGATGCCAAAATTAAATCAGTAGCCAAGTCGTGGCCCAATGAAAAACCGCTTTTCCTGACTGTAACCAATCATTTTGATCACATGTGGGCCTACTGCTGCACCCTTGCATTCCACAAAGGCCTTAGCGTTGAACCTTGCGAACCTGGCTATGAGGAATATGTCCTTAAGCGCAACTATCATATCATCCGCTTCCTGATCCTCAAACTGCTCTTGAAGACCAGGTTCCATGAATGCAAGAATAAGACAACTAACCTCAAGAGATTCATCACATGCTTTCTTGTAGGCATTTTAAGGGCACTTGTTGCATTATCAGCATGGATTGGGGTATCTAGAGCAGTTTCCTTTTTATAAGACATGAGAACAATTCTCAGATTATAAACCCATTTTGAATAGTTTGTTCCATTCAGCTTGTCTTTCTCAAGAATCAAACACAAAGCAAAGGTGATGAAGTGTTTGATGCCATTGATCTATATCATAAAA
This sequence comes from Lolium perenne, assembly GCF_019359855.2. Taxonomy (NCBI): domain Eukaryota; kingdom Viridiplantae; phylum Streptophyta; class Magnoliopsida; order Poales; family Poaceae; genus Lolium; species Lolium perenne. The sequence continues at coordinate 195,397,869 of NC_067248.2, forward strand.
ACATGCAAAATACTAAGCCAAATATCCAAGATAGAGTAAAATATATTAAAAAAATTAATAGCATGTACTCCCACTAAAATTAACATCCCTCTGTTGATACTTAGTGATTCAAGATCCACAATTAAGAAGTTGACTAGTGAGCTTTATCATCACTACTAGAAGAGAAGGCAAATCGGTAAGCAACTCTTGCTAATCATATCACATATGACTCTTGTGGTTGGGTGACATCTCTATGTCATAAACTAGGCGCCCAACCTTTGTGCCCCAAGGACCTTGACTGTTAAGATAACCTTGTTAAGTTTACCAACCCTTATGCGTGTAGGTATCCGATACAAACTCACCCGGCCAAGAAAAACTAAAAACTGAAGCATCCTATTTTCATAGGCCCGCCATCAATTGTACAATGCATGGGATGGTGCAAGGTTTAGTTGGTAGGGCATATTTTAACCTAACATATGTGAGGGATATTTTTACTACTAACATAAAAATATGCAGATGAGTAAAACAATATGAATATCATTCACATAGATGTGACATAGTGATAACTCCCACAGGGGTTCATCATAGTACAATTTGATAAGTATTTGAGTGTCAAACCCACGTGAAGCTGAAGGTAAACTATCTATTCTCTAAAGCCCTATAACCCACTTATAAGTGATTGGGACGAAATTGCGCAAAGAAAGTACAAGGACATGCCCACGCCGAAGGGCAAACCATTTACCTACAAGCATTTCTATACCATTCCTGAGCACAACGAGAAATGAAAGATGAGGGAGCAAGAAGCACCACCATCGAGGCATAAGCTTGTCAAGTTGGAAGATGCGGAAGAGGATTACATTCTTGAGACCAAGAGGAACAAGAAGAGACCGGATTAAACAAAGATGACAAAGGAAGATCAAGAAGCATGGCATGGCCGCATCATTGTCTCTCAATATCGATGTTATGGTGGAATTTTTGGTGATGTAGACATTGGAAGCAAAAAAAGGATAAGGTGGAGAAGAAACACAAAGAGAAGGAAGAAAAGTGGAACATGCTCCAGGAAGATGCCAAGTGCAAGGCCGACTTGGAGGAGAGGAGAGCACGTGCCGACGAGAACCAGGCCACGGTGGAGCTCATTGAGGCAGAGAATGCGACTACGATGATGACCTGGCCGAGATGGATGAGTTCCGTCTAGAGTGGTGGAACCATGCGAAGATGGAGATCTTGACGCAAAGGAGGGAAGCAGCTCGCGCTGCCATGGCTACCACGAGTGCTACCCGAGGTGATGATGCTACGATGAATGGTGGCAGCCATGTGGATGAGCTGGCAACCGACGATGATGCTTGATCATGCCCGCAAAACACGTTTAGGGTGTCTTCCATCAACGTATTTGGGGTTTGCGGTTTACGGTGTCCGCTAGAGTTGCTCTTTGGACGACAACAATGGCATTCGGTGGCTGATCATTGTGGCTGACAGACGACCGTAGAGGACTGAAATCGAAGGTAACCGCCCCCATACAGTCTAGTAATGCTCTCTGTTCCCGTCGGGCTTTGAGAAGAAATCGATCTTTTTTTCCTCACGAAGAACAATAGGGGACAATCACCAGTAAGTAGTTTGCACCTGATAGTTGGTAGGTAATCAGAATTTCATAGTTAGGCAGCTAGCTACCTTTGTATCAGATTGGATCAGGTCTTTGCATTGGAGCTGTGTCTGCCGGGTGCATTGTAGCGAGGGTGAAGTGGTGCGGACGTCGAGCTGCCATAGCGAGGGCACTTCATCCGCCAAGCCTCCCTACTGAGGGGTTTTGTTCGTCGAGCGACGCTGAGCCATTGTCTCGTGGGGAAGGTGGACAACGCCGCACCGCACCACCGAGCCGCAACCGAACCGCCGCTGTAGCGGACTGGGAACCGTGGGGGACGAAGGGGTTTGCCTGGTGGAGTTATGGGCCGAAACAATCAGCTCCATCCAATAGGATGGACTAGCCCATTGTGGCGTTAAATCCGTGTTGACCAGCACCACAACAGTAAACACACGCGCAAGCAAGCAGATCACGAGATTTGGACGGGATTGACCGGCATTAGAAAGGTCAGGGTCTGTTTTCAGAGATTAGGAGGTCGGGGTTCATCTCAAACCTCCACTATAAAGTCAAGGTTTGTTTTAGACTTAGAGCATCTCCAGTCGCATCCCCCAATTTTCCGTTTCGAGAAGGTCCCTTTTCTAGCCACGTCCCCCAAACGCGACCTCCAAACAAAAAGCAAGTGTAAAAGTCGTGTCCGGCGTCTCCGATGGAGCCTCTATACACAGGGGATGGGATATGGACGCCGGACAATATTTGGGGAGCGTCCGGAGCGAACCGGCCTTTGGGGCATGTGACTGGGACGTTTTTTTGACCGGCGTCCCCCAAATTCCTTTGGTGACGCTTTGGGGGACGCGACTGGAGATGCTCTTATATCTTATCTTATATATTTACTACTTTAAAACTCCCATAAAAACTACACGTTAAACGTAGAGCTTAAAAAATTTAATCCATCCGATCTATAATCCATCCATCCGCAGCTGTAAGATCTGGCAGTTAGGAAGGTGCGCTTCTAATTCCTATTTTTTTCCTTTAATTATTAATTGATCTGAATTAATACAGTTGTTGAGTTGTGCTTGCATCACATCGTGGGACATAGGAGCACGCAGCAGGACCAACTACAGTAGTCTGTTCTTCGTTTCTCCTTTGAGTACGAGTTGAGGTAAATTCATATACTAGTAATTTATTTTGGTGTGTTATAACCTTAAATACATATTGTTATCAAACGGTTGGAATTGTTTCGTTATACGCAGGAACTTGGAGTAAATTCTGAACAGCAATTTAGTTATCTAAAAGAGACTGATCTCCATATGATCTGAATAAGTTTCTGTAGTATGGATTATTTTTTTCGATAAAGGGAATATATTAATATCAAGAAGATACCAATTACACCCAGCCTCTGCAACAACGCACCACCCTAATGGCACTACGAATGCACAAAGCCAAAAACAAGAAAAGAAAACTAAGAAACAAATATCCCGCTACAGTATCTCGGGCCTAACAACAACAATACATCCACCACCAAGACAACACCTGAATTACAGACTCTCCAAAAACGACGCCTCCAAGAAGGGAATAATGCTCAAACACCATTCGTCGCTCGATCAAAGATCTTAGGTTTTCACCCTGAAGATAGTCACCGCTCTCAAAACAATGTCTCCACCAAGGACATTGCGAGGCACAACCAATTAAGGCCAGACCTTGAGTTTTCACACTTCACCTGTGTTGTCGCCCCCACTTTCATACCGCTGTTGTGAAGCCCGGAACACCAAGCAAGTCCCTCAACAACGCAGAGACTTGAACCTCCCTTAGCTAGTCCTCCCCTCCGGCTTTCATGAAATTCTCTTCTTCCGACTTTCATCATGGATCCATAGTCACTTGATGTCAACACAGAAAAAGAGCTTCGCGCTGCTCCCTCCGGAACCAATCGGTCGGAATAAAAACATAGGTGCGCACGACCGAATACCTCCGATCCAACAAACTCCAGGCAAAAGCAATGTTACATTCATCGGCGGAGCCTTCCGGAACTCAACACTCCGGCCAGATAACGAGTCCAGGCCTCCGGTAGGTCCTCCTCTTCACGCAAGAGAGGCCCTAGGACCTCCGCCTTTATTCAGGTCGGACCCCCACGTCGGCGACCATCCTGGGCCGGCCACTCCAACCCTCCACCGGCGAGACCATCGCCGGCTTCCAAGCTCCTCCATCTCGCCGCCGGAATGAGTAGGTTAGCGATAGTTGCTTGACGATGCCTTCAACAAGATAACGGCGCAGACGCCGCCATCGCCCGCCATGACCGGAGTCAGCTCGGTTTTCACCGGCTAATATGCCTCCCCACCTCGCTGCCGGCGCTGAAAGTGGGATAAAAAATCCAACACAGCCAGCCTGGCCGACTGCCTTCGGTGGATGAAGTCAGCCACCACCACCATGCCCGGGCCGAAGACCCGGACGTCCTCAAGCCGCGAAGAAGACACAGCGAAGCCTCCTCGTGCCATTGACGAGACGCAGCCGCGATGGATCGCGATCCGAACCTCGGGCCCAGATCCGACCACACCGCAGCCAACATCTGCCGCCGGCCGCCGGAGATCCGCCGGCCGCCGGAGATCCGCCGCGTTCAGTCGACGGAGGAGGAGGGTATAGGCCTCCGCCCCCACACGCTCCCGCACGCCGCGCTGCGCTCTGCCGACGGAGGACCGAGCCGCCACCGCCGCCTCAGCACAGGGGCTTTGCCCCGCGGCGTCCTCGGCGACGGCGGCGGAGGAGGGGGGCCTGTAGGGGAGGGGAGGAGGGCGGTGTGGAGGGGAACTCCCCGGGGACGGCAGGCGGCAGGGGGCCTGTAGTATGGATTATACATCGTTGATATAATTTGTTTCCTTCCGTTACAGACAGGGAAGCTGGAAAATAAGGCACCTGTGATATTCTTTATGTCAACGTAATGAGTTCTCACAGTGAAATAATGTGTTATCATGCATCGCAGATATGAATCTCTTCTCACATGGCTAAAGTTTGATGGTGGTATCATTGTTTCGTTTTACCCAGGAACTTGGAGTAAATTCTGAACAGCAGTTTAATTATCTAAAATAGAGTGATCTCCATATGATCTGAATAAGTTTCTGTAGCATGCATTATACATCGTTGATATAATTTGTTTCCTTCCGTTGCAGACAGGGAAGCTGGAAAATAAGGCACCTGTGATATTCTTTATGTCAACGTACGATGAGCTCTCACAGTGAAATAATGTGTTATCATGCATCACAGATATGAATCCCTTCTCACATGGCTAAAGTTTGATGGTGGTATCAGGTTGAGATGGCCGTTTTCCAAAATGGTGTATTCACTGGTGGAAAAAGGGGCTTTGGTCGCGGTTGGCAACTGCCATTAGTCGCGGTGGCGCAACCGCGACCAAAGTATCGCGACTAAAGGCCCCCCCCTTTAGTCGCGGTTCCTTACGAACCGCGACTAAAGGCCCGTCCACGTGGGCCGCAGGCGAGCGCCAGGGCGGAGGACCTTTAGTCGCGGTTCTTCTGGCCAACCGCGACTAAAGGCCTCCGCAGGGTTTAGGGTTTTAGCCCCCCTCCCCCTAAATCTGGTTTCTTTTTAATTTGTATTGTTTTATTTCTTTTGGGTTTTAATTTTGAAGGAGTTTCACATATTCTACGGTACTGTATACATACATGCATATGAATGTACAATTTCAAACAAATTTGAAATTAGAACCAAAAAGAATTCAAGAGGAATATACAATATATATTCAATATCGGATGACCATATACAATATATATTCAATATCGGATGACCATATACAATTTTGAACAAGTTAGTTACAAATTCTGGTGCATATAAAGTTCTACGTCATCGTAATAGTGTTCTCCTCTAGGATCGATGACTTCCCTCGCCAACCATCCAGCTAGTTCCTCTTGAAGTGGTCGGAAGCGAGCTTCTGGACTAAGCGTCTTCCGGAGGTTATTCCTCAGGATGTTGTTCTCACACGTCTGGTCCCGCTCATTGCAGTATCTCCGGATCCTCTCACAAACATAGTATCCACATAGATTGGTCCCCGGTGGCTGAATATCCCCAGTCGTCCGCACTGCCATTTTAAAATGTAGCTCTTTTTTGAATTCACCGACCTTGGTATCTACGAACCGTCTCCAAACCCTACGAGGCAAACAAAATTAAATAAACAAGAGAGTTATTAATTAGTTACTTGATATTAGGAAATGATGAACGAAATAGGCCGATCGATATAGAGCGCAAATGAATGAAAATAATTACTTTTGCATCATTTTTCTCATGTCGCCCCAAAGCGCCGGATCCATATTCAGAGAGTCGTGGACGAGAACCGAGGAGGTCTGAACTTTAATTACCATAAGAATCCAGTGGAACCTGCGGACACGATACATGCACGATCATGCATAACTCATCGATTAGCCACATACCATGCATGGAGTAAACAAAAGAGAATGTGCTCAAGACAGAAACACTCACCCAAAATGGTAAGGAAATAGAATATCACTTTTCTGTTGCTGTTTTCTAATAAACCGCCACAGTCATCCTCCACGTCGGCGGGGTGGTGTTCTAACACATGTGAATTAACGATGTGTGGGTCAATGAACCCAACATCATGGATGTTCCTTATTCGCATTTCCCGCTTCTTCATTCTGCATAATAGCGTACACAACAAGATAGTTAGGACAATATATATATATATATAGTGCAGGCAATGAACGAGATGGGGTAGAAATTAATAAATCACTTACGTAACGTAGCAACCGATGATAGATTTGTCGAGGTCGCGCAGATTGAACAGTGGAACAATTCACTCAGATGAATTTGTACCCAGTAATGTTTGAAGTGATGCTCATATCTAACTTCCGCATAGATATACTCTTTGGCGTTTTTATGTTTTATGTAACCCTTGTACCAATTTAGCAGACCTTTCATTTGTCGAGGTAGATCCTCTTCTGCGCAGCTCGACGAGAGGGCCATTCTTCACATATGTAAATACTACGTCCTTCATTGGCGCCTCATCAAGGCCTAGCAAGTGCACGAAGAGTGATACCTAACTCGGCCGCTTGTTCTCTCGGCACTCGTTACGGTCAATCCATGGCCGCAGCTGCTATGATATCGGGGGCATCCGGATCGGCGGCTTGCACTATGAGCGGGGCGATCGATTGTTTACTTTGTTCCCGAGCTGGGCAACTTCTTTCCCCCTTTCTAATTTTTACTCGGCCTAGTCATCCAATGATTTCTTCTCCTCAAACTCTTGGTTAATCTTGAACTCGAGTGCTTTACTACGAAGTTCACGTAAATAGTCGTCGTGCAGATTCTTCATGCTTGGGACGGTGTGTTCAAAAATGACTTAGCCCACTGCTTTTGCTTGTCGAATATGCGGCTTGGGCTCGCCCTCTCTTTTCTTCTTGCACTCCTCCTTCCATTTCTCATGCCGAGCAGCCACGGCCGCTGCATTTTCCTCGACACTAAGTTCCCAAGGCCTCGGGATGAGAGGCTTCGGTGATGGCTCGGTATCTTTGTTTTCTTAGGTACATAAGGGTCCGGGTTAATAACCCAGGACTGCCGCTTCTTCGCCGGAGGTGGATTGGGGGCGGTGTCTGCCGATCACCCGCCGGACGAGGACCGGGGGCGGCGTCGCTACCCGCCGGACGAGGACTGGGGGGCGGCGTCGGCTGACGTGAAGGAGGTGTATTAGGTGAAGCACCACCACCACCGCCGCCACCGCCACCGTCACCGCCACCGCCACCGCCACCGCCACCACCACCACCGTAGGGGGGTGGACTTGTTGGCGCCTCGCCTGGAAACTTGATAAACTTCTTCTGCCATAGAATGAATCGGCGCTGACATCTCCAAGTCTTTTCACCCCTTCGGGTGTAGCAATGTCAATGTCCAGGTCCTCAAACCCTTGGACTATCTCCTCCACCGTCACACGAGCATAGCCATCTTGAATGGGGTTGTTGTGGTGGAGTGCTCCAGTGGCAAAGCACTGCCGATGGCTACCTTCATAGACATGTTCCCGATAGGATAATACAGATGACATGCTTTCATCTCCTTTATATCGTCCACGGGGTAGCGAGGAGGCTCCGGTGCAGTAATTTCGACCACCAGAGGCTCCGGTGCAGTAATTTCGATCGTCGGTGCACCAGCCGGTGAGGCCTCCGTGGAAGCCACGCTGCTTCTTCTCCGCTGCTGGCTTCCGAGATCCATTGGATGATCTTCATGCTGCGCCCGAGCTGCATCTCTTTCGGCGACTAGTACACTCACGGTTTTCTTCATCACATCCATTTCCGTTACCAACTTCGCCACAACATCTGCATCCCCGATCCATCTTTCTCTTACGGCTCTGTAACCGTACGGGTCATCGTTCGGGGAACCCTACTTTCCACGGAATGGGCCCCATGCCTCGTACACGTCCTCCGTGTTCAGGATTCCCGAGGGCTTTGTCGTGGCGTCGTTCTCTCTGTTGAACTTGATCCTCCCCTCTTGAGCCTCCCTCATTGCCTCAATAAGCTTTTGGGTGGGTGTAATTATTTTGCCCTGATAAACACACTCCCCTGTCTCCGGGTTCAGCGATCCCCCATGCCCGTACCACCAGCTTTTGGCCCTTGGGTCCCATCCCTCCGTACCTGGACGGATTCCTCGCGCCCTCAGCTCGTTCTCCATCTTCTCCCACTTAGGCTGCCAAAAGCGATACCCTCCTGGCCCCATGATATGATTGTACTCCTTCTTGGCCGCATTCTCCTTATTTTTTTCGATATTTCAAGGAACTGCTCCGATTTCTTTTGCTTCACAAATTCTGGCCAATCATGTTCCAGTTTCTCATATTGTCCTTTGAAATCCGGAGTCTTGCCCGGCTTGACAAAGTCATGGGCTAGATTTTGCTTGTATTTCCGGAATGTGTTGGCCATCCTAGAAAGAGCGAACTGTTTGACTAGCTTGTACCTCTCCTTGTTTTCCTGAATCTTGTTACCCGCCTCATCGTATCTGCGGTATTCCGGAGGTAGAACGAAATGTTCCATAAGCTTCTTGACGCAATCTTTTTTTGTTCTCTTATCGACAAAAGTGAAACCAAGACGTGCCTTCTTTGGCTCATTCCACTCTGGACGGTGATCGAGACGTTGTCTCTAACAACGGCTCCGCATTGGCCGACAAACTTGGTGGCGTTCTTGCTTGGGCTCCGGCCTGCCGGTTTTTTCATCGACAACATCGATGGTGCATGTTTCGTTTGGTTTCATCGTCTTGGTTGCGCCACGCTTTGACGACGTACTCGATTTTTTCGACGATCCGGCCGAGGGCTAAAATAAGAAAGAGAGTCGCGCGCGTTAGTACACACATATTTATTCAAATCAGTTAGTTTGTATCACCAGACGCTCAATATGTATATATATATACCTCGGCGCCGGAGGTGGTTGCTACTTCCAATTGAAGATCGTCGTTTATCGACGTTTCTTCGGCATCATCTGCTGCCGACGGCGCCCTTCATCTTCACCCTCAAGGTTCAGATAAGAAGAGATATCATCTTCTTCTTCTCCGGTCGGCACATATGGAATATCGCCTTTTATGATGCCGAACATATGGTCTTCAGCGTCCGGATCATAGTTGTCCGAGAATCGGGTCAGCTCTATCGTCCGCCATATGTCGATCTGAAAACATGTAGTCAAAACAAATTAATTGTGTATATGCCAGCATTATCACATCTCTTCTACATATAAAGAGAGAGGGCGACGAGGGAGGCGAGAGGGGGGACGCGTGTATTAGATGTGTATATGCGGACGATTGACCTCGCCTCGCATGCAGTGACCGCGTGACCGAGAGAACGGTGGTGGTGGCGAAAGGGGGGACGCAGTGACCGCGTGACCGAGAGACCGGTGGCGGTGGCGAAAGGGGGACGCAGTGACCGCGTGACCGAGAGACCGGTGTGGCGGTGACCGAGAGGGCGGTGGCGGTGCCGAGGACACATAACCCTCGCCGCCCCCTCTCGATCCCAAATAAAATGTTAAGTTAAAATTTTGATCATTAAGTCTAATTTTTCTTAAGTTAAAATTTTGATCATTAAGTCTAATTTTTCTTAAGTTAAATTTTGTTACATATTACATATTTGTTACATATTACACGCGAGGCCGGCGCGTGTGCGGTGAGAGAGAGAGGGCCGGCCGGCGGCGCGCGGGAAGGGGAGAGGAGGAGGGCGGCAAGGAGCACGGACGGTGAGAGAGAGACCGGCACGGTGGCGGTGGCGAAAGGGAGGCGGCGGTGGCGGTGGCGCCGCCCCGTCGCTGCGAACAAAAAAAAAGCCCGCACATATACGGAGGGGGCGGCGAGGGGGGCGGCGACGCCGCCCCCCTCGCTGCCCCCTCTCCGTATACGCGCGGGGTGCATGTCAAGTTTATATTTTTTAACTTTTAACTTTTTTGTCAAGTTTTACTTTTTTGTCAAAGTTTTACTTTTTTTCTTAATTATCAAGTTTTATATACGTTTTTGTTAATTATCAAATTTTACTGTTTTTTTTGTTAATTATCAAATTTTACCGTTTTCTAAAACTAATTAACTAGTTAAAATTAAAAAAAAACTAAAAAACTAAAAAAAAGGCGGCGGCGCCCCCATTCGCACGATCTCTCCGTCAACGAGAGAGAGGGTCGGCCGGGCGCGTGCGCGCGCGGCAACACAGGCGCGCCGGCGCAGCGGCGAGCGAGCTAGGCGGCGCGGCGGCGCCGTGGCGAGAGGGATCGAAGAGTGGGCGGGGGCGGCACGGTCGGGGTGGCGTGGCACGTGTGGCGCGGCGGCGGTTTTCTTTCGAGAGCGACGCGCGCGGGAAAGATCGAAGAGGAGGCGGCGGCCGACGGCGCGCGGCATCTGCGGTGTCGGCGGTCGGCGGTCGGCGGTCGGCGGTCGGCGGTCGGCGAGGGCGCGTACGGTGGGCGTCGTCTTCGTCGGTTCGTTCGGGCGGTCTGTTCGGCGGAGGAAGAAGATGAGCGGGCCGTTCGCGCCGCGAGCTTTTATAGGGAGGACCCTTTAGTCGCGGTTGGGGACGCGAACCGCGACTAAAGGGTACCCTTTAGTCGCGGTTGGGCAGACCCACCGCGACTAAAGGGTATTTTCGCCGGGTTTTTCGTTCCCGCGCTGAAGGACCCTTTAGTCGCGGTTGGCAAGGCCAACCGCGACTAAAGGTCTTTTTTCGAATTACTTTTCTTTTTCAATTCAGAAAATAAAACTAATTCATTTCAGAATCATAAAATACAAATAATATATCAAAAAATTCAGAAAAATAAAACTAATTCAATTCAAATTCTTAAAAATACAAATAATATATCAAAAAAATCAGAAAAATAAAACTAATTCAATTCAAATTCTTAAAAATACAAATAATATATCAAAAAAATCAGACAAATAAAACTAATTCAATTCAAATTCTTAAAAATACAAATAATATATCAAAAAAATCAGAAAAATAAAACTAATTCAATTCAAAATTTTAAAAATACAAATTATATATCAAAAAAATCAGAAAAATAAAACTAATTCATTTCAATATGTTAAAAATACAAATAATATATCAAAAAATTAAGAAAAATAAAACTAATTCAATTCAATATGTTAAAAATACATATAATATATCAAAAAATTCATAAAAATAAAAATAATTCAATTCAAAAGTTCGTTGGCCCCCTCTTCCCGCCTCTTTCCGCCGACCCCCTCTTCCCTCCTCGTCTTCCATCCATTTCTTCCCTGTCTTCCCGCCTCTTTCTTCCCGCCACCAATTGTTTCCCGCCAATTTCTTCCGGCCTCTTTCTTCCCGCCAATTTTTTCCCGCCAATTTCTTCCCGCCACTTTCTCCCCGCCTCTTTCTTCCCGCCTCCTGTCTTCCCGCTCCCATTTTTCCCGCCATTTGTCACTACATATAGGTAGCCCGGCTTGGCCAGCATCACATCTCTACAATCTCTCATCACTCTCTCATGGCTTCCACCGCACCCACTCTAACCTACCAGCAGGTGGAGGAGCTTTGCGCCTCGAACTACCCTTGCCCTCCGGGCTACCGCGTCCCTGCCGGCTGGAGCCTAAGCGCCGGCGGCGTGCCGGTCCCTCCCGTCCCTCGTGGTACGCGCGCCGGCGGCCATCACGAACCACTACTACCTCGACCTCACGCCGGAGCAGCGGATGAATCCCGTGGCATCCCGATAACCAGCATACTTGGGACGCCTTCTTCATCAATCGGCGTGAGAGGGCGCTCGCCGTGTATGAGGAGGACGGTCGCCTCCCGGAAACTTCCACGAGGCCAGCCGTCGGCTATGGTGGTACGGCCGGACTCGCAGAGCGTCATGGACTACATCACGGCCGGCGATATCCCCGCTGCGCTACCCTCGATTCGAGCCACGAGCGCCGCCCGACGACAATGACGACAAACGGCGACGACGACGCGGCAACTTAGAAGGCGACGACTACCAGTACAACGGCGGCGGCTATGAAGACTACGAGTATGCATATTATACGCCTAGGCAGGAGTATGACTAAATCACTCCAAATTTCATGTATGCAGGAGTATGACTTAGTCACTCCAAATTTCCTATATGCAGGAGTATGACTTAGTCACTCCAAATTTCATGTATGCAGGAGTATGACTTAGTCACTCCAAATTTCATGTATCATCAGTGCTATCTCGAGTCAATTGAATCATTCAAAAATGGACACCAAACACATCACGGGTAATATAATTCACATGATTCATTCAACAATGTTTGGTACAATAAATTATTACACATCATTTCTTCCCTTGTGTCCCTGCTTGCTTACGATTGTGCCGTATCCATGGAGCATCCTCATCATTTAACTTAATGCTTGGGTCGGTGTTCACTTTGAAGGGCGGAATTTCAGCAAACATATTATAATCTTCGACATGTCTGTCTTGTCCTCCACTCCCACGATGTTTCCTTTCCCCGAAAGAACAATGTGGCGCTTTGAATCATCGCATGATGTACCGATCGTTTTCTTATCTTTCCGTTTCCTCGGTTTGCTACTCATGTCCTTCACATAGAAAACCTGAGCGACATCTTTCGCTAGGACGAATGGTTCGTCAAGGTAACCAAGATTGTTGAAATCCACCATTGTCATTCCGTATTGCTGGTCCACCTTTACCCCACCTCCTGTTAGCTTGAACCATTTGCACCGGAACAAAGGGACCCTAAAGGAGGGTCCATAGTCAAGTTCCCATATCTCCCCTATGTAACCATAATATGTGACCTTTTGCCCATTCTCGGTTGCTGCATCAAAGCGGACACCACTGTTTTGGTTGGTGCTCTTTTTATCTTGGGCGATCGTGTAAAATGTATTCCCATTTATCTCGTACCCTTGGAAAGTCGTTATAGTCGAAGATGGTGTCTTGGCCAACATGTACAGCTGATCTACAACCTTATTGTCACTCATTAAATGTTTTCTCAACCAGCCGAAAGTCTCCATGTGAGCCTTCCTAATCCAGGATTCAGGCTTCCTGTGGTTGTCCGAGCGTAAAATATTCTTGTGTTTCTCAAAGTACGGAGCCACCAAGCTGGAATTGGTCGAAGCGTGTGGTGTGCTTGATCAGAGAATGGCCGTCCATACATATCATTGATTTCCTTCCGATCGTGCCTTTTCCACTTAGTCTCCCCTCGTGCCGCGATTGAGGAAGACCAATCGGCTTAAGGTCAGGAACAAAGTCAACACAAAACTCAATTACCTCCTCATTTCCATAGCCCTTGGCGATGCTTCCTTCGGCCTAGCACGGTTACGAACATATTTCTTTAATACTCCCATGAACCTCTCGAAGGGGAACATATTGTGTAGAAATACAGGACCGAGAATGGAAATCTCATCGACTAGGTGAACCAGGAGGTGCGTCATAATATTGAAGAAGGATGGCGGGAACACCAACTCGAAATCGACAAGACATTGGATCACATCGTTACGTAATCGTGGTAGAACTTCCGGATTGATTACCTTCTCGAGAGATTGCATTGAGGAATGCACATAGCTTCACAATGGCTACTCGAACATTTTCCGGCAGAGCCCCTCAAAGCAATCGGAAGCAATTGCGTCATAATCACGTGGCGGTCGTGAGACTTCAGGTTTTGGAACTTTTTCTCCGCCATGTTGATTATTCCCTTTATATTGGACGAGAATCTGACGGGACCTTCATACCGCTCAGGCATTCAAAAAAGATGACCTTCTCTTCTTTGGTCGTAGCGTAGCTGGCACGACCTTGAAACCGTTCCGGATGCCGGTCATCGGGGTCTTTCAAACTTTGCTGGTCCCGCCGTGCTTCCTTTGTATCATTTGACTTCCCATACACGCCCAAGAAGCTTAGGATGTTCACGCAAATATTCTTCGTAACGTGCATCACGTCGATTGCAGAGCAGACTTCTAGGACTTTCCAATATTCTAGCTCCCGAATATAGATTTCTTCTTCCACATGGCTACGTGCCCGTCAGCTCCCTTCGAACTGATTGTCCGCCAGGACCCTTTCCAAAGATGACTTTCAAACCCTTGACCATATCAAATACCTCAAGCAGTGTGTTCCGCAGGCTTCCGGCCGGTGATCCGCCTTGCCGTTGTAATGCTTGCCTTTCTTTCTTCTTGGATGACCGTTCGGAAGAAATCGACGATGCCCAAGGTACACGTTCTTCTTACAATTTGGCAAATGTACACTTTTAGTCTCATGTAAGCGTATGCGTGCATGCATTGTATCCCTTATTTGACAGTCCAGAAAGGTTACTAAGAGCAGGCCAATCGTTGATGGTTACGAAAAGCAACGCTCGTAGGTCAAATTCCTCTTCTTTGTGCTCATCCCACACACGGACACCAGGTCTGCCCCACAGCTGTAAAAGTTCATCAACTAATGGCCTTAGGTACACATCGATATCGTTGCCGGGTTGCTTCGGACCTTGGATGAGCACCGGCATCATAATGAACTTCCGCTTCATGCACAACCAAGGAGGAAGGTTGTAGATGCATAGAGTCACGGGCTGTACTATGGCTGGAGCTCTGCTCGCCAAAAGGATTCATGCCATCCGTACTTAGACCAAATCTTATGTTCCTTGCGTCACCTGCAAAATCTTTGAACTCTCTGTCGATCTTTCTCCATTGCGTTCCATCTGCGGGGTGTCTCAACTCCCGTCCGACTTACGGTCCTCTTTGTGCCATCGCAACAACTTGGCATGCTCTTTGTTCCCGAACAGACGTTTCAACCGTGGTATTATAGGAGCATACCACATCACCTTGGCGGGAACCCTCTTCCCGGGTTTCTCGGCCCTCAACATCGTCACCAGGGTCATCGCCTCGATCTTATAACGCAATGCGGTGCATACCGGGCATTCATTCAAATTCTCGTATTCACCGCGGTAGAGGATGCGATCGTTGATGCATGCATGTATCTTCGAACCTCTAAACCTAGAGGGCAGACATCCTTCTTTGCTTCGTCCGTAGTGGCGGGCATCTCGTTATTCTTTGGAAACATATTCTTCAACATTTTCAGCAAGTTTTCAAATGCCGAGTCAGCTACACCTGCCTGTGCCTTCCATCTCAGAAAATCCAAGTGTGCAGCCCAGCTTTTTCAGACCATCATCGCATCCGGGTACAGCGCCTTCCTGTGATCCTCTAACATGCGATCCAAATTCTCCCTCTCTTTTTCAGTTTCGCAGCCGTCTCCGTGCATCGCAATGGTCCGACCAAGATCATCAACGGGATCATCATCACGTGCCTCTTCTTCACCTTCCCCTTCACCTTCCCCTTCACCTTGATCCTCCATGAAAGTATCACCGAAATGAGCAAGATAGCTTTCATCGATGAAATCATCCCCTTCTTCATCTTCTTCCATTATAACCCCTCTTTCTCCATACTTGGTCCAACAATTATAGCTTGGCATGAAACCGTGCAGGCAGGTGCATGTGAACATCTCTTGAGGAAGAGTAACCATTCTGATTCTTACATTTAACACATGAATGAGATAACAAAACCCCCCCGCTTGTTCGCATTAGCCACTACGAGGAAATCTTTCAAACCCGCACCGAACTCGCCGGAGAGTCGGTTACCGTACATCCATTGTCGATTCATCTGCATTATTATAATATAAAATATATAATTAACCATCATGCATTTGTTAAACTAACTAGCTACAAACAATATAAATTAAACAATGAACTACACACACATGCACATTTTATCAACGACACATCAAAGGTTCAAGTTGCTAACCGCGATCGAGGAGGAAAAAATAAATGAGAAAGCTCAAGTGTGGCTCCAACACTTCATATCATGTTTGTTTCATGCTCTTGGGGCATTTCATCAAACACCTTATGTGCATAAGAGGAACCAAAAGCAAACCTAACACCCACTTGTGAAGCTTGTGAAGAGAATGGCACCAAATGGCTAAGTGTTGGCTGCTGGATGGGTATATATAGGGGAGGGGCTTTAGTCCCGGTTGGCCTGGCCAACCGCGACTAAAGGCCTTCGGGCACCTTTAGTCGCGGTTGGCCTGGCCAACCGCGACTAAAGACCCCCCACGTGCACCGGCTGGCCACCGAGCGCCCTGGGCCCAGGCCTTTGGTCGCGGTTCTCCTCCCGAACCGCGACTAAAGGTACCATTAGTCGCGGTTCCTGCAGCATCGCGACTTATGGGGCTCACCCGAAGCCTGTTTTTCCACCAGTGATTTTATGAATGTAAGTGGACTTTTTTATCATTCACGATAAATGCACTCTCTGCTGTTCTCCTATTTTTGTTCTGCCGACACTTCAGAGAAGTTGGTTGAGGTTCCGTACTGTGTTTCGCAAAAAAAATGAACTAATGTTAGTTCCATTCATCTGAAATCTTGGTTGACTAACTGTTAAACTAAACACTTTTTATATATGTTCCTGTTTTGTTAATGGAACTAACATGAGCTGCTTTTCTGTGTATCTATTATAACAAGGTTATTGTAAATCATTGTTCAGGATAGCTGCAAGCCATGTCCCACCGGTAGAAAAAAGGGCTTCGGTCGCGGTTCGCAACTGCCATTGGTCGCGGTTGCGCAACCGCGATCAATTAAGCGCGACTAAAGGCCCCATCACGACTAAAGGCCCGTCCACGTGGGCGGCAGGCGAGCGCCAGGGCGGAGGACCTTTAGTCGCGGTTCTGCTGGCCAACCGCGACTAAAGGCCTCCGCAGGGTTTAGGGTTTAGCCCCCCTCCCCCTAAATCTGGTTTCTTTTTAATTTGTATTGTTTTATTTCTTTTGGGTTTTAATTTTGAAGGAGTTTCACATATTCTACGGTACTACATACATGCATATGAATGTACAATTTCAAACAAATTTGAAATTAGAATCAAAAAGAATTCAAGAGGAATATACAGTATATATTCAATATCGGATGACCATATACAATTTTGAACAAGTTTCCATACATAATTTAGTGCATATGAAGTTCTACGTCCTCTACATAGTGTTCTACTCTAGGATCGATGACTTTCCTCGCGAACCATCCAGCTAGTTCCTCTTGAAGTGGTCGGAAGCGAGCTTCTGGACTAAGCGTCTTCCGGAGGTTATTCCTCTTGATGTTGTTCTCAGACGGCTGCCGCTCAGTGGTGTATCTCCGGATCCTCTCACAAACATAAATCCACATAGATTGGTCCCCGGTGGCTGAATATCCCCAGTCCCAGACACTGCCCTTTTAAATTGTAGCTCTTTTTTGAATTCACCGACCTTTTCATCTACGAACCGTCTCCAAACCCTACGAGGCAAAGAAAATTAAATGAACAAGAGAGTTATTAATTAGTTATTACTTGATATTAGGAAATGAACGAAATAGGCCGATCGATATAGAGCGCAAATGAATGAAAATAATTACTTTTGCATCATTTTTCTCATGTCGGCCCAAAGCGCCACATCCATATTCAGAGAGTCGTGGACGAGAACTGTGGAGGTGTGAAATTGAATTACTAGCAGAATCCAGTGGAACCTGCGGACACGATACATGCACAGTCATGCATAACTCATCGATTAGCCACATACCATGCATGGAGTAAACAAAAGAGAATGTGCTCAAGACAGAAACACTCACCCAAAATGGTAAGGAAATAGAATATCACTTTTGAGTTCCTGTTTTCTAAGAAACCGCCACAGGTCTTCCTCCACGTCGGCCGGGTGGTGTTCTAACACATATGAATTAACGATGTGTGGGTCAATGAACCCAACATCATGGATGCTCCTTATTCTCATTTCCCGCTTCTTCATTCTGCATAATAGCGTACACAACAAGATAGTATAGTGCAGGCAATGAACGAGATGGGGTAGAAATTAATAAATCACTTACAGAACGTAGCAATTGATGATAGATTTGTCGAGCTCGCGCAGATTGAACAGCTAGAACAATTCACTCCGATGAATTGTTATATAGTAATGTTTGAAGTGATGCTCATGTCTAACTTCCGCATAAATATAGTCTTTGGCGTTTTTAAGTTTTATGTAACCCTTGTACCAATTTAGCAGACCTTTCATTTGTCAAGGTAGATCCTCTTCCTGCGCAGGCTCGACGAGAGGCCCATTCTCCACATATGTAAATACTACGTCCTTCATTGGCGCCTCATCAAGGCCTAACAGTGCACGAAGAGTGATACCTAAGTTGGCCGCTTGTTCTCTGGCACTCGTTACAGTCAATCCCTGTGCTGCCGCAGCTGCTATGATATCGGGGGCATCCGGACCGGCGGCTTTCACTATGAGCGGGGCGATCGATTGTTTACTTTGTTCCCCGAGCTGGGAAACTTGTTTCCCCCCTTTTTTACTTTCTAATTCTTTCTCGGCCTCCTCCTGCTTCTCCACCAACTCTTGGTTCCTCTTGAACGCGAGTGCTTGCCTACGAAGTTCACGTGCATAGTCGTCAGGCAGATTCTTCGCGGCTTGGGACGGTGTGTTCAAAAATGACTTAGCCCACTGCTTTTGCTTGTCAGAAAATACTGGCTTGGGCTTACCCTCTCTTTTCTTCTTGCAGTCCGCCTTCCATTTCTCATAATCAGCAGCCGTGTGTGCGTCGACTTCCTCGGCACTACGTTCCCAAGGCCTTGTGGGGAGAGGCTTCAGTGATGGCTCTGGTATCTTTGTGGTTCTAGGTACATAAGGGTCCGGGTTAATAACCCAGGACTGCTTCTGCTTCTTCGCCGGATTGGGGGGCGGCGTCTGATCACCCGCCGGACGAGGACAGGGGGGCGGCGTCTGCTTACCCGCCAGAGGTGAATTGGGGGGCGGCGGCGGCTGACGTGAAGGAGGTGTAGGTGAACCACCACCGCCGCCGCCACCGCCACCACCACCGGAGGGGGGTGGACTTGTTTGCCTTGGCGCCTCGCCTGGAAACTTGATAAACTTCTTTTTCCATAGAATGAACTGGCGCTTGACACCTCCAAGTCTTCTCTCCCCTTCGGGTGTAGCAATGTCAATCTCCAGTTCCTCAAACCCTGGGACTATTTCCTCCACCGTGACACGAGCATAGCCATCTGGAATGGGGTTGTTGTGGTGGAGTGCTCCAGGCTCACATGGTAAAGCACTGCCGATGGCTACCTTCGTGGACATGTTCCCAATTGGATAATGCAGATGACATTCTTTCATCTCCTTTACATCGTCCACGGGGTAGCGAGGAGGCTCCGGTGCAGTAATATCGACCGCCGTTGCATTATCAGTAGCCAGCGGGTTCTCCGTGGAAGCCACGCTGCTTCTCATCCGCTGCTGGCTTCCGAGATCCGCTGGATGATCTTCATGCGCCCCAGCTGCCGATCTTTCTTGTACTAGTATACTCACGGTTTTCTTCATCGTATCGAATTCCGATACCAACCGCGCCATAACATTTGCATCCCGATCCATCTTTCTCTTACGGCTTCTGTAACCGTACGGGTCATCGTTCTGGGAGAACCCTATTTTCCACGGAATGTTCCCCATGCCTCGTACACGTCCTCTGTGTTCAGGTTTCCCGAGGGCTTTTGTCAACGCGTCGTTCTCTCTGTTGAACTTGATCTTCCCCAGTTGAGCATCGCTCATTGCGTCAATAAGGGCTTGGGTGGGTTTAAACGTTTTGTCACGGTGAACACACTCCCCTGTCTCCGGGTCTAGCGTTCCCCCATGCCCGTACCACCAGCTTTTGGCCCTTGGGTCCCATCCCTCCGTACCTGGACGGATTCCTCGCGTCCTCAGCTCGTTCTCCATCTTCTCCCACCTAGGCTCCCAAAGGCGATACCCTCCTGGCCCCATAATATGATTGTACTCCTTCTTAGCCGCATTTTCCTTATTTTTTTCGATATTTCAATGAACTGCTCCGATTTCTTCTGCTTCACAAAGTCTGGCCAATCATGTTTCAGTTTCTCATATTGTCCTTTGAAATCCGGAGTCTTGTTCTGGTTGACATAGTCACGGGCTAGATTTTGCTTGAATTTTCGGAATGTTTCGGCCATCTTATGAAGAGCGAACTCTTTGACTAGCCTCCTCCTCTTCTTGTTTTCCTCAATCTTGTTACCCTCCTCATCGAACTTGTGGTATTCCAGAGGTAGGATGAAATGTTCCAGAAGCTTTTTCAAGCAATCTTTTTTTGTTCTCTTGTCGATAAAACTGAAACCAAGACGTGCCTTCTTTGGCTCATTCCACTCCTGGAGGGTGATCAAGACGTTCTCTCTAACAACGGCTCCGCATTGGTTGATAAACTTGGTGGAGTGCTTGCGGGGCTCCAGCGGCCTGCCGGTTGCACTGTCGACAACCTCGATGGTATATGTTTCTCCTTGTTTGAGCGTCTTGGTTGCGCCACGCTTTGACGACGTACTCGATTGTTTCGACGATCCGGTCGAGGGCTAAAATAAGAAAGAGAGTCGCGCGTGTTAGTACACACATATTTATTCAAATCAGTAAGTTTGTATCACCAGAGGCTCAACGTATATATATACCTCGGCGTCGGAGCTGGTTCCTACTTGCAATTGAAGATCGTCGTTTATCGACGTTTCTTCCCCATCATCTTACTGACGGCCTTCATCTTGACAGTCAAGATTCAGATAAGAAGAAATATCCTCGAGGTCTTCTTCATCTTGTTCGGTCGGCACATAAATAATATCGCCTTTTATGATGCCAAATAAATGTTCTTCAGCTTCTTGATCATAGTTGTCCATAATCGGGTCAGCTCTATCGTCCGCCATATGTCAGTCCTGAAAACATGTAGTAAAAACTAATTAATTGTGTATATGCTAGCATTATCACATCTCTTCTACATATAAAGAGAGAGGGCGACGAGGGAGGCGAGAGGGGGGACGCGTGTATTAGATGTGTATATGCGGACGATCGACCTTGCAGTGACCGCGTGACCGAGAGACCGGTGGCGGTGGCGAAGCGGTGGCAAAAGGGCGGTGGCGGTGCCGACGACACATAACCCTCGCCAAATTTTGAGTTCTTTTAAAAGTGAAAAAATACAAATAATATGTTAAGTTATTTTGAGTTCTTTTAAAAGTGAAAAAATACAAAAGTGAAAATTTAGTTCATTTTTTTGAGTTCTTTTAAAATTGAGAAAATACAAAAGGGAAAATTTAGTTCATTTTTTGACAAACTTTTGTTAGTTATTTTGTTAAGTTATTTTTGTTAAATTTTGTTAAGTTATTTCTTGTTAATTTAAAATTTCGTTATATATGTTAAAGTTTTTGTGAAACCGGCAATTTTGTTATAAGTTACTGTTTTTTGAAGTACAATTTTTTTGTTAAGTTAATTAAAGTTTTTGTGAAGTTAATTACAAAGTTTTAAGTTTTTTTGTTATAAGTTACAAAGTTTTAAGTTTTTTGTTATAAGTTACAAAGTTTTAAGTTTTTTTGTTAAGTATAGTTAAAATTAAAAATAACAAACAAAACATAA
This sequence comes from Lolium perenne, assembly GCF_019359855.2. Taxonomy (NCBI): domain Eukaryota; kingdom Viridiplantae; phylum Streptophyta; class Magnoliopsida; order Poales; family Poaceae; genus Lolium; species Lolium perenne. The sequence continues at coordinate 195,419,297 of NC_067248.2, forward strand.
AAAAAAGAAAAAAATTAAAGTTTTTTCGGCCGGCCTCTCTCGATTCTTCCTCTCCTCTCTCCGTGCGCGCGCTGTCTGGCGGCGGCGCGAAGCGCGCGTGTAAGCGGCGCGCGTGCGCGGCGCGCGCGATTGGCGTATGCGGCGGGCGCGCGCGGTCGTCGTCGCGTCGTCGTTTTTCGCCACACGCGCGCGGTCGTCGACATGGCCAGGAGGTAACGGGGCGGCGGCGGGAGGCGGCGGGAGGCGGGAGACGACGTACGGCGAGGCGGCGCGGCGAGAAACGGCGAGGCGACGCGGCGAGAGGCGCGCGGCGGCGTCTTCCGGCGGCGTTGGGCGAACGAGGCGTCGGCGGCGCCGATGAGCGCGGCGTCCGAGGCGGCGCGATTTCGAGAGGAGGAAGAAGAATCGAAAACGCGCCAGGGCCGCGCGAAATATATAGTTGGGGCCTTTAGTCGCGGTTGGTGTGGCCAACCGTGACTAAAGGGGTACCTTTGGTCGCGGTTGGCCACACCAACCGCGACTAAAGGTCGTTTCATGAATTTCACGGTTCTCATGGAGACATTTTTAGTCGCGGTTAATAAAGCCAACCGCGACCAAAGGTCTTTTTCAAAATACTTTTCAATTTCTAAATGTTAAAAATATTAATAATATATTAAACAATTCAGGAAAATAAAACTAATTCATTTCTAAATGTTAAAAATACAAATAATATATGAAAAAATTCAGGAAAATAAAACTAATTTATTTCTAAATGTTAAAAATACAAAAAATATATCAAACAATTCAGGAAAATAAAACTAATTCATTTCTAAATGTTAAAAATACAAATAATATATGAAAAAATTCAGGAAAATAAAACTAATTTATTTCTAAATGTTAAAAATACAAAAAATATATCAAACAATTCAGGAAAATAAAACTAATTCATTTCTAAATGTTAAAAATACAAATAATATATCAAAAAATTCAGAAAAATAAAAATAATTCATTTCTAATTGTTAAAAATATAAATAATATATCAAACAATTCAGGAAAATAATTCTAATTTATTTCTAAATGTTAAAAATACAAATAATATATCAAACAATTCAGGAAAATAAACTAATTCATTTCTAAATGTTAAAAATATAAATAATATATCAAACAATTCAGGAAAATAAAACTAATTTATTTCTAAATGTTAAAAATATAAATAATATCTCAAACAATTCAGGAAAATAAAACTAATTCATTTCTAAATGTTAAAAATACAAATAATATATCAAAAAAATCAGGAAAATAAAACTAATTCATTTCTAAATGTTAAAAATACAAATAATATATCAAAAAATTCAGAAAAATAAAACTAATCGAGCAGTGCGTCCACCCACGCGTCCTTATCCTGCCGACAGCTTTAGTCACAGTTGCACCCTCCAGCCGGGACTAAAGCTTACCCAAACATCCTTATCCCACCCGCCACTTTCTTCCCGCCTCCTGTCTTTTTCCCGTGCGACGTGTAGCCACACCGCTTCCACGTGCCTCGCCCCGCCGACGCCGGCGTGCGACGTGTGTAGCCGTGGCTTACACGTGCCATGCCCCGCGTGCGCTATATAGAGCGACGAGTGCGGGCGCAACCACACGTCGCCACCGCCTCCGCTCATTCATCTCCGGGATGCCTCCACGTCCTCGAGGGGCGTCCGGTTTCCGTGGCGTTCGAGTGCGTCCGAGCGGTAGGTTCACCGCCGAGATACGCGCCGGTGGCTTCCGCCTCACCCTCGGCACGTACAACACGCCGGAGCTGGCGGCGCGCGCTTACGACGCGGCGGCGTGGCGCTTTCGGCGGCCAGGGCGCGACATGAACTTCCCGGATGTTGAATCGCTAGAGGAGGCGGAGTTCCTCGCGCCACCGCCGTGCCTCGTCGACGACGAGGACCGTCGCCGGCACCGCCGCCAGCGGCGCAGGATCGCCATCGCCGAGCGCGACGAGCAGTTGATGCGCCAGTGGAGGGCGCAGTTCCCCAACGATGTCGACAACACCGACGCGTTCTTTGCTAACCTTAGGGCACAACGCAGGTCCAACAGGCGCCACCGTCAGGCCGTCGCCGCCTTCGAGCTCGAGAACCCGAATACAACTTGGACCGAAAACGACCCTCGGTGGGATGGCATTTGGACGGAGACAACCTCCGACGACGAGTAGAGACTAGACTAGTAATTTATCTATTTTATTGTAATTTCAATAAAGTCGTTGTCGGTTCTATTAGTTTAAATTTAGTTTATAAAGTCGTTGTCGGTTGTTTTTGTTCAATAAAGTGGTTGACACGAAATTTATTACGATTGAACTAAAATTAAAGTACAGAGCTGAACTGAAAATTAAGATACATGGCCAGATTCGAAGGAGGCGGCTCTGTCTTTCTGGCGCCGGCCCCCTCTTCCCGCCTCTGTCTTTCCGTCGGCCCCTCTTCCCGCCTCTGTCTTTCAGCCGACCCCCTCTTCCCGCCTCTGTCTTTCCGCCGACCCCCTCTTCCCGCCTCTTTCTTCCCGCCACTTTCTTCCCACCTCCTGTCTTCCCGCTCCCATTTTTCCCGCCACTTTCTTCCCGCCTCCTGTCTTCCCACCTCTTTATTCCCGCCACTTTCTTCCCGCCTCCTGTCTTCCCGCTCCCATTTTTCCCGCCATTTCTCACTACATATATGTAGCCCGGCTTGGCCAGCATTATCGCATCTCTACAATCTCTCATCACTCTCTCATGGCTTCCACCGCACCCACTCTAACCTACCAGCAGGTGGAGGAGCTTTGCGCCTCGAACTACCCTTGCCCACCGGGCTACCGCGTCCCCGCCGGCTGGAGCCTAAGCGCCGGCGGCGTGCCGGTCCCTCCCCTCCCTCAGGGTACTGCGCGCCGGGCGGCCATCACGAACCACTACTACCTCGACCTCACGCCGGAGCAGCGGATGAATCCCCGCTGGCATCCCGATAACCAGCATACTTGGGACGCCTTCTTCATCAATCGGCGTGAGAGGGCGCTCGCCAGGTATGAAGAGGACGGTCTGCCTCCTGGGAACTTCCACGAGGCCGGCCGTCGGCTATGGTGGTACGGCCGGACTCGCAGAGCGTCATGGACTACATCACGGCCGACGATATCCCCCGCGCTGCGGCCTCGATTCGAGCCACGAGCGCCGGCCGACGACAACACGACAAGAATGACGACGACGACGGCAACTTAGAAGGCGACGACTACCAGTACAACGGCGGCGACTATGAAGACTACGAGTATGCATATTATACGCCTAGGCAGGAGTATGACTAAATCACTCCAAATTTCATGTATCATCAGTGCTATTTCGAATCAATCGAATCATTCAAAAATGGACACCAGAACACATCACGGATAATATAATTCACATGATCCATTCAACAAAGTTTGGTACAATAAATTATTACACATCATTTCTTCCCTTGTGTCCCTGCTTGCTTACGATTGGGGCGTATCCATGGAGCATCCTCATCATTTAACTTAATGCTTGGGTCGGTGTTCACTTTGAAGGGCGGAATTTCACCAAACATATTATAATCTTCTGACATGTCTGTCTTGTCCTCCACTCCCACGATGTTTCTTTTCCCTGAAAGAACAATGTGGCGCTTTGGATCATCGCATGATGTACTGATCGTTTTCTTATCTTTCCGTTTCCTCGGTTTGCTACTCATGTCCTTGACATAGAAAACCTGAGCGACATCTTTCGCTAGGACGAATGGTTCGTCAAGGTAACCAAGATTGTTGAAATCCACCATTGTCATTCCGCATTGCTGGTCCACCTTTACCCCACCTCCTGTTAGCTTGAACCATTTGCACCGGAACAAAGGGACCTTAAAGGAGGGTCCATAGTCAAGTTCCCATATCTCCTCTATGTAACCATAATATGTGACCTTTTGCCCATTTTCGGTTGCTGCATCAAAGCGGACACCACTGTTTTGGTTGGTGCTCTTTTTATCTTGGGCGATCGTGTAAAATGTATTCCCATTTATCTCGTAGCCTTGGAAAGTCGTTATAGTCGAAGATGGTGTCTTGGCCAACATGTAAAGCTGATCTACAACCTTATTGTCATGCATTAAATGTTTTCTCAACCAACTGCCAAAAGTCTCCATGTGGGCCTTCCTAATCCAGGATCCAGGCTTCCCCGGGTTGTCCGAGCGTAAAATATTCTTGTGTTTCTCAAAGTACGGAGCCACCAAGCTGGAATTGGTCAGAACTGTGTGGTGTGCTTCAGTCAGAGAATGGCCGTCCATACATATCGTTGATTTCCTTCCGATCGTGCCTTTTCCACTTAGTCCCCCTCGTGCCGCGATCGAGGAAGACCAATCGGCTTAAGGTCAGGAACAAAGTCAACACAAAACTCAATTACCTCCTCATTTCCATAGCCCTTGGCGATGCTTCCTTCTGGCCTAGCACGGTTACGAACATATTTCTTTCATACTCCCATGAACCTCTCGAAGGGGAACATATTGTGTAGAAATACAGGACCGAGAATGGAAATCTCTTCGACTAGGTGAACCAGGAGGTGCGTCATAATATTGAAGAAGGATGGCGGGAACACCAACTCGAAACTGACAAGACATTGGACCACATCGATCTGTAACCGTGGTAGAACTTCTGGATTGATTACCTTCTGAGAGATTGCATTGAGGAATGCACATAGCTTTACAATGGGTACTCGAACATTTTCCGGCAGGAGCCCCCTCAAAGCAATCGGAAGCAATTGCGTCATAATCACGTGGCAGTCGTGAGACTTCAGGTTTTGGAACTTTTTCTCCGCCATGTTTATTATTCCCTTTATATTGGACGAGAATCCAGATGGGACCTTAAATCGCTCAGGCATTCAAAAAAGATGACCTTCTCTTCTTTGGTCAGAGCGTAGCTGGCACAACCTTGAAACCATTCCGGATGCCGGTTATCAGGGTCTTTCAAACGTTGCTGGTCCTGCCGTGCTTCCTTTGTATCATTTGTCTTCCCATACACGCCCAAGAAGCTTAGGAGGTTCACGCAAATATTCTTCGTAACATGCATCACGTCGATTGCAGAGCGGACATCTAGGACTTTCCAATATTCTAGCTCCCAGAATATAGATTTCTTCTTCCACATGGGTGCGTGCCCGTCAGCTCCCTTCGGAATTGATTGTCCGCCAGGACCCTTTCCAAAGATGACTTTCAAATCCTTGACCATATCAAATACCTCGCACTGCGTTCCACAGGCTTCGGCCGGTGATCTACCTTGCCGTTGTAATGCTTGCCTCTCTTTCTTGCTGGATGAATTTTTGAAAGAAATCGACGATGCCCAAGGTACACGTTCTTCTTACAATTTGGCAAATGTACACTGTCAGTCTCATGTAAGCAGTGCGTGCATGCATTGTATCCCTTATTTGATAGTCCCGAAAGGTTACTAAGAGCAGGCCAATCGTTGATGGTTACTGATAATATATGAAAAAATTCAGGAAAATAAAACTAATTTATTTCTAAATGTTAAAAATACAAAAAATATATCAAACAATTCAGGAAAATAAAACTAATTCATTTCTAAATGTTAAAAATACAAATAATATATCAAAAAATTCAGAAAAATAAAAATAATTCATTTCTAATTGTTAAAAATATAAATAATATATCAAACAATTCAGGAAAATAATTCTAATTTATTTCTAAATGTTAAAAATACAAATAATATATCAAACAATTCAGGAAAATAAACTAATTCATTTCTAAATGTTAAAAATATAAATAATATATCAAACAATTCAGGAAAATAAAACTAATTTATTTCTAAATGTTAAAAATATAAATAATATCTCAAACAATTCAGGAAAATAAAACTAATTCATTTCTAAATGTTAAAAATACAAATAATATATCAAAAAAATCAGGAAAATAAAACTAATTCATTTCTAAATGTTAAAAATACAAATAATATATCAAAAAATTCAGAAAAATAAAACTAATCGAGCAGTGCGTCCACCCACGCGTCCTTATCCTGCCGACAGCTTTAGTCACAGTTGCACCCTCCAGCCGGGACTAAAGCTTACCCAAACATCCTTATCCCACCCGCCACTTTCTTCCCGCCTCCTGTCTTTTTCCCGTGCGACGTGTAGCCACACCGCTTCCACGTGCCTCGCCCCGCCGACGCCGGCGTGCGACGTGTGTAGCCGTGGCTTACACGTGCCATGCCCCGCGTGCGCTATATAGAGCGACGAGTGCGGGCGCAACCACACGTCGCCACCGCCTCCGCTCATTCATCTCCGGGATGCCTCCACGTCCTCGAGGGGCGTCCGGTTTCCGTGGCGTTCGAGTGCGTCCGAGCGGTAGGTTCACCGCCGAGATACGCGCCGGTGGCTTCCGCCTCACCCTCGGCACGTACAACACGCCGGAGCTGGCGGCGCGCGCCACGACGCGGCGGCGTGGCGCTTTCGGCGGCCAGGGCGCGACATGAACTTCCCGGATGTTGAATCGCTAGAGGAGGCGGAGTTCCTCGCGCCACCGCCGTGCCTCGTCGACGACGAGGACCGTCGCCGGCACCGCCAGTTGCAGCGCAGGATCGCCATCGCCGAGCGCGACGAGCAGTTGATGCGCCAGTGGAGGGCGCAGTTCCCCAACGATGTCGACAACACCGACGCGTTCTTTGCTAACCTTAGGGCACAACGCAGGTCCAACAGGCGCCACCGTCAGGCCGTCGCCGCCTTCGAGCTCGAGAACCCGAATACAACTTGGACCGAAAACGACCCTCGGTGGGATGACATTTGGACGGAGACAACCTCCGACGACGAGTAGAGACTAGACTAGTAATTTATCTATTTTATTGTAATTTCAATAAAGTCGTTGTCGGTTCTATTAGTTTAAATTTAGTTTATAAAGTCGTTGTCGGTTGTTTTTGTTCAATAAAGTGGTTGACACGAAATTTATTACGATTGAACTAAAATTAAAGTACAGAGCTGAACTGAAAATTAAGATACATGGCCAGATTCGAAGGAGGCGGCTCTGTCTTTCTGGCGCCGGCCCCCTCTTCCCGCCTCTGTCTTTCCGTCGGCCCCTCTTCCCGCCTCTGTCTTTCAGCCGGCCCCCTCTTCCCGCCTCTGTCTTTCCGCCGACCCCCTCTTCCCGCCTCTTTCTTCCCGCCACTTTCTTCCCACCTCCTGTCTTCCTGCTCCCATTTTTCCCGCCACTTTCTTCCCGCCTCCTGTCTTCCCACCTCTTTATTCCCGCCACTTTCTTCCCGCCTCCTGTCTTCCCGCTCCCATTTTTCCCGCCATTTCTCACTACATATATGTAGCCCGGCTTGGCCAGCATTATCGCATCTCTACAATCTCTCATCACTCTCTCATGGCTTCCACCGCACCCACTCTAACCTACCAGCAGGTGGAGGAGCTTTGCGCCTCGAACTACCCTTGCCCACCGGGCTACCGCGTCCCCGCCGGCTGGAGCCTAAGCGCCGGCGGCGTGCCGGTCCCTCCCCTCCCTCAGGGTACTGCGCGCCGGGCGGCCATCACGAACCACTACTACCTCGACCTCACGCCGGAGTAGCGGATGAATCCCCGCTGGCATCCCGATAACCAGCATACTTGGGACGCCTTCTTCATCAATCGGCGTGAGAGGGCGCTCGCCAGGTATGAGGAGGACGGTCTGCCTCCTGGGAACTTCCACGAGGCCGACCGTCGGCTATGGTGGTACGGCCGGACTCTGCAGAGCGTCATGGACTACATCACGGCCGACGATATCCCCCGCCTGCGCTGGCCTCAGTTCGAGCCACGAGCGCCGGCCGACGACAGCGACGACAGCAGCGACGACGACGACGGCAACTTAGAAGGCGACGACTACCAGTACAACGGCGGCGACTATGAAGACTACGAGTATGCATATTATACGCCTAGGCAGGAGTATGACTAAATCACTACAAATTTCATGTATCATCAGTGCTATCTCGAATCAATCGAATCATTCAAAAATGGACACCAGAACACATCACGGATAATATAATTCACATGATCCATTCAACAAAGTTTGGTACAATAAATTATTACACATCATTTCTTCCCTTGTGTCCCTGCTTGCTTACGATTGGGGCGTATCCATGGAGCATCCTCATCATTTAACTTAATGCTTGGGTCGGTGTTCACTTTGAAGGGCGGAATTTCACCAAACATATTATAATCTTCTGACATGTCTGTCTTGTCCTCCACTCCCACGATGTTTCTTTTCCCTGAAAGAACAATGTGGCGCTTTGGATCATCGCATGATGTACTGATCGTTTTCTTATCTTTCCGTTTCCTCGGTTTGCTACTCATGTCCTTGACATAGAAAACCTGAGCGACATCTTTTGCTAGGACGAATGGTTCATCAAGGTAACCAAGATTGTTGAAATCCACCATTGTCATTCCGCATTGCTGGTCCACCTTTACCCCACCTCCTGTTAGCTTGAACCATTTGCACCGGAACAAAGGGACCTTAAAGGAGGGTCCATAGTCAAGTTCCCATATCTCCTCTATGTAACCATAATATGTGACCTTTTGCCCATTTTCGGTTGCTGCATCAAAGCGGACACCACTGTTTTGGTTGGTGCTCTTTTTATCTTGGGCGATCGTGTAAAATGTATTCCCATTTATCTCGTAGCCTTGGAAAGTCGTTATAGTCGAAGATGGTGTCTTGGCCAACATGTAAAGCTGATCTACAACCTTATTGTCATGCATTAAATGTTTTCTCAACCAACTGCCAAAAGTCTCCATGTGGGCCTTCCTAATCCAGGATCCAGGCTTCCCCGGGTTGTCCGAGCGTAAAATATTCTTGTGTTTCTCAAAGTACGGAGCCACCAAGCTGGAATTGGTCAGAACTGTGTGGTGTGCTTCAGTCAGAGAATGGCCGTCCATACATATCGTTGATTTCCTTCCGATCGTGCCTTTTCCACTTAGTCCCCCTCGTGCCGCGATCGAGGAAGACCAATCGGCTTAAGGTCAGGAACAAAGTCAACACAAAACTCAATTACCTCCTCATTTCCATAGCCCTTGGCGATGCTTCCTTCTGGCCTAGCACGGTTACGAACATATTTCTTTCATACTCCCATGAACCTCTCGAAGGGGAACATATTGTGTAGAAATACAGGACCGAGAATGGAAATCTCTTCGACTAGGTGAACCAGGAGGTGCGTCATAATATTGAAGAAGGATGGCGGGAACACCAACTCGAAACTGACAAGACATTGGACCACATCGATCTGTAACCGTGGTAGAACTTCTGGATTGATTACCTTCTGAGAGATTGCATTGAGGAATGCACATAGCTTTACAATGCGTACTCGAACATTTTCCGGCAGGAGCCCCCTCAAAGCAATCGGAAGCAATTGCGTCATAATCACGTGGCAGTCGTGAGACTTCAGGTTTTGGAACTTTTTCTCCGCCATGTTTATTATTCCCTTTATATTGGACGAGAATCCAGATGGGACCTTCATACTGCTCAGGCATTCAAAAAAGATGACCTTCTCTTCTTTGGTCAGAGCGTAGCTGGCACAACCTTGAAACCATTCCGGATGCCGGTTATCAGGGTCTTTCAAACGTTGCTGGTCCTGCCGTGCTTCCTTTGTATCATTTGTCTTCCCATACACGCCCAAGAAGCTTAGGAGGTTCACGCAAATATTCTTCGTAACATGCATCACGTCGATTGCAGAGCGGACATCTAGGACTTTCCAATATTCTAGCTCCCAGAATATAGATTTCTTCTTCCACATGGGTGCGTGCCCGTCAGCTCCCTTCGGAATTGATTGTCCGCCAGGACCCTTTCCAAAGATGACTTTCAAATCCTTGACCATATCAAATACCTCAGCACCAGTGCGTTCCACAGGCTTCGGCCGGTGATCTACCTTGCCGTTGTAATGCTTGCCTCTCTTTCTTGCTGGATGAATTTTTGAAAGAAATCGACGATGCCCAAGGTACACGTTCTTCTTACAATTTGGCAAATGTACACTGTCAGTCTCATGTAAGCAGTGCGTGCATGCATTGTATCCCTTATTTGATAGTCCCGAAAGGTTACTAAGAGCAGGCCAATCGTTGATGGTTACTGATGTCTACGCACGCTTCTATTCCTGTAGACAGTGTTGGGCCTCCAAGAGCAGAGGTTTGAAGAACATCAGTTTCCCTTAAGTGGATCACCCAAGGTTTATCGAACTCAGGGAGGAAGAGGTCAAAGATATCCCTCTCATGCAACCCTGCAACCACAAAGCAAGAAGTCTCTTGTGTCCCCAACACACCTAATAGATGCACTAGTTCGGCGAAGAGATAGTGAAATACAAGTGGTATGAATGAATATGAGCAGTAGTAACGGCGCCAGAAAAGTGCTTGCTGGCGTGCTGTTGATGGCAGTAATATTGCAGGAAGTAAACATGCAGCAGAACAGTAAACAAGCAGCGATAGCAGTATTTAGGAACAAGGCCTAGGGATCATACTTTCACTAGTGGACACTCTCAACATTGATCACATAACAGAATAAATAAATAGATGCTAGACTCTACACCCTCTTGTTGGATGATGAACACCACTAACTGTGTAGGATTACACGAACCCTCAATGCCGGAGTTAACAAGCTCCACAATATTCAATGTTCATATTTAAATAACCTTAGAGTGCATAACAGATCAACATAACCAAACCAAGTACTAACATAGCATGCACACTGTCACCTTCACACTACGAAAGGAGGAATAGATCACATCAATACTATCATAGCAATAGTTAACTTCATAATCTACAAGAGATCACAATCATAGCCTACGCCAAGTACTACACGATGCACACACTGTCACCATTACACCGTGCAGGAGGAATAAACTACTTTAATAACATCACTAGAGTAGCACACATATATATTGTGATACAAAACACATTGCAATCATAAAGAGATATAAATAAGCACTTCACTATGCCATTCATAACAGTGAATAAGTATTCTGTGAAATATAGCCTAAGAGACCCACACGGTGCACACACTGTCACCTTTACACACGTGGGACAAGGAGTCTCCGGAGATCACATAAGTAAAACCCACTTGACTAGCATAATAACATCTAGATTACAAGCATCATCATATGAATCTCAGTCATGTAAGGCAGCTCATGAGATTATTGTATTGAAGTACATAGGAGAGAGATGAACCACATAGCTACCGGTACAGCCCCGAGCCTCGATGGAGAACTACTCCCTCCTCATGGGAGACAGCAGCATTGACGAAGATGGCGGTGGTGTTGATGGAGAAGCCTTCCGGGGGCACTTCCCCGTACCGGCGGCGTGCCGGAACAGAGACTCCTGTCCCCTAGATCTTGGCTTCGCGATGGCGGCGGCTTTGGAAGGTTTTCTCTGGTTTCGTCGAACGTGATAGGGTTTTCGCGACGGAGGCTTTAAGTAGGCGGAAGGGCAGGTCAGGGGGCCACACGAGGGCCCCACACGACAGGCCGGCGCGGCCAAGGCCCAGGCCGCGCTGCCCTGGTGTCTGGCCACCTCGTGGCCCCACTTCGTAAGTCCTCCGGTCTTCTGGAAGCTTCGTATAAAAATAGGCCCCTGGGTGTTGATTTCGTCCAATTCCGAGAATATTTCCTTACTAGGATTTCTGAAACCAAAAACAGCAGAAAACAGGAACTGGCACTTCGGCATCTCGTCAATAGGTTAGTTCCGGAAAACGCATAAATATGACATAAAGTATGCATAAAACATGTAGATATCATCAATAATGTGGCATGGAACATAAGAAATTATCGATACGTCGGAGACGTATCAGCATCCCCAAGCTTAGTTCCTGCTCGTCCCGAGCAGGTAAAAGATAACAAAGATAATTTCTGGAGTGACATGCCATCATAACCTTGATCATACTATTGTAAGCATATGTAATGAATGCAGCGATCAAAACAATGGTAATGACATGAGTAAACAACTGAATCATAAAGCAAAGACTTTTCATGAATAGTACTTCAAGACAAGCATCAATAAGTCTTGCATAAGAGTTAACTCATAAAGCAATAAATTCTTAGTAGAAAGCTTTGAAGCAACACAAAGGATGATTAAGTTTCAGTGGTTGCTTTCAACTTATAACATGTATATCTCATGGATATTGTTAATGTAAAGTAATATAACAGGTGCAATATGCAAGTATGTAGGAATCAATGCACAGTTCACACAAGTGTTTGCTTCTTGAGGTGGAGAGAAATAGGTGAACTGACTCAACATAAAAGTAAAAGAATGGCCCTTCGCAGAGGGAAGCAGGGATTAAATCATGTGCTAGAGCTTTTTAAGTTTTGAAATCATATAGAGAGCATAAAAGTAAAGTTTTGAGAGGTGTTTGTTGTTGTCAACGAATGGTAATGGGTACTCTAACTACCTTATCAACCAGACTTTCAAGAGCGGCTCCCATGAAGGACGTTATCTCTACCAGCAAGGTAGATCATCCCTCTTCTCTTTTGTTTACACATGTACTTTAGTTTAGTTTTTATCTTTTTATTTTTTAGATGACACTCCTCCCAACCTTTTTTTTTCTCAAGCCATGGCTAACCGAATCCTCGGGTGCCTTCCAACAATCTCATACCATGGAGGAGTGTCTATTTGCAAAATTAAGCTGCTTACTGATGAATCAGAGCAAAACATGTGAAGAGAATTATTAATGCAAGTTAATTAATCGGGGCTGGGAACCCCATTGCCAGCTCTTTTTGCAAAATTATTGGATAAGCGGATGAAGCCACTAGTCCATTGTGAAAGTCTGTCAGAAGTAAATGACAAGATCGAAAGATAAAACACCACATACTTCCTCATGAGCTATAAAACATTGACACAAATAAGAGATAATAGCTTTTGAATTGTTTAAAGGTAGCACATGAGCAATTTACTTTGGAATGGCGGAGAAATACCATGTAGTAGGTAGGTATGGTGGACACAAATGGCATAGTGGTTGGCTCAAGGATTTTGGATGCATGAGAAGTATTCCCTCTCGATACAAGGTTTAGGCTAGCAAGGTTATTTGAAACAAACACAAGGATGAACCGGTGCAGCAAAACTCACATAAAAGACATATTGTAAACATTATAAGACTCTACACCATCTTCCTTGTTGTTCAAACTCTTTACTAGAAATTATCTAGACTTTAGAGAGACCAAATATGCAAACCAAATTTTAGCTAGCTCTATGTATTTCTTCATTAATGGGTGCAAAGTATATGATGCAACAGCTTAAACATGAGCACAACAATTGCCAAGTATCACATTATCCAAGACATTTTACCAATTACTACATGTAGCATTTTCCGTTTCCAACCATATAACAATGAACGAAGCAGTTTCAACCTTCGCCATGAACATTAAAAGCTAAGAACACATGTGTTCATACGAACCAGCGAAGCGTGTCTCTCTCCCACACAAGCATTTATTCAAACAAAAACACAAACAAAAGCACACAGACGCTCCAAGTAAAGTACATAAGATGTGACCGAATAAAAATATAGTTTCAAGAGAAGAAACCTGATAAGTTGTCGATGAAGAAGGGGATGCCCAAGGCATCCCCAAGCTTAGATGCTTGGGTCTTCTTAAAATATGCAGGGATGAACCACCGGGGCATCCCCAAGCTTAGACTCTTCACTCTTCTTGATCATAGTATATCATCCTCCTCTCTTGACCCTTGAAAACTTCCTCCACACCAAACTTTAAGCAAACTCATTAGAGGGTTAGTGCACAATCAAAAATTCACATGTTCAGAGGTGACACAATCATTCTTAACACTTCTGGACATTGCACAAAACTTCTGAAAGCTAATGGAACAAAGAAACTCATTCAACTTAACAAAAGCGGCAATGCGAAATAAAAGGCAGAATCTATCAAAAACAGAACAGTTCGTAAAGACGAACCTGGAAGGGGCACTTAACTTGCTCAAACGGAAAACTGAAAACTAATGAAAGTTGCGTACATATCTGAGGATCACGCACGTAAATTTGCAGATTTTTTTGATTTTTTTACAGAGACTTCTGCGCGAATTCGTGACAGACAGCAATGCTGTTTCTGCGCAGCAATCCAAATCAAGCATCAACTTTACCATAGAGACTTTACTTGGCACAAAAACATGATAAGGAGAGGTTGCTACAGTAGTAAACAACTTCCAAGACTCAACAAAACAGTAGCAAAATAAAGACATGGGTTATCTCCCAAGAAGTTCTTTCTTTATAGCCATTAGGATGGGCTCAGCAGTTTTAATGATGCACTCGCAAGAAATAGTAGTTGAAGCAAAAGAGAGCATTAAAAAGCAAATTCAAAATAAATTTAAGCCTAACATGCTTCCTATGAAAAGGAATCTTGTAAATAAACAAGTTCATGAAGAGCAAAGTAACAAGCATAGGAAGATAAAACAAGTGTAACTTCAAAAATTTCAGCATATAGAGAGGTGTTTTAGTAACATGAAAATTTCTACAACCATATTTTCCTCTCTCATAATAATTTTCAGAGGCATCACGAACAAACTCAACAATATAAGTATCACATAAAGCATTCTTATTCATATGCATAAAAGTGTCATTACTCTCCACATAAGCATAATCAATTTTATTAGTTGTAGTGGGAGCAAATTTAACAAAGTAGCTATCATTATTATTCTCATCAAGTGTAGGAGGCATAGTATAATCATAATAAACTTTATCCTCCATAGTAGGCGGCACTAAAAGACCAATATCATTATAATCATCATAAATAGGAGGCAAAGTATCATCAAAGTAAATTTTCTCCTCAATGCTTAGGGGACTAAAAATATCATGCTCATCAAAGCCAGCTTCCCCAAGCTTAGAATTTTCCATATCATTAGCAACAATGGTGTTCAAAGCGTTCATACTAATATGTTCCATAGGTTTTTTAATTTTCGCATCAAGCCATCCATGTCTTAAATCAGGAAATAGAATAAGAAGCTCATTGTTGTCCATTATGCCAAACTAGTGTAAACAAGAAACAAAAAGATGCAATTGCAGGATCTAAAGGAAATAGCTTCGAGCACACACACAACGGTAACAGAAAAGTACTCAGTTACCTGGGACCGGAGTATGAGTGCCTTTTACCTTTCCTCCCCGGCAACGGCGCCAGAAAATAGCTTGATGTCTACGCACGCTTCTATTCCTGTAGGCAGTGTTGGGCCTCCAAGAGCAGAGGTTTGTAGAACAGCAGCAAGTTTCCCTTAAGAGGATCACCCAAGGTTTATCGAACTCAGGGAGGAAGAGGTCAAAGATATCCCTCTCATGCAACCCTGCAGCCACAAAGCAAGAAGTCTCTTGTGTCCCCAACACACCTAATAGGTGCACTAGTTCGGCGAAGAGATAGTGAAATACAAGTGGTATGAATGAATATGAGCAGTAGTAACGGCGCCAGAAAAGTGGTTGCTAGCGTGCAGTTGATGGCAGTAATATTGCAGGAAGTAAACATGCAGCAGAACAGTAAACAAGCAGCGGTAGCAGTATTTAGGAACAAGGCCTAGGGATCATACTTTCACTAGTGGACACTCTCAACATTGATCACATAACAGAATAAATAAATAGATGCTAGACTCTACACCCTCTTGTTGGATGATGAACACCACTAACTGTGTAGGATTACACGAACCCTCAATGCCGGAGTTAACAAGCTCCACAATATTCAATGTTCATATTTAAATAACCTTAGAGTGCATAACAGATCAACATAACCAAACCAAGTACTAACATAGCATGCACACTGTCACCTTCACACTACGAAAGGAGGAATAGATCACATCAATACTATCATAGCAATAGTTAACTTCATAATCTACAAGAGATCACAATCATAGCCTACGCCAAGTACTACACGATGCACACACTGTCACCATTACACCGTGCAGGAGGAATAAACTACTTTAATAACATCACTAGAGTAGCACACAGATATATTGTGATACAAAACACATTGCAATCATAAAGAGATATAAATAAGCACTTCACTATGCCATTCATAACAGTGAATAAGTATTCCGTGAAATATAGCCTAAGAGACCCACACGGTGCACACACTGTCACCTTTACACACGTGGGACAAGGAGTCTCCGGAGATCACATAAGTAAAACCCACTTGACTAGCATAATGACATCTAGATTACAAGCATCATCATATGAATCTCAATCATGTAAGGCAGCTCATGAGATTATTGTATTGAAGTACATAGGAGAGAGATGAACCACATAGCTACCGGTACAGCCCCGAGCCTCGATGGAGAACTACTCCCTCCTCATGGGAGACAGCAGCGTTGATGAAGATGGCGGTGGTGTTGATGGAGAAGCCTTCCGGGGGCACTTCCCCATCCCGGCGGCGTGCCGGAACAGAGACTCCTGTCCCCCAGATCTTGGCTTCGCGATGGCGGCGGCTCTGGAAGGTTTTCTCTGGTTTCGTCGAACGTGATAGGGTTTTCACGACGGAGGCTTTAAGTAGGCGGAAGGGCAGGTCAGGGGGCCACACGAGGGCCCCACACGACAGGCCGGCGCGGCCAAGGCCCAGGCCGCGTCGCCCTGGTGTCTGGCCACCTCGTGGCCCCACTTCGTAAGTCCTCCGGTCTTCTGGAAGCTTCGTGTAAAAATAGGCCCCTGGGCGTTGATTTCGTCCAATTCCGAGAATATTTCCTTACTAGGATTTCTGAAACCAAAAACAGCAGAAAACAGGAACTGGCACTTCGGCATCTCGTCAATAGGTTAGTTCCGGAAAACGCATAAATATGACATAAAGTATGCATAAAACATGTAGATATCATCAATAATGTGGCATGGAACATAAGAAATTATCGATACGTCGGAGATGTATCAGTTACGAAAAGTAACGCTCGTAGGTCAAATTCCTCTTCTTTGTGCTCATCCCACACACGGACACCAGGTCTGCCCCACAACTGTAAAAGTTCATCAACTAATGGCCTTAGGTACACATCGATGTCGTTGCTGGGTTGCTTCGGACCTTGGATGAGCACTGGCATCATAATGAACTTCCGCTTCATGCACAACCAAGGAGGAAGGTTGTAGATGCATAGAGTCACGGGCCAGGTGCTATGGCTGGAGCTCTGCTCGCCAAAAGGATTCATGCCATCTGTACTTAGACCAAATCTTATGTTCCTTGCGTCAGCTGCAAAATCTTTAAACTCTCTATCGATCTTTCTCCATTGCGTTCCATCTGCGGGGTGTCTCAACTCCCTGTCCGACTTACGGTCCTCTTTGTGCCATCGCAACAACTTGGCATGCTCTTTGTTCCTGAACAGACGTTTCAACCGTGGTATTATAGGAGCATACCACATCACCTTGGCGGGAACCTTCTTCCTGGGTTTCTCGCCCTCAACATCGTCACCAGGGTCATTGATACGTCTCCGACGTATCGATAATTTCTTATGTTCCATGCCACATTATTGATGATATCTACATGTTTTATGCATACTTTATGTCATATTTATGCGTTTTCCGGAACTAAACTATTGACGAGATGCCGAAGGGCCAGTTCCTGTTTTCTGCTGTTTTTGGTTTCAGAAATCCTAGTAAGGAAATATTCTCGGAATCGGACGAAATCAATGCCCAGCATCCTATTTTTCCACGAAGCTTCCAGAACACCCGAGAGCCACCAGAGGGGAGCCCTGGTGGGCCCAGATGATAGGGCGGCGCGGCCAGGGCCTGGGCCGCGCCCCCCTACTGTGACACCGCCTCGTCGACCCTCCGACTCCGCCTCTTCTCCTATTTAAAGGTCCCTGACCTAAAACCTCGATACGAAAAAGCCACGGTACGAGAAACCTTCCAGAGACGCCGCCATCGTGAAGCCAAGATCTGGGGGACAGGAGTCTCTGTTCCGGCACGCCGCCGGGACGGGGAAGTGCCCCCGGAAGGCTTCTCCATCGACACCACCACCATCTTCATCAACGCTGCTGTCTCCCATGAGGAGGGAGTAGTTCTCCATCGAGGCTCAGGGCTGTACCGGTAGCTATGTGGTTCATCTCTCTCCTATGTACTTCAATACAATAATCTCATGAGCTGCCTTACATGATTGAGATTCATATGATGATGCTTGTAATCTAGATGTCATTATGCTAGTCAAGTGGGTTTTACTTATGTGATCTCCGGAGACTCCTTGTCCCACGTGTGTAAAGGTGACAGTGTGTGCACCGTGTGGTGAAGGAGATATGCCCTAGAGGCAATAATAAAGTGGTTATTATTTATATCTTTGTGTTTATGATAAATGTTTATATATCATGCTATAATTGTATTAACCGAAACATTAGTACATGTGTGATATGTAGACAACAAAGAAGTCCCTAGTATGCCTCTTAAACTAGCTTGTTGATTAATGGATGATTAGTTTCATAATCATGAACATTGGATGTTATTAATAACAAGGTTATATATCATTATATGAATGATGTAATGGACACACCCAATTAAGCGTAGCATAAGATCTCGTCATTAAGTTATTTGCTATAAGCTTTCGATACATAGTTACCTAGTCCTTATGACCATGAGATCATGTAAATCACTTATACCGGAAAGGTAATTTGATTACACCAAACGCCACTGCGTAAATGGATGGTTATAAAGGTGGGATTAAGTATCCGGAAAGTATGAGTTGAGGCATATGGATCAACAGTGGGATTTGTCCATCCCGATGACGGATAGATATACTCTGGGCCCTCTCGGTGAAATGTCGTCTAATGTCTTGCAAGCATATGAATAAGTTCATAAGAGACCACATACCACGGTACGAGTAAAAGAGTACTTGTCAGGAGATGAGGTTGAACAAGGTATAGAGTGATACCGAAGATCAAACCTCGGACAAGTAAAATATCGCGTGACAAGGGAATTGGTATCGTATGTGAATGGTTCATTCGATCACTAAAATCATCATTGAATATGTGGGAGCCATTATGGATCTCCAGATCCCGCTATTGGTTATTGGTCGGAGTGAGTACTCAACCATGTCCGCATAGTTCACGAACCGTAGGGTGACACACTTAAAGTTGGATGTTGAAATGGTAGAACTTGAATATGGAATGGAGTTCGAATATTTGTTCGGAGTCCCGGATGAGATCCCGGACATCACGAGGAGTTCCGGAATGGTCCGGAGAATAAGATTCATATATAGGATGTCATTTTATGTGAATTAAAATGTCGCGGAAGGTTCTATGGAAGGTTCTAGAAGGTTCTAGAAAAGTCCGGAAGAAACCACCAAGGAAGGTGGAGTCCACATGGGACTCCACCTCCATGGCCGGCCAACCCTAGTGGGGGTGGAGTCCCAAGTGGACTCCCCCTTAGGGGGCCGGCCACCCCCCCATATGGGAGGTGGAACTCCCACCTCTAGTGGGAGTCCTAGCTTGGCTAGGTTTCCCCTCCATATGGAAGGTTTTTGGTTCGGGTCTTATTCGAAGACTTGGAGACCAACTCTTGGGGTTCCACCTATATAATGAGGGCCAAGGGGGAGGGGGCCGGCCACCTAAAACACCACCAAGGTGGCCGCACCCCATAGTGGCCGGCGCCCCCCTCTCCCCAAACCCTAGCCGCCCCGCTCCTCCACTTCCCGCACGCTTAGCGAAGCTCTGCCGGACTTCTCCACCACCACCGACACCACGCCGTCGTGCTGTCAGATTCAAGAGGAGCTACTACTTCCGCTGCCCGCTGGAACGGGGAGGTGGACGTCGTCTTCATCAACAACCGAACGTGTGACCGAGTACGGAGGTGCTGCCCGTTCGTGGCGCCGGAACCGATCGTGATCAAGATCTTCTACGCGCTTTTGCAAGCGGCAAGTGAACGTCTACCACAGCAACAAGAGCCTCCTCTTGTAGGCTTTGGAATCTCTTCAAGGGTGAGACTCGATACCCCCTCGTTGCTACCGTCTTCTAGATTGCATCTTGGCTTGGATTGCGTGTTCGCGATAGGACATTTTTTGTTTTCTATGCAACGTTATCCTACAGTGGTATCAGAGCCGTGTCTATGCATAGATGGTTGCACGAGTAGAACACAATGGTTTGTGGGTGTTGATGCTTATGTTATCTTTAGTTTGAGTACTTTGCATCTTTGTGGCATAGTGGGATGAAGCGGCTCGGGCTAACTTTACATGACCGCGTTCATGAGATTTGCTCCACGCTCGACATGCAACTTGTATTGCATAAGTGGCTTTGCGGGTGTATGTCTCTCCTACTATAGTGAAGATTCAACTTACTCTTCTATTGACAACACTAGTATCACCGTTGTGGTTCATGTTCGTAGGTAGATTGGATCTTACTCGAAAACCCTAAACCACGTAAAATATGCAAACCAAATTAGAGAACGTCTAACTTGTTTTTGCAGGGTTTGGTGATGTGATATGGCCATGATGTGATGATGAATATGTATGAGATGATCATTATTGTATTGTGGCAACCGGCAGGAGCCTTATGGTTGTCTTTAAATTTCATGTTGAGTAGTATTTCAAAGTAGTTGTAATAGTTGCTACATGAGGTGAACAATCATGAAGACGGTGCCATGGACCTTGACGCTACGCCGACGATGATGGAGATCATGCCCGTTGATGATGGAGATCATGTCCGTGCTTTGGAGATGAAGATCGAAGGCGCAAAGACTAAAGGGCCATATCATATCACATATGAATTGCATGTGATGTTAATCCTTTATGCATCTTATTTTGCTTAGATCGCGACGGTAGCATTATAAGATGATCCCTCACATTAATATCAAGATAATAAAGTGTTCTCCCCTCGTATGCACCGTTGCACAGTTCGTCATTTCGAAGCATCTTGTGATGATCGGATGTGATAGACTCAATGTTCACATACAACGGGTGTAAGCCATGTTGCACACGCGGAATACTTGGGTTTGCTTGACGAGCCTAGCATGTACAGACATGGCCTCGGGACAACGGAAACCGAAAGGTTGAACACGAGTCATATGGATGATATGATCAACATGTTGATGTTCACCATTGAAGCTACATCATCTCACGTGATGATCGGTTTTGGTGTAGTGGATGTGGATCGTGTACCACTTAACAACTATGAGGTATGTTGTATTAAGTGGGAGTTCATTAGTAATTAGATTAAAACATGAACTAATTATCATAAACATAGTCTGAGTAGTATTTTGAATTAATTTGTAGTATTGGCATCCGTTTTCTACCAAGCGCTAGTCTTGTAATTGAGATAGAAATAATGTTAAAATCTGACAAGAAACTTTACGGACTGGTACCGTATTGTTAAAGAATCAAGAAATGATTAAGTCCTATTGCAAACTTTTAGTAAACCTCACATTGTTGATTCAAAGAGCTATGGTTTCAATTAGTACCTAAAGTTATCTTGTCTCCGTAAAACTTGAAGTTCAAATTTGTTTGAAAAGTAAGGAGCTGAAAATTTAGTTTTCAGAAATAATCAAGGTATGAGATATATGTGATATCTAAGACCTTATTACAAGATGATAGAATATAATTTGGTGAGACTACATAAACTCATAAGTTTTATGGGAATGTATGAAGGTTGAAGACGCCAGGCGTCACAATCCTCCAACTATTGGGGCACTAATGATATTCGCATATCCATGAAGTTATCATCCTTAGTATGCACCGTTGCTAAGACTCGTCGTTTCGAAGCATCACGTGATGATCGGGTGTTATAGATTCTACGTGTGCTTACAACGGGTGCAAGCCAGATTTGCACATGCGAATACTAAGGTTAAACTTTATGAGCCTAGCATGTACAGACATGGTCTCAAAAAGTTGTCATGAATTGATGGATAAAATTATGAGTGAAATTGTTCATCATATTACAAAGTTACTAATAAGTGAAATCTAGAACACTTGTCATATGATGATCAACTTCAAAGTAAGAACCTCAAGGTTATTGGTATTTGACCAACAAACCTAGAAGTTATTGATGTTGAAGTGTTTTTCTGAGGAAAGCTAAAAGAGAAACTGCAAAAGATATTCTGGCAAAAAGATAAGAAAAGACTAGAAAGTCTAGCTCAGGTGTATATAAATGATATACATGTTATGGTTGTATTCCTAGTTAAGTCACACAATGAAATTCTTGGGTATTAGTACTATATTGGTTGGTATGAAGTGTCATACAAAACAACGCAATACAAGAATACAATGGCCTAAGTGACTGACAGGGAATATGATAAAAATGCACGCCTGGAACAAAATAAAGTGTTATTATGTTCGTCGTTAGCATTCTATCTAGCCCTTAGAATTTATAATAAAGAACTTAATAATTGTTATTTTGCTCTGGTCAAATGAAAACAATGAGTTGTTTAAATTATGACATTACTCCATGTACAATGGATAAGTTATTATAAATCTTAATGGTGAAACACACATACATAACACTGACGCTAAAAATGCCATAAGGCAAATGATTTGAATTCCACTTATTTGTGGAACCGCCATTTAGGTCATGTTAGAAAGGAACGCATGAAGGAACTCTATGCAAATGGATTTTTGGAGTCATTTGATTTTTGAATCATTTGGCGCTTGCAAATCTTTTCTAAAGAGAATGATTAAAATACCGTTCATAGGCCAAAAGTTGAACGGGCAACTAACTTAGTGGAAAAATACATGATGATGTATGTGGTTCACTGGGCATAGTTGTGTGCGGGAGATTCTTCTGCTTCATGAAAACTTTCAACAATGAATTGAGTATATATATGTGGATATATTCAATAAGGAAGAAGTTTGAAACATTTGAATGGATTCAAATAAATTTCAGCATGAAGTGGATATCATCGTAATAGAAAAGTCAAATATCTATGATTGGATCATGCTGAAAATATTTGAATTACGAGTTTTAGCGAACATCTAAGAGAGTCATGAAATTGTTCTACAACTCACATTTCTTGGAGCATCATAATGATGATATAGTATCCGAGAGATGTATCCAAGCCTTGTTGGATTAATGATGAGATAAAATATTATGACGCCATTATATTTTTGTGGATTATGCTTTAGTGACAACCGCTTTTACACTGAATAGAGCATCATCATGATCCGTAGAAATGACACCATACGAGTTATGTCATGGGTATAAACCCTAATAGTCCTTTCTTTAAATTTTTGGTCTAAGAGTTACAAACCAAAATCGGATGAATGTCTTTGTTGGTTATCCCAGAGATTTAATTGGGAATTCTTCCCACAAGACAAAGACAAACACTACAAGAAAAGTTGCCATGGCCGATGAAGTTGAAGTCGCGCCGTGGTTGCTGGTGTACCATGGCCGACGATTTTGGGTCCCTCCGTGGTGCATGTCAAAACTTTTTTTTCTCGTTTTTGAGGCCACCTAGCCCGACGAAAGCGGCCAAAACGTCGCGTATGGTGGCCCGGGACGTGGTGCATCTCGAAATCTCGGGTTCGCCAACCGAGTCAACGCAAATCCGCACCGCCGAGGGATGTAGGGCCCACATGGCAGCCTCTCTGGCATTGTTTTTTTTCTAGATCGCGCCATCTCGTTCAACGTTCTCCGATCGAGCCGTTTACGATGCAGGATCATGGGTCCCGCATGTCATCCTCTATGAACCAAAATTCTTTCTATTCTTGGATTTTTTTTGACCCCCTGATTTCTGGCTACTTCCTTTTTCTTTTGATCCCTTGCCGCCTTGGAAACGTTGAGACCGCTACTGCTAAATGGGACCCGCATGTCATCCTCTATGTGCAATCAACTTTCTTTTCTTGGAGTTTTTTTTGGCACCTCAAATTTGGTCACTTGCCTTTTTCTTTCGATCCCCTGCCGCCTCTCAAACGGTGATACCGCTGCTGCTAACTGGGACCCGCATGTCATCCTCTATGTACTATAAAACTTTCTTTTCTTGAATTATTTTTGGCACCTCATATTTGGTCACTTACCTTTTTCTTTCGATCCCCTGCCGCCTCTCAAACGGTGATACCGCTGCTGCTAAATGGGACCCGCATGTCATCCTCTATGTACTATAAAACTTTCTTTTCTTGAATTATTTTTGGCTCCTCATATTTTTTCACTTGCCTTTTTCTTTCGATCCCCTGCCGCCTCTCAAACGGTGATACCGCTGCTGCTAAATGGGACCCGCATGTCATCCTCTATGTACTATAAAACTTTCTTTTCTTGAATTATTTTTGGCTCCTGATATTTTTTCACTTGCCTTTTTCTTTCGATCTCATGCCACGTTTGAAACGTTGAGGAACCTGCAGGCTCATGGGACCCGCATGTCATCCTAAATGTACTATAAAAGTTCATTTTATTGGTTTTTTTTGACCCTCAGATTTTTGTCAATTTCTTTTTTCTTTGGATCCCCTGCCGCCTCTCAAACGGTGATACCGCTGCTGCTAAATGGGACCCGCATGTCATCCTCTATGTACTATAAAACTTTCTTTTCTTGGATTATTTTTGGCACCTCATATTCGTTCACTTGCCTTTTTCTTTCGATCCCCTGCCGCCTCTCAAACAGTGAGGCCGCTGCAGCTAAATGGGACCCGCATGTCATCCTCTATAAGCAATCAACTTTCTTTTCTTGGAGTTTTTTTTGGCACCTCATATTTGGGCACTTGCCTTTTTCTTTCGATCTCATGCCACGTTTGAAACGTTGAGGAACCTGCTGGCTCATGGGACCCGCATGTCATCCTCTATGTGCTATAAAAGTTTCCTTTGTTGGAGTTTTTCACCCTCTCGATTTTTGGCTTGCCTTTTTCTTTCGATCTCATGCCACGTTTGAAACGTTGAGTAAGCTGCTGGCTCAAGGGACCCGCATGTCATCCTCTATGTCCATCAACTTTCTTTTCTTGGATTTTTTTCACCCCCTAATTACTAGCTACTTTCTTTTTCTTTTGATCTCAAGCCGCATTACAAACATTGAGACCGTCGCTGCAAAATGGGACCCACATGTCATCCTCTATGTACAATAAAGTTTCTTTTCTTGGATTATCTTTTGCTCCTGATATTTTGTCACTTGCCTTTTTCTTTCGATCTCATGCCGCCTTTGAAACGTTGAGTAAGCTGCTGGCTCATGGGTCCCGCATGTCATCCTCTACGAACAATAAAAGTTACCTTTCTTGGAGTTATTTTTGACCCCTAATTTCTGGCTATTTGCCTTTTTCTTTTGATCTCCTGCCCCTTTGAAACGATGAGGACGCTGTTGGCAGGTCGGTCCCACAAGTCATCCTCTATGAACAATAAAAGTTTCCTTTGATGGATTTTTTGAACCCCTAATTAATTTCTGGATATTTCCTTTTTTTTTCTTTGATCCCCTGCCGCCTTGGAATCGTTGAGGATGCTGCTGCCTCATGGGTCCCGCATGTCATCCTCTCGTAACGGTAAATGTTTCTTTTCTTGGATATTGTTTATCAAATGATTTTTGGCTTATTTTTTCTTTCGATATCCTCGCCGCCTTTAAAACGTTGAGGAAGCCGCTGGCTCATGGGTCCCACATGTCAACCTCTATGAACAATAAACGCTGAGGATGCTGCTGCCTCATGGGTCCCGCATGTCATCCTCTCAGAACGAAAATGTTTCTTTTCTTGAAATTTTTACCAACAGATTTTTGGTTTATTTTTTCTTTCCATCCCCTGCCGCCTTTAAACGACGCTCTGGCTCATGGGTCCCCGATGTCAGCCTCCCCGTACAAGAAACATGTGATATCTTGATTATTTTGCGGACAATAAACGGTGTATTGCGCTCGAGCTATTTCAACGGATAAATTAAATCTTTATTTTTACATAAACAAATTTATATGCTGAATCTCCTTGTTTTTTGTTTTTGCGAAGCATAGGACTTTCCTGTTTTTTTTAGAAAAATCCGAACTATCCTGTTTTGGAGTGGGCTGAAATTGTACGAGTCAAAAGGCCCAGCAGGATAGTTCGAATGCCCAGATGTCCACATGCAGCCCAATTGAAATCGTTCTTTTTTTGGATTTTTTCACCCCCGATTTCTCGGCTACTTCATTTTTCTTTTGGTCTGTGCCGCCTTGGAAACGTTGAGACCGCTGCTGCAAAATGGGACCCGCATGTCATCCTCTATGTACAGTAAAATTTCTTTTCTTCGATTATTTTTTGCAACTGATATTTGGTCACTTGCCTTTTTCTTTCGATCCCCTGCCGCCTCTCAAACGGTGATACCGCTGCTGCTAAATGGGACCCGCATGTCATACTCTATGTACAATCAAGTTTCTTTTCTTGAATTATTTTTGGCTCCTGATATTTGGTCACTTGCCTTTTTCTTTCGATCTCATGCCACGTTTGAAACGTTGAAAAACCTGCTGGCTCATGGGACCCACATGTCATCCTCTATGTACAATAAAACTTTCTTTTCTTCGATTTTTTTGGCACCTCATATTTGGTCACTTTTCTTTTTCTATCGATCCCCTGCCGCCTCTCAAACGGTGATACCGCTGCTGCTAAATGGGACCCGCATGTCATACTCTATGTACAATCAAGTTTCTTTTCTTGAATTATTTTTGGATCCTGATATTTGGTCACTCGCCTTTTTCTTTCGATCTCATGCCACGTTTGAAACGTTGAAAAACCTACTGGCTCATGGGACCCGCATGTCATCCTCTATGTACTATAAAAGTTCATTTTCTTGGTTTTTTTTTCACCCTCTGATTTTCGGCTATTTCCTTTTTCTTTTGATCCCCTGCCGCCTTTGAAACGTTGAGGACTCTGCTGGCTCATCGATAAAACTTTCCTTTCTTGGAGTTTTTTTTACCCCCTAATTTCTGGCTACTTTCTTTTTCTTTTGATCTCAAGCTGCATTTGAAACGTTGAGACCGCTGCTGCTAAATGGGACCCGCATGTCATCCTCTATGTACAATAAAGTTTTCTTTTCTTGGATTATCTTTGTCTCCTGATATTTTGTCACTTGCCTTTTTCTTTCGATCTCATGCCGCCTTTGAAACGTTGAGTAAGCTGCTGGCTCATGGGTCCCGCATGTCATCCTCTACGAACAATAAAAGTTTCCTTTCTTGGAGTTATTTTTGAACCCTAATTTCTGGCTACTTCCTTTTTCTTTTGATCCCGTGCCGCCTTGAAACATTGAGACCGCCGCTAAATGGGTCCCGCATGTCATCCTCTATGTACAATAAAATTTCTTTCTTCGATTATTTTCGGGTCCTGATATTTGGTCACTTGCCTTTTTCTTTCGATCTCATGCCGCCTTTGAAACGTTGAGGAAGCTGCTGGAGCATGGGTCCCGCATGTCATCCTCTATGAACAATAAAAGTTTCCTTTCTTGGAGTTATTTTTTACCCCTAATTTCTGGCTACTTCCTTTTTCTTTTGATCCCCTGCCGCCTTTGAAACGTTGAAGACTTTGCTGGCTCATGGGTCCCACATGTCAGCCTCTATGAACAATAAACACTTCCTTTCTTGGAGTTATTTTGTACCCCTAATTTCTGGCTATTTGCCTTTTTTCTTTCGATCCCCAGTCGCCTTCTAAACGTAGAGGACGCTGCTGGCTCGTGGGTCCCAGATGTCAGCCTCCATGGACAATAAACCTCTCCTTTGTTGGATTTATTTTTCACCCTCTGATTTTGGCTATTTCCTTTTTCTTTTGATCCACTGCCGCCTAGGAAACATTGAGTAAGCTGCTGACACATGGGGCCTGCATGTCATCCTCTATGTCCAATCAACTTTCTTTTTCTTTTGATCTCAAGCCGCATTTGAAACGTTGAGACCGCTGCTGCTAAATGGGACCCGCATGTCATCCTCTATGCACAATAAACTTTCTTTTCTTGGATTATCTTTGGCTCCTGATATTTTGTCACTTGCCTTTTTCTTTCGATCGCATGCCGCCTTTGAAACGTTGAGTAAGCTGCTGGCTCATGGGTCCCGCATGTCATCATCTACGAACAATAAAAGTTTCCTTTCTTGGAGTTATTTTTTACCCCTAATTTTTGGCTACTTCCTTTTTCTTTTGATCCCCTGCCGCCTTTGAAACGTTGAGGATTCTGCTGGCTCATGGGTCCCACATGTCAGCCTCTATGAACAATAAACCTTTCCTTTCTTGGAGTTATTTTGACCTATAATTTCTGGCTATTTCGCCTTTTTTAAAATCCTGTGTCGCCTTCGAAACGTTGAGGATGCTGCTGCCTCATGGGTCCCGCATGTCATCCTCTCAGAACGATAAATATTTCTTTTTTTTGGATTTTTTTACCAACTGATTTTTTGTTTTTTTTTCGATCCTCTGCCGTCTTTAAAACGTTGACGACGCTGCTGGCTCATGGGTACCCGATGTCAGCCTACCCGTACAAGAAACATGTGATATCTTGATTATTTTGCAGACAATAAACAGTGTATTTCGCTCTGAGCTATTGCAAACGGAAAAAAAATCTATACTTTTAAATAAACAAACTTATATGTTGAATCTCCTTGTTTTTTGTTTTCGCGAAGCATAGGACTTTCCTGTTTTGGAGTGGGCTCAAATTGTACGAGTCCAAAAGCGTCCAGCAGGATAGTTCGAAAGCCCAGACGGCCAGATGCAGCCCAATTGAAATCTTTCTTTTCTTGGATTTTTTTTAGCCCCTGATTTCTGGCTACTTCTTTTTTTTTTGGAAACGTTGAGAACGCTGCTGCAAAATAGGACCCGCATGTCATCCTCTATGTACAATAATTTTTTTTCTTGGATTATTATTTTTGGCCCCTGATATTTGGTCACTTGTCTTTTTCTTTCGATCTCATGCCACGTTTGAAACGTTGAGGAACCTGCTGGCTCATGGGACCCGCATGTCATCCTCTATGTGCTATAAAAGTTTATTATCTTGGTTTTTTTCACCCTCTGATTTTTGGCTATTTCCTTTTTCTTTTGATCCCCTGCCGCCTTGGAAACGTCGAGTAAGCTGCTGCAAAATGGGACCCGCATGTCATCCTCAATGTACAATCAACTTTCTTTTCGTGGCTACTTTCTTTTTCTTTTGATCTCAATCCGCATTTGA
Organism: Lolium perenne; assembly: GCF_019359855.2. NCBI lineage: Eukaryota > Viridiplantae > Streptophyta > Magnoliopsida > Poales > Poaceae > Lolium > Lolium perenne. Next base: position 195,448,215 of record NC_067248.2, read on the forward strand.
AACGTTGAGACCGCTGCTGCAAAATAGGACCCACATGTCATCCTCAATGGAAAATAAAAGTTTCTTTTCTTGGATTATTTTCACCCTCTGATTTTTGGCTATTTCCTTTTTTGTTTCGATCCCCTGCTGCCTTGGAAACGTTGAGGATGCTGCTGCCTCATGGGTCCCACATGTTATCCACTATGAACAATAAAAGTTTCTTCTCTTCAATTTTTTCACCCTCTGCTTTTTGGCTATTTCCTTTTTCTTTTGATCCCATGCCGCCTTGGAAACGGTGAGGATGCTGCTGCCTAATGGGACCCGCATGTCATACTCTATGTACAATAAAATTTTCTTTTTTTGGGTTATTTTTGGCTCCTGATATTTGGTGACTTGCCTTTTTCTTTCAATCTCATGCCGCCTCTCAAACGTTGAGTAAGCTGCTGGCTCATGGGACCCGCATGTCATTAACTATGTACAATAAATTTTCTTTTCTTGGATTATTTTTGGCTCCTGATATTTGGTCACTTGCATTTTTCTTTCGTTCTCATGCCGTCTTTGAAACGTTCAGACCGCTGCTACAACATGGGACCCATATGACATCCTCTATGTACAATGAAAGTTTCTTTTCTTGGATTATTTTTCGCTCCTGATATTTGGTCACTTGCCTTTTTCTTTCGATCTCATGCCGTCTTTGAAACGTACACACATTGTAATTATAGTGCTGAAATAAAGTCAATCCTAAAACAGCCATGCATGGGTTATAATATGAAGGCAACACAAAATACAAAAGCAGGGCAGTGTTTAAATAAACTGATTCAAACTAGTACATACTAAAAACAGTGTACTACTTCTCAACACTTCATGCATAATAAAAAAGTGTGTCAGTGTTTTTTTAAAGGTAACACCGAACGGGCAATGTTTAAAGCAGGCTTAAACCACATAGCCGCTTGTCGGACACTACCCCAACTATCTCTGGGAAGGCTGATAACTCCCACAGTCTCACCTTCATCTGGCTGGAGGTTGCAGCGCAAAATTTTAAGGTATTGATTATGAAGATACTTCCGGTATGCTGTGTAGACGCAGTTTTTCCTCATGAATGGAACCAATGTGCCATCAGGAGCTTTGGATTCACGCTTCTTCAGGTTGGCAATGATCGGGTAATTGAGTCCGAGGAACAGAGAGTGGTCGCCGAGGCTGTTAACTCCGCTCCAATGAAAGTCCCCGCACGTGCCGCAACGAACAGAGATATGGGATCCTACTCAAAGACGTAGGTGGCAACAGAGGATACCGCCGTAGCTGAAGCCCATTAGCAGCATAGGGAATGTCGAGGTACTTCACATTGGCAATCCCAATGTTGTTTATCGTAAGGATGATCATCAATCGCTTGCCATCGCAGCTTGGAGCGAGGAACCACGCGTACTGCGGATCATCCACCACCGGTGGCGGGATTACGAACAGGGACATCGGGTTTTCTGCAATATTAGAAATGGAGACGAATAGGGTGTTACTGGCAACCATATTCAAACAGCAGCACTGTTCATCGTTCATGCTCACAGTATAAATACGACTATGTAAGCTAAGGACATTGGTCATTCATGTGTTCAAATCGAGTGTCCAATATATCAGTTATACTGCATCCATCCCACGAAACTAGTCTTAACTTTGCCAAAACTAGACACTAGTTAGTGTATACACAGTTATATACTACCTCTGTCCCACCGAAAGTGTCTGAGATTTGTCCAAATTCAGATGTATCTAGACAGTGAAAGCATATAGATACATTCAAATTTTGACAAATATATCATCTTAAGTTTAAGTCCTGTGTTGTAGTTAATTCCCTTTGTCTTAAGTGATCCAACGGTGTATATGATTAGATATTTGTATACAATATAGGAGTACAGACAATCTACAGTTGGTCCAGCTTTTAAGCGAGTATAGAGCTTCAATCATGACCCTTGGAGTGCTAAATCTAACGGTGCACAACAGCAGGATTCTCCGTGAAGAGTGCACATAGCTAACTCTACAATATTTTAGAACCATCACGTGAGCCTTGGGTCTACCCCAAAAAATGACCAAATATCTGAAACCCCCGAAGCATAGGAATAACCCCATTCAAAGAAATCGCTATTCAACACTGCTACATGGATCAATGGAAGGTTCTTACGGTCTCAACTCTCAAGGAAACATCAAAGGAAAAGGTAGATAAGAAACGAGTGAGTGTTAGATGTACACATATTTTTAATTTTTTATTTGTTCCCTTCGTTTGTCGACTGATGGGAAGAAACATCATTTTTTGTAGGACCACTCTTGTTTTCGTATTTTATATATGCATTGTTGGCAATATTTTCTTTCGAAAACCATGAATATAGCTCGAGCTACATGTAGCATGGTTTTTGAAAATTTGAGAGCTGCATTTTGAAGTTCCAAAGAAAACGGAGATTAAATACGGGTGTCAACAATGTTGTGTTCTACCAACATTCAAATGTCCAAATCAAAATATCTTATATTTAAGGTTTTGCAACAACAAAAAAATCTGACATATTTTCCAGCATTTTGTTTAGTAAATAATTGGATTTTGATTGAGTTACTTTTCTAAAGGAAAAAAGGAGAAGGCAGATATTCAAGACACTTTTGGTGGGACGGAGGGAGTAAATCAAAAGTAAGAAAAAGTTATAACATGTTTCATGAGATGGAGTACTAAATAACGGCCATATGCATCTCTTCGATGCAGAGGCCAGGGTACCTCGCCCTCTATTTCGAGCAAAAATCAACTAGTTATATGAAACAATGGGTGTAAAAGTTAATCAAGAAGGGTGCCTTCATTGTGCTACGTTAACATTTGAGATACTTGTTAATTACATCCATATTCTGCAGTGGATAGAGTTACTAATTCAGGATTGCATTCACATACGGAGTATACTATGTTTGCTGATGACTGATTAGTACTAATTCATTGCAAGCAACGGTTCATTCATATTCAGATAAAGGATGTGATCGTTAAGTCATATACTTATGAAAGTCCTTATGCATCTCTCTCGATGCGAGATGGCGGGGTCTCTCGTCCTCCTTTTGGAGCAAAAATCAATTAGTTATATATGAAACAATGGGTGTAAAAGGTTATCAAAAAGGGTGCCTTCATAGTGCTACCTTATCTTTTGAGATACTGGTTAATTACATCCATATTCTGCAGTGGCGTAGAATTACTAATTCAGGAATGCAATCACATACTGGGCATACTATGTTTGTTGGTGACTAATTAGTACTAATTCATTGCAAGCAACGGTTCATTCATATTCAGCAAAAGGCGGTGTGATCATTAAGTAATTTATGAATGGTAAAATATAAACAAGGTAGTTCATGAATAACTTCATTGATTAAGGCAGTGTATCATGCAATGCAACATAAGGACTGAAAAAATACCATTTGCGGTGTCCCAGTAGTACACCCAGCCCCTAATTTCGTCCACCGCAAAAATTTGGCCACCGAGTTCAATGGCATCACAGAACGCCGGCAAAATTTGTTCAGGTGTAGGGTTTTTCAGCATTCTCCAGTCGCCACCCCTTTCAAGATAGAAAATCCTTTTGTCGAACAAGGCGATGAGCTTGTAATCTGCGTACCTCCCACCTTTTGTGGGCACTTGGCAGATTACAATCTTCAACAAATTAATTGCTCGACTCCAGCAAAGATAGTATAACCAATCTTTAGTAGCAGGTTGATATGTAACACCATGACCAATCTTCGGATCAGGTGGGGATGGAAGGGGGATATGTCGCTCGGTGTAGACGTTCACAAGGCACCACTGGCACCCACGATGATCGGCGGCGGCGATCCAGTCGCCGTTCGCGCCAAGCCATTTTCTGTCGTGCATGAACGGCAGGGTGACAGAACGGTGAGGATGGTCGAGGGGCACCAGGTCGTACACGGTATCATGCAGACGAGATGCTGTCGCCACGCCCCAGTGTTCATCGAACCAATAAGCAGGCGGAGGCATCAGCAGGCAGGGTTCATCCCAATGGTGCATCTTACCTTCATCCTTGCTGATCTGGTCGTAGAGCTCCCTGGAACATGCGGCAAGTCGGACGGTGTAGGTAACGTCCAGATGCGCAGCGATGAGGTCGATGTTGTCGCCGGTGAGAGCCTCCAAGTGGCCGTCCCCGCCGCCCTGGCAAAGCCTAGAATATTCCATCACGTGAAGATGGATTTAGGTGGATGGCGGATGCAACTGCGCTTGGGGTTTTCGGAGGAGAGGGCGAGCGCTATGGAAGGAACGATGCAGCGTGGTGGGGATCGAGATCCTGCGCGTGCCCGTGATTCTGGGAGGGTGAAGAAAAAGATGATAGACATGCAAGGGGCAAAACCTAGGCAGTACTCTAGGCTGCTGCTGCTGCGACTGGGCGCCGATTTGACAGTTGGTAGATGGTAGACTAGCACGCCACCCATCTATAAATTTGCGACGACGTTTGGTGCAGTGATGTCTCGTCACATCAGCTTGAGCAGAGAGGGTTTTTTTTACGCTTTCCATTACGATATATTTTTCGCCGATAATCGTAGTACTCTATGCCGTAGACACGTACCTTAACACGTGGGCAGCATGCAACCGCGAGCACCAAAATGAAATGAGAGATGTTTTAGAGCAGAACTTCATTTTCAATGCCTTTCCTAGCTTGGTTTGGAAACCGGACGGAGCTTCAGCGACTTGATGCTTCCAAGTCTCATTGTGACTAGGTGCCACCATCTACCATCATTCGAGATCCAACGTTCCAAACTATCTGTTATTTCGAAGCTAAAAAAGAAAAAACTATTCAGAAAATTTTGAAAAAAATCCAGTAATATGTAGATGCCTTGTTTTAAAATCTATGAATATTTCATCCCATTCGGATGACTAGCTTGTGATTAAATAGCTTCTTACGTATTCGAGCACTAGTTTAAACTAAATATATATTTTCTCACAAACCTATGATTCAAATCGAATGAAACTCCACCAAAATATAAATCGAAATATGCATGATTTACTGCAATGTGAGCGGATAATTCAATCCCACGAAAAGACAATATGCTCCAAGACCAGTAATCTCTTCCCTAGCTTATCTGAACATAACTGACAGTGTCCTTAGAGAACATCTTGCAGCCTCAGTAAAGCCTCAGGTATGAACAAGAAGCATATTGCCATCTACAGATCACGCTAAGAACCACAACCCAGGATCATCCTCATAGCCTATATCATCAAGGTTTCCCTCCAAAATGCTTATGTTTTTGGAAAGTTTGCTTGACGATAGGGAAGATTCTGAAGGGCTTAGATTCGCTACAATAGCAACAAATGGAAAATTTTCGCCGCTAAAAAGAGTATCCCGCCATTTTAATATACACTTACTAGTAGTTGATCAATTGTGCATTGCAAAACACAAAGTTCAGATCAAATGTGCAACATACCAACAGAAAGTTAACTAGCAGCTTTACGAGCACATGGCGATATTAAGGTGATGAAGCAGTTAACTAGCGTAACAAGATCTCCTACTCAGGGACGCTCTTGGTGGACGCCGAGATATAGGTCGCTAGCTGTGCACGGAGATCCTCCTTCTCCTTGATAATCGCCTTAAGGACGGCGGTTTGTCCGCGCATTAGCACCCCCGAGATCTGCCTCTTGAGCTTTAATTTCAACTTCTGTTCCATGAGATACTTGATGTGGTTGCTTCCAGTATCCATCCATGTGACGCTCTTGTTGTTCAGTTCCACCCAGTAGGCGTTCTGCTGCTTAAGCATGTCGACGCATTGCGCAAGATGAAAGGAGATCTCCTTCTCAGACGCCAAAACTCTGTGAAGACAATCACACTCCAGGGTGAGGGAGTGTTCATTCTCCAGCTGGCTGCCTATGTGGGCCTTGTTCTCCTCCTTTTGCTACAACAATCATTGTATGAAAAAAAAAGAAATCAACCCATTCATATATGAGTATTAATTACCCGCAAACAATAGGACTACTAATTTCTAGCATGGATATTGATAAAGGAATGGACAACACTCGGACGCTCCACAAATACCACAGGTTCATCAACACATAATAATCGGAAAGCGGTGATTACATAAACTATAAAAACAAGTGGACAGAGGCATACAGCCTACCCGGCTTGGCCGGGAAACGGCCGAACTTAGCTTCGGACGGCCGGACTTGGGGCGCCACCGTCGTTGTGGTTACCGGGGAGACATTTGAACCGCCGGCCCTGTGAGATGTAAATAAATGTAAAAACGGTTAGAAAATAAGAATCAACTGAAGGACACCCCGCTAGAAACTTACCCGGACGAACCCTCGCCCTTGATGGTGGTGTTTGCATCATCATCATTCATCAATGTGACGCTCTGGTTATGCAGTTCCACACAAACGCGGTTCTGCTCATTAAGCCTGTCGAGCTCGGCAGTAAAGGTATTGATGCCTTGCTAAAGATTATGGCAGATCTTGTTCTCGGACGCCAAATCTACGTGAACAGTGCTCAAACTCGGGGTGAGGGAGAGTTCATTCCCCAGTGGCTGCCTATGTGGGCCATGTTCACCTCCATTTGCTGGCACGATCATTGTATGGAACAAAAAAGAATCCAACCAATTCATATATGAGTAATTACACGCAAAAAAATAGGAGTACTACTAATTTCTAGCACAGATCTTGATACAGGAATGGACATCACTTGGACGCTCCACAAATATCACAGTGTTCATCAACACATAATTAAAAGGAAAGCCGTGATTACATAAACTACTCCATCCTATCCCTTTTAGTAGTAGTAGTAAACACGGATTTAGTAAAGTTGTATTCTCCCTATGATCCCTTTTAGTTGACTCGGATTTAGTACAAAGTTGTACTAAATTTGAGTCAAATAAAATGGATCGGAGGGAGTACTAAATCTGAGTCTATTAAAATGGATTGGAGGGAGTATAAAAAAAAAGTGGATAGAGGCATACAGCCTACCTGGCTTGGCCGTGAAACGGGGCCGAACTCAGCTTCCGACGACCGGACTTGGGGCGCCACCGTCGTGGGGGTTACCGGGTAGACGTTTGAACCGCCGGCCCTGTGAGATGTAAATAAATGGAAAAACAGTTATTAGAAAATAAGAATGAACTGGAGGACACGCCACTAGAAACCTACCCGGACGAACCCTCGCCCACTGGCTCGCTCTCCATCGAATAGAGGATAGACTGCTCTGCGAGAATGCTCAGGCGATCATAAGTGGCCATACAACGACGCGCTAGCTGGCTAGATGAGTTTTTCTCGGCGGTCCTAGTCCTCATCGTCTTCCCTAGGATATCCTGCCGCCGGGCCGCCCGGCTCAATGGAGCCATGGCTTGCGAGGTACGTAGTACTTTACTACTCAGTAGTTAGGGTGGAGGGCTGGTGAAGGCTAGTTACTAGCTACCAGCAGAACAGAAAGAGAAGAAGGGCGGAGGGCTGGTCAAGGCTAAATCTTACATACAGCCAGAAAAGACCATCGTGCCCTCGCGGGGCTTCTGAGCAATTATAGGGACGTGTGTTCTCAAATGGGCAAGATAGGGTACCTTCCCGAGGAAGCATCTAGCACCCAAGCCGATGGACTGCGCGTTGAACAATGGTTACAGTATGTGTAAAAAGAAAAGATAACAAGGGAAATGCCTGGCAGGGTCCAGAGGTGCATTTAATCGGACATGGGATTCCATAGTATTTTACACCATAGAGTATGTGAACATAAACACAGAATACAATCAAGCACTTAGTGTTTACATAAAGGGCCCTAACTGAAGATAGGAAACGCAAGCAAGTCCCTCTCCGCCAAATAAGATCATATATCGTCGTTAGGGCCGCCCTGGTGAATCCTCTGAATGAAAAAAGCCCATAGTTGCTGGCGGCCAAATTATAGGGACGGCGGCAGCGGTTGCTGGCGGCCATGAACAGCGGCGGCGGCCGAGAAGGGGAAACCTAACCCTAGCTGCCATGGAAACGGGACGGGAGGAGGGGGGGAAATGAGCACGGGGTGTCGGGCCGGGTTGGCTTTGCAAGGGCAGGTCGCACTTATATGGGATGGCAGTTCTTGCATAAATATTTTGAACTGTTGGGGACAATCGGGTCATTTACCATTCGGGAAGCGGAGAAAGCTCGGGAAGCAGGTCCTGACCAGCTTCGTCGCTTGTAGTGTATTCCGTCGCCGCGCTTCGGAGAAGTGCTTTTGTAATTCTTGCTGTTTGTTTGACTTGTCCGCTTTTGCATCCCAAAAGCTCCAAAAGCAGAAGTAGAAGCTTAAACAAACAGGGCCTAAACCCGCCGCTCCGAATAGGAACTTCCGTCCGACGAGAACTTTCTGACAACAAAAATTAATTAATTCAGTACTGCATAAACCGCAATTTCAATTAGATAAACACGAAGATTAAGATAGGCGCATGTATCACCTGTCGATGCGAACCCAGATAGTCAGCTCCGTGCACGGTTGATACCATTGCAACGACCGCTCTAGTTCCGACCATTTGGCGGCGCCCGGCGTGGTCGTGCTGTTCGCCAGAATAGTGGCCGTATAGTTGGGGAGTATTAAACCAATCTCAGAGCGATTAAGTAATGGCTTGCCGTGCGATGACATACTCACCTTGTACTCCGGCCACACGCACGCCGCCGACCTAACGCACTCAACGGATAGGCTGGCCAGCACGCATCCATTTTTCGGCTGGACTTGCGTATATGTGTGCCAGACGAACACGGTACCATCGTTCCCGTAGAAGATGACCGGACGTCTTGGCTCTGGCGGTGCCAGCACCGGGATGATGAACGCCATCGCGGTGCCGTACGGGATCATGTCCACACAAATCGAATGGATTTCTCTGAGGTGGGCGATGAGCGCTGCTGGCGAGGCGGAGAAGTCGCAGCCGGCCTCTGTGCAGTCGCACGGGCCGTGCGGGCACGCGAGCTCGTGGTCGTGGAGCTCGTTGTAGGCGACCACGCTCCCGCACCCGTCGTGGGGGCACTCCATCCTCTTTAATCTGCTTTGAAGAGGATATTGATGGGGAGGGGAGGGGAGGGGCGAGTGGAGAAGAAGGATGGTGGTGGCTTTATTAATTCGGGCCTCACCGTCCCACCAGCTTGGCTAAGGGCCCTTTTGTTGTGGCTTTTTTTGGCTTTTTGGCTTTGGCAAAAGCCAAAAAAACACCTAAATAGGTGCTTTTTTGGCTTTTGGATTTTGGAAGCCCAAAAAATAGGATCTTTGTTTTTGGCTTCCATAATCCAAAATCCAAAAAAGCACCTATTGAGGTGCTTTTTTTGGCTTTTGCCCAAGCCAAAAAGCCAAAAAAAACCACAACAAAAGGGCCCTAAAAAAGGTGACGCTGAAAGTTTCACTGTCTATGTTTTCACACGCAGTACACCTTATATGATGGCCAAAAATGGGATATGAAGATTTTCTCGAAATATCAAAAAAAAAATAGATTGATGTTTGACATATGTGTGATGTTACTCAAAATTGAACTACATGTTACAAATGGACGGTCGGCAATTTTGAGGGAAGAAAATGAATTTTAAAATATTGAAATACTTTGAGTGTCTCTGTGTGAAGCCTTGCACTAAGATCATAGAAATTTCCATTACCCTTGTACGGATGGTGGGTCCTAAAAGTTGAAGTAATTTGAGTGCAACAAAAAGAACTTCAATGAAATTAAAAATGTGGACTAGCTTGTGTCGTCATATGAGATATAGATGGTATAAAAATAACAAACTACAATCCTAAGAGTGATTTATATAAATCAAGTTTGATTTCCTGCTTTCATGTATGAGTTAATTTATTAACATGGCTTTCTACCCCACCCCCCTCCCCCCCACACACACACTCTCTCTCTCTCTCAAATAGGGGTGAGAGGAGAAGAAGGATGTTCGTAACTCATGCCTCACCATCCTACCAGACTTTGGTCGATGCCCAAGACATTCATGACCTAAAAAGGTGGTGTTGACTATTTCATAGTCTACATTTTCACAAGCATTATACAATGTATATTGGCCAAAATGTGATGTGTAGATTTTCTCGAATTGTACCTTATTTGGATTCATGTTTGATGTATGAGCGGTTTTACTCAAAATTCAACTACATGTTCAAATTGCCAGGTCGGAAAATTTGAATGAAGAAAATATAGTTTAAATATTGAAATAAGTGAGCATATGTGTGTGTGTGTGTGTGTGTGTGTGTGTCTTTTGTGCACTACGATACGTAAAATTGGCACTACCATTTTACGAATGTGGTGGGTCCTAGAATATTGAAGCAAATTCAAAAAAAAATGTGCTAGCTTGAGTCATCGTATGAGATAAAATTGCTATACAAATAACAAACTTACAACCTTAAGGTAATTTAAGAAAGATTTATTTTCTTGCTTACACATGTGTGGTCATGTTGATTGCATTGTATATTAGTATGAACTTACTAATAATTATCCCAAATATTGGCAGCAATGTGCATCTTACCGTTCACATATATTTTATTCAACTTCATTTCACACAAAAATACATTCTACTTTATTAGTGTAAAATAAGAGCTTTATGTGAGCTTTATTGTGAAGTGGCTGCGTGAGAGAAGGGCCAAATTTTCAAGGTAACAATTTCGAAACATGGCATACTTCATAAGATGACCATTTAGGTGATATATATGTTGATTATTTCTCGAGTTTGTAATATATGTGGACTTATGTTGAGTTTTAACCAATTTTAGTCAATTTAAAATTGCATGTTCTTTAAAGTTCGGCACGAGTTTTGGTAGAAAATATGCAGATTTTACCATGGTAAGGTGTTATGCTTCATGCATGAAAAAAATACAAAGAAAAGATGAACAATTTGTACGAATGGTGAAGCCGGTGAATTTGAAGCAAATTGAATGCAACCAAAGGAAATTCATTAAAACCAAAAAAAATGAATCACTACATATGTGAATCTGGTCATAGTAAACGAAAATGCCAAGTAGAGTTTCCAATTTTGTTCATAAAAATAGATCAAATTTGAACTAGATTTGTGATGTAGATTGGTCATAGAAATCGCTATAAGCCATCGCAATGTACGGAAGTGAATAATTCTAGGCATCCATATTTTAATTACTTCATGTAATGTAATTGAACAAGCTAGATTGGGTATTGCCCCATGAAATTGTACCACACATGCCAACAATAGTAAACCTGATTGCTTACAAGTACGCCAACATTATGTGGCTTGATTAAATGTGCATTAAACTTAAAATGCCTATTTATTTATTTTGTTTTAGTAGTCGTATGACAGTGAAGGATCCAGAGTTGCATTAATCGGCAAATTGGGTTACATATTACATAGACTAATTCATGGTAAACATAAAATACATCCAATCCCTCAACATTTTTAGATAAAGGTCTAAGTAGTCCTTCCCCACCGAAGTAGATGACCACCTCCAACACTACGGCCGTCCTGACAAGAACCATCAGCAAAACGTCTCTTTTAGTCCTTGTACTGAGTACTTTGAAGCAGGAAGCCCCAGACACACCCTTCCTTTTACGGTGATGAAGCAATATAAACATCAAAAGAAGAGGCAGAACAAGATCTCCTACTCAGGGACACTTGGTGGACGCTGAGATATAGGTCGCTAGCTGTGCACGGAGATCCTCTTCTCCTTGCTAATCGCCCTGTCACAAGAAAAACAAATTAATTCAGCATTACTTAAATCCGCATTAGCATCGTCCCAATAAGATTGAGGGTAGTGTTATGTTCACTCACTCCTTATCGATGCGCAAATAGATAGTCAGCTGCTTCGATGATTCATTGCCGCACAGGTACCGCGGCGGCACCGAGAGGAAGGAAGTGACATCTCCCAAAGAAACTGTGCCCGGAGTCGGGCTGCTCGTCGGCTCTAATACCGCCTTCACCACGTCAAACAAGTGTTCCCCGGTAAGCTTACGCGGCCCCGGCATCGGCGGGCCGTTCGCCCACATTGTCACCCTATACCGGGGCAAGTTGCACGCCGCCGGCCTGACGCACACGAAGGATACCGCGGTGTCCATGCCGCAAGGGTGGATGTGCAAGGCGAACACTGCGCCATTCGTCCCGTAGCTGATGAGCTGTCGTTTTGGCGAGCCCGGTGCCGGCACCTTCAGATGAACAAATCCGAAGTCCTCGTCGTACGGAAACCTATCCACAACGGTCAAATGGGCTTCTCTGAGGTGTAGGATGAACGGTACCTTCGAATCGGCGAATTCGCAGCCGGGGTGCGTGCAGAAGCAATAGCCGTGCGGGCACGCCATCATGTGCTTGTCTTCCTCGTTGTAAGGGATCTCCCTCCCGCACCAGTCGTTGATACACTGGATCGTCGGCTTCAGAGGCTGCTTCTTCGGCACAGGCAACTCCATAGTCTAAGGTCTGATGAGGGATCGGAAAGGGGCGCGGGGGGTTGTGGCGGCGGCGGCGCGAGCGAGGGGGGAGCAGTGAGAAGCTGAGAACTGAGAAGGGAGATTGATGTTTATGGAGATTGATGTTTCTTTATACGAGTAATAATATAGAGGGCTCTTCTTTTAACGGGAGCCTCTAGACTGGTGGACACATGACCTATGCTCACTGAAGTGTGGGACCTCACGCATGGGAACCACACGTAAGTGACAGACCAGTTGGTGTACTCGGGTGATTATTATAATGTATTAGTACTCCATAGTTTCCTATAGATCCAAGGGTAGGAAAGCCAAGTTATCTCATTTACAAGACATTATTTTTTCCATGAAGCCAAGTTAACTCATCAATCAATTGGTATATTTTGGTTATATTCAAACTTTTACTTGAAACTAGTTGGTCATGCCTGATACGTCTCCGACGTATCGATAATTTCTTATGTTCCATGCCACATTATTGATGTTATCTACATGTTTTATGCACACTTTATGTCATATTCGTGCATTTTCTGGAACTAACCTATTAACAAGATGCCGAAGTGCCAGTTGCTGTTTTCTGCTGTTTTTGGTTTCAGAAATCCTAGTAACGAAATATTCTCGGAATTGGACGAAATCAACGCCCAGGGGCCTATTTTGCCACGAAGCTTCCAGAAGTCCGAAGAGGAGACGAAGTGGGGCCACGAGGAGCCCAAACCATAGGGCGGCGCGGCCCCCCCTTGGCCGCGCGGCCCTGTGGTGCGGGGCCCCCGTGCCGCCTCTTGACCTGCCCTTCCGCCTACAAATAGCCTCCGTCGCGAAACCCCCAGTACCGAGAGCCACGATACGGAAAACCTTCCAGAGACGCCGCCGCCGCCGATCCCATCTCGGGGGATCCAGGAGATCGCCTCCGGCACCCTACCGGAGAGGGGAATCATCTCCCGGAGGACTCTACGCCGCCATGGTCGCCTCCGGTGTGATGTGTGAGTAGTCTACCCCTGGACTATGGGTCCATAGCAGTAGCTAGATGGTTGTCTTCTCCCCATTGTGCTATCATTGTCGGATCTTGTGAGCTGCCTAACATGATCAAGATCATCTATCTGTAATTCTATATGTTGCGTTTGTTGGGATCCGATGAATAGAGAATACTTGTTATGTTGATTATCAAAGTTATATCTATGTGTTGTTTATGATCTTGCATGCTCTCCGTTACTAGTAGATGCTCTGGCCAAGTAGATGCTTGTAACTCCAAGAGGAAGTATTTATGCTCGATAGTGGGTTCATGCCTGCATTGACACCTGGGACAGTGACAGAAAGTTCTAAGGTTGTGTTGTGCTGTTGCCACTAGGGATAAAACATTGATGCTATGTCTAAGGATGTAGTTGTTGATTACATTACGCACCATACTTAATGCAATTGTCTGTTGCTTTGCAACTTAATACTGGAGGGGGTTCGGATGATCACCTGAAGGTGGACTTTTTAGGCATAGATGCGGTTGGATGGCGGTCTATGTACTTTGTCGTAATGCCCAATTAAATCTCACTATACTCATCATGATATGTATGTGCATGGTCATGCCCTCTTTATTTGTCAATTGCCCAACTGTAATTTGTTCACCCAACATGCTGTTTATCTTATGGGAGAGACACCTCTAATGAACTGTGGATCCCGGTCCAATTCTCTTTACTGAAATACACCCATCGCAATACTTGTTCTACCGTTTTCTCGCAAACAATCATCTTCCACACAATACGGTTAATCCTTTGTTACAGCAAGCCGGTGAGATTGACAACCTCACTGTTTCGTTGGGGCAAAGTACTTTGGTTGTGTTGTGCAGGTTCCACGTTGGCGCCGGAATCCCTGGTGTTGCGCCGCACTACATCCCGCCGCCATCAACCTTCAACGTGCTTCTTGGCTCCTACTGGTTCGATAACCTTGGTTTCATACTGAGGGAAACTTGCCACTGTACGCATCACACCTTCCTCTTGGGGTTCCAACGGACGCGTGTTGAACGCGTATCAAGCAGCTTTTTCTGGCGCCGTTGCCGGGGAGATCAAGACACGCTGCAAGGGGAGTCTCCACTTCTCAATCTCTTTACTTTGTTTTTGTCTTGCTTAGTTTTATTTACTACTTTGTTTGCTGCACTAAATCAAAATACAAAAAAATTAGTTGCTAGTTTTACTTTATTTGCTATCTTGTTTGCTATATCAAAAACACAAAAAAAAATTAGTTACTTGCATTTACTTTATCTAGTTTGCTTTATTTACTGTTGCTAAAAATGGCCAACCCTGAAAATACTAAGTTGTGTGATTTCACAACCACAAATAATAATGATTTCTTATGCACACCTATTGCTCCACCTGCTACTACAGCAGAATTCTTTGAAATTAAACCTGCTTTACTGAATCTTGTTATGCGAGAGAAATTTTCTGGTGTTAGTTCGATGATGTCGCTGCCCATCTCAATAATTTTGTTGAATTATGTGAAATGCAAAAGTATAAGGATGTAGATGGTGACATTATAAAATTAAAATTGTTCCCTTTCTCATTAAGAGGAAGAGCTAAAGATTGGTTGCTATCTCTGCCTAAGAATAGTATTGATTCATGGACTAAATGCAAGGATGCTTTTATTGGTAGATATTATCCCCCTGCTAAAATTATATCTTTGAGGAGTAGCATAATGAATTTTAAACAATTAGATACTGAACATGTTGCTCAAGCTTGGGAAAGAATGAAATCTCTGGTTAAAAATTGCCCAACCCATGGACTGACTACTTGGATGATCATCCAAACCTTCTATGCAGTACTAAATTTTTCTTGACGGAATTTATTGGATTCAGCTGCTGGAGGTACCTTTATGTCCATCACTCTTGGTGAAGCAACAAAGCTTCTTGATAATATGATGATCAACTACTCTGAATGGCACACGGAAAGAGCTCCACAAGGTAAGAAGGTAAATTCTGTCGAAGAAACCTCTTCCTTGAGTGATAAGATTGATGCTATTATGTCTATGCTTGTGAATGGTAGGCCTAATGTTAATTCTAATAATGTTCCGTTAGCGTCATTGGTTGCTCAAAAAGAATATGTTGATGTGAATTTCACTAAAAATAACAATTACAATGATTCTAGGCCATATCCTGCTAATGGTAATTCTCATGGTAGATATGTTTCACCTAATGAAGAGAAGATGCTAGAAATTGAAAGATCCACTAAGAGCTTTATGCAATCACAATATGAGCAAAATAAATTGTTTACTAAAACAATGAATGAACAATCTACCTTGTTGAAGAATATAGGGAATCAACTTGAAAATCTGAATAGGGAGATCTCGGGGTTGCAAACTAAACTTGCTAATGCTGAAAACCGAATCTCATTCATGTCTGCATCACAATCTTCTTTAATTAATAAAATGGCTGCTAAACCTGAGGATTTAGATGATAAAATTACTACTACAGCAAATGCCATCCAAGTTAGAATTAATGAGAATATAAGATTAATGGCTGAACTGCGTGCTAGGTGGGATAGAGAAGAAAATGAAAAACTAGCTAAAGAGAAGAATGTAGCTAAAGTTTGGACCATTACCACCACTAGTAATGCTAATGCTACACATGTTGCTGCACCTCCTACTATTAATAATAAAAGAATTGGTGTTAGCAATGTTTCCACTTCTAATGCAAAGCGCGAGAAACTGCCTGAAATCGCTAAAATCGCTGAAATCGCTCGTGATAAAGCTGCTGAAATTTTTTCCAACATTGGGGATGATGATCCCATTGCTTTAGATTATAATGGTTTGAATTTTGATGATTGCCACATCTCTGAAGTTATAAAGTTCTTGCAAAAACTTTCTAAAAGTTCTAATGCTAGTGCTATAAATTTGGCTTTCACGCAACATATTACAAATGCTCTCATAAAAGCTAGAGAAGAGAAACTAGAGCGTGAAGCCTCTATTCCTAAAAAGCTAGAGGATGGTTGGGAGCCCATCATTAAGATGAAGGTTAAAGATTTTGATTGTAATGCTTTATGTGATCTTGGTGCAAGTATTTCTGTTATGCCTAAGAAAATTTATAATATGCTTGACTTGCCACCGCTGAAAAATTGTTATTTGGATGTTAATCTTGCTGATCATTCTACAAAGAAACCTTTGGGGAAAGTTGATAATGTTCGCATTACCGTTAACAATAACCTTGTCCCCGTTGATTTTGTTGTCTTGGATATTGAATGCAATGCATCTTGTCCCATTATATTGGGAAGACCTTTTCTTCGAATTGTTGGTGCTATCATTGATATGAAGGAAGGTAATATAAAATATCAATTTCCTCTCAAGAAAGGTATGGAACACTTCCCTAGAAAGAGAATGAAGTTACCTTTTGATTCTATTATGAGAACAAATTATGATGTTGACACTTCGTCTCTTGATAATACTTGATATACACTTTCTGCGCCTAGCTGAAAGGCGTTAAAGAAAAGCGCTTATGGGAGACAACCCATGTTTTTTTTACCTACAGTACTTTGTTTTTATTTTGAGTCTTGGAAGTTTTTTACTACTGTAGCAACCTCTCCTTATCTTAGTTTTGTGTTTTGTTGTGCCAAGTAAAGCCGTTGATAGAAAAGTAAGTACTAGATTTGGATTACTGCGCAGTTCCAGATTTCTTTGCTGTCACGAATCTGGGTCTACCTCCCTGTAGGTAGCTCAGAAAATTAAGCCAATTTACGTGCATGATCCTCAGATATGTACGCAACTTTCATTAAATTTGGGAATTTTCATTTGAGCAAGTCTGGTGCCATTTTAAAATTCGTCAATACGAACTGTTCTGTTTTGACAGATTCTGCCTTTTATTTCGCATTGCCTCTTTTGCTATGTTGGATGAATTTCTTTGATCCATTAATATCCAGTAGCTTTATGCAATGTCCAGAAGTGTTAAGAATGATTGTGTCACCTCTGAATATGTTAATTTTTATTGTGCACTAACCCTCTAATGAGTTGTTTCGAGTTTGGTGTGGAGGAAGTTTTCAAGGATCAAGAGAGGAGTATGATGCAACATGATCAAGGAGAGTGAAAGCTCTAAGCTTGGGGATGCCCCAGTGGTTCACCCCTACATATATCAAGAAGACTCAAGCGTCTAAGCTTGGGGATGCCCAAGGCATCCCCTTCTTCATCGACAACATTATCAGGTTCCTCCCCTGAAACTATATTTTTATTCCATCACATCTTATGTGCTTTGCTTGGAGCGTCTGTTTGTTTTTGTTTTTTGTTTTGTTTGAATAAAATGGATCCTAGCATTCACTTTATGGGAGAGAGACACGCTCTGCTGTAGCATATGGACAAGTATGTCCTTGGTTTCTACTCATAGTATTCATGGCGAAGTTTCTCCTTCGTTAAATTGTTATATGGTTGGAATTGGAAAATGATACATGTAGTAATTGCTATTAATGTCTTGGGTAATGTGATACTTGGCAATTGTTGTGCTCATGATTAAGCTCTTGCATCATATGCTTTGCACCCATTAATGAAGAAATACATAGAGCATGCTAAAATTTGGTTTGCATATTTGGTTTCTCTAAGGTCTAGATAATTTCTAGTATTGAGTTTGAACAACAAGGAAGACGGTGTAGAGTCTTATAATGTTTTCAATATGTCTTTTATGTGAGTTTTGCTGCACCGGTTCATCCTTGTGTTTGTTTCAAATAAGCCTTGCTAGCCTAAACCTTGTATCGAGAGGGAATACTTCTCATGCATCCAAAATACTTGAGCCAACCACTATGCCATTTGTGTCCACCATACCTACCTACTACATGGTATTTTCCGCCATTCCAAAGTAAATTGCTTGAGTGCTACCTTTAAAATTCCATCATTCACCTTTGCAATATATAGCTCATGGGACAAATAGCTTAAAAACTATTGTGGTATTGAATATGTAATTATGCACTTTATCTCTTATTAAGTTGCTTGTTGTGCGATAACCATGTTCACTGGGGACGCCATCAACTACTCTTTGTTGAATTTCATGTGAGTTGCTATGCATGTCCGTCTTGTCTGAAGTAAGAGAGATCTACCACCTTATGGTTAAGCATGCATATTGTTAGAGAAGAACATTGGGCCGCTAACTAAAGCCATGATCCATGGTGGAAGTTTCAGTTTTGGACAAATATCCTCAATCTCAAATGAGAAAATTATTAATTGTTGTTACATGCTTATGCATAAAAGAGGAGTCCATTATCTGTTGTCTATGTTGTCCCGGTATGGATGTCTAAGTTGAAGAATAATCAATAGCGAGAAATCCAATGCGAGCTTTCTCCTTAGACCTTTGTACAGGCGGCATAGAGGTACCCCTTTGTGACACTTGGTAAAAACATGTGCATTGTGATGATCCGGTAGTCCAAGCTAATTAGGACAAGGTGCGGGCACTATTAGTATACTATGCATGAGGCTTGCAACTTATAAGATATAATTTACATGATACATATGCTTTATTACTACCGTTGACAAAATTGATTCATGTTTTCAAAATCAAAGCTCTAGCACAAATATAGCAATCGATGCTTTTCCTCTATGGAGGACCATTCTTTTACTTTCAATGTTGAGTCAGTTCACCTATTTCTCTCCACCTCAAGAAGCAAACACTTGTGTGAACTGTGCATTGATTCCTACATATTTGCTTATTGCACTTATTATATTACTCTATGTTGACAATATCCATGAGATATACATGTTATGAGTTGAAAGCAACCGCTGAAACTTAATCTTCTTTTATGTTGCTTCAATGCCTTTACTTTGAATTATTGCTTTATGAGTTAACTCTTATGCAAGACTTATTGATGCTTGTCTTGAAGTGCTATTCATGAAAAGTCTTTGCTATATGATTCACTTGTTTACTCATGTCATATACATTGTTTTGATCGCTGCACTCACTACATATGCTTTACAAATAGTATGATCAAGATTATGATGGCATGTCACTCCAGAAATTATCTGTGTTATCGTTTTACCTGCTCGGGACGAGCAGAACTAAGCTTGGGGATGCTGATACGTCTCCGACGTATCGATAATTTCTTATGTTCCATGCCACATTATTGATGTTATCTACATGTTTTATGCACACTTTATGTCATATTCGTGCATTTTCTGGAACTAACCTATTAACAAGATGCCGAAGTGCCAGTTGCTTTTTTCTGCTGTTTTTGGTTTCTGAAATCCTAGTAACGAAATATTCTCGGAATTGGATGAAATCAACGCCCAGGGGCCTATTTTGCCACGAAGCTTCCAGAAGTCCGAAGAGGAGACGAAGTGGGGCCACAAGGAGCCCAAACCATAGGGCGGTGCGGCCCCCCCTTGGCCGCGCGGCCCTGTGGTGTGGGGCCCCCGTGCCGCCTCTTGACCTGCCCTTCCGCCTACAAATAGCCTCCGTCGCGAAACCCCCAGTACCGAGAGCCACGATACGGAAAACCTTCCAGAGACGCCGCCGCCGCCGATCCCATCTCGGGGGATCCAGGAGATCGCCTCCGGCACCCTGCCGGAGAGGGGAATCATCTCCCGGAGGACTCTACGCCGCCATGGTCGCCTCCGGTGTGATGTGTGAGTAGTCTACCCCTGGACTATGGGTCCATAGCAGTAGCTAGATGGTTGTCTTCTCCCCATTGTGCTATCATTGTCGGATCTTGTGAGCTGCCTAACATGATCAAGATCATCTATCTGTAATTCTATATGTTGCGTTTGTTGGGATCCGATGAATAGAGAATACTTGTTATGTTGATTATCAAAGTTATATCTATGTGTTGTTTATGATCTTGCATGCTCTCCGTTACTAGTAGATGCTCTGGCCAAGTAGATGCTTGTAACTCCAAGAGGGAGTATTTATGCTCGATAGTGGGTTCATGCCTGCATTGACACCTGGGACAGTGACAGAAAGTTCTAAGGTTGTGTTGTGCTGTTGCCACTAGGGATAAAACATTGATGCTATGTCTAAGGATGTAGTTGTTGATTACATTACGCACCATACTTAATGCAATTGTCTGTTGCTTTGCAACTTAATACTGGAGGGGGTTCGGATGATAACCTGAAGGTGGACTTTTTAGGCATAGATGCAGTTGGATGGCGGTCTATGTACTTTGTCGTAATGCCCAATTAAATCTCACTATACTCATCATGATATGTATGTGCATGGTCATGCCCTCTTTATTTGTCAATTGCCCAACTGTAATTTGTTCACCCAACATGCTGTTTATCTTATGGGAGAGACACCTCTAGTGAACTGTGGACCCCGGTCCAATTCTCTTTACTGAAATACAATCTACTGCAATACTTGTTCTACTGTATTCTGCAAACAATCATCTTCCACACAATACGGTTAATCCTTTGTTACAGCAAGCCAGTGAGATTGACAACCTCACTGTTTCGTTGGGGCAAAGTACTTTGGTTGTGTTGTGCAGGTTCCACGTTGGCGCCGGAATCCCTGGTGTTGCGCCGCACTACATCCCGCCGCCATCAACCTTCAACGTGCTTCTTGGCTCCTACTGGTTCGATAACCTTGGTTTCATACTGAGGGAAACTTGCCGCTGTACGCATCACACCTTCCTCTTGGGGTTCCCAACGGACGCGTGTTGAACGCGTATCAATGCCATTCTACTACTCGCCTAAAACTTTTACTGGGGGGGGGGTGGGGGGTGATGCTACCCTGAATTTGTGGGACCCAAAAAAAACTCGGAAATACGAGCTAGCGATGCATCAAAAAGAAACACATTCATCCCCCTCCCTCAGTGATTTGACCTAGATTTGAAATTAAGGACACGTGATTCAAAAAAGGCAATCTAAAAACATGGAGTATTCATCATTTTGTAGTACATATATCTAGGGAAAATACCAAACATGCCATACCAGTGTTTTAGAGAAGAACCCTCAAGTAGATTGGCACCATGTTGGAGTCCGTCCAGCTAAATTTCCTCCCACATGCATGTGAGCTTGGTACCACTACACAAGAACCATGCCAAACTTTTGAATCATGGCCCAATTTTATGTATATATTTGCAACTTTTCATCATGCACGCATGAATACTTTGCAAAATATGTGCATTTTGGGTTGTCGCCCATAAATGTGTTTTTGCTTGTCTGCCACCAATCAAGTTTTCATTCGCGGGGAAACATGCATGACAGGATGACCATTTCCAAGGTTTCATGAATTATCTCAATGTGCATCCATATATATACAATTTCTTGGGCTAAATCCGATAAAATGCAAATTTGACACAGTGTGTAGATGAAGTACAGATCAAACAAATAATTTAAAAAATACATGGGTGTGTGGCCTGAATGTGTGGATCGAGCCAAGTACATTTTATATAATAATGGCCAAACACATGCACCGCACCCTCCTACTAGAACAAATTAAAACAAGCAGGGTGAGAGCATCGTGAGATTGCTCGACCTAGCTAAATTTTAAAACAAGCCGAATTAATAAGTTATTGTGGGGATTGATAGAAAAGATCGAAACAAAGCATGCATAGTCATATCATTTGTGGTTTACATAATACCTCTATGAACAGTACCAAATAAACATGGCATATATACACTTCTATGTTTAGACAAGAACCCTGCATATTTTTTTGCACCATGTGTTTGAGGCCTCGCGTCCCGAGAAGTTTGTGTTAGAGCATTTTGCATGCTACGAGAAAACAATGCCAAACATTTGAATCGCATGACTCATTTTTTGGTAGTGATATATAGGTTTATGGTTTATATATATACAAGGTTTAGTGTTAGGGTCTAGGGGTTTAATATAATTAGGGTTTAGGGTTTATAGAGATTCACATCATCTGTTTCATTTCACATTTGTGATGTACAATACTACATACCTAAGTAAAATCGATCCTTCTTAGTCACTCCAAAATGGAGCTCGTGGCCGGGAGGTTTTTGGAATTTCCATGTTTGAAACCCAATACCACTTCTCTTCATGCTTGACTTCATAATTAAGACAGAGTTTAGGGTTAGGGGTAGATACATGATTTTTCTGGTTTGAATATGTCTAGATCGAGCTTTGTATGTTTATTATCAACTTTTGAATGCTTACTGTATAACATAAGAAGACAATGTGCTTTAGTTTTTCATTTTTCATTTTTTTGAATTTTTATGCCCATATGAATTTTGGTCAAATCCTAGGTTAATTTGACCAAGAGTTAACCAAGTTTAAAAACATGAATATGAAAAAGTAAGCTTGTATCCTTCTTAATCACTCCAAAATGAAGCTCTTGTGAGGTTTTTAATATTTCTATGTTTGAAACCAAAAACCACTTCTCTTCATGCATGCTTGACTTCATAAGATAGAGTTTAGGGTTAATTAGGGGTAGATGCATGATTTTTCTGGTTCAAATATGTCTAGATCTTGTTTATCAACTTGAATGCTTACTATAGGACATAAGATCGAAGACTATGTGCTTTGATTTTTTATGCCCATTTGAATCTTGGTCAAATCCTAGGTTTGTCCAAGAGTTAAACAAGTTTAAAACATGAATATGAAAAGGTAAGCCCGTATCCTTCTTAATCACTTCAAAATGAAGCTCTTGGTATTTTTAAAATTTCTATGTTTGAACCCAAAAACCACTTCTCTTCATGCTTGAATTCATAAGAGAGAGTTTAGGGTTAGGGGTAGATACATGATTTTCCTTGTTTGAATATGTCTAGATCGTGTTTATCAACTTGAATGCTTACTCTGTGACATAAGAAGACTATGTGATTTGGTTTTTTATTTTTTTTATTCGTTTTTTTGTTTCAAACATGTAAATTTCAAAAACCCTCCCAAGAGCTACATTTTGGGGTGACTAAGAAGGATAGATGGGGAGTGATGTTTTGGCACATGGGAGCATATGCTCCCTTTATTTTGAAATACATGTTAGACACATTTTAAAATGTCAAAAAAATTGAAACAAAAATTTCGCACGTACATCTTCATGTGCTACGCGCTCGCAAAGTCGTTTCATGAAAAATCGACATGTCATGTGGCGTGTGTAAAAAAGACAAAATTCAGTGCTGAAACAAAGACTTGTCACAAGATAAATTTTCTCTTTTTCGCTTAGACTACAAAAAATATCATTTTTTCGTGAAACTTGACGAATACACATATATTATGGAGATGTACATGTAAATTTTTTTGTCAAATTTTTTTAACACATGGAAATATATTTTTATGGTAGAGGGATCATACGCACCCGGGAGCCGAATTGAGTTTCTGGGATAGATGCTTATTTTTTCATATTCATGATTTAAACTTGTTTAAACCATGGTCAAACCTAGGATTTGACCAAGATTCAAATGGGCATCAAAATTGAAAAAAAATCAGCAAAAAGAAAAACAAAAGCAAATAGTTTTCTTATGTTATATAGTAAGCATTAAAGTTGATAAACAAGGTCTAGACATATTCAAACCAGACAAATCATGTATCTATACCCCCTAACCCCTAAACTCCGTCTTATGAAGTCAAGCATGAAGAGAAGTGGTTTTGGGTTTCAAAGATGGAAATTTCAAAAACCTCCCAAAAGGCCCTTTTCAAATATTTCAAACTTATTCAAATTTGGTTCAAATTTGAAAGACATACAAGTTATAGCACACATATTGCATACATTTTCACACAAACTGCACTAGATGCTAACCCTATAATTTGAGGCCATTTGGATGAGGTCGAAAAAATTCTTGGATTAGAATCGTGTTGTTCGAACCCCATAGTTGGATTTTTTTTGAACCCTTGATCTGTAGAACTGGTCAAAACCCGAGTTTAACCTATTTAATTATAGATTCGTATATCAATTTTTCTACTACCTTTTTATTATTACTATGCAGCACATGGGTGTTTGCCCGTCGAGTGAAACTCGGAGGAAGAGGGATCACTCGGAAGGAGAGAAGAAGGGAGAGCATTATGGTGTCTCCCCTTTTTCGGGTGATGATGTTGACTTTTGTGCAGGGTTTGTCAATGAGCAGGAGGTGCGAGCGAGCGAGCGAGCGAGTCGAGCGAGGCCGAGAATGAGGGAGATTTGTTTTTTTTGTGAGAGGGACAACCGAAGGATCCAGAAGGACCCACAGACTTCCAATACGCATCCTGATGCGTCTTCTCTTGACAAAGAAGATGGCTGGGAGTTTGCGTACCTATTGCACGTGACTTGTGCTCACTGAAGTGTGGGACCTCAAGCGTGGGCACCACACGTAAGTGACAGACCTGTTGGTGTAAAAACTCGATTGATTATTATAGTGCATTAGAACAAAGTTTCCTATGGATTCAAGGGTAGGAAATCCAAGTTAACTCATTTACGTGTTAAACTTGTCTAAATCTTGGTGAAACCTAGGATTTGACCAAGATTCAAATGGGCAGAAAAATAAAAACACAGAAAAATGAAAAACCAAATCACATAGTCTTCTTATGTCATATAGTAAGCATTAAAGTTGATAAACAAGGTCTAGACATATCAAACCATACAAATCATGTATCTACCCCCTAACCCCTAAATTCCGTCTTATGAAGTCAAGCATGAAGATAAGTGGCTTTGGGTTTTAAACATGGAAATTTCAAAATCCTCCCAAAAGCCCCTTTTCAAATATTTCAAACTTATTCAAATTTGGTTCAAATTTGAAAGACATACAAGTTATAGCACACATAGTGCATACATTTTCACACAAACTGCACTACATGCTAACCCTATAGCTTGAGGCCATTTGGATGAGGTCGAAAAAATTCTTGGATTAGAATCGTGTTGTTCGAACCCCGTAGTTGGATTTTTTTGAACCCTTGATCTGTAGAACTGGGCAAACCCCGAGTTTAGAGTGACTAAGAAGGATACATGATTCCCTTTTCATTTTCATGTTTTAAACTTGTTTAAATTATCTTGGTCAAACCTAGGATTAGACAAGATTCAAATGGGCATCAAAATTGAAAAAAAAATCAGCAAAAAGAAAAACCAAAGCAAATAGTTTTCTTATGTCATATAGTAAGCATTAAAGTTGATAAACAAGGTCTAGACATATTCAAACCAGACAAATCATGTAGCTATACCCCCTAACCCCTAAACTCTGTCTTATGAAGTCAAGCATGTGAAGAGAAGTGGTTTTGGGTTTCAAACATGGAAATTTCAAAAACCTCCCAAAAGCTTCATTTTAGAGTGACTAAGAAGGATCCATGCTTCCCTTTTCATTTTCATGTTTTAAACTTGTTTAAATTATCTTGGTCGTCAAACCTAGGATTTGACAAGATTCAAATGGGCATCAAAATTGAAAAAAAATCAGAAAAAATAAAAACCAAAGCAAATAGTTTTCGTATGTCATATAGTAAGCATTGAAGTTGATAAACAAGGTCCATACATATTCAAACCACACAAATCATGTATCTATACCCCCTAACCCCTAAATTAATTAACTATGTCTTATGAAGTCAAGCATGTGAAGAGAAGTGGTTTTGGGTTTCAAACATGGAAATTTCAAAAACCTCCCAAAAGCTTCATTTTAGAGTGACTAAGAAGGATCCATGCTTACATTTGCATTTTCATATTTTAAACTTGTTTAAATCATTATCAAACCTAGGATTTGACCAAGATACAAATGGGTGGGCACAAAATTCAAAAAATCAGAAAAATGAAAAACAAAAGCACATAGTCTTCTTATATATGTCATATCGTAAGCATTCGAGTTGATAAACGAGGTCTAGGTATATCCAAACCAGACAAATCATGTATCTACCCCCCGTCGATCTTATGAAGTCTAGCATGAAGAGAAGTCGTTTTGGGTTTCAAACATGGAAATTTCAAGAACATCCCAAAAGCTTCATTTTAGAGTGACTAAGAAGGATACATGCTTAACTTTTAATTTCCATGTTTTAAACTTGTTTAAATCTTGGTTGAACCTAGGATTTGACCAAGATTCAAATATATGGGCATAAAATTCAAAAAAAAAATAGAAAAATGAAAAACCAAAGCACATAGTCTTCTTATGTCTATAGTTAGCATTAAAGTTGATAAACAGGTCTAGACATATTCAAACTAGAAAATCATGTATATATCTACACCCCTAACCCTAAACTCTGTCTTATGAAGTCAAGCATGCATGAAGAGAAGTGGTTTTTTTGTTTATTTCAAACATGGAAATTTCAAAAACCCTCCCAAGAGCTACATTTTGGGGTGACTAAGAAGGATAGATGCTTATTTTTTCATATTCATGATTTAAACTTGCTTAAACCATGGTCAAACCTAGGATTTGACCAAGATTCAAATGGGCATCAAAATTGAAAAAAAAATCAGCAAAAAGAAAAACCAAAGCAAATAGTTTTCTTATGTCATATCGTAAGCACGCATTCGAGTTGATAAACGAGACCTAGGTATATCCAAACCAGACAAATCATGTATCTACCCCCTGTCGATCTTATGAAGTCTAGCATGAAGAGATCGAAGTCGTTTTGGGTTTCAAACATGGAAATTTCAAGAACATCCCAAAAGCTTCATTTTAGAGTGACTAAGAAGGATACATGCTTACCTTTTAATTTTCATGTTTTAAACTTGTTTAAATCTTGGTTAAACCTAGGATTTGACCAAGATTCAAATATATGGGCATAAAATTCAAAAAAAAACAGAAAAATGAAAACCAAAGCACATGGTCTTCTTATGTCTATAGTTAGCATTAAAGTTGATAAACAGGGTCTAGACATATTCAAACTAGAAAATCATGTATATATCTACACCCCTAACCCTAAACTCTGTCTTATGAAGTCAAGCATGCATGAAGAGAAGTGATTTTTTTTGTTTCAAACATGGAAATTTCAAAAACCCTCCCAAGAGCTACATTTCGGGGTGACTAAGAAGGATAGATGCTTATTTTTTCATATCCATGATTTAAACTTGTTTAAACCATGGTCAAACCTAGGATTTTACCAAGATTCAAATGGGCATAATTTTTTTAAAAAAATCAGAAAATGAAAAACCAAGGCACATAGTCTTCTTATGTCATATAGTAAGCATTCAATTAAGTTGATAAACAAGGTCTAGACATATATTCAAACCCGGAAAATCATGTATCTACCCCCGAACCCTAGCTAAACTCTGTCTTATGAAGTCAAGCATGCATGAAGAGAAGTGGTTTTGGTTTCAAACGTTTAAGCCAAAAGCCCCTTTTCAAATATTTCAAACTTATTCAAATTTGGTTCAAATTTGAAAGACATACAATTTATAGCACACATAGTGCATACATTTTCACACATACTGCACTAGATACTAACCCTATAGTTTGAGGCCATTTGGATGAGGTCAAAAAAATTCTTGGATTAGAATCGTGTTGTTCGAACCCCGTAGTTGGATTTTTTTTGAACCCTTGATCTGTAGAACTGGGCAAAACCCGAGTTTAACCTATTTAATTATAGATTCGTATATCGATTTTTCTACTACCTTTTTATTATTACTATGCAGCACATGGGTGTTTGCCCGTCGAGTGAAACTCGGAGGAAGAGGGATCACTCGGAAGGAGAGAAGGAGGGAGAGCATTATGGTGTCTCCCCTTTTTCGGGTGATGATGTTGACTTTTGTGCAGGGTTTGTCAGTGAGCAGGAGGTGCGAGCGAGCGAGCGAGCGAGTCGAGCGAGGCCGAGAATGAGGGAGATTTGTTTTTTTTTTGTGAGAGGGACAACCGAAGGATCCAGAAGGACCCACAGACTTCCAATACGCATCCTGATGCGTCTTCTCTTGACAAAGAAGATGGCTGGGAGTTTGCGTACCTATTGCACGTGACTTGTGCTCACTGAAGTGTGGGACCTCAAGCGTGGGCACCACACGTAAGTGACAGACCTGTTGGTGTAAAAACTCGATTGATTATTATAGTGCATTAGAACAAAGTTTCCTATGGATTCAAGGGTAGGAAATCCAAGTTAACTCATTTACGTGTTAAACTTGTCTAAATCTTGGTGAAACCTAGGATTTGACAAAGATTCAAATGGGCAGAAAAATAAAAACACAGAAAAATGAAAAACCAAATCACATAGTCTTCTTATGTCATATAGTAAGCATTAAAGTTGATAAACAAGGTCTAGACATATCAAACCATACAAATCATGTATCTACCCCCTAACCCCTAAACTCCGTCTTATGAAGTCAAGCATGAAGATAAGTGGCTTTGGGTTTCAAACATGGAAATTTCAAAATCCTCCCAAAAGCCCCTTTTCAAATATTTCAAACTTATTCAAATTTGGTTCAAATTTGAAAGACATACAAGTTATAGCACACATAGTGCATACATTTTCACACAAACTGCACTACATGCTAACCCTATAGCTTGAGGCCATTTGGATGAGGTCGAAAAAATTCTTGGATTAGAATCGTGTTGTTCGAACCCCGTAGTTGGATTTTTTTGAACCCTTGATCTGTAGAACTACGCAAAACTCGAGTTTAGAGTGACTAAGAAGGATACATGCTTCCCTTTTCATTTTCATGTTTTAAACTTGTTTAAATTATCTTGGTCAAACCTAGGTTTAGACAAGATTCAAATGGGCATCAAAATTGAAACAAAAAATCAGCAAAAAGAAAAACCAAAGCAAATAGTTTTCTTATGTCATATAGTAAGCATTAAAGTTGATAAACAAGGTCTAGACATATTCAAACCAGACAAATCATGTAGCTATACCCCCTAACCCCTAAACTCTGTCTTATGAAGTCAAGCATGTGAAGAGAAGTGGTTTTGGGTTTCAAACATGGAAATTTCAAAAACCTCCCAAAAGCTTCATTTTAGAGTGACTAAGAAGGATCCATGCTTCCCTTTTCATTTTCATGTTTTAAACTTGTTTAAATTACCTTGGTCGTCAAACCTAGGATTTGACAAGATTCAAATGGGCATCAAAATTGAAAAAAAATCAGAAAAAATAAAAACCAAAGCAAATAGTTTTCGTATGTCATATAGTAAGCATTGAAGTTGATAAACAAGGTCCATACATATTCAAACCACAAAAATCATGTATCTATACCCCCTAACCCCTAAATTAATTAACTATGTCTTATGAAGTCAAGCATGTGAAGAGAAGTGGTTTTGGGTTTCAAACATGGAAATTTCAAAAACCTCCCAAAAGCTTCATTTTAGAGTGACTAAGAAGGATCCATGCTTACATTTGCATTTTCATATTTTAAACTTGTTTAAATCATTATCAAACCTAGGATTTGACCAAGATACAAATGGGTGGGCACAAAATTCAAAAAAATCAGAAAAATGAAAAACAAAAGCACATAGTCTTCTTATATATGTCATATCGTAAGCATTCGAGTTGATAAACGAGGTCTAGGTATATCCAAACCAGACAAATCATGTATCTACCCCCCGTCGATCTTATGAAGTCTAGCATGAAGAGAAGTCGTTTTGGGTTTCAAACATGGAAATTTCAAGAACATCCCAAAAGCTCCATTTTAGAGTGACTAAGAAGGATACATGCTTAACTTTTAATTTCCATGTTTTAAACTTGTTTAAATCTTGGTTGAACCTAGGATTTGACCAAGATTCAAATATATGGGCATGAAATTAAAAAAAAAACAGAAAAATGAAAAACCAAAGCACATAGTCTTCTTATGTCTATAGTTAGCATTAAAGTTGATAAACAGGTCTAGACATATTGAAACTAGAAAATCATGTATATATCTACACCCCTAACCCTAAACTCTGTCTTATGAAGTCAAGCATGCATGAAGAGAAGTGGTTTTTTTGTTTATTTCAAACATGGAAATTTCAAAAACCCTCCCAAGAGCTACATTTTGGGGTGACTAAGAAGGATAGATGCTTATTTTTTCATATTCATGATTTAAACTTGTTTAAACCATGGTCAAACCTAGGATTTGACCAAGATTCAAATGGGCATCAAAATTGAAAAAAAAATCAGCAAAAAGAAAAACCAAAGCAAATAGTTTACTTATGTCATATCGTAAGCATTCGAGCTAATAAACGAGGTCTAGGTATATCCAAACCAGACAAATCATGTATCTACCCCCTGTCGATCTTATGAAGTCTAGCATGAAGAGATCGAAGTCGTTTTGGGTTTCAAACATGGAAATTTCAAGAACATCCCAAAAGCTTCATTTTAGAGTGACTAAGAAGGATACAGGCTTACCTTTTAATTTTCATGTTTTAAACTTGTTTAAATCTTGGTTAAACCTAGGATTTGACCAAGATTCAAATATATGGGCATAAAATTCAAAAAAACAGAAAAATGAAAACCAAAGCACATGGTCTTCTTATGTCTATAGTTAGCATTAAAGTTGATAAACAGGGTCTAGACATATTCAAACTAGAAAATCATGTATATATCTACACCCCTAACCCTAAACTCTGTCTTATGAAGTCAAGCATGCATGAAGAGAAGTGATTTTTTTTGTTTCAAACATGGAAATTTCAAAAACCCTCCCAAGAGCTACATTTTGGGGTGACTAAGAAGGATAGATGCTTATTTTTTCATATCCATGATTTAAACTTGTTTAAACCATGGTCAAACCTAGGATTTTACCAAGATTCAAATGGGCATAATTTTTTTAAAAAAATCAGAAAATGAAAAACCAAGGCACATAGTCTTCTTATGTCATATAGTAAGCATTCAATTAAGTTGATAAACAAGGTCTAGACATATATTCAAACCAGGAAAATCATGTATCTACCCCCGAACCCTAGCTAAACTCTGTCTTATGAAGTCAAGCATGCATGAAGAGAAGTGGTTTTGGTTTCAAACGTTTAAGCCAAAAGCCCCTTTTCAAATATTTCAAACTTATTCAAATTTGGTTCAAATTTGAAAGACATACAATTTATAGCACACATAGTGCATACATTTTCACACATACCGCACTAGATACTAACCCTATAGTTTGAGGCCATTTGGATGAGGTCAAAAAAATTCTTGGATTAGAATCGTGTTGTTCGAACCCCGTAGTTGGATTTTTTTGAACCCTTGATCTGTAGAACTGGGCAAAACCCGAGTTTAACCTATTTAATTATAGATTCGTATATCGATTTTTCTACTACCTTTTTATTATTACTATGCAAAGCACATGGGTGTTTGCCCGTCGACACAAACTCTTAGGAAGAGTGATCACTCGGAAGCAGAGAAGAAGGGAGAGCATTATGGTGTCTCCCTTTTTCGGGTGATGATGTTGACTTTTGTGCAGTGGTTTGTCGGTGAGCAGGAGGTGCGAGCGAGCGAGCGAGCGAGTCGAGCGAGGCCGAGAATGAGGGAGATTTGTTTTTTTGTGAGAGGGACAACCGAAGGATCCGTAAGGACCCACAGACTTCCAATACGCATCCTGATGCGTCTTCTCTTGACAAAGAAGATGGCTGGGAGTTTGCGTACCTATTGCACGTGACTTGTGCTCACTGAAGTGTGGGACCTCAAGCGTGGGCACCATACGTAAGTGACAGACCTGTTGGTGTAAAAACTCGATTGATTATTATAGTGCATTAGAACAAAGTTTCCTATGGATTCAAGGGTAGGAAATCCAAGTTAACTCATTTACGTGTTAAACTTGTCTAAATCTTGGTGAAACCTAGGATTTGACAAAGATTCAAATGGGCAGAAAAATAAAAACACAGAAAAATGAAAAACCAAATCACATAGTCTTCTTATGTCATATAGTAAGCATTAAAGTTGATAAACAAGGTCTAGACATATCAAACCATACAAATCATGTATCTACCCCCTAACCCCTAAACTCCGTCTTATGAAGTCAAGCATGAAGATAAGTGGCTTTGGGTTTCAAACATGGAAATTTCAAAATCCTCCCAAAAGCCCCTTTTCAAATATTTCAAACTTATTCAAATTTGGTTCAAATTTGAAAGACATACAAGTTATAGCACACATAGTGCATACATTTTCACACAAACTGCACTACATGCTAACCCTATAGCTTGAGGCCATTTGGATGAGGTCGAAAAAATTCTTGGATTAGAATCGTGTTGTTCGAACCCCGTAGTTGGATTTTTTTGAACCCTTGATCTGTAGAACTGGGCAAAACTCGAGTTTAGAGTGACTAAGAAGGATACATGCTTCCCTTTTCATTTTCATGTTTTAAACTTGTTTAAATTATCTTGGTCAAACCTAGGATTAGACAAGATTCAAATGGGCATCAAAATTGAAACAAAAAATCAGCAAAAAGAAAAACCAAAGCAAATAGTTTTCTTATGTCATATAGTAAGCATTAAAGTTGATAAACAAGGTCTAGACATATTCAAACCAGACAAATCATGTAGCTACACCCCCTAACCCCTAAACTCTGTCTTATGAAGTCAAGCATGTGAAGAGAAGTGGTTTTGGGTTTCAAACATGGAAATTTCAAAAACCTCCCAAAAGCTTCATTTTAGAGTGACTAAGAAGGATCCATGCTTCCCTTTTCATTTTCATGTTTTAAACTTGTTTAAATTATCTTGGTCGTCAAACCTAGGATTTGACAAGATTCAAATGGGCATCAAAATTGAAAAAAAATCAGAAAAAATAAAAACCAAAGCAAATAGTTTTCGTATGTCATATAGTAAGCATTGAAGTTGATAAACAAGGTCCATACATATTCAAACCACAAAAATCATGTATCTATACCCCCTAACCCCTAAATTAATTAACTATGTCTTATGAAGTCAAGCATGTGAAGAGAAGTGGTTTTGGGTTTCAAACATGGAAATTTCAAAAACCTCCCAAAAGCTTCATTTTAGAGTGACTAAGAAGGATCCATGCTTACATTTGCATTTTCATATTTTAAACTTGTTTAAATCATTATCAAACCTAGGATTTGACCAAGATACAAATGGGTGGGTGATGTCTACTTCCCCCTCCTTTTCCTGTAGACAGTGTTGGGCCTCCAAGAGCAGAGGTTTGTAGAACAGCAGCAAGTTTTCCCTGAAGTGGATCACCCAAGGTTTATCGAACTCAGGGAGGAAGAGGTCAAAGATATCCCTCTCATGCAACCCTGCAACCACAAAGCAAGAAGTCTCTTGTGTCCCCAACACACCAAATAGGTGCACTAGTTCGGCGAAGAGATAGTGAAATACAGGTGGTATGAATATATAGGAGCAGTAGCAACGGTGCCAGAAAATAGCTTGCGGGCGTGTAGTTGATGGTGGTAGTATTGCAGCAGTAGTAACACAGTAAAACAGTAAACAAGCAGCGATAGCAGTATTTAGGAACAAGGCCTAGGGATTACACTTTCACTAGTGGACACTCTCAACATTGATCACATAACAGAATAGATAAATGCATACTCTACACTTTTGTTGGATGATGAACACATTGCGTAGGATTACACGAACCCTCAATGCCGGAGTTAACAAGCTCCACAATAATGCTCATGTTTAAGTAACCTTATAGTGTAAGATAGATCAATATAACCAGATAGATCACATCAATACCATCATAATGATAATTAACTCCACAATCTACAAGAGATCATGATCATAGCCTACGACAAGAACCACACGGTGCACACACTAGTCACCTTTACACACGTGCAGGAGGAATAGAACTACTTTAATAACATCACTAGAGTAGCACATAGATGAATTGTGATACAAAACTCATATGAATCTCAATCATGTAAAGCAGCTCATGAGATCATTGTATTGAAGTACATGGAGAGAGATTAACCACATAGCTACCGGTACAGCCCCGAGCCTCGATGGAGAACTACTCCCTCCTCATGGGAGCAGCAGCGGTGATGAAGATGGCGGTGGAGATGGCAGCGGTGTCGATGGAGAAGCCTTCCGGGGGCACTTCCCCGCTCCGGCAGCGTGCCGGAACAGAGATTCCTGCCCCCAGATTCTTGGCGTCGCGATGGCAGCGCTCTGGAAGGTTTCTGTGGGTTTCGTCGAACGCCTCAGGGTTTTCGATCCAGGGGCTTTATATAGGCGAAGAGGCGGCGCAGAGGGCTTACGGGGGCCCACACCATAGGGCGGCGCGGCCCCTCTCGGCCGCGCCAGGGGTGTGGTGTGGGGCCCCAGTGGCTCCCCTCCGGCGGCTCTCGGGTGTGGATGGTTCCGGGAAAAATAGGAACACAGGGCGTTGATTTCGTCCGATTCCGAGAATATTTCGTTACTAGGATTTCTGAAACCAAAAACAGCAGAAACAGAACTGGCACTTCGGCATCTTGTTAATAGGTTAGTTCCGAGAAAATGCACGAATATGACATAAAGTGTGCATAAAACATGTAGATAACATCAATAATGTGGCATGGAACATAAGAAATTATCGATACGTCGGAGACGTATCAGCATCCCCAAGCTTAGTTCTGCTCGTCCCCGAGCAGTAAAACGATAACACGAGATAATTTCTGGAGTGACATGCCATCATAAACTTGATCATACTATTTGTAAAGCATATGTAGTGAATGCAGCGATCAAAACAATGGTAATGACATGAGTAAACAACTGAATCATAAAGCAAAGACTTTTCATGAATAGCACTTCAAGACAAGCATCAATAAGTCTTGCATAAGAGTTAACTCATAAAGCAATAATTCAAAGTAAAGGCATTGAAGCAACACAAAAGAAGATTAAGTTTCAGCGGTTGCTTTCAACTTGTAACATGTATATCTCATGGATATTGTCAACATAGAGTAACATAATAAGTGCAATAAGCAAGTATGTAGGAATCAATGCACGGTTCACACAAGTGTTTGCTTCTTGAGGTGGAGAGAAATAGGTGAACTGACTCAACATTGAAAAGTAGAAGAATGGTCCTCCATAGAGGAAAAGCATCGATTGCTATATTTGTGCTAGAGCTTTGATTTTGAAAACATGAAACAATTTTGTCAACGGTAGTAATAAAGCATATGCATCATGTAAATTATATCTTATAAGTTGCAAGCCTCATGCATAGTGTACTAATAGTGCCCGCACCTTGTCCTAATTAGCTTGGACTACCGGATCATCACAATGCAATCGTTTTTACCAAGTGTCACAAAGGGGTACCTCTATGCCGCTTTGTACAAAGGTCTAAGGAGAAAGCTCGCATTGGATTTCTCGCTATTGATTATTCTCAACTTAGACATCCATACCGGGACAACATAGACAACAGATAATGGACTCCTCTTTTATGCATAAGCATGTAACAACAATTAATAATTTTCTCATTTGAGATTGAGGATATATGTCCAAAACTGAAACTTCCACCATGGATCATGGCTTTAGTTAGCGGCCCAATGTTCTTCTCTAACATATGCATGCTTAACCATAAGGTGGTAGATCGCTCTTACTTCAGACAAGACGAACATGCATAGCAACTCACATGATATTCAACAAAGAGTAGTTGATGGCGTCCCCAGTAAACATGGTTATCGCACAACAAGCAACTTAATAAGAGATAAAGTGCATAATTACATATTCAATACCACAATAGTTTTTAAGCTATTTGTCCCATGAGCTATATATTGCAAAGGTGAATGATGGAATTTTAAAGGTAGCACTCCAGCAATATACTTTGGAATGGCGGAAAATACCATGTAGTAGGTAGGTATGGTGGACACAAATGGCATAGTGGTTGGCTCAAGTATTTTGGATGCATGAGAAGTATTCCCTCTCGATACAAGGTTTAGGCTAGCAAGGTTATTTGAAACAAACACAAGGATGAACCGGTGCAGCAAAACTCACATAAAAGACATATTGTAAACATTATAAGACTCTACACCGTCTTCCTTGTTGTTCAAACTCAATACTAGAAATTATCTAGACCTTAGAGAAACCAAATATGCAAACCAAATTTTAGCCTGCTCTATGTATTTCTTCATTAATGGGTGCAAAGCATATGATGCAAGAGCTTAAACATGAGCACAACAATTGCCAAGTATCACATTACCCAAGACATTTATAGCAATTACTACATGTATCATTTTCCAATTCCAACCATATAACAATTTAACGAAGAAGAAACTTCGCCATGAATACTAAAAGCTAAGAACACATGTGTTCATATGCAACAGCGGAGCGTGTCTCTCTCCCACACAAGCATGATGTAATCCAATTTATTCAAACACAAACAAAAACAAAAACAAACCGACGCTCCAAGAAGAGCACATAAGATGTGATGGAATAAAAATATAGTTTCAAGAGAAGGAACCTGATAATTTGTCGATGAAGAAGGGAATGCCTTGGGCATCCCCAAGCTTAGACGCTTGAGTCTTCTTGAAATATGCAGGGATTAACCACCGGGGCATCCCCAAGCTTAGAGCTTTCACTCTTCTTGATCATAGTATATCATCCTCCTTTCTTGACCCTTGAAAACTTCCTCCACACCAAACTCGAAACAACTCATTAGAGGGTTAGTGCACAATAAAAATTAACATATTCAGAGGTGACACAATCATTCTTAACACTTCTGGACATTGCATAATGCTACTGGACATTAGTGGATCAAAGAAATTCATCCAACATAGCAAAAGAGGCAATGCGAAATAAAAGGCAGAATCTGTCAAAACAGAATAGTTCGTATTGACGAATTTTAAAATGGCACCAGACTTGCTCAAATGAAAATGCTCAAATTGAATGAAAGTTGCGTACATATCTGAGGATCATGCACGTAAATTGGCTTAATTTTCTGAGCTACCTACAGGGAGGTCGACCCAGATTCGTGACAGCAAAGAAATCTGGAACTGCGCAGTAATCCAAATCTAGTACTTACTTTACTATCAAAGACTTTACTTGGCACAACAAAACACAAAACTAAGATAAGGAGAGGTTGCTACAGTAGTAAACAACTTCCAAGACACAAATATAAAATAAAGTACTGTAGCAAAATAACACATGGGTTATCTCCCAAGAAGTTCTTTCTTTATAGCCATTAAGATGGGCTCAGCAGTTTTAATGATGCACTCATAAGAAATAGTATTTGAAGCAAAAGAGAGCATCAAGAGGCAAATTCAAAACACATTTAAGTCTAACATGCTTCCTATGCAAAGGAATCTTGTAAATAAACAAGTTCATGAAGAGCAAAGTAACAAGCATAGGAAGATAAAACAAGTGTAGCTTCAAAAATTTCAGCACATAGAGAGGTATTTTAGTAACATGAAAATTTTCTACAACCATATTTTCCTCTCTCATAATAACTTTCAGTAGAAACATTAGCAAACTCAAAAATATAACTATCACATAAAGCATTCTTATCATGAGTCTCATGCATAAAATTATTACTCTCCACATAGGCATAATCAATTTTATTAGTTGTAGTGGGAGC
This sequence comes from Lolium perenne, assembly GCF_019359855.2. Taxonomy (NCBI): domain Eukaryota; kingdom Viridiplantae; phylum Streptophyta; class Magnoliopsida; order Poales; family Poaceae; genus Lolium; species Lolium perenne. The sequence continues at coordinate 195,485,734 of NC_067248.2, forward strand.
AAATTCAACAAAGTAGCTATCATTATTATTCTCATCAAGTGTAGGAGGCATAGTATAATCACAACAAAATTTACTCTCCATAGTAGGTGGCACCAAAAGACCACTATCATTATAATCATCATAAATAGGAGGCAAAGTATCATCAAAGTAAATTTTCTCCTCAATGCTTGGGGGACTAAAAAGATCATGCTCATCAAAACCAGCTTCCCCAAGCTTAGAATTTTCCATATCATTAGCAACAATGGTGTTCAAAGTATTCATGCTAACATGTTCCATGGGTTTTTTAATTTTCGCATTAAACCATTCATGTCTTGACTCAGGAAATAGTACAAAGAGCTCACAGATGTTTTCCATTATGCCTAACTAGTGTAAACAAGAAACAAAAAGTTGCAATTGCAGGATCTAAAGGAAATAGCTTCGAGCACAAACACAATGGCGCCAGAAAAGTGCTTTACCTGGAACCGAAGTATGAGTGCCTTTTACCTTTCCTCCCCGGCAACGGCGCCAGAAAAGTGCTTGATGTCTACTTCCCCCTCCTTTTCCTGTAGACAGTGTTGGGCCTCCAAGAGCAGAGGTTTGTAGAACAGCATGACAAGTTTTCCCTTAAGTGGATCACCCAAGGTTTATCGAACTCGGGGAGGAAGAGGTCAAAGATATCCCTCTCATGCAACCCCGCAACCACAAAGCAAGAAGTCTCTTGTGTCCCCAACACACCAAATAGGTGCACTAGTTCGGCGAAGAGATAGTGAAATACAGGTTGTAGGAATATATAGGAGCAGTAACGGTGCTGTAAAATAGCTTGCGGGCGTGTAGTTGATGGTGGTAGTATTGCAGCAGTAGTAACACAGTAAAACAGTAAACAAGCAGCGATAGCAGTATTTAGGAACAAGGCCTAGGGATTACACTTTCACTAGTGGACACTCTCAACATTGATCACATAACAGAATAGATAAATGCATACTCTACACTTTTGTTGGATGATGAACACATTGCGTAGGATTACACGAACCCTCAATGCCGGAGTTAACAAGCTCCACAATAATGCTCATGTTTAAGTAACCTTATAGTGTAAGATAGATCAATATAACCAGATAGATCACATCAATACCATCATAATGATAATTAACTCCACAATCTACAAGAGATCATGATCATAGCCTACGACAAGAACCACACGGTGCACACACTAGTCACCTTTACACACGTGCAGGAGGAATAGAACTACTTTAATAACATCACTAGAGTAGCACATAGATGAATTGTGATACAAAACTCATATGAATCTCAATCATGTAAAGCAGCTCATGAGATCATTGTATTGAAGTACATGGAGAGAGATTAACCACATAGCTACCGGTACAGCCCCGAGCCTCGATGGAGAACTACTCCCTCCTCATGGGAGCAGCAGCGGTGATGAAGATGGCGGTGGAGATGGCAGCGGTGTCGATGGAGAAGCCTTCCGGGGGCACTTCCCCGCTCCGGCAGCGTGCCGGAACAGAGATCCTGTCCCCCAGATCTTGGCGTCGCGATGGCGGCGGCTCTGGAAGGTTTCTGTGGGTTTCGTCGAACGCCTCAGGGTTTTCGATCCAGGGGCTTTATATAGGCGAAGAGGCGGTGCAGGAGGGCTTCTGGGGGCCCACACCATAGGGCGGCGCGGCCCCCCCTCTGGTCGCGCTAGGGTGTGGTGTGGGGCCCCCAGGGCTCCCCTCTGGCGGCTCTCGGGTGTTCTGGATGGTTCCGGGAAAAATAGGAACCTGGGCGTTGATTTCGTCCGATTCCGAGAATATTTCGTTACTAGGATTTCTGAAACCAAAAACAGCAGAAAACAGGAACTGGCACTTCGGCATCTTGTTAATAGGTTAGTTCCAGAAAATGCACGAATATGACATAAAGTGTGCATAAAACATGTAGATAACATCAATAATGTGGCATGGAACATAAGAAATTATCGATACGTCGGAGACGTATCAGTGGGCACAAAATTCAAAAAAATCAGAAAAATGAAAAACAAAAGCACATAGTCTTCTTATATATGTCATATCGTAAGCATTCGAGTTGATAAACGAGGTCTAGGTATATCCAAACCAGACAAATCATGTATCTACCCCCCGTCGATCTTATGAAGTCTAGCATGAAGAGAAGTCGTTTTGGGTTTCAAACATGGAAATTTCAAGAACATCCCAAAAGCTCCATTTTAGAGTGACTAAGAAGGATACATGCTTAACTTTTAATTTCCATGTTTTAAACTTGTTTAAATCTTGGTTGAACCTAGGATTTGACCAAGATTCAAATATATGGGCATAAAATTCAAAAAAAAAACAGAAAAATGAAAAACCAAAGCACATAGTCTTCTTATGTCTATAGTTAGCATTAAAGTTGATAAACAGGTCTAGACATATTGAAACTAGAAAATCATGTATATATCTACACCCCTAACCCTAAACTCTGTCTTATGAAGTCAAGCATGCATGAAGAGAAGTGGTTTTTTTGTTTATTTCAAACATGGAAATTTCAAAAACCCTCCCAAGAGCTACATTTTGGGGTGACTAAGAAGGATAGATGCTTATTTTTTCATATTCATGATTTAAACTTGTTTAAACCATGGTCAAACCTAGGATTTGACCAAGATTCAAATGGGCATCAAAATTGAAAAAAAAATCAGCAAAAAGAAAAACCAAAGCAAATAGTTTACTTATGTCATATCGTAAGCATTCGAGCTGATAAACGAGGTCTAGGTATATCCAAACCAGACAAATCATGTATCTACCCCCTGTCGATCTTATGAAGTCTAGCATGAAGAGATCGAAGTCGTTTTGGGTTTCAAACATGGAAATTTCAAGAACATCCCAAAAGCTTCATTTTAGAGTGACTAAGAAGGATACATGCTTACCTTTTAATTTTCATGTTTTAAACTTGTTTAAATCTTGGTTAAACCTAGGATTTGACCAAGATTCAAATATATGGGCATAAAATTAAAAAAAAAACAGAAAAATGAAAACCAAAGCACATGGTCTTCTTATGTCTATAGTTAGCATTAAAGTTGATAAACAGGGTCTAGACATATTCAAACTAGAAAATCATGTATATATCTACACCCCTAACCCTAAACTCTGTCTTATGAAGTCAAGCATGCATGAAGAGAAGTGATTTTTTTTGTTTCAAACATGGAAATTTCAAAAACCCTCCCAAGAGCTACATTTTGGGGTGACTAAGAAGGATAGATGCTTATTTTTTCATATCCATGATTTAAACTTGTTTAAACCATGGTCAAACCTAGGATTTTACCAAGATTCAAATGGGCATAATTTTTTTAAAAAAATCAGAAAATGAAAAATCAAGGCACATAGTCTTCTTATGTCATATAGTAAGCATTCAATTAAGTTGATAAACAAGGTCTAGACATATATTCAAACCAGGAAAATCATGTATCTACCCCCGAACCCTAGCTAAACTCTGTCTTATGAAGTCAAGCATGCATGAAGAGAAGTGGTTTTGGTTTCAAACGTTTAAGCCAAAAGCCCCTTTTCAAATATTTCAAACTTATTCAGATTTGGTTCAAATTTGAAAGACATACAATTTATAGCACACATAGTGCATACATTTTCACACATACTGCACTAGATACTAACCCTATAGTTTGAGGCCATTTGGATGAGGTCGAAAAAATTCTTGGATTAGAATCGTGTTGTTCGAACCCCGTAGTTGGATTTTTTTTGAACCCTTGATCTGTAGAACTGGGCAAAACCCGAGTTTAACCTATTTAATTATAGATTCGTATATCGATTTTTCTACTACCTTTTTATTATTACTATGCAGCACATGGGTGTTTGCCCGTCGAGTGAAACTCGGAGGAAGAGGGATCACTCGGAAGGAGAGAAGAAGGGAGAGCATTATGGTGTCTCCCCTTTTTCGGGTGATGATGTTGACTTTTGTGCAGGGTTTGTCAGTGAGCAGGAGGTGCGAGCGAGCGAGCGAGTGAGTCGAGCGAGGCCGAGAATGAGGGAGATTTGTTTTTTTTTGTGAGAGGGACAACCAAAGGATCCAGAAGGACCCACAGACTTCCAATACGCATCCTGATGCGTCTTCTCTTGACAAAGAAGATGACTGGGAGTTTGCGTACCTATTGCACGTGACTTGTGCTCACTGAAGTGTGGGACCTCAAGCGTGGGCACCACACGTAAGTGACAGACCTGTTGGTGTAAAAACTCGATTGATTATTATAGTGCATTAGAACAAAGTTTCCTATGGATTCAAGGGTAGGAAATCCAAGTTAACTCATTTACGTGTTAAACTTGTCTAAATCTTGGTGAAACCTAGGATTTGACAAAGATTCAAATGGGCAGAAAAATAAAAACACAGAAAAATGAAAAACCAAATCACATAGTCTTCTTATGTCATATAGTAAGCATTAAAGTTGATAAACAAGGTCTAGACATATCAAACCATACAAATCATGTATCTAACCCCTAACCCCTAAACTCCGTCTTATGAAGTCAAGCATGAAGATAAGTGGCTTTGGGTTTCAAACATGGAAATTTCAAAATCCTCCCAAAAGCCCCTTTTCAAATATTTCAAACTTATTCAAATTTGGTTCAAATTTGAAAGACATACAAGTTATAGCACACATAGTGCATACATTTTCACACAAACTGCACTACATGCTAACCCTATAGCTTGAGGCCATTTGGATGAGGTCGAAAAAATTCTTGGATTAGAATCGTGTTGTTCGAACCCCGTAGTTGGATTTTTTTGAACCCTTGATCTGTAGAACTGGGCAAAACCCGAGTTTAGAGTGACTAAGAAGGATACATGCTTCCCTTTTCATTTTCATGTTTTAAACTTGTTTAAATTATCTTTGTCAAACCAAGGATTAGACAAGATTCAAATGGGCATCAAAATTGAAACAAAAAATCAGCAAAAAGAAAAACCAAAGCAAATAGTTTTCTTATGTCATATAGTAAGCATTAAAGTTGATAAACAAGGTCTAGACATATTCAAACCAGACAAATCATGTAGCTATACCCCCTAACCCCTAAACTCTGTCTTATGAAGTCAAGCATGTGAAGAGAAGTGGTTTTGGGTTTCAAACATGGAAATTTCAAAAACCTCCCAAAAGCTTCATTTTAGAGTGACTAAGAAGGATCCATGCTTCCCTTTTCATTTTCATGTTTTAAACTTGTTTAAATTATCTTGGTCGTCAAACCTAGGATTTGACAAGATTCAAATGGGCATCAAAATTGAAAAAAAATCAGAAAAAATAAAAACCAAAGCAAATAGTTTTCGTATGTCATATAGTAAGCATTGAAGTTGATAAACAAGGTCCATACATATTCAAACCACACAAATCATGTATCTATACCCCCTAACCCCTAAATTAATTAACTATGTCTTATGAAGTCAAGCATGTGAAGAGAAGTGGTTTTGGGTTTCAAACATGGAAATTTCAAAAACCTCCCAAAAGCTTCATTTTAGAGTGACTAAGAAGGATCCATGCTTACATTTGCATTTTCATATTTTAAACTTGTTTAAATCATTATCAAACCTAGGATTTGACCAAGATACAAATGGGTGGGCACAAAATTCAAAAAAATCAGAAAAATGAAAAACAAAAGCACATAGTCTTCTTATATATGTCATATCGTAAGCATTCGAGTTGATAAAAGAGGTCTAGGAATATCCAAACCAGGACAAATCATGTATCTACCCACCGTCGATCTTATGAAGTCTAGCATGAAGAGAAGTCGTTTTGGGTTTCAAACATGGAAATTTCAAGAACATCCCAAAAGCTTCATTTTAGAGTGACTAAGAAGGATACATGCTTAACTTTTAATTTCCATGTTTTAAACTTGTTTAAATCTTGGTTGAACCTAGGATTTGACCAAGATTCAAATATATGGGCATAAAATTCAAAAAAAAACAGAAAAATGAAAAACCAAAGCACATAGTCTTCTTATGTCTATAGTTAGCATTAAAGTTGATAAACAGGTCTAGACATATTGAAACTAGAAAATCATGTATATATCTACACCCCTAACCCTAAACTCTGTCTTATGAAGTCAAGCATGCATGAAGAGAAGTGGTTTTTTTGTTTATTTCAAACATGGAAATTTCAAAAACCCTCCCAAGAGCTACATTTTGGGGTGACTAAGAAGGATAGATGCTTATTTTTTCATATTCATGATTTAAACTTGTTTAAACCATGGTCAAACCTAGGATTTGACCAAGATTCAAATGGGCATCAAAATTGAAAAAAAAAATCAGCAAAAAGAAAAACCAAAGCAAATAGTTTACTTATGTCATATCGTAAGCATTCGAGCTGATAAACGAGGTCTAGGTATATCCAAACCAGACAAATCATGTATCTACCCCATCGATCTTATGAAGTCTAGCATGAAGAGATCGAAGTCGTTTTGGGTTTCAAACATGGAAATTTCAAGAACATCCCAAAAGCTTCATTTTAGAGTGACTAAGAAGGATACAGGCTTACCTTTTAATTTTCATGTTTTAAACTTGTTTAAATCTTGGTTAAACCTAGGATTTGACCAAGATTCAAATATATGGGCATAAAATTCAAAAAAAAACAGAAAAATGAAAACCAAAGCACATGGTCTTCTTATGTCTATAGTTAGCATTAAAGTTGATAAACAGGGTCTAGACATATTCAAACTAGAAAATCATGTATATATCTACACCCCTAACCCTAAACTCTGTCTTATGAAGTCAAGCATGCATGAAGAGAAGTGATTTTTTTTGTTTCAAACATGGAAATTTCAAAAACCCTCCCAAGAGCTACATTTCGGGGTGACTAAGAAGGATAAATGCTTATTTTTTCATATCCATGATTTAAACTTGTTTAAACCATGGTCAAACCTAGGATTTTACCAAGATTCAAATGGGCATAATTTTTTTAAAAAAATCAGAAAATGAAAAACCAAGGCACATAGTCTTCTTATGTCATATAGTAAGCATTCAATTAAGTTGATAAACAAGGTCTAGACATATATTCAAACCAGGAAAATCATGTATCTACCCCCGAACCCTAGCTAAACTCTGTCTTATGAAGTCAAGCATGCATGAAGAGAAGTGGTTTTGGTTTCAAACGTTTAAGCCAAAAGCCCCTTTTCAAATATTTCAAACTTATTCAGATTTGGTTCAAATTTGAAAGACATACAATTTATAGCACACATAGTGCATACATTTTCACACATACTGCACTAGATACTAACCCTATAGTTTGAGGCCATTTGGATGAGGTCGAAAAAATTCTTGGACTAGAATCGTGTTGTTCGAACCCCGTAGTTGGATTTTTTTTGAACCCTTGATCTGTAGAACTGGGCAAAACCCGAGTTTAACCTATTTAATTATAGATTCGTATATCGATTTTTCTACTACCTTTTTATTATTACTATGCAGCACATGGGTGTTTGCCCGTCGAGTGAAACTCGGAGGAAGAGGGATCACTCGGAAGGAGAGAAGAAGGGAGAGCATTATGGTGTCTCCCCTTTTTCGGGTGATGATGTTGACTTTTGTGCAGGGTTTGTCAGTGAGCAGGAGGTGCGAGCGAGCGAGTCGAGCGAGGCCGAGAATGAGGGAGATTTGTTTTTTTTGTGAGAGGAACAACCGAAGGATCCAGAAGGACCCACAGACTTCCAATACGCATCCTGATGCGTCTTCTCTTGACAAAGAAGATGGCTGGGAGTTTGCGTACCTATTGCACGTGACTTGTGCTCACTGAAGTGTGGGACCTCAAGCGTGGGAACCACACGTAAGTGACAGACCTGTTGGTGTAAAAACTCGATTGATTATTATAGTGCATTAGAACAAAGTTTCTTATGGATTCAAGGGTAGGAAATCCAAGTTAACTCATTTACGTGTTAAACTTGTCTAAATCTTGGTCAAACCTAGGATTTGACAAAGATTCAAATGGGCAGAAAAATAAAAACACAGAAAAATGAAAAACCAAATCACATAGTCTTCTTATGTCATATAGTAAGCATTAAAGTTGATAAACAAGGTCTAGACATATCAAACCATACAAATCATGTATCTACCCCCTAACCCCTAAACTCCGTCTTATGAAGTCAAGCATGAAGATAAGTGGCTTTGGGTTTCAAACATGGAAATTTCAAAATCCTCCCAAAAGCCCCTTTTCAAATATTTCAAACTTATTCAAATTTGGTTCAAATTTGAAAGACATACAAGTTATAGCACACATAGTGCATACATTTTCACACAAACTGCACTACATGCTAACCCTATAGCTTGAGGCCATTTGGATGAGGTCGAAAAAATTCTTGGATTAGAATCGTGTTGTTCGAACCCCGTAGTTGGATTTTTTTGAACCCTTGATCTGTAGAACTGGGCAAAACCCGAGTTTAGAGTGACTAAGAAGGATACATGCTTCCCTTTTAATTTTCATGTTTTAAACTTGTTTAAATTATCTTGGTCAAACCTAGGATTAGACAAGATTCAAATGGGCATCAAAATTGAAAAAAAAAATCAGCAAAAAGAAAAACCAAAGCAAATAGTTTTATTATGTCATATAGTAAGCATTAAAGTTGATAAACAAGGTCTAGACATATTCAAACCAGACAAATCATGTAGCTATACCCCCTAACCCCTAAACTCTGTCTTATGAAGTCAAGCATGTGAAGAGAAGTGGTTTTGGGTTTCAAACATGGAAATTTCAAAAACCTCCCAAAAGCTTCATTTTAGAGTGACTAAGAAGGATCCATGCTTCCCTTTTCATTTTCATGTTTTAAACTTGTTTAAATTATCTTGGTCGTCAAACCTAGGATTTGACAAGATTCAAATGGGCATCAAAATTGAAAAAAAATCAGAAAAAATAAAAACCAAAGCAAATAGTTTTCGTATGTCATATAGTAAGCATTGAAGTTGATAAACAAGGTCCATACATATTCAAACCACACAAATCATGTATCTATACCCCCTAACCCCTAAATTAATTAACTATGTCTTATGAAGTCAAGCATGTGAAGAGAAGTGGTTTTGGGTTTCAAACATGGAAATTTCAAAAACCTCCCAAAAGCTTCATTTTAGAGTGACTAAGAAGGATCCATGCTTACATTTGCATTTTCATATTTTAAACTTGTTTAAATCATTATCAAACCTAGGATTTGACCAAGATACAAATGGGTGGGCACAAAATTCAAAAAAATCAGAAAAATGAAAAACAAAAGCACATAGTCTTCTTATATATGTCATATCGTAAGCATTCGAGTTGATAAACGAGGTCTAGGTATATCCAAACCAGACAAATCATGTATCTACCCCCCGTCGATCTTATGAAGTCTAGCATGAAGAGAAGTCGTTTTGGGTTTCAAACATGGAAATTTCAAGAACATCCCAAAAGCTTCATTTTAGAGTGACTAAGAAGGATACATGCTTAACTTTTAATTTCCATGTTTTAAACTTGTTTAAATCTTGGTTGAACCTAGGATTTGACCAAGATTCAAATATATGGGCATAAAATTCAAAAAAAAACAGAAAAATGAAAAACCAAAGCACATAGTCTTCTTATGTCTATAGTTAGCATTAAAGTTGATAAACAGGTCTAGACATATTCAAACTAGAAAATCATGTATATATCTACACCCCTAACCCTAAACTCTGTCTTATGAAGTCAAGCATGCATGAAGAGAAGTGGTTTTTTTGTTTCAAACATGGAAATTTTAAAAACCCTCCCAAGAGCTACATTTTGGGGTGACTAAGAAGGATAGATGCTTATTTTTTCATATTCATGATTTAAACTTGTTTAAACCATGGTCAAACCTAGGATTTGACCAAGATTCAAATGGGCATCAAAATTGAAAAAAAAATCAGCAAAAAGAAAAACCAAAGCAAATAGTTTTCTTATGTCATATCGTAAGCATTCTAGTTGATAAACGAGGTCTAGGTATATCCAAACTAGACAAATCATGTATCTACCCCCTGTCGATCTTATGAAGTCTAGCATGAAGAGATCGAAGTCGTTTTGGGTTTCAAACATGGAAATTTCAAGAACATCCCAAAAGCTTCATTTTAGAGTGACTAAGAAGGATACAGGCTTACCTTTTAATTTTCATGTTTTAAACTTGTTTAAATCTTGGTTAAACCTAGGATTTGACCAAGATTCAAATATATGGGCATAAAATTCAAAAAAAAACAGAAAAATGAAAACCAAAGCACATGGTCTTCTTATGTCTATAGTTAGCATTAAAGTTGATAAACAGGGTCTAGACATATTCAAACTAGAAAATCATGTATATATCTACACCCCTAACCCTAAACTCTGTCTTATGAAGTCAAGCATGCATGAAGAGAAGTGATTTTTTTGTTTCAAACATGGAAATTTCAAAAACCCTCCCAAGAGCTACATTTCGGGGTGACTAAGAAGGATAGATGCTTATTTTTTCATATCCATGATTTAAACTTGTTTAAACCATGGTCAAACCTAGGATTTTACCAAGATTCAAATGGGCATAATTTTTTAAAAAAAATCAGAAAATGAAAAACCAAGGCACATAGTCTTCTTATGTCATATAGTAAGCATTCAATTAAGTTGATAAACAAGGTCTAGACATATATTCAAACCAGGAAAATCATGTATCTACCCCCGAACCCTAGCTAAACTCTGTCTTATGAAGTCAAGCATGCATGAAGAGAAGTGGTTTTGGTTTCAAACGTTTAAGCCAAAAGCCCCTTTTCAAATATTTCAAACTTATTCAAATTTGGTTCAAATTTGAAAGACATACAATTTATAGCACACATAGTGCATACATTTTCACACATACTGCACTAGATACTAACCCTATGGTTTGAGGCCATTTGGATGAGGTCGAAAAAATTCTTGGATTAGAATCGTGTTGTTCGAACCCCGTAGTTGGATTTTTTTTGAACCCTTAATCTGTAGAACTGGGCAAAACCCGAGTTTAACCTATTTAATTATAGATTCGTATATCGATTTTTCTACTACCTTTTTATTATTACTATGCAGCACATGGGTGTTTGCCCGTCGAGTGAAACTCGGAGGAAGAGGGATCACTCGGAAGGAGAGAAGAAGGGAGAGCATTATGGTGTCTCCCCTTTTTCGGGTGATGATGTTGACTTTTGTGCAGGGTTTGTCAGTGAGCAGGAGGTGCGAGCGAGCGAGCGAGTCGAGCGAGGCCGAGAATGAGGGAGATTTGTTTTTTTGTGAGAGGGACAACCGAAGGATCCAGAAGGACCCACAGACTTCCAATACGCATCCTGATGCGTCTTCTCTTGACAAAGAAGATGGCTGGGAGTTTGCGTACCTATTGCACGTGACTTGTGCTCACTGAAGTGTGGGACCTCAAGCGTGGGCACCACACGTAAGTGACAGACCTGTTGGTGTAAAAACTCGATTGATTATTATAGTGCATTAGAACAAAGTTTCCTATTGATTCAAGGGTAGGAAATCCAAGTTAACTCATTTACGTGTTAAACTTGTCTAAATCTTGGTCAAACCTAGGATTTGACCGAAGGATCCAGAAGGACCCACAGACTTCCAATACGCATCCTGATGCGTCTTCTCTTGACAAAGAAGATGGCTGGGAGTTTGCGTACCTATTGCACGTGACTTGTGCTCACTGAAGTGTGGGACCTCAAGCGTGGGCACCACACGTAAGTGACAGACCTGTTGGTGTAAAAACTCGATTGATTATTATAGTGCATTAGAACAAAGTTTCCTATGGATTCAAGGGTAGGAAATCCAAGTTAACTCATTTACGTGTTAAACTTGTCTAAATCTTGGTGAAACCTAGGATTTGACCAAGATTCAACTGGGCAGAAAAATAAAAACACAGAAAAATGAAAAACCAAATCACATAGTCTTCTTATGTCATATAGTAAGCATTAAAGTTGATAAACAAGGTCTAGACATATCAAACCATACAAATCATGTATCTACCCCTAACCCCTAAACTCCGTCTTATGAAGTCAAGCATGAAGAGAAGTGGTTTTGGGTTTCAAACATGGAAATTTCAAAATCCTCCCAAAAGCCCCTTTTCAAATATTTCAAACTTATTCAAATTTGGTTCAAATTTGAAAGACATACAAGTTATAGCACACACATAGTGCATACATTTTCACACAAACTGCACTACATGCTAACCCTATAGCTTGAGGCCATTTGGATGAGGTCGAAAAAATTCTTGGATTAGAATCGTGTTGTTCGAACCCCGTAGTTGGATTTTTTTGAACCCTTGATCTGTAGAACTGGGCAAAACCCGAGTTTAGAGTGACTAAGAAGGATACATGCTTCCTTTTTAATTTTCATGTTTTAAACTTGTTTAAATTATCTTGGTCAAACCTAGGATTAGACAAGATTCAAATGGGCATCAAAATTGAAAAAAAAATCAGCAAAAAGAAAAACCAAAGCAAATAGTTTTCTTATGTCATATAGTAAGCATTAAAGTTGATAAACAAGGTCTAGACATATTCAAACCAGACAAATCATGTAGCTATACCCCCTAACCCCTAAACTCTGTCTTATGAAGTCAAGCATGTGAAGAGAAGTGGTTTTGGGTTTCAAACATGGAAATTTGAAAAACCTCCCAAAAGCTTCATTTTAGAGTGACTAAGAAGGATCCATGCTTCCCTTTTCAGTTTCATGTTTTAAACTTGTTTAAATTATCTTGGTCAAACCTAGGATTTGACAAGATTCAAATGGGCATCAAAATTGAAAAAAAAATCTGAAAAAAGAAAAACCAAAGCAAATAGTTTTCTTATGTCATATAGTAAGCATTAAAGTTGATAAACAAGGTCCATACATATTCAAACCACAAAAATCATGTATCTATACCCCCTAACCCCTAAAATATTTAACTCTCTCTTATGAAGTCAAGCATGTGAAGAGAAGTGGTTTTGGGTTTCAAACATGGAAATTTCAAAAACCTCCCGGCCAAAAGCTTCATTTTAGAGTGACTAAGAAGGATCCATGCTTACATTTGCATTTTCATATTTTAAACATGTTTAAATCATTATCAAACCTAGGATTTCACCAAGATACAAATGGGTGGGCACAAAATTCAAAAAAATCAGAAAAATGAAAAACAAAAGCACATAGTCTTCTTATATATGTCATATCGTAAGCATTCAAGTTGATAAACGAGGTCTAGGTATATCCAAATCAGACAAATCATGTATCTACCCCCTGTCGATCTTATGAAGTCTACATGAAGAGAAGTCGTTTTGGGTTTCAAACATGGAAATTTCAAGAACATCCCAAAAGCTTCATTTTAGAGTGACTAAGAAGGATACATGCTTACCTTTTAATTTTCATGTTTTAAACTTGTTTAAATCTTGGTTAAACCTAGGATTTGACCAAGATTCAAATATATGGGCATAAAATTAAAAAAAACAGAAAAATGAAAACCAAAGCACATGGTCTTCTTATGTCTATAGTTAGCATTAAAGTTGATAAACAGGGTCTAGACATATTCAAACTAGAAAATCATGTATATATCTACACCCCTAACCCTAAACTCTGTCTTATGAAGTCAAGCATGCATGAAGAGAAGTGATTTTTTTGTTTCAAACATGGAAATTTCAAAAACCCTCCCAAGAGCTACATTTCGGGGTGACTAAGAAGGATAGATGCTTATTTTTTCATATCCATGATTTAAACCTGTTTAAACCATGGTCAAACCTAGGATTTTACCAAGATTCAAATGGGCATAATTTTTAAAAAAAATCAGAAAATGAAAAACCAAGGCACATAGTCTTCTTATGTCATATAGTAAGCATTCAATTAAGTTGATAAACAAGGTCTAGACATATATTCAAACCAGGAAAATCATGTATCTACCCCCGAACCCTAGCTAAACTCTGTCTTATGAAGTCAAGCATGCATGAAGAGAAGTGGTTTTGGTTTCAAACGTTTAAGCCAAAAGCCCCTTTTCAAATATTTCAAACTTATTCAAATTTGGTTCAAATTTGAAAGACATACAATTTATAGCACACATAGTGCATACATTTTCACACATACTGCACTAGATACTAACCCTATAGTTTGAGGCCATTTGGATGAGGTCGAAAAAATTCTTGGATTAGAATCGTGTTGTTCGAACCCCGTAGTTGGATTTTTTTGAATCCTTGATTTGTAGAACTGGGCAAAACCCTAGTTTAACATATTTAATTATGGATTCGTATATCAATTTTTCTACTACCTGTTTATTATTACTATGCAGCACATGGGTGTTTGCCCGTCGAGTGAAACTCGGAGGAAGAGGGATCACTCGGAACGAGAGAAGAAGGGAGAGCATTATGGTGTCTCCACTTTTTCGGGTAATGATGATGACTTTTGTGCAGGGTTTGTCAGTGAGCAGGAGGTGCGAGCGAGCGAGTCGAGCGAGGCCGAGAATGAGAGAGATTTGTTTTTTTTGTGAGAGGGACAACCGAAGGATCCAGAAGGACCCACATACTTCCAATACGCATCCTGATGCGTCTACTATTGACAAAGAAGATGGCTGGGAGTTTGCTTACCTATTGCACGTGACTTGTAATCACTGAAGTGTGGGACCTCAAGCGTGGGCACCACACGTAAGTGACAGACCTGTTGGTGTAAAAACTCGATTGATTATTATAGTGCATACAGAAAAATGAAAAACAAAATCACATAGTCTTCTTATGTCATATAGTAAGCATTAAAATTGATAAACAAGGTCTAGACATATCAAACCATACAAATCATGTATCTACCCCCTAACCCCTAAACTCCGTCTTATGAAGTCAAGCATGAAGAGAAGTGGTTTTGGGTTTCAAACATGGAAATTTCAAAAACCTCCCAAAAACTTCATTTTAGAGTGACTAAGAAGGATACCTGCTTCCCTTTTCATTTTCATGTTTTAAACTTGTTTAAATTATCTTGGTCAAACCTAGGATTTGACAAGATTCAAAGATACATGCTTCCCTTTTCATTTGACATGAATCCTTGTGGCACGACCATGTTGGGGTCACTCCTGGCTGTCTACCCAGCCGAGCATGCGGGCTCTATTTCCTTGTACGAATCCTCGTTTTAAACCAAGAAGAAGTGAACAAACTCTCTCCCCCCCCCCCCGCCACGGACACACACACACACACACTCTCTCTCTCTCTCTCTCTCTCTCTCTCTCTCTCTCTCTCTCTCTCTCTCTCTAACCGGCTTTAGATATCGCATCATTTGTCTGTCAGACTCCATTGATTTGCCCCAAGTTCAACAAGGTCGCCCCCTTTTCCTCTGAGAGTCCATTGATTTTTATTTGCTGGTGTCACTTGTGCTAAACTGTCATTCCTTGTACTCCCTCCGATTCATATTATTTGATGGTAATATAGATGCATCTACACACATTATAGTTGTAGATACATCCATTTTACCATCAATTAATATTGATCGGAGTTGCAGCGTGGTATGAGGCCTGCCGCCTGCCACCGTCGGCGAGGTTCCAAGTAAACGGCGCCAGAAGAAGAGTAGCGCGGCTCCGGATTCAACCAACTGGCGGCGATGGATGGCACTATGGAAATAAACGCTACGAATTTGGAGGCCATCGCGTACAACATCGCTGGAACGGCGCAGGTCATGTGCTCCCACGACGGCTGCGGGGTCATCGTCAGCTACCACGAGTCCCTAAGCCACCAGATCGCGTGCCCGCACGGCCGGTGCAACTGCACGGAGCAGGGCTGCGACTTCGCCGCCCCACCATCAGCGCTCCTCGTTCACCTCGCAGAGGCCCACTCGATTCAGGTGCACAGGTTAGAGTATGGCAAGTCCATAGAGTTCCGGGTGACCATGACGCACCCGTGCTCGCCGTGCAGGCTGCTCGTCGTCGAAGGGGATGATGGCTCCGTGTTCGTCCTGTACATCGACGCGCTCGGCCCGGCCATTGTCTTGTCTTTGGTATGCGTCAGTTCGGCCACATCCGTGTGGCCGCTCTCTGAGTGAAGATCTGGGCGCACGGCCCGCTGCCGTCCTCGAATTCGGACTGCAGGCGGGCTGTCGTGATGATGTCTGCCGATGCGTGTGGCAGCGCGTCGCCGGGCGCTGTCGTGTTTGAGGAGCTCACGTCGTTCCTCGTTGTGCCGGGGCCATACCTCGTTGGTGCTGGATCGTCCAAGGAGCTGCGTTTCTACATTCGCATATGCAAGCAGATGTAGCTACTGCTACTTTGCGTAGTTGAAAAAACTATCAATTTGTCATGAGGAATGATAAATTTCGCTGAAAAGTACTTGATTGTTCGTACGACTGCTATTTTTTTATGGATTCCTCGTTTCATATTTGTGCTGAACTGTTTGTAGTAGTACTTATACTTAATAATAATGCAGCGTGGAAGTGAATACTCCTTTTTTTTGTGAATCGGAAGTGAATACTCCAACTATATGTAATTGTAACCCCTCCATCTGATTTATATAAAACTATGTGCACTTCCAGATCATTTCTCCTGTTTTTTAGATGTCCTTTCACTTACTATAAAAAACAAAGAAGCACTGCTGCTTTGATTCAAAGGAATGTGGAGAGTGTAGAAATAGGAAAGGTGTAGGATTGAAATTTTCCCATAGGAATCAAATCCAACATAATTCCTATGTCAATCCTATGAATCAAAGAAGCCCTAAGTGGTTACCGGTGCTTAATGCACAGTTCCAAAAAGTTCATCCCGCAGTCCAAATAACTAATAATCAGATGATGTCAATTTTTGTGTATGTAGTTGTGCCTATTACCATCACAAATATAGTCTCAAATAGTATGATGGTGGAGATACACATTTTTTAACTACCATGATTTTCGGTAAATGCTTAGTCAATTTTGACATAATTTGACTTTCTAAAAATAATATAAGCCTTAAGCTTTGAGATGGAGGTACTATATTGGGTTTTCCTCGTCTTAAGCAAAATCCCTTCCCATCCCCTTAAATAGAGTACTCCAGCCTCGAGGCTAGGAGATAAGAGAGGCCATCGATAGGCCATACTCCTCGCGCGCTCGCAATGCTGGAAACTGTCACCGTTACCCTGAAGATGGACTCCACCGTGCTTCACTGCATTTTCTGCTCCCAGCCCCTCCAGCCCCCCGTCTTCAAGGTCGATCCCTTTCCCTCCCACACCCCATTGATGTTTCTTTTGTGGGTTCACTACTGCAAAAATGGGAATCCACGAACTTTGATTTGTGCAGTGCAAGGGTAATCATTTGGCCTGCGGCCGCTGCCTCAGCGAGCTTCCCGGGAACCGGTGCCATAGGTGCGTGGAACCCCGCGGCGGATTCGAGCAGGACCCGGCAATGGACGCCGTCGTATCAGCGGCGACGGTTGAGTGTCCCCACAGCAGCTGCGGGAGCTTGGTGGCCTACCACCAGATCCACGACCACAAGATTGCATGCCCGCACGCCCCTTGCGCTTGCACGGAGCCCGGCTGCGACTTCGCCGCCCCGCCAACAGCGCTCGTCGCCCACTTCGCAGCGGCCCACTCGATCCAAGTGCACAAGCTCCCGTCGTACAACACGACCAAAGTGTTCCAGGTGCCGGTGCCGGTGCCGGGTTCGCCGTGCCTGCGGATCATCGCCGAAGGGGAGGACGGCGCCGTGTTCGTCCTGATCATCGGCGTGCTCGGTTCGACTTCGACCACCATCGTGTCTACCGTGTGCGTTAGGGCGGCCGCGTGCGTGTGGCCTCTGTACATGGCAAAGATGTGGGCGAATGGGCCGGCGTCGTGCTCGTTGGCGCACGCGAGGAGCGGGGCGGACACCGTGAGTGTGTCTTTGGAGGCGTCGAACTGCGCCTTGCCGGGCGAC